>NC_059072.1:342143095-342756067 GCF_020497125.1 Mauremys mutica
GCCAATGAAAGAAGGGTCTTGTGCACCAGCAGCTTATCAAAATGACATGGATTCTAGGATTATTGCATTTGCAATCCCCAGGGCGATCCTATGCATATGTTACTATGGTCTACAAGGAGTGTAAGCAAACAGATAGGTTAGGTGAAAAATGACCCAATAATTGTAGCTGCTGGAAAGTTGTATTTTTTTAAAAAAAAGATCTCTAAATGAATCTTGATAAGAGCAGAATTAGCTTTTGCAGGAGCTTCTTAATTGCTGCTGCATTTGGACAATATTTCTTGCAAACTTTGCTTTCCTCAGTACAACTGAATGGCCAGATTCTGCTACTCCATGCTCACACTGAGTATTATTACTTATTTGTATTGAAGTAGAATCTGGAGACCCTGTCATAACTCATAGGTTTTTAACCCAGACCCATAGGAGCAGACACACTTCAACCCTCCATCTGGCAGCCTGCTGACAATATCTTATCTGGGATCCATGAAGCCCAGCCTACTGTGAGGCTCCGCCCTGAGGCCCAATTGATGGAGTCCCTGAGCTGCTGATTGGCCTGCTGGCCCTACTTAAGCAGCAGCAGGAACAGGAAGCTCTCTGAACAACTGGGCCCCTGCCCATGTCATCTGATTGTTGGCCTCCAGTCTGTCTCCTGCCTCTGATCCCTTAGTATCCTGACCCAGTCTGACTCTGGTTCCTGACTTGCGGTTCTGATCTCCAGTTTGACTCCAACCTCTGATGCCCCTGGTGTCCTGACTCTTGACGCCTTTCTCGTGACTGCAGACTCTGGTTCTGGTTGCCCATGAACCAGTCATGACAGGTCCCCATTAGGAAAAGTCTACTGCAGTGGTCCCCAACGCGGTGCCCGCGGGTGCCATGGTGCCTGCGGGGGCATCTTAATGCGCCTGTGTCCTGGCCCCCGGGAGAGCACCCGCCGAAATGCCGCGGCGGGGACGCCTCTTGATGACAACGCTTGTCGCTGACAAGTGACGTCATCGAGAGGCGTCGCTCCCGAATTTCGGTGGGGACGCCTCTTGATGACATTGCTTGTCGACAGCAAGTGGCGTCATCGAGAGGTGTCACCGCCGTGGCATTTCGGTGGGTGCTCCGCCGCCGCTGTGGTCCTTCGGCTGGCGCCCGCCAGCCAAAAAGTTTGGGGACCACTGGTCTACTGTATACATTTATCATTGAGATAATCCCTGCCCCAAGGAGCTTACAATCTAACCATATGAGGAGAGACAAAAGATGGAGACAAACAAACAGAGGGGGAGGACAAGGTAACTGTAAAATAATCATAGATTTTAAGGTCAGAAGGGACAATTAAGATAATCTAGTCTGACCATATTAAGTAATACTTTAATATTAAGAACATTAAGAGAGATTCTGATTTCCTTCCCCAGACCTGAGTAGTTTGAAAGCTTGTCCCTTCCACCAGTTGGTCCAATAAAAAATATTATCTCACCTCCCTTGTCTCTCTCATATCCTGGGAGCAACACGGCTACAACAACACTGCAAACACCATATTCAGTATGGTAAGCAGCAGTCATGGTGTGCCTGCTTCCTAACCACTGGGGACTGTCTTGTACTCATCACAGCAGATATCAGTGTTAAATAGTGGGACCTTGAAATAATGGGGCTGCTTACACAGTAAGGTGCAGTGGGTGCACTTAAAGAGTCTTCCAGTTAGAAATATTCTACCTGTTTGCAAGAGGAACCATACTTTTAAATGGGAAATACTGGAAAAGGTGGTAGTTCCCCTCTGACTGGTAGAAACCTTGTGTGTGACCACTGTAGTGCTCAGTGAGATGAAGGGTGGAAAAATCAGGCCTTGATTAGAGAGATGATCTTGGAGGAGAATGGTGACTTTTAGAACTGCTTTTGAAGAAAAAATATTTTAAAGCTGTTTCTCCATGGATTCCCTTAGGGTGCCTATGGATGGATAACGGCTTTCGAAACACTTCATGCAGTGCTTTGAACTTGGATGAAACACCACATGGAAAATGTAACTACTCAGCTACTCTCTTTGCTAATAAAGTCAGAGGGGACATGCTGAGCATACAGAACGTGCAGTATGAAAAAAACCCTCATGTATGATAAGAGAAGGGAGAATGGTCTGGGGGGGCAACAGGAGGGTTTAGCTTGGCCATAAATTCTCTGAGCCTGATTCTCCATTGGTTTGTACCTTGTGGAGTCACTTACCCCTGTGCAAAGTGGAGGAAAGACTCAGTTATGGAAATCAGGTGTAAATGGCTGAATAAGGCATGATGCAGTCAAGAATCAGACCCATGTGTGACTGTGGTGAAACCACTTAATGTCCATCTCTGTGTGGAGATGTGATACACAGGAGTGCTGTGAGGCTATAATTCCTAGTAGTTGAGTTGAGGAGTCTGAGGTAAATGAGAGCAGAGACATAAGCCCCAATGTACCTATTCACAGTCCTAACGTTAAGGATCTGATTTCAAGTGGGTTAGTCATGTGCTTAAAAAATACTTTAAAAAGAGTATCTTGCTGAATTAGGGCCATAAACAGGATTGGAGCCTTTAATGCGAGGACCATGAACTTGATATTGATTTGGTAGGCAAGTGTGAGATAGAGAAGGGATTCAAACAGGGGATTGACATGGTTTGAACAGCTGGGGAGGGGAAACTGGGTTTGTTTTTTTTTGCAGCACTTTTTGATGGGGGGAAGGATAGCTCAGTGGTTTGAGTATAGGCCTGCTAAACCCAGCATTGTGAGTTTTAATCCTTGAAGGGGCCATTTAGGGAACAGGGTAAAAATCTGTCTGGGGATTTGGTCCTGCTTTGAGCAGGAGGTTGGACTAGATGACCTCCTGAGGTCCCTTCCAACCCTGATATTCTATAGACCTGGGAAGGGGAGTGTGTGGTAAACAGCAGTGAGGCATTGTAATGAAGTGAGTGCTTATTTCATTGTCATATCAAGCATTGCCTCCAAACCCTGCCAGTTTATGAAATAGCAGATCTTGGACTATCCTGGTCCTTCCAACTAGCAGAGCCTTTTTTCACTGACTGTAGGAAGTACAGAACTTCCGGCTAGTGTAACTTTCAGTTTCTGGAGTAATGCAAATACACTGTACTGATCATGCTAAGGCAGATTCAGCATGTGGGAAAAAGCATCTTACCTGTCAGATGTTATCCTAAAAGCTTTGAGGTGCCAGGGGCACTGCACCCTGTGAGTGGCTTGTTTGTTTCAATATCTTCTATGATGTAGGAACCCTTCCCCCAATTTGTTGCAATTATTTTGTTTTTAACACCTGTACCACCTGCATGGCTGTTTTCCCTTGTAACAGCAGAATGTTGTTCAAAGTCAGTTTTCCATTTTCTCTCTCCATGAATTCAACACATTCCATGCTCTAGCTTTTGGCTTCTTGTTCCTTCCTTTACTGTCACTACCAAAACACACCACACTGATAAATGGCTGATCCCGACGGGGATCATATCTACCTTCATCCAGTAACATGAAAAAAGTGGGGTCTGAATTAACTAAACCAGATAGATTAAATCCTCAATCACTGTGGATTTTGGGTCTATAGAAGATCAGATTTGTTGGGCCTGATTCTGCTCTCACACCAGTTTTATGCTCATTATGGACAGAGATGAGGGTACTTAGTTGCTTCAGGACAAATTAATAACACACAGATGCAACTCTATTGATTTCATTGTACTTACTCCTGATTTAATTTAGTGTGAGAGAAATCAGATTAAGGCTTCCTATGCTTCTGTTTGAAACTTTGGATAATGTTATATTTAGCCGCACTGAACTCATGCGGCCGGAAAAAAAGTGTTTATATTTTTAAAATTAAAGCTCACAAAATTAAAGCTTAAAACCATTCCGGTTAATTTCCCAAGCAACATAACCTTTCTGTGTCTTCTAATTTCTCTTTTCTTCCTAACTCTTGGCATACCATCCTATTTGTTCTGATGGTTTTTAAATCTGTTTCAGGAGCAATCAGGTAGAGAACCATCTAAATGTTAGCCAAGTTGCAATTCCAAACACTTTAGCTGTTGAAAAAAAAGACAGCGCAATGTGTCAGCTAATGTTTACCTTATTCTAAAATGAGCCTTAGCTGATCCAGGTATTTTACGTCCCCTCCCCAGTTAGGGGTATCAGAGGTTTTAGAGTTTCTCCATCACTGTTTGCAGATCCTTCTCCTGTTCAGCCTTTTTCACGGGTTTTGACCCTTGCTTCATTCCATTAAGTTGCTTTACATGAACTATCACAATTCTGTCCAGGACTTCCTAAATGACTCTCGTCCCATCTCTACATTTTTGGGTCATCATGCTATTGTGTGTTCCTTCTTCAGTGTCACTGATCTATAAATTGAGCAAAACTGGCCTTAACATTAAGCATCACCGAACTCCTATAACTTCCTTCCATCCCTTACCATTCACCATGCTCTGCTTGGCATGGTGAATGGTAAGTGGGCCAGGGCCTGGGGGTTGTATAAGGGTCGGGGGGCTTCGGGGGGCAGTCAGGGGACAGGGAGCAGGGGGCGGTTGAATGGGGTGGAGGTTCTGGGGAGGGGGTGGTCAGGGGATGGGGAACAGGGCGGGGGTTGGATAGGCATGGAGTCCCAGGGGGACTGTCAGGGGCAGGGGTGTGGATGGGGTCGGGTCAGTCAGGGGACTGGGAACAGGGGGGTTGGATAGCGGGTGAGGCCCCGGGGGTGGGCGGTTTGGGCTGGGGGGTCCCGGGAGGCAGTGGTCAGGGGACAAGGAGCAGGGGAGGTTGGATGGGTCGGAGGTTCTGAGGGGAGCAGTCAGCAGGTGGGAACTGGGAGGGGGTGAATAGGGGGCAGGGGCCAGGCTGTTTGGGGAGGCACAACCTTCCCTACCCAGCCCTCCATACAGTTTTGCAACCCCAATATGGCCCTCAGGCCAAAAAGTTTGCCCACCCCGGTCTAATGGATGGAGCACCATGAACTCCTGAGCTCTAATTCTGGTTCTACCACTGATTTACTGTGTTCCCTTGACCAACTCCCTTAACTTCAATTTTTCTCTCAGGGTAATAATATCTGCCTTCCTCAGAAGGGTAGTGTGCAGGTTGGTTAGTGCTGGCACAGTACTCTGAAGATGTTAAAAGCACTTGATTTAACTGCCTTGTAGGTTTCATTCATTGCATTTAAGCTCATGGCAAATGCTTCATTGATAGCCTTGGTTCATGAAGTCCTCAAAGTAGCCACAGAACAAATACAGTACAAGCGGCAGCAGTAATGCAAGCTCCTGCACACTGCCCTGCCATACCTCTGGGGTGAGAGGGTAGTTCATCTTTCTTGTGCCCCCTGCTGAGGCTGCCAACAAGAATGACAGCTGTAATATTTCATAAGCCTTCCATTCCTCAAAGCATTTCACAAACCACATGCATAAAGCACCACTGAAATGCTGTTACTTCTGGGGATGACTGAGGTCTTCCACCAATGTACAGCATGCTGCCCAGCAACTGAGAGGTGGGGAACCCTTATTCAGGGCCTATCGAAAAGAGGAGATGGGATTTGGTTTTGAAGGCCTCGTTTAGTATCATGTTTTGTGTGGACCCCTCTGAACACTAAGCACACTTACATGTAGCATAGAGAGCCTCCAAATAGCTATTGGATGATAATGACTGAAATGCTCAATGTGGCTCCGCCTCTGTGGATATGATCATAAGAATGCGCCAACTAGTGCTTGCTCTGAAGAGCTTACATCTCTGTGCCGCTAATGGGTCTCAGGCCTCTGGGCACTATCAGAATAGCAGTAAATAATAACAAACTATAAATACATGGGCTATTGTTTTACTAATTTTTTTATCAGACTAACTTGAGACTACAGTTTACAATATGACTCCAGGAAAGTTGTCTAACTTGTTACTGCTTTGTCCTGTTTAGATGAGCAAACAGAGCTGCCTCCCTTCTCAGCAACTGGAGGACTCCACTCAGTTTTGGAGGACACCGTGTCACCAGCCTTCAGTGCTACTGTTATCATCATTGTAACTGTTATCCTATCCGGGAGTGCTTATTTGTGTTTCCTGAAATACATTTGCTCTGGATGCTGCAAATCCACACAAGTGGAACCAGTCAGAAGAGTGGATCCTAGCAGATCCGAAGAACAAGTGTGACCTAACCTAAACATTCAGCTCATCACCATTTTGATGGGCCCCTTCACGAGATCTGGAGGACAAAGGCATGGACAGCCTGTACCTGGAATTAAGAAGAAATGTCGGAAAGGCAAGGCAGAGGAGATGTGGCTTCCAGGGAATTAGGTCAGCTGCACGACCTCTGTATAATACCAGAGACTTACCATGCTTTCCCTTCTGTGTCTGCCTCTGGTTTATACTAGATAGAGTTAACCTCCTCTGAAGGCCTTATTGATCAATTGTTACTACAGATCACACATTCCTGTCCACAATGTGTCTTTATCACATTGTGTGGGGAGAGATAGCTCAGTGGTTTGAGCATTGGGCTGCTAAACCTAGAATTCTGAGTTTAATCCTTGAGGGGGCCATTTGGGGCAAAAATCTATCTGGGGATTGGTCCCCCTTTGAACAGGGGGTTGGGTTAGATGTGACCCCCTGAGGTCCCATCCAACCCTAAGATTCTGTGATTTCATTCTTTCCAGTTAAGCTGGTGACATTTGGTTTATTATGGGTACACCTGTTAGCCTCTGTTTGACATTGTTGGAGGTAACCTTTGGTCCACTGGGGAATAAGAAATCACAGAGATCTGCAATATTACCCAATCTTCTCTGTTAGTACAGACTCATCAGTATTAGATACCAAGAAAAGTGGAGGATTCGCCATCTCTTGAAGTCTTCAAATCAAGACAGGACACCTTTCTGGAAGATGTGCTTTAGTGAAACAAAAATCATCGGGCTCAGTACAGGAGTAACTGGATTAAGTGCTAAGGCATGAGTTATGCAGGAGGTCAGACTGAATGATCTAATGGTCCCTTCTGGTCTTAAAAATCAGTGAATGTTCTGATTTCTCTTGATAAGAAGTTTCTGAAGTCTGTATGTTACTTTCTCTTGGGGTATTCCCAGCTCATGTAGATGCACCTGCGCTAGCTCTGCTTGAGTTAGCAGGCTAAAAATAGCAGTGTAGCCAGGATAGCATGGGTGGTGGCTTGGGCTAGCTGCCTGAGTATGTACCCAAGGAGTCTAGATGGGTGGCTGGCTTGAGCCACCACTCATGCTACCCTGGCTACACTGCTATTTTCAGCATGCTGGCTCAAGTAGAGCTAGCTCAGATACACCTATGTGAGCTGGGAATCACCCCTCCTAGCTCAAATGTAGACATACCCTTTGATGCTGAAGTACTTTACATTTCCACTGTAGTGAAACTGATATGAGGCAGCTAATGGAACTTGGATCCTATTGACCCTTTTGAGGAATTGTCTCAACGTACAACATTGTCTGACAATGCAAAATGTATTTTTGCATTTATATTTCCTACCTGGTGGACAAAGAACATTAGAATACTCCTGGGGGTGCAGAATTCATATTGTCTGCATATTTATGTGCCCCCACACAGAAAAATGCAAAAATAATCTGTGGGGGGACACGCACCTCTTCCCCGGCAGCCCAGGCAGCGCATCTGTTCCGGGGGGCAGGAGGCTGGACATGTGTGCCTGCGGGGGAGATGTTGATCATTGACGGGGCAGAGCTGGCTAGCCCTCTTGCTTGCTACTGTTTGCCGGGCATGGAGGGGGGTAGGTCTTTTTATTATGCACGAGAAAGGTTCTGTCCCCGAGGCAGAAATGTAGCAGCCTGCCTGCTAGTTAATTGATCTCATTCTCTGGCACAGAAATGTAGCAGCCTGCCTGCCTGCCTGCCCAGTAACATGTCTGTAACTTCTTGAGAATTGAAAAAAACACTCAATTAAATATTAGTATCATGTTACTGAAAATTGTTTGTTTTTAAATTGAAGAAAATAGCTTTTGTAAAAAAACAAACAAACATTTTGTTAATATTGCTGTTGATGGTTTATTCATCTCATTCCCTGAGGCAGAAATGTAGCAGCCTGCCTGCACAGTAACATTGTTCATGTTTCTATTGTTAGTTAACTGTTCCTATTCTGAGTCAATTCCCCTAGGAGCATAAAACCTGTAAAAGTTTTAAGGCCCTACATTGCCAGAGTGATGTAAAGCCTTATAAATGACAGTAAGGGAATCAGCTAGGAAGATCTATGTGCTTTCTCACTTTTTTCCTGTGCCAAAATGGCACAATGGGGTTAGATTACAGCTCAGGATTTATTTTACTTACCCATTTAAAAAAAAGACGTTGAGGGCAAATAAAACATTTACCAAGCAGTCAATAAAATGTCAGGACAATCAGAACTAAGCACTTCCCAAAGTATCCAGCCAGGTCCAGGACAATGATTAGCAAAACTGTATGACTTTCATGTGTGAAAGTCTGAGCTATTTAAAATGACATTCTACATGTTTTGCGGGGGGAGGGAGGAGGGTTTGTGTGGTTTTTTTGTGGGAGGGGGGTGTCCTGTAATGTAATTTAAATGAAAATCCAGGAATATAGCTGGAATGCAGGATATTAGTTACCAAGTGTTTGTAACGTAACTTTCATGTGTTTAGAAAATGCTGAATAGTTATTGTGACTTTTTTCTCTATTGTAGTTTAAATAACTTGCCAAAACAATTGAAACTGATGTGATTATATTGCATTATTTTGACAAATAAAATTTGCAGAATTTTGCAAAATTTTTAATTTTTTGGTGTTGAATCCCCAAAGGAGTAATTAGAAGTGGGAAAAGCAGTTCAGATGAGAGAACTAACATTGAATCTTTCTGAGCTTTGGTTAAGTTTTTCTGTGCCTCAGGTTTAGCCAAGAAGAGGACGCTCAGAACTAATCAGTGAAATAGCTCTTTTTGGGATAATCTTGGCGCAGTCAGAACCAGATCATGCTGAACAACCTTGTGAGGGAGCCTGACCAATTTCCAGGAGATACAGGTGGCTTCTGATAAACATCCATAAGTTGCTTATTTGAAGTATATCTGCATCAAGCCTCAAACAATGATCCATTATTAATTACTGCATCATGTTTTTTGTTGCCAACTAGCATGATATTTTTTATCTTTCCTGGAGAGGTGCAGTTACAGAAGAAGAGTGGCTTTTCCTTTTAAAAACAAAAATACTTCGTCTTAATGGTTGTGGAGAAAATCTTGAAAATGTGACTCAAGTGTACTGAAAATGTGACTCAAGTGTACTGAAAAGATTCAAACAGCAGAAGGAAAATTTAAGAGCTCATTTATTAGTTTTTAAAATCTCATGATTCTGGGGGGGCCTGATTCATGATTTTTTGAACAGCTGGGGTATGTCAGTACAATCCTGTATGTCAGACTGTTATTGGACCCCAGCCTGTGTTCCTTGTGCATCCAAAGCGGCCATTTCAACATTAGAATGATATGCAAGGACCAAGCCCAGTGCTATTTTGGGATAGGCCCAAACCAAAACCACAGATCCAAGCACTTCCAGGCTATGTGGTGCTCCAAATGCTGATCCAGACCCTTAATTTTACACATTGGACAAACCCCTTTGATTGTTACGCAGTAGTCACCTTTACTCGATTTAGACTTTTCCTATTCAAGACTGGAATGTCAGCCCTACTGAGCCAGAACTGTGTGCAATGTTATGCCATATAAAGCTTCATGTGCATAGACAGTGCTATGTGATTGTTTATATTCCTGTTAATTTATTCCAAGGACTGATTTATATCATGGGAAAGGTTGACTTTTCATAAACTCCTTTACAAAAATCTTGGCTTCTCCTTCATTGTATAAAATGGGAGGACATTACATTATTTGTAAAAGATGCCAGGATAATTACTTGTGAATGGCTATCTAGCTGAGTTCCTCAGTCCAAGTGAGCCAAACAAAACCCACAAGCATTGCTAATGTTCTTCTGGGAACTGTTGACTTATTTGTGTTTTGCTTAGATTTTGTTTTCCCTGAGTGTTTGGTTTCCAAACTTACTAAGTTTGCTTCATAATTCTAAACAAAGGTCTGAAGACCTCATAACTTCGATGCTTCCTGTTTATTAATTTGACTGTTTCCCTACAGTCTACTTGTATTTTGTTGTCTTTCAATTTGGTTCATTCCTCTAAGCTCTTTGACATTAATTCAGTATGCTGCCAAGACACCTGTTTTCCAGGAGATGAAGGACCAGTAGTTTGGGTCTCCCAAGTCCCAGGCTTGCACCCTAATTCAACTCCCCACTCTGTCACAGGGGACAAGTGACAGCAGACAAGTCACTTAAGCCTGGAGCCACAAAGGGACTTAGGTGCTGTAATGCCTAACTCTTAGAAAATCACTTGAACAACAAGGGGGTCTACAAAGCCTCAGTTAGGCACCTAGGCTCCCTTTACTATGTGTGCGGGGCTGACAGGTGCCTAAGAATGAGATCCACAAAAGCTAGCAAGCTAGATAGTGAGCCACCTAAGCTAGCCAACAAGAGGGGTGTGTCCTAAGACCTGCCCCTCTTACCAGGGTAGGCACCTATCTCTGCTTGCAATCCACTGCCAGGAACCCTTCTCCTGGAATTAGATGGCTTAGGTGCCTACAGTGTTTCTTGCTAAAATGAGTTAGGGCCCTGCATAACTCCACATAAAATTGCCATGGCGGTGACCCCTCCCCAACTTTTAGCCTGGGGGTTAGAGCACTCACCTGGGATGTGGGAGACCCAGGTTCAATTTCCCCCCTCTCTCTGATGGGGGGAGAGAGGATATGAACATGGGGTCCCATAGCTCAGCTCTTCCCACTGAGCTTGGGATATGCACATGTGGGGTTCTCAATATCTCCTGTTGAAGGTCTCTAACTACTAGGCTATACAGTCATAGAACCATAGAGTTAGAAGAGACCACAAGGGTCATCTAGTCCATAGGTTCTCAAACTGGGGGGTGGGGCCCTTGGGAGTGTGTGCAGAATGTGTTCTGGGAGGGTATGAGAAGCTTTAGGGAAAAAACCTTACTGCATACATTTTACCCACAGCAATGAATAACTAGCAAAGCTGATTCCTCCAGACATATCCGGTCCTCAGTGCTGTGCATTTGACTCCAGAGGGCGCTGTGCATTTTGACGGATTTGTTAAGCTTGCAAAGCATTATGCCAAGTTGTTGCCATCTATACATTAATCCATTTGCTACAACGTGTTGTGCACGTCATTGTGAGCATTGACCACGATCACAGTTTTGCTTTTGCTCTTATTACATTGGATCGTTGGCTCTGTTTGAATCACTGTTTTTAATATATAGTGAAAGTTGCATGTTTTTTATTGATATATGTACTTGTGTGGTGGGAAAGGGGTAACATACTACAGACACAAGGAAGGGGGTGCGATCGAACAAGGTTGAGAACCACTGATCTAGTCTAACCTGCTGCCAGGATGCAGGATTAGTTGTGTCTAAACCATCCAAGCCTCCTTTTGAAAACCTCCCAGTGAAGGAGATTCTTTTTAATGCAGACTTTGAAGTAGTTGAACACCGCTAGCATGTTCCCACTTAATCTCCTAGTTTCAAAATTAAACATACCCAGTTCCCTCAGCCTTAGCTCATATGGCTTGCATTCCATCCCTGTGATCTTCCCTCTCCGCCCACCTCCACAGACTATTTAAGTTAATTGTTAGGAGACTATCCTTTTTCCAACCTCCCTGCCACTTCAAGCCCCCATTAGTTAAGTGACTAACTTCCTTCAATTGTGGCTTTTCTTATAGATATGTCATAGGATCCAGAAAACTTAGTCTATTAGGGCCCTGTCATAAACAGATAGTTAAGGGTTAATGTCTCTTTTACCTGTAAAGGGTTAAGAAGCTCAGTAAACCTGGCTGACACCTGACCAGAGGACCATAAGGGGACAAGATACTTTCAAATCTTGGTGGAGGGAAGTCTTTTGTTTGTGCTCTTTGTTTGGGAGTTGTTCGCTCTTGGGACTAAGAGGGACCAGACATCAATCCAGGCTCTCCAAATCTTTCTGAATCAGTCTCTCATGTTTCAAACTTGTAAGTAATAGCCAGGCAAGGCGTGTTAGTCTTATTTTTGTTTTCTCAACTTGTAAATGTTCCTTTTTGCTGAGAGGATTTTACCTCTGTTTGCTGTAACTTTGAACCTAAGGCTAGAGGGGGTTCCTCTGGGCTATATGAATCTGATTACCCTGTAAAGTATTTTCCATCCTGATTTTACAGAGATAATTTTTACCTTTCTTTCTTTAATTAAAAGCTTTCTTTTTAAGAACCTGACTGATTTTTTTCCTTGTGTTAAGATCCAAGGGGACTGGATCTGGACTCACCAGGAATTGGTGGGGGAAGGGAGGGGGGATGGTTAAATTCTCCTTGTGTTAAGATCCAAGGGGTTGGATCAGTGTTCACCAGGACACTAAAATTTCTGGATGGTGGCAGTGTTACCAGATCTAAGCTAGTAATTAAGCTTAGAAGTGTCCATGCAGGTCCCCACATCTGTACCCTAAAGTTCAGAATGGGGGAGGAAACTTGACAGGCCCTATTTCAGGATTGATCATACTTTATTACTATTTTGTTTTGTCTAATTTTAAATAGCCTGTGAACTTCGATTAGGTAGTACTTTGGCTTAGAAAATAAATTAAGCTTTTTTCTTACTATCTGGGACAAAAAAAATACATGTTAACTCTGAATTAACGGAGTCTTGCATAAAAATTTGAACTTACACCCTTCTGTACCAAGTTCAGCTACGTTAGGCCCCACTCCAGCAAAACCTTTAAGCAGCTGCGTACCTTTAAGCAAGTGAGTAGTCTGATGGCATTTCGGTTATGTATGTGCTTAAATGCTTTGCTGGATTGGGATCTTAAGGGACAATTTTCAGATGTCTTATAAAAGCAGCCACCAGAGGGGGTTCTATGAATGTAACAAAAACGGACTCATGCCGGGACAGAAATTTAAACATTTAAAAAATGAAGTCTACAGCAAGAGCAGAGATTGTTCTTAGTACATACAAGTCCTCGTACCTCTCAAATGAGGGTTGAGCCTGCAAGAAGATGAGCCCTCTGACCCTAATCCAGCACAACACTTAAGCACCTGTGTAACTTTAAATGAGTAAACAGTTCTACTGAAGCTAAGTCAATGACATTGCCCATGTGTAGAAAGTTAAGCATGTGTTTTGTTGGATAGGGACCCAAGTGCTCAGTACTCAGCGGGATCAAACCGCATATGAGGAGAAAAGAGGAGTTAATGTACTTCTTGGCTTTTGATTTGCTCCCTCACAAGCACTCCTCTTAAAACTAACGGTGAGCAGGAGCCACAATGTCCTTCAGATTTTGGTCCATAATGGAAGCAAACCCAGGGTGATGCCTTTCCTTCTGGGTTAGAGCTGAACCCAGGGTGTGTGTGTGTGTGTGTGTGTGTGTGTGTGTGTGTGTGTGTGTGTGTGTGTGTGTGTGTGTGTGTGTGTGTGTGTGTGTGCGCTCATGAGATTTCTGTCATTTTGAGTCTATCTGACAAGAAATACAAAAGAATGAAATGATTATACCTTCAGCTCCAAAGCCTGGGATCAAGGCTCTCATTCACCCTGGATTCCAGACCCACTTCCAACCAAATCCAGATCAAACTATCATCCCCCTAGCCTGACTCTTGCTAAAGCCATTTGTGGCATACTGCAACAGAGCGAGTACCAGATAGCTCTTCATTAAAAAAAAAAAAAAAAAGTGTGTGTGTGTGGGAGGAGAATCTTAGTGCTTGGAGTCATCATGGAAATATCCTAGTTTAAAAATATCAGCACCATTCATTGGCCTTAAAAAATATAATTTGCAAGGAATCTCAGTGCCTTGAGCCTTTGTTAAAAAGGAGTTTAATAGAAAAAAAAAACATGGGTTTTGCCCTCCTGGGTCCCTAGATCCAAATTCTGGTTTAGGTCACATGTGCTTAGGAGCATGAGAGTCTATGCTAATCCCTTTTACGCATCTCACAAAAACCACCACAGAGACTGATATAACTGGCAGCCTCAAGAGTGGAATAGCAGAGGCAGTGACAAAACACAAAACGATGCCTGCTCTGATAAGAATACTCTCTGATGAGGGAAAATCATCCCCATGGCAAATCCCAAAGGAATGTCACATCCTTGCAGATCAAGCATCACCCAGATGGAGCTCTAGCTACATCCTTAAGATAGTCTGGCTGGATGTTGTCTGTGTCTGTCATTGGTGATCTTATATCAGTGAAGCATTAGGCAACCACATGATTGCTAGCTGTATAGCAGCAGTCCTTGGTAAGCAGGCTCTGTAATTTGTTGGTCTTCCATCTGGGTTCAGCCATTAATATTCTCACTGCTTTTGTCTTGCCACTTAATATGGAACAGCAGACAAAGATGATGCCAATTGAAAATGTCCTTCTGCTGCTCTTCAGCCACCCATGTTCACTACTGTACATTGGAGCTGGTGTAACTGCAGTTCTATAGATCTTTGGCTTCACAGCAAGCTTGATATCATTAAGTCCCCATCATGGCCACTGAAGGGCCTGGAATGTGGCAGTCGATAGGACACAAAGTCACCACAAAATTGGAAAATAATTAGGATCTCATTTTTGTCACTATGTGAAGCATGGAATGGAGCAGTGGTAGGTATAGAGAAATAGCTAGAATTCCTTAGCCTTAATCTCAGTGCTAGCACCAACTCCCTTGAGCAAGTCACTCAAACTCCCCATCTCACTTCCCACACCTGTAAAATGGGCGTGTTGATCTTAACCTTTTCATAGGCTGCATTAATATTTGTAAGATGCTTTGAAGATGAAGTGCTAGTATTATTTTCACAAGTTTTGTAGGCTGAAACATCAGTGCTCCTGCTCCACACAGTTTATAAGGTAATAGGAGGAGTTTATACTTTCTGAGTGTTCAGATATCTGCCATGGTTAGTGTGACCATGGTGCCTGAGAATTCTTAGTCAGGGCAAACTGCAAGGAAAATCCCCCGAACTGGTGGTCTATTCTATAATTAGATAGATTCACCAAGTCAGTAACCAAACAGCTTCTGTAATACCACACTGGTTACCAAGAAGCCAAACTACAGTCCACTTTAAGCAATCGAGCCTTTGTCCAGTCAAGTCTAAGAAAGTGAGAGATTACTGAAAACCTTGTTCACCGTACTTAAAGTTCTATCAATCCCAAGAGAGCAGACACATTGCACACCAAATCAAAGAATGTTTCAGATCTCACCCAAATATGCGCTTACAGCCAGTCCTTATTAACTAAATCTAAGATTTATTAATAAAGTAAAAAAGAAAGAATTATATATGGTTAAGAGATCAATATACATATGAATGTGCAAAGTCCTTAGGTTAGTTTCATAGCAGAATGGTGAGGCTGCTGATTTGTAAAAGTCTTTCTGGAATCAATTTTAAACAGAGGCCCCCAAACTGTGGGGCACCCCCCAGAGGGTCCTGGAGGAATATTCGGGGGGGGTGCAGTGGGCCAGGCCAGCTCCCACAGGGCGCAGAGAGGGAGAGATACCATCTCTCTCTGCCCCCAGCTCTGCTCCAGCCCCGCCCCCAGCCACAGCCGCAGCTCCCAGCCCTGTGCCTGGACCTGTCCACAGCCTCAGCACGGCTCTGCACTCGACTGCAGGCCCAGCTGCCGGTCCTCACTGCAGCCTGGCTGTGGCTCTGCTCCCAGCCTGGCCCCCGGCCACGGCTCTGTTCCCAGCCCTGGCCCTGCTGCTGGCTCCAGCCCCGCTCCCAGCTGTGGCCTCAGCCTTGGCCCCCTTACCTCTGTCTACCCCCTACTCCCCCAAGCCACAGCCCTGCTCCCAGCCCTGGTTTGGGGGCGGGACCAGGGGGCACGGACAAGGGTAAGAGGGGCCCCCTCGAAAGTCTGGGGACACTGGTTTATAGTCCAATAGGCAGTCCATGTGCAGAGTTTGTTCAAATTCTTCCCTAAGAATTCCATGGTAAATCTAGAGTAAACCTGGAGACCTCAGTCTTGTGGCTTAGACGTTCCCTGTCAAAGTTTAAGCAGATCTGAGATAAAAAAGGATCAGGCCCAAAAGCTGCATTTCAGCCAGAAATTGTCACAGCAGGGCCTTCCTCAGATGAAGAATAGGTAATGGACATTGTTGCTTTGAAGCTAATCTCCTGTTTCCTATGCATACACAGGTAACTAGTGGTATTCATTAACAGAAGGATATTAACCATTCAAATTATGAGGACAGTTCATTATGGCATAGACCAGCGGTTCTCAAACTGTGGGTTGGGACACCAAAGTGGGTTGCGACTCCATTTTAATGGGGTCACCAGGGTGGCATTAGACTTTCTGGGGACCAGGGCCGAAGCCCAAGCCCCATTGCCCAAGAGCTTCAGCCCCTGGTGGTGGGGCTCAGGCTTTGGCTTCAGCCCTGGGCAGTGGGGCTCAGGTTACAGGCCCCCTGCCCAGGGCTGAATTCCTTAGGCTTCTGCTTTGGCCCCCCACCTGGGGCAGTGGGGCTCGGGCAGGCTCAGGCTTTGGTTCCCCACCTTGGGGTCATACAGTAATTTTTGTTGTTAGAAAGATGTTGTAGTGAAATGAAGTTTGAGAACCATTGAGATATAGGTAAACATCCACCCGTTGATTCTCTAACAATACAGGCAAACATATTAAAGATTCTAGTCTACTTAACATGGCTTTGATAACTATCTACAAGGCACAGCTCTGTTTACCATTTCAGTGCCTCCTGTTAGGTTGTTACGGGTCACACACAAGTTGACCAGTCTGTCAGTGTCACAGTTAGGAATGCTTATTCAGTCTGTACTTGGCTAGGAGGTTCTGACCATTCCTGGTGGATGTGGACGCTGCTGTGATCAGCCCTGCCTTTATCACCTCCAGACCAGATTAGATTGTTACAAGATGCTCTACACAGGGTTACTCCTGAAGATCATGGAGACTTCAGTAGTGTGGAACACAGCTTCCTGTAGAGAAGCATATTACTTTACAGCTGTGCTCCACGTGACACTGGCTTCCAATTCATTTCCAAGTGCAATTCAAGTTGTTGATGTTGATTCAGGCCTACATTGTTTTAGTCCCAGTATCTGAGATTCCCCCTCCCCCTGTGCTTTACCAGGTCACTGTTGTGTTCAGACTTACAGCGGTTCACCCCCAACTACATGGAAGGGCTGGCCATTTTCAGTAAAGGGTTCTTAACTCTGGAGTTCCTTCCTTGATCCAACAGAACAAAAGCACGTTGACCTTTAGGGGGTGCTGAAAAGCTCATATTTCTTGGTCAGTTTCAGTAAAGAGTGTTGAGGGGGCAGATCATAGTTAATTTTGTGCATGTGGTGGTAGGGAATAGGTGTTTTTAGAAATATTTGTACCTTTAGTGCAATTGTGCACATTGCCTAGAAATTCTGATAGGCCCTTTGCAAACAGATGGCTTTTAAAATGTTCCCCTTAACAAAAAGAAAAGAAAATACCATGTGTGTTCTCATCGCAGTGTTTAAGACACCTCAGATTTGCCTTCAGTTAGGGTCTGATAGATATGGCAGAAGTCTTTGGAGACTGCTTTTATTACTAGCAGGTTAAGTATGTGCCATCTCTCTCCAAGTGGAGGGATGTGTATTGAACCTGAGCCTCACAGAAGGCATTACCTTTGGGTATAAAAATATCTTAATCATTGGGTCCCGATCATCAGGTCCAGCCAAGCTATGCCCAGAACATGACACAATAGGAGGGTGGGGGGAAATGCAGGCATAAGCCACCTCTCCACTCTTGGAAGCAGTTGGGAGCCAGAACAGCCTCTAGCATAAGTTATTAGAGCCATCTTTTGGCTACAATTGTACTGGCTGGAACCACAGGGACTGCTCTGCTTGCTGAGGGTCCTGCAGAGTGCCTAGCACTTCAGCTCTGTTATTTTTACATCCTTTCCCCACCCTCGGATCCACCCCCTACACCCAGGAAGAATCTCTGACTGCTGCTTTAGGGCAGCTCCTCCTCTCCTTTGCACCACTAGAGCAGCAAAAAAGTAGACAGAACCAGGCTCTGTCCCTAGAACTGCGGTACAGTGCACTTAATGGTAGGGGAAAGAGACCAATGAACCCAAGTCTGGGGCATTTCTCATTTAATTCAGTGGGCCCCCTAAAAAAAGGTGTGTGCTGGCTCAACAGGAGCTCTGAGTTTTCTGCAGACATCGTTGTTCTTTGAACCCATAGCAGGATAAACGCTTTAAAACAGCAAAACCAGTGAACCTTGAGCATAGTCAGCCCAAATTTCCCACGAGAGTTTGGTACAAATGCCTTCCTTCTATTTAAGAAAAATCAGCATTATTCCCGCTACTGAAGGGCAGAATGTTTCTGGGGCAACAGTTTAAAAACATGCATGATACAATTGAAGCACTTGTATGAAAAATGCCACAGAGAGCATAAGATGGGCCTTCTGACACTGGTGAACAAAGAAGCCTTTTAGCCACATGTCATTTCCATTACAGAACAGGGTAAAGTCATGTTCAAAGGCTCGCGCACGTAAGAAAACAGTACTGCTAAAGTGACAAATGGCAGGGAAAACCTTCAACACCCACAATGTAACCAAGCTAAGGGTGATGCAGCAAGCAGTATATTTTACAGCGGAACAACCTAGTATTGTGCAGAAGGAACAAAGAAGAGGAATTGGAATTGCTCATTATGATCTAGCTGGTATTACTGAAACCTAGTGGGATGATTCACACCACTGGAATGTTAAAAACCAATGGTTATAACATATTTAGGAAAGTTCAAGTGGGCAAAAGGGGAGGGGGAGTGGCACTCTCTCTCAAAAATGGCATTATCTGGTTCCAAGTCACTGATAACTCAGAAGAAAACAATCTTGAGTGTGTATGGATCAATGTCCTAATAGATAAAGCACAAGATGGGGTGTAGTTGGTGTCTGCTTTAGACCACCAAATCACACTAGGGAACAGGATGACCATCTCCTTATGCACCTATAACATGTATGATAAAGAGGACTGGATCACAGAACTAAAAGTTAAGGTAGTTTAGGTACAAGTGATCATGACTTGGTCATATTTATAATATGAAAGCAGAACAAAGTGCAGACCAGTAATAGATATATACTTGGTGTTTTAACAGGGCCAATTTCACAAAGCTGGAAACAATTATGAGCCAGATCAGCTGGGAGAAAGAATGTAATCAGAAAAATGTGAATGATAATTGGGAATCATTTAAGAACACCTTACTAGATGCCCAAAAAGCCACAACATCACAATAGAGGAAAAAGGCTGAACTGGTTAAAAAACCAACCTGGTTTAGAGGGGAAAAGGCAGCTATGAAAATATAAATAACAAAGAATCTTGATGCTGATATTGGTCTATTACTAGATGGAAATGGTAGAATTAGGAATAATAATGCAGAAAAGTCAGAAGTGTTCAATAAATATTTCTAGTCTGTATTTGGGGGAAAACAGATGATATAGTCTTATCATGTGGTGATAACACTCTTTCCATTCCACTAGTATCTCTGGAGGATGTCAAACAGAAGCTACTCAAGTTAGACATTTTACCTATGTATTTGCCACTGGTGCAACCACTGCTGGAATACCCTGTCCTGTTTTGGTGCCCACAATTCAAGAAGGATTCGATAAACTAGAGAGAGTTCAGAGAAGAGCCACAAGAATGATTAAAGGATTAGAAACCATGTCTTATAATAAGAGACTCACGGAGCTTAATTTATTTAGCTTAATAAAGAGAAGGTTAAAGGGTGACTTGATTACAGTCAGTAAGTATAACATGATCCTATGGCTGGAAGTTGAAGCTAGACAAATTCAGAGTAGAAATAAGGTACAAAATTTTTAAAAGTGAGAGTAATTAATGATTGGAACAATTTTCCAGGTGCAAAATTTGTGATGGGTTCCATAGGTTCCAACTTTTCCTGGCGCTGATGGGTGCTTGACCCTCACCTCGCTGGCGGCCTGCCCCGACTCCACCCCAGCCCCGCTTCCTCCTGGCCCTGCCCCACCCCCATTCCAACCCCTTCCCCAAAGTCCCCATCCCCCCTGCCCCATTGGACCCCTTCCCCAAATCCCTGCCCCGCCTCTTCCCAGGTGTTTTGCAGCGGCAAGTTCTGAGAGCTAGGGGGAAAAGCGGGAAGGTGCACTCATGGGAGGAGGTGGAGGAGGAGGCGGAGGTGAGCTGGGGAAGGGAAGAGAGCTGCCGGTGGGTGCAGCCCACGGAGTTGGCACCTATGCAAGGCTGGCCCACAACATTTTGGCACCTGAGGCGGGGAGCTCAAATGACGCCCGCATGCCCCCTTGCTTGGGTCAAAACTTTGAAAGGTCTCAATTCTGCCTTTTTCCTGTTCTACTCCTTTCATGGTTCTGCTCTGCTACCTGCCCCAATAAAGGAGAACTAACAACTTAAAATGCCCTGTTCAAAAATTTTAAGTAACACTTAGGTTACATTTGCTGTTCAGGCATTTGGAAGTTTTCTTGTCTGCATAGTAAACACTGGCATTTTTATCTCTTTGAATAATCAAAGTGGTGCTTTCCATGCCTTCTTGGTTGCAATGATTTGAACTGCTTCCTGCTGAAGGTCCACAGGCTGGCCAGCTCATGCCCTACTGAGATGGTTGCAAGGCCGACCAGCCTCTCCTGTGTCACTGTGGAGCGTATTTATTAACTTCAGCTTGGAGAAGCTGCATTCTCCACTGGCAACTGTTACAGAAAGTGTTAGAAATATGCAAAAAGCAACAAAAGCATTTGGAAAGAGGGTGGTCATCTTATTTGTGCACATATATTCCAGAGGAGCCTTTGGAGTTGATCCTGCTTAAATGTATCTTGAAAGGGCTTTCAGTTCATCACCTAAATCACTCGCATCAATAACGCGCATGTCATCATGGGTCAACACTGTCTCCAGTGCCTTGCTGGTGTAGGTCTTCTTCAGGTATAGGTAGGAGTTTTGGAATATCATACAACATCCCAAATATACTGCTGTGTTCCTTGAACTGCATGAAACATTCCTCAACTGACTGTATTGCACAATCTATCACTTGGTTAAGGAATTCAACTTTGAATTGTTGTTTGGGGTCTTTCATAGGATTATCCCATGCCCCGTAATCAAAATGTCGTCTTCTTTGGTGACTCTTGTATTCTTGAATGGGTGGGAAAATAGCTTCAGTGTGAAGTTCCTCTGCCAACTTCTGTGCACTCTTCAGAACGTTTTGAAATCCTCATCTGACCAGTAAGACTGTAGGTCTGACTTTGCTTTGTCCAGTTGTTCCATTGCTCCAGATATATCAAAGTCAACACCTTGGAGTCTCTTGCTTACAACATTTATTTCACACAGTGTGTCATGCCACAACACTAAGCCACACAGAAAATTTAAGTTATGTATGTTTCTGGTGATTCCATTTCTCTCTGCCACTGTTCTTCCACGAACAGTTCCTGTCATAGCATTATCCTCCAGAATGGCAACTATGGCATCATCTATCTTTCTAATTTGGTGTTTGATGGGCTTTATCACCTCCACTCAACTTTCACATTGTGTGGCACTCAGTGGTTTCAGTGTCAGAGAGGATGTTCCCAGATGTTGTTTCAAAATTTGCCATCGATGAGTTGATGCAGAGAAAAATACACCTCTACCCTGATATAACTCTGTCCTCTGAAGCCAAAAAATCTTACCGCATTATAGGTGAAACTGCATTATATCGAACTTGCTTTGATTCACCAGAGTGCGCAGGCTCCCCTCCCCCCCCAGAGCGCTGCTTTACCACGTTATAGCCAAATTCGTGTTGTATCGGGTCGCGTTATATTGGGGTACAGGTATACATAGATGCTTTGAATTAAATTAAAAAATTCAGCAGCCTCACTAGAAGCTGATGCTGCATCACTGACCATCAAGTTCAATGAATGAGAACTGCACGGGACAAAAAAAGCTTGAGGGTTTAACTCTCAGATCCGTGTCTGCACTCCTCTGTTCTTTCCTCTCATGTTCGCATCATTATTGTAGCCCTGACCTCTCATGTCAGCTATCGCAATTCCCGTATCTTCTAGCTTTTTAAGAAGCACATTTTTCATACCAGCTCCTGTAGCATCATCAATGTCAATAAATTCTAGAAGATGCTCTCTGACAGTCACCATTGTTATTCCCTCTCACCTTTTCTCCTGCCTGCCTGTTATGTCTCTTGTGCCCTCCTTTCTCCAGCACAGCACTCCACCATCTCTGTGCATCTAGAGCAGAGAGAATACATATGCACCAGCAGCAGACAAAATAAATAATAAATAATAATAATAATAATAAATAAACATATGCACTGGCAGCAGACAAGTTCCTACACTCTGGGTCCTAGTGGCGCCTTCCCACAGTCTGACACCTGAAGCAGCCGGCTCAGTTCACCTCATGGTAAGGCCAGCCCTGTGCCTTTGGTGGAGTAAGGGTTTGTGAAGATTAACTTCTAAGAGAATCAAATGGAACAATCCACAATGAAAGAGCTATAAATAAAGACAATCTTCCTGAGTTCCACAAGGGATCAAACATACTCATTCTATAGTCAAACCTATGTGAAACCACTGAGTTTTGTATGGTTTGAGCTTGAACAAATTCCCATTGCACCTGAACTCAGCCTGGACTTGTCAAGTCTTCCACAGACTTGGCCAGTGTTTCAGCTAATGCAGACCAGGTAGCGTTTTCCTACTTTGTGTTTCTTTCCTGCAGTTGAACTCGGTGTTAGTCACACAGAAATTTTTTCTTTCTCAGGAGCTTCTATTTATATCTCCATTTCTCATCAACATCTTAAACTAGCCCATTTATTTTCAAAGTGGTGAATTCCTGTTTGCCTTTCCTGTATTTGAGGATGGTGAATTCCTGTTTGTTTGCAGGATTCTCTCTCTGTTCATGCATGTCCCCCCGCTAGCTGGGATCACAGGGCCTCAGCTGCCACCAGCACTTGACAGGAACTTTTAAAAACACCCTCACAGCTTTATGCATAAGCATGGCTTTTGTTGTTTTGGTGGGTATTTTTGTGATGCTTTCCCCCTTCACCAGCATGTAGATAATTCAAAGGACTAGTAACCACCTAGAGGGCTACCCAGTCCTCCATATTGCCACCTAGTATCCTATGTGGTGCCCATCTTAGCTGCATATCCTCTCCACAACATCAGCCTTCACAGGAGTGTGATGTGCTCCACGCTGTTGAAAAAGAGGTAAAAGGAGGAGGAAAGAAATGCCCCCTATCACTCTCAGCACACTCCACTACCTCCCGTAGTCAGCATTGCCCATGGAAGGACCATCATGCACATCTTATGGACTACAGCACAATACAACACTGCCAGTCCCTTGGAATCTGGAGAACTGGACTACCTGCACCATCAGCATATCTGGAACCCAATTACCCCACACTCTCCCAAATCCCAACCTTCACTAGACTGAAAAGAAATCTTCCAGGAACACCGTACCAAAAGACAAATCCTAAAGCCCAGGCACCTGAAGCCAATGTTCTATCAGGAAAATTGCTAAACATTGAGAAGAAGAAACAACCTAAAGCAGTCAATAAAACCAGCACCATCCATGATCTCATTTTGGATTAAGCACCCAGCCTTCCTTTGCCAAGATATGATTCAATGCCACCTCCACTCATACCCTAGCACAGGTGGTCCCCACAGGATACTCAGAATGTCACACGCCAATGCCCGCCTGCAGGCACTGTCCCCGCAGCTCCCATTGGCTGCAGTTCTCGGCCAATGGGAGCTGCAGAGTCAGTGCTTGGGGCGGAGGCAGCATGCGGAGCCCTCCTGCCTCCAGCTCCCATGGCCTCAGGGACATTCTGGCCACTTCCAGGAGTGGCGCGGAGCCAGGGCAGGTAGGAAATCTGTTCCCCGGCATGCTGGGAGGGAGGGGGAGGAGTTTCTCAGCAGGGCCCATGAACCCCCTGTAGTATTCTCAGGGACCCCCAGGTGTCCACGGACCCCAGTTTGAGAAATGCTGATCTAGCAGGAGTAGATGGTCCAGCACTACAGTGGCTCCAATTTGTTCCTCTCCAGCAAAACTCAGAGTGGTGATGGATAACTGCTCCATCTCTTCAAAGCCCTCCTCTATGGTGTCCTGCAGGGATCCAGACTATCCCTGCTTCTCTTCTTGGAGAGAGTGAGACACTTTGGGCTAAGCTGTTAACAGTATGCTGATGACACTAAGGGTATGTCTTCACTAGCAGTGTTAAAGTGCTGCCACATGGCTGTGTAGTCACGGCACCAGCGCTGGGAGAGAGCTCTCCCAGTGCTGTAAAAAAACCACCCCCACGAGGGGAATAGCTCCCAGCGCTGGTGCACTGTCTACATGGCCACTTTACAGGGCTGAAACTTGCAGTGCTCAGGGGGTTGATTTTTCACACCCCTGAGTGAGAAAGTTGCAGCGCTGTAAAGTGGCAGTGTAGACAAGGCCTTAGTTATATATCTCATTCTCAACTGATGCAACCAGCACCACTGCTAACACGTCAGAATGACTGCAGGAAATCAGCTCTTGAATGATGAGCAGCTGGTTCAAACTGAACCCAGGCAAGACTGAACTGGTGCTGGCTGGAAAGAGGAAATGCCTTGAAGAACTAGCCAAGACACTGTTTCCACCTTCCATCAAAGGCTCACCACTCCCATTCATCATAGGAGCACAAAGCCTCAGCATCCTGTTTGGCTCCTCATTAATCTTGGATGGCCAGTTAGTATCAGCTTCTAAAACTGCCTTATTTGACCTCCAGTTAGCTAAAAAACTTCATCCCTTCCTCACAGATGGGGAGCTAGCCAGAGGAATCCATGAATTAATCTCCAGGCTGGATTACTGCAACTGACCTTTTCTAAAACTGGATGTGAAAAAAATGCACAGGCTCCAGCTGGCACTGAATGCAGTTGCCCGACTTCTCCAGGGCTTAGACTGCCCTGAGCTTATCAGGCCCATGCTCAAGTCCCTCCATTGGCCCCCATAAGATTTGGATGCCAGTATAAGGCCTGGGTCCTGATTTTCAAAGCAGTCAATGGATCAGCTACATCAAAGACTGAGTTTCAATCTGTGAACCATCACAGCAGCTGCACTCCTCTGGGACAATGCGGATCACAAAGACAAGGACAAAACACATAAGAGCTAGAACAAAGCATTTTTTTCAGTCAATGGAACAAACTCCAAAAGGAGATCAGACAAATCCAGAGGAAATCCAGTTTAAGGAAACACTGCAAAACCTTCCTCTCAGTGTCAGCTCCGTTAAAGCGTGACTCAATCTCACTGCAATTAAACATTGTTTTCATTTCAGCTGCATGTCTCCAAGGTCACTTTTGAGATGAGATATTTACTGTTTATGCTTGATGAACACTCGCTGTCTGGAAGTAAAGAGACAAAAAGTACATGATTTTCTTCATGAACTGCTCACCATTTAGACTGACCTTCCTTTGCAAAATACCCTTTGAAAAGAAATGTCTGACCCAAGAAACTGAACTCCTTTAAAAAAGTCACTAAACTGAACTATTTGGAACAAACAGATGATGATCTATGATCTAAATTAGAAAACCAAGGAAATAAGTCTCCCTGGTGCCACCTGACAACAATGACATTTAAGCCATTATTTTCCCCAAAGCTTTGAATATATTACTTATAATAATCTGTATTATGGAAACACCAATAGGCACCAACCAAGGCACTGTACATACACACAGTAAGACAGTCCCTGCCCAAAACTGTTTCTTTTCTAAAAGACCTAGGGTAGGTGAAAAGAAGCCTTATTATCCCCATTTCACAGGTGGGGAATTGTGTCAGTGTTTAAGTGATTTGTTCAAGGTCAGATAGCAGAGCCAGGGATTGTAACGTGAGCTCTTTAGACCCAAGACCAACCTTCCTCTGAGCCTTTACCCACATAATCCCATTCACTTGACTAGGAGTCACATGACCAAATCTCCAGCCAATGCTTTGAAAATGCATAGTGTGGACAGCAGGTTTGGTACTCAAAGATTAGGCCTTCTTCTTCAATTACCCATGACTTGGCCAAGCTAATTCTTTTGGGCTGAAGTTTTCAATGCTGCTTCTTATCACAGTGGTGAACCTTTTAGAACTTCAGAGTAAAATCGATTTACGTGCTGCCTGCCCTACCCCCACCCCTAGGGTGACCAGATGTCCCTATTTCATAGGGACAGTCACAATTTTGGGGTCTTTTTCTTATATAGGCTCTTATTACCTCCCAACCCCTGTCACAATTTTTCACACTTGCTGTTTGGTCACCCTACCCACCCCCCGGCCTCCAAAACAACAAAAGATATCTCTCAACATTACAGTTCCAAAGAAGTTGGGTACAAGTTGCGATTAGTTTAGACTTTAGAGAGTGTGGAGGACAGATCTTGTCAAATGGAGGGTATGTGACCACTGTTGGTAGCCTGCTTTTGAGCTGGCACCATGGGTTAACTATTTATTGTTTGCATTGTGGTATTACTGGGAGCCCTGGTCCATAACTAGGATTCCTGTGCAAACGGAACACAAAGCCGTCACTTCCCCAAAGAGCTCACAATTAAAGTAGTTAATGCACTCGCCTTACCTTTGGAGACCTGGATTCAGGTGTTGGTTTAGGAGTCAAGTGAAGAGAAGTGTGGGAGCTTCTGCTGATCTCCATTTGTGCATGTCACAAACTACTACATCCTTTGTTATAACTGGCAGGCTTTGCTACAGAGGTTGAACACTGCAACAACAGGGACTGTTACATTCCAGAACTCAGGTGTTCCAAAAAAAAAAACGGAGAAAGATTTGCACAGCACCTGCCTTGCTCAAAAGAGTCTTGTTTGCTTGATCCCCTCCCCAAATCAACTCAATCTAAAACAAACATAAAAAGAAACAAGTACCCCCTTGTAGTGATACATTGAGCTGAATTTTCAATGCATAGTAAAGTTCGTAGATAAATTTGTTCAGTTAAACTTTATTAATAAAGCAAAAGAAGTATAAAGCCATGTATAAATATAGCAACCTACCCATGCCAAAGGACATGACTCACAATATTACAAGCTATAATATTTATGGAAAGTTGGCAGGGTTTGGAAAAATATGGAGTGGTCTTGGTTAGCTAGACTTCATCCAGAACCAGACACTGGCTGAAGTGGCTACAGGGCTAAATCTAAGAACAGTAGTAGTGGTCACAATGTTCAAACCAAAAACGTCTAAAGTTATGTTGCAAAATCCATATTTTAAATAAAAAGCAGTCTGATTTTGAGAGGTGCTGAGGCCCCACAAAAACCACTGAAGTCAATGAGAACAGCAGGAAATCAGCAAGGGCATCAATTTAGGTGCAAAAATGTGACTTTACCAACTTATCCGAAGGCACCCAGCTTTAAACATTTTGACAACCATTTTTGGTACTTCCTTACGAGCAGAAACTATGTTTCCCTCTTCACATAGCACCTAGCATAATGGAGTCTTGATTCTTATTGGGATGTCTGGGTGCTACAGCAGTAACTACATTACATATTTTATTTTAGTGATGTCCCTATCTGGATTATTCAGATAACCTAGAGACCTTTTCAAGGAAGCAGAAAAGAAGTCATTTTCTTGCAGTCATTTAAGAGTGTTTAGATTATGTGATAGTGCCACAATGTAGGTTTACAATTTATATAAGTGTACCTATCATGATCTCTAGGTGCCTGAGATCCCTACCATAATATAAATATAAATGTCAAGTACATCAGTGTAAGTAACTGAAATATAGATCTGTGGCCATAACAACCATGGCCATACCAAATCCCTGAGAGAACACCCCAAACTTTCATAGAATCATAGAATCTCAGGGTTGGAAGGGACCTCAGGAGGTCATCTAGTCCAACCCCCTGCTCAAAGCAGGACCAATCCCAACTAAATCATCCCAGCCAGGGCTTTGTCAAGCCTGACCTTAAAAACCTCTAAGGAAGGAGATTCCACCACCTCCCTAGGTAACCCATTCCAGTTCTTCACCACCCTACTAGTGAAAAAGTTTTTCCTAATAGCCAACCTAAACCTCCCCCTCTGCAACTTGAGACCATTACTCCTTGTTCTGTCATCTTCTACCACTGAGAACAGTCTAGATCCATCCTCTTTGGAACCCCCTTTCAGGTAGTTGAAAGCAGCTATCAAATCCCCCCTCATTCTTCTCTTCTGCAGACTAAACAATCCCAGTTCCCTCAGCCTCTCCTCATGAGTCATGTGCTCCAGCCCCCTAATCATTTTTGTTGCCCTCCGCTGGACTTTCTCCAATTTATCCACATCCTTCTTGTAGTGTGGGGCCCAAAACTGGACACAGTACTCCAAATGAGGCCTCACCAGTGCTGAGTAGAGGGGAATGATCACATCCCTCGATCTGCTGGAAATGCCCCTACTTATACAACCCAAAATGCCATTAGCTTTCTTGGCAACAAGGGCACACTGTTGACTCATATTCAGCTTTTTGTCCACTGTAACCCCTAAGTCCTTTTCTGCAGAACTGCTGCCCAGCCATTCGGTTCCTAGTCTGTAGCAGTGCATGGGATTCTTCCGTCCTAAGTGCAGGACTCTGCACTTGTCCTTGTTGAACCTCATCATATTTCGTTTGGCCCAATCCTCTAATTTGTCTAGGTCCCTCTGTATCCTATCCCTACCCTCCTGCGTATCAACCACTCCTCCCAGTTTAGTGTCATCTGCAAACTTGCTAAGGGTGCAGTCCACACCATCCTCCAGATCGTTAATGAAGATATTGAATAAAACCAGCCCCAGCACCGACCCTTGGGGCACTCCACTTGATACCGGCTGCCAACTAGACATGGAACCATTGATCACTACCCGTTGAGCTTGACCATCTAGCTAGTTTTCTATCCACCTTACCATCCATTCATCCAGCCCATATTTCTTTAACTTGCTGGCAAGAATACTGTGGGAAACTGTATCAAAAGCTTTGCTAAAGTCCAGAAATAGCACATCCACTGATTTCCCCTCATCCACAGAGCCAGTTATCTCATCATAGAAGGCAATTAGATTAGTCAGGCATGACTTGCCCTTGGTGAATCCATGCTGACTGTTCCTGATCACTTTCCCCTCCTTTAAGTGGTTCAGAATTGATTCCTTGAGGACCTGTTCCATGATTTTTCCAGGGACTGAGGTGAGACTGACTGGCCTGTAGTTCCCTGGATCTTCCTTCTTCCCTTTTTTAAAGATGGGCACTACATTAGCCTTTTTCCAGTCATCCGGGACCTCCCCCGATCGCCATGATTTTTCAAAGATAATGGCCAATGGCTCTGCAATCTCATCGGCCAACTCCTTTAGCACCCTTGGATGCAGCGCATCCGGCCCCATGGACTTGTGCTCGTCCAGCTTTTCTAAATAGTCCCGAACTACTTCTTTCTTCACAGAGAGCTGGTCACCTCCTCCCCATACCGTGCTGCAGAGTGCAGCTGTCTGGGAGCTGACCTTGTCTGTGAAGACAGAGGCAAAAAAAGCATTGAGTACACTAGCTTTCTCCACATCCTCGGTCACTAGGTTCCCTCCCTCATTCAGCAAGGGGCCCACACTTTCCTTGACTTTCTTCTTGTTGCTAACATACCTGAAGAAACCCTTCTTGTTACTCCTAACATCTCCGGCTAGCTGCAACTCGAAGTGTGATTTGGCCTTCCTAATTTCACTCCTGCATGCCTGAGCAATACTTTTATACTCCTCCCTGGTTATTTGTCCAACCTTCCACTTCTTATAAGCTGTTTTTTTGTGTTTAAGACGAGCAAGGATTTCACTGTTGAGCCAAGCTGGTCGCCTGCCATATTTACTTTTCTTCCTACACATCGGGATGGTTTGTTCCTGCAACCTCAATAAGGTTTCTTTAAAATACAGCCAGCTTTCCTCGACTCCTTTCCCCGTCATGTTATTCTCCCAGGGGACCTTGCCCATCAGTTCCCTGAGGGAGTCGAAGTCTGCTTTTCTGAAGTCCAGGGTCTCTGTTCTACTGCTCTCCTTTCTTCCTTGTATCAGGATCCTGAACTCTACCATCTCATGGTCACTGCCTCCCAGGTTCCCATCCACTATTGCTTCCTCTACTATTTCTTCCCTGTTTGTGAGCAGCAGGTCAAGAAGAGCTTTTCCCCTAGTTGGTTCCTCCAGCACTTGCACCAGGAAATTGTCCCCTACACTTTCCAGAAACTTCCTGGATTGTCTGTGCACCGCTGTATTGCTCTCCCAGCAGATATCGGGGTGATTAAAGTCACCCATGAGAACTAGGGCCTGTGATATAGCAACTTCTGTTAGTTGCTGGAAGAAATCCTCATCCACCTCATCCCCCTGGTCCGGTGGTCTGTAGCAGACTCCCACCGTGACATTACCCTTGTTGTTCATACTTCTAAATTTAATCCAGAGACTCAGGTTTTTCTGCAGTTTCATACTGGAGCTCTGAGCAGTCATACTGCTCTCTCACATACAACGCAACTCCCCCACCTTTTCTGCTCTGCCTATCCTTCCTGAACAGTTTATATCCATCCATGACAGTACTCCAATCATGTGAGTTATCCCACCAAGTCTCTGTTATTCCAATTACATCATAATTCCCTGACTGTGCCAGGACTTCTAGTTCTCCCTGCTTGTTCCCCAGGCTTCTTGCATTTGTGTATAGGCATGTAAGATAACTCACTGATCGTCCTAGTGTCCCAGTATGGGGCTGGAGCCCTCCCCTCTTGCACTCACCTACTTGTGCTTTCCCCCGATATCCCACTTCCCCACTTACCTCGGGGCTTTGGTCTCCTTCCTCCGGTGAACCTAGTTTAAAGCCCTCCTCACTAGGTTAGCCAGCCTGCTTGCAAAGATGCTCTTCCCTCTCTTCGTGAGGTGGAGCCCGTCTCTGCCTAGCAATCCTTCTTCTTGGAAGACCATCCCATGGTCAAAGAATCCAAACCCTTCTCTCCGACACCATCTGAGTAGCCATTCGTTGATTTCCATGATTCGACGGTCTCTACCCTGGCCTTTTCCTGCCACAGGGAGGATAGACGAGAACACCACTTGCGCCTCAAACTCCTTTATCCTTCTTCCCAGAGCCACATAGTCTGCAGTGATACGCTCAAGGTCATTCTTGGCACTATCATTGGTGCGCACGTGGAGAAGCAGGAAGGGGTAGCGATCCGAGGGCTTGATGAGTCTCGGCAGTCTCTCCGTCACATCGTGAATCCTAGCCCCTGGCAAGCAGCACACCTCTCGGTTTTCCCAGTCAGGGCGGCAGATAGATGACTCAGTCCCCCTGAGGAGAGAGTCCCCGACCACCACCACCCTCCTCCTCCTCCTCTTGGGAGTGGTGGTCGTGGAACCCCCATCCCTAGGACGGTGCATCTCATCTCATGCCTTCCAATCAGTGGAGTCTCCTTCTGCTCTGTTCCCTCAGGTGTATCATCCACTCCACTCTCTGCACTAGTACCTGTGGAGAGAACATGAAAACGGTTGCTCACCTGCATCTGTGTTTCTGGTACATGGATGTTTCTGGTACTCTTTCCCCTTCTGGAAGTCACATGCCGCCAATTATCCTCGCTGGCCTTCTGTCCCCGCTGCGTAGCCTGCTCTGAATCTTCAGAACATTGTGCCCACTGAAGCTGATCCTGACGTCTATCCAGGAAATCCTCATTTTCTTTTATGGAACGCAGGGTTGTTATTCGTTTCTCCAGACCTTGAATCTTCTCTTCCAAGATGGAGATCAGCTTGCACTTTGTACAGACAAAGTCGCTTCTATCCTGTGGAAGGAAGACAAACATGGTGCATCCTGTGCAGGTCACAACGGCAGATCGCTCAGCATCCATGGTCTCTTCCTTCTAAGAGCTCTCTCCAGGCGAACTCCCAGGCAAACTCCTTCTGTTTGCCGCTCAACTGGTTTGCAGCTGACTGCCTTTTATAACAGTCAGGCCCAGCTGGAACAAAGCACTCCCAAATCAAACTGGTCAAACAAGCAATCAAACAATCAAGCACACAGTCAAACTGTCCCCCCAACAGACACTCAGATACTCACCAGCGCAGTCCCCCTACTGCAGCACTTAGCGTACCTCTGCTCAGAGGGATCCCAGGCAAACTCCTTCTGTTCGCCGCTTTGAGAAAGTTCAGATCCAGATGCCAAATGGGGATCCTTCTCTTCAGCGGGCAAGGAAGCTATTACTGTGCTACAGAATCAGGTTTTTCTGAGAATTGTTTGTTATCAGAAGAGGCTAAAGCATCCGGCTTCATTCTGATTGCAGAAGCCTTAGACTAAATGGAATCATAGAAATGTAGGGCTGCAGGGCCCTTGAGAGGCAGGGCTCCCAACAGTCCCTTATTACAAGGGTCAGTCCTTATTTTTTCATCTCTGTACAACAAGAACAGAAGTTTCTGAGTGCTGCAAAAAGCAGCAAGAAATATCCCTAGCTAATGTAGCTGAGTACTGCTTATTATTATTATTGATGATGATGATGATGATATCAGGGGATGGGGTGCAGTGGGGGTGCTAAGGAAACTGTCCTTTATTTTTGACATACTATGCTAGCAACCCTATTGAGAGGTCATCTAGTTCAGCCCCCTGCACTCAGGCAGGACCAAGTATACCTAGACCATCCCTAGCAGGTGTTTGTTTAACTTGTTCTAAAAGACCTCCAATGCAGAGGATTCCACAACCTCCCTTGAAAACCTGTTCCAGAGAATAACTACATTTAGAGTTAGAAACATTTCCTAATTGCGAATGTAAATCTCCCTTACTGAAGACTAAACCGATTACTTCTTGTCCTACCTTCCACGGACATGTAGATCAATCAATCACAGCCCTCTGTATAACAGCCCTTCATGTATTTGAAGACTTATCAGGCACCCACCTCGGTCTCCTTTTCTCAAAACTAACCAGGGCCAGTTTTTTAACCTTTCTTCAGGAGTCAGGGTTTTTTTAAATCTTTTTTTCATTTTTGTTGATGTTCTCTGGATTCTCTCCAATTTGTCCACATCTTTCCTAAAGTGCAGTGCCCAGAACCAAACACAATATTCCAGCTAAGGCCTCACCAGCAGGGACCCCCTGTGTCTTGCATCCTCCTGTTAATACATCTGTGATGAGATGTTCACCCCCTGCAAGCCCTGAGCAGGTTAATGTGGGCTAGGAGGGTCCAATTAGCCTTATATGCTGCATCTGGAGGGGAGCCAAGGCTTGATAAGACCCAGCAGCAGGAGGTGCTGGGATTGAATTATAAAGGAAGTGAAAACAGGAGTGGGGTGAGCTATAGGGAAAGGGCCTGCAGTCACTTCTAAAGGAAGAGAGAGTAGGGTAGGGACAAGGAGGAAGTCCAGAGGGAGAGTAAACTCTGATATCCTGTCTTGGATCAGGGAATTTGCTTATGAGAATGTCATGTGGGACGGTGTCAAAAGCCTTATTAAAATCAAGCTCTATCACATCTGTGGCTTCCCCCATCTACTAACTTGTAAACCTGTTAAAAAGAAATGAGGTGGGTTTGGCATTTTGTTTTTGACAAATCCATGAACTCCGAAGTATACACAACTCTCTGGGGTTGAATAGAGTGTAACAAGATAAACTGTTAACAAATGTGAGGGTTAAGCAGGGAGATCAGAGCAGGACTCCTAGGCTCTGTTTCTAAATCTACCACTGATGTGGGCCAACTTACAGAGGGTATGTCTACACTGTGTCAGCTGACCTGGAGTTGTGGGGCTCAGATTGTGGGGTTATAAAATTGCAGTGTAGATGCTTGGGCTCAGACTGGAGCCTGGACTCTGCCAGGGTCCCTGAACCTGACTGTCTATACAGCAATTTTATAGCCCCACAGCCTGATCCTCACAAGCCCAAGTCAGCTGACACAGGCCAGCTGCAGGTGCTTTACTGCAGTCTAGACATATCCTTAAGGGCCAGCTTTTCAGAAGTGCTGAGCACCCACAATTTCAGGTGATGTTAAGGGCAGCTGCAAGTGCTCAGCATCAATGCAGATCAGGCCCTTCTGTTCTGTTCTACATAGGTTCTTATAACATGCTCATCAATGTAGTGTCCAAGGGCCTTCCAGTAATCCATTAAACAAGGAGACTAATTATGACACAGGCAGACCAGGTGCCAGCTTATGCCATCTCTTAACTGAACACTGAAAAATACAGAGCTGGAATCAGTCTGGTTCACTGGTGTGTTAGTGTTGTTAAAATACATATTAGAAATATAAAAATGTGTTTAGTGTTTATTGAATTCTTGTGAGTTGCTGCATGCATTAATCTCACTTATAACATCTGTGTCCCATATTGTAAAGTAATATTTGAGTGGTTGCATTGTGAACATCTGTGACTGTGTAAATCACCAGATAGGAAAGAGACATTAATTAGTGTGAAGGGCTGACCTTCAGCAGAAAGTGTTACACTCTTCCCAAAAGGAAAGGTCTATCAATACCAGATGGACTATTGTGGGATCTTGCAATGAGAATTTCCCTACGTACCATCAACAAGAGGACAAAAGACTAGTTGTTCTTCTCTCCTGCCCATAAAGATGAGTCATGCAAGTGGACTCTTCCCATCAGCTGTGTTAGCTGCCCAGAGCATGTGGCAAGAGTGGGATAAAAACCACAAACACAAGGAACTTGGTATTGCTTGGACTCGGATGGGAGGGGGGAGTTTTTCTGAGCATAAGCAAGAGATCCCCAGTTGCTTAGCCTAGGTTAGCCCTAAAGGGCATAAAGAGCTTACTGAGCATAGAAGCTTTTATTAACTTTTGAAGTGTAAGATTGTAACTCATTTGTGTATCTATGGTTACCTGCTTTAGCCTTATAAATAACTCAGGTTTCCTTTTCCTGCTTCATAAATCTTTATATATTTTATTATAGGATTGGCTAAAAGTATTGTCATTGGGGTAGGATCTAAAATACGGTTGACCTGGGGTGGGTGACAAGTCCTTCTGAGTAACCTGAGTGTTGGTTTGATTCTTGGTGTAAGGGACCATCTATCACAAAGGTATGCTCACCTGGGTGGTGAGATAAATTGGAGTATCCCAGGGGACTGCCTATGACTCCATATTAAGGCTATTATAGTGGAGTTGACAGTGGATAAATGGTTGGTGAAATCTAAGTATAGAACTCACAACCAATTTGGGGATTAGGAACCAGGGCACAATAGTCTGCCCTGAAGTTGGTTTTCAGTCATAAAGAGAACAAATTGCCAAGTAAGGCAATTGAAGTTAATGGTATAGCTAAATTTGAGCCAGGCTCTTTATCAAGAGAAGTATTACAAGCTTCAGTAACCAAGCAACATAGGGGTATGGGTGGGGGTCCTGAGATAAGATTAATGAAGAAAGACTAGTAGAGCCAAGTGCCTTTTTCCTGTTTAAAAAAGTAAAATCCTAATGTCCTTATCTGACTAGAGGATAGAGTGGGGAGGTTCTTCAGCTGAGGAGTCACACTAAGTGATCTGACAGCAAAAAGAAATAATGGAGAGGAAAGTAGCTAGGGAATCAATGACCCAGCAACAAGACTCTGGGTTAAGTTCAGCTCCAGATATGGCTTCAAATATCTTGGGCCCAAGCCCATTTCTAGGAACACTGCAGAGGATAATCATGTCTTAAAGACAGATGTGGATGTTTCATTTGTCAGTGCAGAGTGGACAGGCTACAGGCTTCCAAGAACCCATGGTACTTGCTGTTTTCACTCTCCCCGAAGTCAACAGGAGTCAAGTGTGCTCAGTATCTTGTAGGATCAGGCCTTTGGATTGTAAGTGTCTAGGCCAGATTCAGCACTGTGTTACTCCAGTGAACTGCTAATGGACATAATGCCTACTTAGCTCTTATATAGTATTTCATCAGTGGATAGCAAAATACTTTACAAAGGAGGTCAGTATCATTATCCCCATATTCACATGAACTTTTAAAAATGAACCAGTAACTTAGGTTCAGCTACTTCATAATACCGTTAGCAAGAATAGCTAGCATATTTCACTACTGCCAGATTAACCCCTTGTAGCAGTTAGCTAGCAAGATGCACCTGCAAACTGCCTCTAGAGCCATTGCACTAAGAACAGATGTTTTAATTAACATCCAGCTGCAGAATCTTTAATATTGGTGATGAAAGAGCCAGGAAAACCCTAGCCTGACTTTAGGCCTGATGCAACACTCATTGAAGTCAGTAGAAACATTCCCATTGACTTTCAGGGTCACTGGATTCAGATTTGATGCTGAGTTTATAGCTCTAGCAGTTATAAATTCAGCAGATTAGATCTGGATGCCAGTGAGAGTCAATAAATATGGCACAAACTTAGTCACCTTTCAGAGCAGAATCTCCCTCCCAGCAGGTTTGCACTGAGCAGTGTAACCTTTCACAAAGTGTTGTGATGATAATAAAATGTCATACTCTCAATCTGTGTGCACATACGGCTGCCTAAAAATAACTCCTCTGAGCATCTCACAACACTTTATGCATAGTTAATTAAACTTTATGAGCTAGGTGACTATTATACCCTTTTCACAGCTGGGTTAACTGAAGTATACAGGAAATAAATGCCCTACTCAGAGCCATAAATAGAACCCAGGAGTTCTGGCTTCCAAGCCTCCACTCCCACTGCTAGCCAGTGCAACTTCTCAAAGACATTACATTATTTGCTGTGGTGTAGGTAGAAAATAGCTGCTACCTATACCTGAGACTATGTTATGCTGTCAAGGTGGCCACTTCCAGAAGGTGTATGCTTTATTAGAGCCATGAAGAGAAGCCTGTGCTGTACCTGTTCTGTGGAGAAGCAGGACCTCAGTCTCTAGGACTACCAGCTCAATAACGTTCCTGAATTTAAAATTATAAAGAAACAGGAGTAACAACTTAATTTTACTTACTATGATGAGGATTAATCCCCATCACCTATAACCTAATCAGTGATTCTCAGCACCAGGGAAGTGATTAACACATTGTCTCCTGGCCAGAGGAGGTGGAGCTAGGCCAGTGGTTCTCAAAGTGTTGTACTGGTGACCCCTTTCATTGTCCGGGGTTCTCTGCTCCGTGTCCCCATCTGGTTCCCTTCGTTTAGCCCTATGACCTCACTCCCGCTCCTGTTTTTTTCATTAGTTGTCCCACGTACTTAGTTAGTGTCCCGGACCTGTGGATCCTCTCCTTAGGCTGGGGGGAGGTCCTTTAGCAGTGGGCAGGCTTCGCCCGCCCACTTCCTGGATACTAATAGGACCCCTTTCACATAGCAAGCCTCTGAGTGTGACCCCCCCCCTTATAAATTAAAAACACTTTTTTATATATATAACACCATTATAAATGCAGGAGGCAAAGTCGGGCTTGGGGTGTAGGCTGACAGCTCATGACTGCCCCATGTAATAACCTCGCAATGCCCTGAAAGGTCCCAACCCCCAGTTTGAGAACCCCTGAGCTAGGCTGTATAAAGAACTGAGGGTGATCACCTAAGGGGAAAAGATCCAGGTGAGAAAAAACACTAGGGTGTGGGCCTGGAGGAAGGTCTGGTAGGCAGCAGAGCTACAGGAGTAGGGTTAATTTCTATGGTGGGGCCCTAGTGTGGAGAGGGGCAGTAGAGAAGGATTGGGAGTTGTAGTTCCTATTCCCAAACCTACAAGACTGACCTTGATCAACTCAGGGTATGGCTACACTGGCGATTTGCAGCGCTGGAAAGCCTCTACCAGCGCTGCAATTAGTAAGTGGCCACACCTGCAGGGCACTTCCAGCGCTGCAACTCCCTGGCTGCCGCGCTGGCCGTATACCTCACTCGGCATGGGGAATAAGGATTCCAGCGCTGGTGCTGCAGCGCTGGTCATCAAGTGTGGCCACACACCAGCGCTGTGATTGGCCTCCAGGGTATAAGGTGTATCCCAGAATGCTTTTATAAATTACTCTCTTTGTTTTGTTATGCAGCCTCTCTTTGTTTTGTTGTGAACGAGCTCCGATCGGAGCTCCGAACAGAGCTCCTGTTTGCTGTGATCATCTGTACCTGGCTGTAAACAATCAAATGAGAGGCAGGGAGAGTGAATGAAACAGAACCGATCGGAGCTCCGTTGAACTGCTAATCTAAAACAAACACTGATCACAGCAAACACCACAGGGAGTGAGTGAAACAGCGGGGAGGGGGGAGTCCGTGTTGGAGGCAGGCTGTATGCAATTAAGAGTTAAGACTAAGGGCTCATGAACATTTTGTGATTTTTCCAATCCAGGAAGCTAACACACAACAGTGTTGGCTCCAAAAATCCACTCTATCTTCCCCGCTCCCTGTCACAGTACACCACCCTCCACCCCCCTCTTTTGAAAAGCACGTTGTTGCACTTGAATGCTGGGATAGCTGCCTATAATGCAGCACTCCCAACAGTGCTGCTAATACTGCAAATGTGGCCACACACCAGCGCTGGTAGCTGTGAGTGTGGCCACACACCAGCGCTGCTCCTACACAGCTGGATGACCAGCGCTGCAAACCGTAAGTGTAGCCATACCCTCAGGCACGGAAAAGGTGAATTACTTGTCTGCAGTCTCAATCTGTAAAATAAGGATAACAACTCTTTATTTTTAGAGGTGCTGTCAGGCTTCATTAGTGTTTGCAGCAAGTAGATATTGCAAAGATTACCTACCACATGAATATAGTGGCAGACAGATTGCTAGGACTCGTGGATGAATGACTAAGCATAGTTATTACTGTGCTAAAAAAGACATATTTCATTGTCTCAGGAGACATTTTTCTGAACATCTGAGTTAGAAAGAACTAGTGGAAACAAAGACAAGATGTGAAATTCTTGCTAGCTCTCCTTTAAAACTGAAAGATTAATCAACTCCTCTAGATACTGTAGTATTTCCTAGCTTGCTTCAGGCAATGAGAAGCATCACCCTATACAGTCAAGAGTTGCGGTTAAATATCTTCCAAGGATGGTTGCTGAGAAATTTTAAAATGCAACATCCTTTGTGTTTTTTACACTGAGCCTCTGTTAACCCACAATAGTTATTCTTTCTCACAGCTTTCATTCTCTTGGTCTCTAAAAGTAGAAGGCAAAGGTTTGCAGAGTTAGCTATAGTTTTCATCATAGCTTTTCTCATTGTTAGCACACAATTTTATGTGGGTTAAAGATCAGCATTTAAGCAGCACGTAGCGTCCATGTGTGACAACCAGAGTCCCAGGGAAGAACAGAAGATTCAGGCCCTAGAAATGAGCAGTGGGATCAACTGATTGTATACAACATTATTGTGCTAGAAAAATGTCAAGAAAGGTCTTTTATGAAAGCTTGTAATGTTCTAAGCTTACTCATTTTGAGATATATATACAGGGTATCGTTATGAATGTATGTACTTGTATATAAAATGGTGTTCATAAGTTTGTGCTGCAATATTCAGCTACACCTAGAGTTGCCAATTTTTGCTGGATGTTGTCCTGGAGGCTTCATCGCATGACAATCTTTAATTAAAGATTATATCTTTAATTCCTGGAGACTCCAGGACAATCCTGGACAGTTAGCAACCTGAGCTGCACCTCATAGCAGGGTGGTGAGAAGTTAAGTGAGGAGGGGCACCTCCCAAGCCAGGTGTTCACACACAACTGGCTTCAAGCAATTATCCATTGCCTACCCCAGGAAAGGGCTATGGTGGACCATTAAAGTTAATGGAAAAAACATTGGGGAAATTTACAGTTGTCTCAGTCTGAATAACCACGAGTCGCTATAGTCTGAGGGAGGAGGGCGGGGGGAGCCTTTAAAAGGAGGCTTGAAACTGAGGTCTTTATCTAGAAGCTGAGGGACAGACACATGGTGAATGCTGTCCATAAAATGCTGGATCCCCTCTGTGACCAAAAAGTATGCTGGAAAACTGTTCAGAGGCGATAGGTGACTTGTACTAGAAAAGGGAGTTTATCTAACTTAAGAGTATAAACTGAGGCTGCATCTGTTTATTTTCTGTGTAAATTATATTTGCTTTTCCTTACTATTTTATCTTTGACTTTTCTGTTAAATAAAACTTTTGTTTGTTTTTTACCCCAAGCAGGTCTCTGGTGTGCAAACTGTGTGTGTGTGTGTGTGCGCCAAAGTAAGCTGGTGACCGGGAGCCTGGTTTCAGGCCTTTGGGGTTGACTAACCAAAGGGGGAAAGTCCAGTGTCAGATACTTAAGAACTCAGAGAATATATCTGAGGAGACTTGGGGCTCTTGGTGTCACCCTGCGAGGATTAACTAGGCTGGTGGAAGCCAGGGTGAGACCTTGTACTTATAGGAAGGCTCCTGGTGTCGGGTTTGAACCAAAGCTGCACAGCACAAAGGCACTCAAGGTTACAGAGCAGGCAGTCATAAGCACCTCCATACTGTATCAGACCAATGGTCCATCTAGCCCAGTATCTTCTCTCTGACAGTGGCCAGTACCAGAGCTTCACAGGGAGTGAAAAGAACAGAAGAGTTGGTGTGATTCACCCCTGACTTCTCCTCCCCTTATGTCCTTCTTAAGAACAACTTCAGAATACCAATCAGAATGCATAAGTTGCACAGACAGATCCTCAAATAGTCATAATTATTGTACTCTGTTTAACAGATCCAGCCTTTGTTTAGTAGCTGCCTCTTTATTATACAAAATGCAGTAAGTAATTAAACAGAACACTACTGGCCCGAATGTTGGGTGCATTTGGGCTTGGGATTTTGGTAACTAACTTTCTCAATAAATGAAAGCTGCAGGCTGTTAGTCAATAACAAGTGGATGTGACATTGCACCCCATATTCTTCACAGTGGTATTATGATATGATTAAGATATAAGCATAATGTATTTTATGCAAGATAGTCATGAAATGTCATTGGAAAGGTTATGATTTGCTGATTTGTATGTATGTATCATTTTTTTTATATGAAGTTATGAATATTGACTCTGTATCTGTATTTCAAATGTAGTTACACCAATAAGGGGACAAGATACTTTCAAATCTTGGAGTGGGGGGAAGGTTTTTGTTTGTGCTCTTTGTTTTGGTGGTCTCTCTTAGTCCCAAGAGAGAACACCCCTTATTGGTCCTTTGGGTCAGGTGTCAGCCAGGTTATCTGAGCTTCTTAACTCTTTACAGGTAAAAGGATTTTGATGCCTCTGGCCAGGAGGGATTTTATAGTATTGTATACAGGAGGGTTGTTACTGTTCCCTTTATAGTTATGATACACCCCCTAAATCACAGATAGTGTTGGACAGCCGGTTACACACTGGCTGTGATTTCTTCCTGGAGCTCTAGGAGAAAACTGAGTTAATAAGACATATGCATCTTTATACATACTACTGATTATATAAAACTAACAATATATCCCACATTCCAAGAACAATTTTTATCTGCATCTGTGTGGTTGTTTGTTATATAAGGTACAAATGGGTAAACAACAGTATTCCTTTTTTACAGATAAGGAAACTGAATCACAAAGTGGGCAAAGTAGCTTGCCCACAGTCACACCAGGAGGTCTGCAGCAAAGTGAAGAACACAACTGAAGTCTCTTGACTTACAATGCTTTGTTTTAACCAATAATCCACGTTGCCTCTTAATATTAATTAAAAAATTGTACTAAATAGTACATGTAATAAATAGAGATTTGAAAGCTATGAATGGAAGATGCTATAGAAGTGCAATGCATTACTAACCACCAAAACTCCAGAAGCATAATCACTCGGCTCTTTTAGTGTAGTATAGTAGTTCTCTCAAACACTGCTATCTAAAAACATCAGCTTCTTACTTGATAGAGGGAGCACAGACTGAGTCAAACTTAACCCGTTTTGACTACTTTGTACTACTGCTAGCCCTATGGAGCCAACACAGCTATGGGAGCGTGAGATGGATTGTATTCTGGCTTGCACATCAGCAGAATTGTTGACTCGTTTCCAGTTGCAGCCTCTCCATTGTTAGTGATGTCAGAGTCGGAAAGCACCCAGCTTGACTCCCAGGATTCAAGTGGAATTTGCAGGGATGACAGAAAAAACATTTGATTTGTAATTTGAGCAAATTTACTTTGGAAGTGGCTGAGAGGCAAACACGAAGCCCCAAAATATTGATTTGCAGAATCACTTTCAGAGCACAGCTGAATGTTAAAATTGGGCTAGACAAGGCCCTAGTGTGCTCTCTAGGGGAGCAATTCTAAAACTGTGGGTCGAGACCCCAAAGTGGGTTACAGCCAGGGCCGGCTCCAGCCCCCAGCACGCCAAGTGCGTGCTTGGGGCGGCATGCCGCGGGAGGGTGGCAGGCGGCTCCGGTGGACCTCCCGCAGGCGTGCCTGTGGGAGGTCCACCGGAGCCGCGGGACCAGCGGACCCTCCGCAGGCACATCTGCAGGAGGTCCACTGGCGCCGCGGGACCGGCGACCGCCAGATCGCCCCCCGTGGTGTGCCGCCCTGCTTGGGGCGGCGCAATTCCTAGAGCCGCCCCTGGTTACAGCCCCGTTTTAACTGGGTCACCTGGGTTGGCATAGACTTGCTGAGGCCCAGGACTAAAGCCAAAGCCCGAGCCCCACCACCTGGGGCTGAAGCCGAAGCCTGAGGGCTTCAGCTCTGGGTGGTGGGCCACAGGTTACAGGTCCCCCTGCCTGGGGCTGAAGCCATTGGGCTTCAGCTTTGGCAACCCCCCCCTCCCCGTGCCCAGGGCTGTAGGGCTCTGGCTTTGGCTTTGGCCTTCCTGCCCAGGGCGTTGGGGTTCAACCAGGTCAGGCTTCAGTCCCCGATCCTGGGGCTGTGTAGTAATTTTTGTTGTCAGAAGGAGGTTGCGGTGCAAAGAAGTTTGAGAAACCCCTGCTCTAGGGAATTATTGTCCAAGAGCAGAGGGCTGGACTAGATGATGTAACCAGTCTTTCCCAACATTACTGTCTATGATTCTAAGTCATTAGAATGCTACTAAGGACAAAGTAGCAGCACAGATTTGGAAAAATGATAAATTGCTGTAAAAGTTGATGAAACTACTAGGACTGCTGGTTTATGATGATGACTTCATGACAAGATTTCTTTCAGTTAATATGATGCTATGAGCTTTTCAGAATACTCAGAAATCACTGGCAAAGGGTAGTGCAACCAAACAAAAGAACACAAAGAGGAAAATGTCTTAGCGGCTGCTGTCAGAATCAGTCTGTGAGATGGAAGCAAAACCAGCAGGCAAATTGTAGGCCTTCTGTCAAAGATAACAGCATCCAGTGCATTCTTCTGTCACCTCCTTCACTCATGGCATCAGATTAACTCACTCTGGTGTTTCATCAGCAGAAAGAGAAAAAAAGGGAGATTTTAAAGGCAACATGTTAAACAGGACAGAAGCTCAATGGTTCAGAGGGGAAGCAAGTGACAGATAGATGAGGCAGTACAAATGAAAAGGAATCCCCCAGTGTACTGAGTCAAGGGGAAGGAGAAACTGGAAAACAAGATTAGGGGAGTAAATAGGTGGGATTGGAGGAGTGGGCAGGGTAGCACACGCTGCTGCATACATGCTGCTGTGCTCCCCGTGGAGCCACAGCCCCCGATCCCCCAGCACCTGCCTTCCAGATTTGAACACCTCAAAATTCAGGAGTGCTCAAGCTCAGTTTGGGCAGCTGTTACTTCATTTATCCCAAATCAAATATACTGATCCACTGTAACTTGCTGTAGAAAAAGTAGGATAAAATTGAGCAAGAAATGCTTCCCAGTGGTTATTAGGACTGGAATTGCTATTTTCAACAGCCATTGCCTTTTTGTTTGTTTGTTTAAAAGGAAGACAGTGATATTGCATTGGCAAATTCCCCATAGAAAGAAAGAGTGGAGCAAAAGAATAATAAAGGCACCTCAACTTTTCCTCATTTATGTAGGACAGTCTTATAATATGCATCCAGATATCCTCCAATCACACAAGCTGAAAATTGTTCCACTTTACTGCAGTTCTGTAACCATATGGGAACCAATCCAGTCTGTGTTCTGTGCACATCTAAAATTCCTGCTGAATGACCTGCCCTGGGAGCGAGTTACCAGTGACCCAGGGCTGCGGCAGAAGGAGGGTGCAGGTGTGTGTGTGTGGGGGAGAGCCCAGGGCTGGGGTGGCAGGAGGTGTGTGGGGGGGCAATGGTGGAGAGGAAGGGGGGAGTCCAGAGCTGGGGCGGCAGGGGGTGTGGGTAGGGGGGAGAGCCCAGGGCTGCGGCAGAAGGAGGGTGCAGGTGTGTGTGTTGGGGGGAGAGCCCAGGGCTGGGGTGGCAGGAGGTGTGTGTGGGGGGGCAATGGTGGAGGGGAAGGGGGAGTCCAGAGCTGGGGCGGCAGGGGGTGTGGGTAGGGGGGGAGAGCCCAGGGCTGGGGCAGCAGGGGGGTGCGGTGAGGAGCCCAGGGTTGGGACGGGGGGCAGCCAAAATTTTTGTTGCTTGGAGCGGCAAAAAACCTAGAACCGGCCCTGGTCCCTAGGGAGTGTGGGGTCCTGGACAACTCCCTCCGCTCTGCCTCTTCCCCCCGGCTCCACCCCTGGTCCACCCCCATTCCACCTCTTTCCCCAGCGACCCCGCACTCACCAGCAGCAGTGGGAAGTGGAGCAACCCAGCCCCAGCCCGCTCCACTCTGCCAGCTCCCAACCGCGGCACTCTGCTTCCTGCCGCCGGTGAGTGCGGGGAAAGGATCGCTCCTGCACTCACTGGCAGCGGGAAGCAGAGGGCCATGGCTGAGAACTGGAGGAGTAGAGCAGGCTGGAGCCAGGCTGCTCCACTTCCCGCCACTGCCAGTGAGTGTGTGTGGAGGGGGCGGAATCCCTTCCCCCCAAGCCCCATCACTCAAACGACATGGCTGGGGCCAGGGTGAGGGAAGCGGAGCAGGCTGCTCCCAGCCCCCCGCTAATCCCCAGGCCACTCTGGGCCTTTGGGGCCCCCAAAAGTGGCCCACACAGCTCCTGCCTCCCAGACCCTGGGCGGGGAGGCCTGAGGCCCCACACAGCCGCCTCACGGCTAATGGCTAGGGACACCCAAATGGCTAGGGACGGCCCTGGTAATACAGTCCTATTTGTTAGAGCAAGACTCATGTGGGCCACAGCATCTGTAGACCAGGCATTGTATGGTCAGATTACATGATCCAGAAGTCTAAGGCCTTCTGCACACTCAGGCTTGTAACTGCCCAGTTTTCAAACCTGTTTACACATGTGACACAGTTTGTGTCCATACTCGCAGTCGCAAACCATGTTACAGCCCCAATAAGAACTAGTGAACCCCATGATGCAGTCTGTAGCATGACTTAGACTAGTATGTTTGTTTAGGGGAAGAAATTACCCATCTGCAGTAGAGCATCAAACCCAGCTCTCTACTGCTCTGACGCTGGTGCTTGAGAGAACCTTTGAAAAAGTGAGTGTAGTTTGTGTGGCATCTGCTCCAGGGAGAAGAGGCCCTGTGAGGCACTCCACTAATATGTGCTTAAGAATTTTTAATGACTGGGGAGAAGAATGGAAACAAAGAGCCACACTTGATCCAGGGTTATTCAAGGCCTTGACTTTCCTGCCAAAGAGGACAGGTCAGACATATTTGGGCTTGTGACCAAGCCCCTTGCGTGACTTCGGAAAGTTAACATGTAAGGGGGGGGGGAACTTTTATGTTGCTAAATGCTTCAGATTATTGATGAGAGGAAACAAGGATACAGGAAGTGACGGAGGTCTTTTTTATTTAATAAGCATGTATCTGCCAATGACGTAAGAGCAACAGGAAATCCTGTTTGAGGGTCACAAAGTGAGTGTGTTCCCAAACCAAACTCTCAGAAGAGATTTGGTGGAAGCGAGGAAGTCTTTTGGCTAACATGGCGTCTCTGTTTTGTATCTGACCTAACTCAGGGTCAGAACAATGGAATTCAAATCCGGAACCAGATCCGTATACAAAGTTCCCCAAATTTCACAGTGGTTTCTGATTTGCTTTTTCTAGTTCAGGACCATGCCCTCGTCCCGGGAGCCATATCCAGCAGTAAACAAAAGCTACTTTCAGGTTAAGAAAGGAAAGAAAAGGAGACTGGTGGCACCAAAAAGCACAAGATACACGGCACTACCAAAATGGGGCAGGGGGGAATAAGTCAATACAATCAAATGAGTTTTAAATACTAGGTCAGGGGTTCTCAAACCTCGTTGCACCATAACCCCCTTCTGACAACAAACCCCTTCTCACACACACACACACCAGTGGGGCTTGGGCTTCGGCCCTGGGCCTCAGCAAGGCTAATGCCAGCCCTTGGCAACCCCATTAAAATGGGGTCGTGATCCACCTTGGGGTCCCGACCCACAGTTTGAGAACCCATTGTACTAGGTGATTAAGCAGCAGCATGTCAAATCATCGTTTTCTTAATGGCTTTAGTTAATGTAATCATTTCTGTACCACTGTAAGGGCACACGAGTTAAAGAAAGAGCAAAATCCCTGCCATGAAGATCCTACAAGCTCTTCAGCACAATAAGGTAGAGCAGAGTGAGCAAATAGAGTGCTGGCTGGTGCTTGTAGTTAGATTGTGTTGGGAAAGAGTTGATTGACCTTTCCTTCAACATCTGCCCAATACTCTCAGTTCAATTGGCTCACCTTATGATGGTGGGCACAGTACAAGAGCCTGAATAGAATAATTACAGATGTACCAAAAAGGGAACCTCAAATTGAAACCCCTTTGAGTTTTAAGAGGAGAAGGGGTCACACTTCAATCTCCAGATCCAAACAGACCCTGTCCTTAAGATATTTATTTGGCCACTATTACTGTAGTATCTGAAGACCTCCTAAATTTTTAAGTATTTATCCTCACAGTGCCCTAGTGAGAGAGAGAGAAGTACTGTTATTTCCATTTTGCAGATGGGGGAGCTGAGGCACAGAGGGCCAGATCTTCAGAAGTGTTTAGGCTCCTAACTTCCATTGAAATTTATGGAAGTCAGGAGCCTAAATACCTTTGATGGTCAGGGGCAGAGGGACTAAATTCCTTGAAGAAGGTCACAGATGGAAACTGTGGTAGATCCTGCAGGATTTCTACCTTCCAAAATAGCATAAATCTCACCTGGATTGCTAATCGTGAAATTTACACCATGTTGGAAATCTTGCACAAGATCAGATCACCTGATTTTACTACTTAAACCTTAAACCAAACCTTATTTTGTCTCAAATTTGCACTTCACCCAGAATCACGTAGAGCCTCCTCAGCTGGTCTCTACTAATAACTTATATATTAATGTAGTCTTGGCACTACATTCTACAGTAATCTGAGTGTGTGACCTCTGTCCTAGAACACACTGGTTAGTTGCGGTGGTGCAATGTAAGTGTTTGTAATTTTTCTGTAGAAGCTGCACATAATTATGTAAGGTTATAGGTTAAAACTACTGGCTGGGAAGTTACTGTTGCAAAGCTTCACCCCTTCTAGGGTACAGAAAGCCCCAAATAAACAGAAATTCAACCGCTCATCCAGTCTCTCTCTCTCTCTCTCTCTCGGATCTGAGGATCTTCTTTCTTCCCTCTCCTGGGTATAACAGCAACAGTTCTCCCCTTGTTGCTGGCGTGGAGGGGAGCTCCCATCTGTCTTTGCCAGAAGACTGAGTTTGGTCCCAGAGAAGGAAACGAATCCCAGTCCATCTCTTTCACACATCTGGTTGAGCTTCTCCCACTGAACACTCCCCAGACTGCTGTGAGGGAATCCACACACTGAATCCCACATGCCCTCAGCTTGCTGGGGATGGGCCACTCAGGCATGCACTCCAGGTGCAGACGTCAATTTGACATCTCTCTTTGCAGTGGGGACCCCACAGTCCAATTGCCTAGGCCTTGAGCTAGTACAGTCTCTTCCAACCCTCTCCAGTAGCTCTTGTACATTCCATGGAATCCCACTCATGCTGTTTACCTTCTGGGTTACAGTTCACCTCTTAAGAGGCACGTGACAGTGAAAGCCAACAGAGACCCAGACAGACTTTACGCCATTACTCTTAGGTGGCATGAGAAATACACAGATCTATACAAAATTATAAACAGCCCGAAATGCATTTCCCTGCCTCAAGTTCCTCACCACTCTGGAGAGTTTTTTGTGTGGTAAGATGAGGCCCTGAAACATAAACCGTTGTATCGGAGGCCCAATGAGACCTAAGGCCTGAACTAAAGTAATAGGCAAGACTTTGCTAACATAAAGCAAAGTTAAGCTGTGAGCCAGAGGCAGGCCCTGCTCACAGAAGCTGGCAAGAAGAAGCCTGATGTTGCAAATATACACATACCTAAGCACTAGTAATATAAACATGTGCCAGGATGGTACCAGAACATTCCGGGACTAGCACATTCCACATAGATAACAAGGAACATGCTGACCCATCCTAAAGACAGGGGCAGGAGGGTAATATGATGGATAGAGTTGTTTTGTTCGAACCAACCTGTACAAGGTGAGAGGGGGCACCCTAACCCGTAGAGGGGTTGCACCTCTATACGTCGGGAGTGATATGTAACTTGTTTGTACCTGTGTATAAAAATTTACCCCTGAAGGGTTGTCTTTGTCTAGCCTAGGGGGCAGTGGAGAATCCCGCCACTGACTGAGCTGGTCCATTGTCAGGGAGCACATATTCGTAGTATGTCCTGTAGAGTCTGTGGGAAACTATTATTGTGCTTTGTTTGACAATAAACCTGGCCGGGTGACTTTGTACCTTATCGGAGTCCGTGGTCATTGGGGGTTCTCTCGGGGTCTGCTGTGTCAGCGATCTGCAGAGCTGGGGCAGCACACAGAGGGAACACATGCACACAGCCGACGGTTATCATCATTGAACAGAGCAGAGCACCATGCCGGTGATGCCTGACGACATCCCTCAGCAGATACAGTACCTCCTTTTAGGATGGATACATGGTTCAATTGTGGGAGGTCACCCAAAACTGGAAGAGGCATTAGAAAAACTTAAAAAACTGGGATGATGGCCTGGAATGAAAGAGGATTTAAACCTGCATAGTCATAGCTGTTTGACGTGTGCTAAACAAGACCCTGCTAGCAGAAAAAGATGTGGAGAGTTAATGCATCAAGCGTTAAAAGGCCCCTCCAACACTTACAGGTTGATTTTGTAGGACTGTTGCCTACCACCCCTAGAAACAATAGATTTTTGTTTGTAATCATGGATAGTTTCAGTAAATGGGTGGAAGCATTTCTGACTAGAACAGAAACCAGCTGGGCCACCACAAAAATGTTAATAACTGAAGTTTTTCCTAGATGGGGTCTGCCACACAGCATTGATTCCGACAATGGCCCTGCCTTTATCGACAGGTATACCGAAGTAGGGGTACTTGGGCCGGTATTCCCCTACCATTACACGTCCCCTACCACCCTCAAGCTGGGGGACTGGTGGAAAGGATGAATAAATGTCTTAAAATTGAACTATCTAAAGCGTGTAATGAGCTGGGAACAAATTGGGACATGGTACTTCCATGGGCTCTGATGAGGCCCAGATGCCATCCAAACCGCAGGATTTAGTCCCTATGAAATACTCTGGGAGACCTATGCCCGGCTGGGAAAACTTGCTGTATCCCCCAGATTGGGAAACAATTACAGCATTGGCAACCACCATCTGGATGAACAGCTTTAAATAGTGGTTGGGCACAGTTCAAGGAGCAGCTGCAGCACAGCAGGCTGCAGAACAGCAAAAAATGAATCAGGCATTTGATGAAAACAGTGATATCAAACAATGGCAAATTGGAAGCCATGTTATGGTTAAAATTGAACTAGCTCCCAAGAAAAAAATTCCCAAAGGGGAATGGTTAGGTCCTTGGGCAATTTGGGATAAATTAGGGCCCTCTCTGTACTTGGCTGAAATAGAGGAGCAGCCTTGGTGGAAACATGCCATGCAATTAAAGGAATACAAGGGTTAAACTGCATATTACATGTTTTGTGTTTTTTTACAGAAAAACACACAGGATAAGTGGTTAACGTAAGCACAATGGAAACTTTCCAAATGAATAATGAAAGTTTTATGAGCTTTACTCTCTGAGCTCCATCAGCTCCCTGATTGTTAATGTATATTGCTTGGGATCAATTAAAAAAATTTGAGGTATCCAGACCTTACCCCATCTGACAATTGAGTGCAAAAGGACAAATTATGTGGGGTACTGGTAACATGATCACCATCTGGTGGAATGATAAAGACATGTCTGTGTGGAGGCTGGACCAAGTAGGAAAACAGCCTTTGTGGATGTTGGGACCAGGAATCTCATGGATCAATACCACACCTATCGTTCCCTTGGGAACGAGATTCCTGTTCATGAATCCATTAAGTGACCAAACAATTCTGGCATTACTGGACCGGGATTATATTCCCATGGAGCAGGCCAGCAAAAAACGTAAATGGCTGGAGTGAAGTTAAACCATTCAGGCCCTATAACACTAATAGTCTGATATCACCGCTGCTACTGATACTGTTGCTGTAAAAGAAAAAAATTATACTCATATACATACATTGGTATATTCATGTCAGTACATATTTACCTATGAGAGAGAAATGAGTGTTGTTTTATATTTTTATAGATTATGATGCCAACCTGGATAGGGAACCTGTTGGGTGTCCTGGTAATGGCCCAAGGGGCAAAGGGACAATCCAGTGTCAAAAGGATCAACCAAACACATTCAGTAATCAGAAATCTTAATAACTCCACCCTTGCTGGCATGCAGCAAGTCAAGCTCACTGTTATGTGGTTACCTTATTTTACCATCCATGTACTCATGCCCCATCTGTCCCTTAGTCTGCACATTCCCATGTATGACTGGTAGACAGATTTTATTGTCCAATTGTTTCTAGTCCCTTATGGTGGGCCTGGAAATGTTAGGCCTGGGACTTGACTGAGGTGTGGGGTTTGTGCTTCCTTATTATTAACTTTACAGAATGGCATGAGATGGCCTTCACTAGTATTTGTTATTTCATACTAGGGGCTTCGTTAAAATAAAATGGATATCTAAATGATATTGACAATATGAATATATGAACATATACAAATGGATATATGTTATGATTAATGTGGACGATCAATGATTACTATATATGACATATGAAGGTGCTTAAACGTATGCTTTAACACAGGGGTGGGCAAACTTTTTGGCCCGAGGGCCACATCGGGGTTGCGCATCTGTATGGAGGGCCGGGTAGGGAAGGCTGTGCCTTCCCAAACAGCCTGGCCCCCACCCCCTATCTGTCCCCTCCCACTTCCCGCCCCCTGACTGCCCCCCCTCAGAACCCACAACCCATCCAACCCCCCCGCTCCTTGTGCCCTGACTGCCCTTTGCTGGAATCCCCGCCCTCTATCCAACCCCCCTGCTCCTCATCCCCTGACCACCCACTCCCGGGACCCCCCACCCCAACTGCCCTCCGGGATCCCACCCCCTTATCCAACCCCCCCTCCTCCCTGTTCCCTGACTGCCCTCCCAACCCCTATCCACATCCCCACATCCCTGCCCCCTGACAGACCCCCCAAGGACTCCCACTCCCAACAATCCCTGTTCCCCATCCCCTGACCGCTCCCCCAGAACCTCTAACCCATCCAACCACCCCCTCCTCCCTGACTGCCCCCCAGGACCACCTGCTCCCTTACCCAACACCCCCCCCCCGCTCCCTGCCCCCTTTTCAGCAGCAGGAGCTCACAGACGCGACACCCAGCGAGAGCCAGCTGTGCTCCCCACGCTGCCCAGTGGGAGCAGCAGGCCAGAGCGCAGCTCGTGTGGAGGCGTGGCTGCGGGGAAGGGGAGTTAGAGGGGGAGGGGCCGGGGACTAGGCATAGCATGTAACAGCACATGCCCATGAGAACAACTACTGTTAGGGCCTAGACTCCCATTAGGATTACACTAAGGGTTTGGACCACTGGATATAGAGTCACATCCTCTGGAAACCAGGGTGTTTCCACCTCTCTTTGTACATTTTCTATTTCATTCATTTGCTGCTGATCAACTGAGTTATTGGTATTAGGGATTCCTTGGGTCTTGCCACCAAATCATGTATATCTAACTGCAACAGTTCAATCAGTAAGTCTTGTAGGTGTTCATGTGGGATGATCGTTTCAGTGACAGTACTGCCTTTGCTCGATGGCCAGAAGGCATGGACTTCTATTTGGATGGTGCTGGTAGCAGGTACGCAGAATCCAGCCTCACTTGTAGGGCAGATCTTGCGAGCTATGGAAAAATTATGATAACCTATAGCACAGACCACATCCTGAGTTCGTACTGCCTCATTAACCATTTCCTTTTGTACCAGTCTAACCCAGCCTTTCCTTGTGTTATTAATATCAATTGTGGCATAGCACTCACACAGCCACCATCCATTATGCTTTATGCAACAAGCTTGATTAATTTCTGAGCCAGTTTCAGTTAGTAGGCGCACAGTGGGGTAATGCTGTACATATGTCTTGTTTACAAGCGTTCCCACACTATTTGTGTAATATACCATAACTGGCTCCTGCAACCATCTAGGGACTGCCATCATAAGATATATGCTTTTGTCATCCTCCTGGTCCAACCTTGGAACCCTATCAAATTTAGCAAATTGTAAAAAGATAGGCACAATATGATTTATGCCTTGTTGCATTTGTTTTAAGATGGCTGTGGGGTCTAGTATCTGTGGCCAATTTTGAAGTTGCAACTGCAACAAACTTTGCTGTACTATTTCGATTACTCTATTGCCATAGGCCGTGCAAGCAACTGCCAATGAAACATCATTATTTTTTATGCTGTTATCTAAGGCTAAGTACTCTAAAAAGTGAGGTCCTACTCATCTCAAATTGGACACCCAAAATGGGTGGAAACTTTCACCTTAATCTGTGCTTCAGCTCCCGATCTGTTAAATATGGATAATAGCCTGATAATAATAGCCCCTGACTTCCCAGGGGACATGTGAAAATAAATTAATTTATGTTTGTGAAGCATTCCAATACTATAATGATGACCACCATGGAAAAGTCCCTGAGGCAATTAATAATTCTGTCTTCAGAGAAGTGTTTGGTGTGTAGTAAATAAGGCTTGGGACCCTACACTGAACAACGAGGAGAAAACAAAATATTGAATAGCTGAGCATTTAGTGAGCACCGTGCCTTCTTCTGCACTGAATGAAGCAGGGGTTCTGTGAAAAAAATTAGTGTGTGGTCATGTAAATAAAGACTTTATTATAAGAGGTGGAATTAAGGATGCATAGTCAACCTTCATTCTGACATTTCCTAACTTAATAATGTTCTTTTAATATAGCGGGGTTGGTTTTGTCAGTACTAGTTGTAGACTGGCTATGATGAGAAACTGTTATTGGTATCAGTAGGAATATGTTAACATTTACATAACAGTACTTCATTTTCAGCTTCAAAATATATGAGATGTTGCAACCCAGGTTACCCTATCTCTGCCCATGTACAATATGGTTATGCACAATTTTTTTCAGTAAATTGCAGGAAAACTCCAATAATGTTAGTGCTTCATGTATAGTCTTTTGTAAGAGCCAATTAGCTTTATTGCTTATGTTGCAGCTGCAAGAAAATGAGGTGTCACACATGCTGCAGACAGTGTGCTGTGACAGGAGCATTTTCTTGTTGGGAGGCCTACATAGATTTTCATACTCATTGCGTAGATAGACGGACATTTTTGGAATGCTGCTCTCCATAAGATAGCAGGACACTTATCACTGTTGTGTGTCACTTTTAATGAGAGCCACATAAATTGTGTACAGTATATAAAGATCAAATGTACATGCCGAATGGCAAGCAGCCCAAGTTTCCAAAGATCAAAGCAAACTATGCCACCGGGTCCGCCATGTGCTAAAGGCTTTTTAATAGAACAATGTGTTCTGCAATGGGGAGAGCACAGAGAAGCGACATGCAGCACTTTAACTAGACTCATGTTAAAAATATGTGTAATAGCTAGATTTTGCAGCTACTCTGAGGAGTGTATTGTTATTGCAATGCACAGGGGTGCAGAGAATGTGCTTAGCCCTGTACAACATACAGAGTGAAGAATGTATAGTCTATATATGAAACAGTGCGCAGAGCACATTGGGAAATCCAGCCGAAGGAATTATTTGGACTGGTATTTTGTTTGTTTTTTTTATATTATTGTCTCACATCATGTGAGTGTTGCAGAAGAAACGAGTCTTTGAAGACACTTGAATGGAGCCAGTGTGGGGAAGTGTCTGGGATGCTAGCTTCCTTACCTGGTCACTGCACACATGCAGCTATTGACTCTGTCTGGAAGCTCTCCAGTTCAGTTGCTAAAATTTTGCCCATCTCCAAGTAAGGAAATTTTATAGGGATAGTCCTGATATTTGGGGCTTTTTCATATATAAGCACCTAATATTCCCCACCCCCTGTCCTGATTTTTCACACTTGGTAGCTAGTCACCCTATCTCCAAGGGATGACAGTAACAACTCTGACCGTCCCTCAGAGAAGAGGGTGCTCTCTCCTGCCTACAAGAACTCTGGCCCTGGGCTCCATATGGTGATGCCGGTATCAGGTCTGACCTCAAACTCCCATCAAGGCCAATTCCTTTGACTCTGCTACAGACCCTTCACTTCCATCTATGGACTGGTCTGTGTCTGACTCTAAAGCTCAAATGACACCCTTGCTTCAGGGTACTTTACTCAGCTGTCTCCCCAGCAGGGCTGGCTCCAGACCCCAGCGCGGCAAGCATGGGCGTGGGGCGGCATTTGCCGGCAGGGGCGGCAGGCTGGTCCGGTGGACCTGCCGCAGTCATGCCTGCGGGAGGTCCACCGGAGCCCCGGGACGACGGGACCTGCCGCAGGCATGACTGCGGAGGGGGCGCTCCTCCCACGGCTCGGCTGGACCTCCCGCAGGCATGACTGCGGAAGCTCCACTGGAGCCGCCGGACCAGCCAACCGTCCGCAGCTGCGGGCGGTCCAGCCGAGCCGCGTGACCAGCGGACCCTCCTCAGTCATGCCCGCGGGAGGTCCGCTGCTCCAGGGGCTCCGGGGCATCTCCCGCGCATGACTGCTTGGGGCGGCCGAATATGTAGAGCCGCCCCTGCTCCCCAGGGTACTTTTCCAAGCTGTCTGTTGCTTCAGCCCCCTTCCTCTAAAGCTCTTACCCAAGCCTTCTGACTGGAGAGATCATGGCACTTGCTCCTTTTCCAATTGCTCTCCTGCCTCTTCACAGGGGAGACCAACCAGTTCTTCACACTGAGGAAAATGAGTTGTTTAGATCCCTGCCCCATTTTCCAGCATGCTTTACTGTCCCAGCCTCCAACTTCCAGGCTTCCCTCAGGACTGCAAGTCCCAGTAGACTAGGGGGCATCTTGGAAAAAGATGCAGAGACAGGAGAAGCAGAGGAGCCTAAACTTAAGACTAGCATCAATTCAGTGGTCGAGCGGAGTTAGAGATTCATAAGGGAAATATCCCATATACTCATTGCAGATTATCCCCAGGCCTAAAGCCACCTTCACTGGAAAAGTCCCCTCTCCCTTCTCTTAGCTGAGCCCCTCCTAATTAAACCTACAAAATATAGATGCCAATCTCCTGGAATGAATATCCCACTTGCTGCCACCATATTGTTCACTCTGCTTGTGTGTTAGACCCCTTCTCCCACCTGTGTCTGTCTTGTTTTAATAGACTGTAAACTGTTCAGGGCGTGGATCATCTTTCTGTTCAGTGTTTGTTCAGTGCCTCTAGCACAAGGGGGTCTGGGTCAGAGTCCATGACTGTGGCTCCTAGGGGCTAGGATTATACAAATAACAAATACTGAGAGTATATATTTCCCTTTAGAAAAATGTTAGCAGAATGCTATATGTAAGGGGACTTCCGGGAGCTGTGTGGAGCCAGGGTAAGGCAGGACGCCTGCCTCAGCCCCACTGCGCCACCGACCCGGAGCCACCAGAGGTAAGTGCCACTTGGCTGGAACCCACACTCCAAAACCCCTCCTGCACCCCAACCCCAGCCCTGAGCCCCCCAGGCCTGCCCAGAGGATTCAGGGGGCCTGGGGCAAAGCGGGGGAGTGGACATAAGAAAAGGAGCCACCCACTGCGGCGCTTGTACTCACTGGGCGGCGCTCTGAGTCTTCGGCGGCGGCAGGTCCTTCACTCGCTCCGTGTCTTCGGCAGCACTGAAGGACCCGCCGCCAAAGTGCCGCCAAAGACCTGGAGCAAGTGAAGGGCTCACTGCCAGGTGAGTAAAAATTAAAAAGGCGCCTCTAGCCAGGGAAGGGATTCAGTTTTGTGCCATTAGAAAGTTGGCAACCATACCACCGCCAGGGCAAGTGTCTGGCCCGTGGCATCCCTGCAGCACAGCAAGGGCCCGAGAAGGAGGCCTGGAACATGTGAAGAACAGACTGTGAACTTCCCTTACATTGCAGAGACTGCTGGTTGTGGTTCCTTGTGCCCACAGAGTGGGGTTACATGTTTTCCTTTAACCTTTTCCATTTTTTTCCTTTTTTCTTTTAATTAGTTGCTGTTTAATAAATTATATTTGCTTTGAACTCTATGTGATGATCAGTGGGTCAGGGAAGTGTCCAGAGTGGAGAGAGTATCCCGGAGTGGGAACACCCTAGCCAATTCCATTGGGGTAGTGCATAAACCTGGAAAGTTTCCCCCAGTAGCGAGATCAACCCCTGCTTACATATAATTTAAAAATAATCCCAACTACATAAAAGAACATATCTGAGCTAAAGGGGACAGTATGGTACAATGTGTAGCACACTGTCTTGGGAGATAGAAGGCATGGTTCCATTCCCATCTCTGCCACTGACTCACTAAGTAAGGTTGGACAAGTCACTTATTCTGTGCCTCAGTTTCCCTGTGGATGCTGCTGCTTCCCATTTTTGTAAAGTGCTTTTAGACCTGCAGCTGAAAAGTGATGTATGGATTAGTTAGTTAATTCAGCTTTATTATCCCCTTTCACCCTCCACATACAGGTCGTCTCCAATTAGCACACAAAACATGCCTCTCTTGCTGGTATTATCTTCAGGGAAAGTCTCAGGTTTTTATGTAAAGTAACAAGTACATGGAACATCTAGATCAGGGGTTCTCAAACTGGGGGTTGGGACCCCTCATGGGGTCACGAGCTTATTACATGGGGGGTCGCAAGCTGTCAATCTTCACCCCAAACCTCGCTTTGCCTCCAGCATTTATAATGATGTTTAATATATAAAAAAGTGTTTTTAATTTATGGGGGGGGTCACACTCAGGCTTCCTGTGTGAAAGGGGTCACTAGCACAAAAGTTTGAGAACTACTGATCTAGATTCCTTTCCCCTGTGGCTGCCATTCTCCCCACATGTAACTAACCATAGGACAAAGAGAAATAAAACAATGTTGCAGAAATTTGAGAGACGTTAACAGTGAAGGAGAGTAGAGAAAAACATATACTGATACATGGTAGTGTCTGATTTAAACAGAATGGAGCTCAAGAACACTGTACCAAGTTCTGTAATGTTTGCATCTTCAGGTTCCCTGAAATAGTTGAGGATGAGGAATTGTATTATTCAAAGCTGACATTTCTGAATTTGATTAGTGATTGTAACTCTCCCCCCTTCAAATATCCAAAATATTTTGTGTTCTATATAGAGGCTTGCTGCCAAAGCCTCCAATAAACCAACATCACAAACTATTATTGTAACCTTTCCAAGATCGTGAGACACAAAATCTGGAGAAAATGAAGGCAACATTATATTTTAGAATAAAAAGATTCATATATTTCCAGATGTCCCACAATCCTTTCAGGCTCAGTGAAAGAAATTATCACTTATGCAAAAGCAGATTTTATAGCACCGGGCTTCAGAGTCCCATCAAAAATATGTCTTACTCATTCTCATCAACAGAATGATCTGTTTTATGATTTTTGATGAAGCTAAAGATATCTGCTCAGAAGATTAGCAACAGTGTAAATGAGGCAGCTATAGAACATAAGTGATTGCAGCAGTTCTTAATTTCTGTACGGTAGTTTATTACCTGTTTAATAATCAACTATGTCTGAAAAAAGTCAAGACGATTCTTAAGTTTTGAATGATCATTTGAGAAAAAATACAGATCTAAAGAACTTTTTGTTAACCTTGAAGCTCAGGGTGATTTTGAGGTCTTATCTCCAAGATCCTAGCAAATAACAATTCAAAAGGAAGGTTATGAACTAGTGCGTTTGTATCACACACGCTTTATCCTAGATTCTGAACGTAAGGAGGCAGCTACTGGCTTTATACTTGCTAGTACATTTCTTAGCACACTGGCCTGATTGGGATCCTAAAGCACTGCAGCCGTGGAAATATAAATGACATGCACATGCTTCTGGGTGCCTCTGGAAAAGATGTTAGTGCATTTGCAAACATGCTGTTTCACTGGTTCTTTAAACTGACAACATCTTGTTTCTAGTGCAGAATTTCAGATAAATATTCATTGTGCTTGTTCCCACCAAGGAGAGAGCTCCATTACGTACGGGGCAATGGAGGTGAGCAGTATGTAATGATCCATTGACAAGAATCGCCACATCATGTTCTCTCTCACACACAAAGATACAACGTGTGACAATTATTGCTTCCCTGATTCCAAGACTCTCACGGCATCCCATAATGGTTCAGTAATTCTACCTCCTGAAACATTGATCCTCAAAGCTCCCTCCTCTATTGCTCCTTCTACCTTGTCTCTGCTATCACTTTTGGACTTGTCTCCATGTGGCCATTAAGGAAAGTTAAACCTAATTATTTTTTAAAGTGGAGTACTTAAACTGCGTTAAGCCCATGTATGGATGCTCTTATTCAGAATTAAAGTGATCTTAATTCAATTTAGCTTAATTAAGTTAACTAAATTGAATTTGGCCATTTCTATTCTGGATAAGCCTATCCAAACAGGGGTTTGATGCGGTTAACTAATCCACTTTATATTCATAATTTTATTTAATTAGGAGTAACTCTCATGAATGCCCCTTGTGAAGCCAAGCCCTAAATATTGCCCTACAGGGCTTTAAGTTTTAAACCCTTATTTTAAGGAAAATAAGTTACAAAATAATACATACAGTGAGTCAACTGACAAAATGTGTGCCATATCCTGACAGATTCTGACATACAGTAGAATCTCAGAATTACAAACCCCAGAGTTACGAACTCACTGGTCAACCACACACCTTATTTGGAACCAGAAGTATGCAATATCAGGCAGCAGCAGAGACCAGGCGGGTGGGGGGAAGCAAATACAGTACAGTACTTTATTAAACGTAAACCACTAAAAAGTATAAAGGGAAAGTTTTAAAAAAAGTTTTGACAAGGGAAGGAAACTGTTTCTGTGCTTGTATCATTTACATTAAGATGGTTAAAAGCAGCATTTTTCTTCTGCATAGTAAAGTTTCAAAGCTGTGTTAAGTCAATGTTCAGCTATAAACTTTTGAAAGAACAGCCATAAAGTTTTGTTCAGAATTACGAACATTTCAGAGTCACAAACTATCTTCATTCCTGAGGTGTTCATAACTCTGAAGTTCTACTGTATTCCTGCTTTACTGAGCATTTGATTCCCACTCCCCGACCCAACAAGTGCTAGAAAACATCTTCTCCTCTGTTTCTGTTCCTAACAATGCCCTTTCAGAAGAGCTGGCATGATAGAAGCGCTCTCTCACATGACCAGTGGCATTTGTTAAGTCTCATGGTATTTTACTGTGCACACAGACCTTCCTTCTGCTCCAACTGAAGTCAATGGCAAGACTCCCCACTGACTTCAGTGGGAGCGGGATTAGGTCCACTGTGACATTTTCCTTCCGCCCCCAAACTTCTTTGCTGACTGAAACTTTTGTGACATGATGCAGGCCAGAGTGCCCACGTTTTTACAAGGCTCGCACAAGAAAGCTTATTTGCCAGCGAGGTTCTGGTAACACTTTACAGGAGAAGTTATCAACTGGCTTTCACAGAAAGGCTATTACCTTCTGAAAGAGTTTGGTAGCATTATGCTCCCCAGGCAGGCTATCACTTTACATTATAGCACAGACCCCATGGTTGAGACTTGATGTCTGTGTCTTAGGAGAGCATTAAAAGTGACAGTGTGCCTTTCACCTGAAGGCTGCCAAGTCAAAACCAAAACCTGGGCAGTAACAAAAGGAAGCTATCCATCCCCCAGCTCTTCAGTGAAATAAGGCTAATGCATTCTTGTCCCATTCCCAGCAAATCACCATTCTCACTTGGAAGGATGGAAATAGAATCATTCTCTCACCCACAGCCTCCAGGTCAGAGCTAAGGGGAAACTGAACAAGTATATTCGCTTCAGTTTTGCATAGGGACTAGGTGGAAAATACATCCAAGTGACTAGCTCATCGAGCTAGTACGAGTAAAAATAGCAGTGTAGCCAGTAACACAAGCAGAAGAGGCATAGCTCCTCTGTGGTGCATACAAACCCACCTGAAGCCAGTGGGTATATACTCAGCACAGCTCAGACGTGCCCTCGCTACTGCTACCAGTGCTAGTGCAGCTACACTGCAATTTATATTCACAGTAGCTTGATGAGAACTAGTCATGCATGCGTACACAAGCAGGGGAATCACAGCCCAAGGTTGCAGCGTAGACAGCCTTAGATATGGTGTCTTTGGATTCCATTGAAAACTGTCTAATGCAGTGATACTCAGACTGAGGCTCGCAAGCCGCAAATGGCTCTTTAATGTGTCTCCTGTGGCGCTTTGTGGCACATGATATTAAAACAGTGTGTGACTTAACTTTTAAGTTATTAACCAATCAGGATGCTTTCACTCTGTTAATAACCATTTGTAGCTGATAAAATAATAATACTTGGTCAGTCATTTTGCTGTGAGAATAATGTATATAAACTAAATATTTCCAGGGATACTGTTTAAATATGTATATATAGTAGTACAGGAAATGGAACAATGCATTCACACTACTGTTACCCGAAATTGGGCCAGCTAGTAAGCTTAGGGAGGACTAATGACCCACCAGAGTTTGGCAGAAAGCAGCACATTTATTATCCTGATAGCTAAGCTCAAAAGAAGGGGGAGGGATCACACTTATACTCGCGTACTCACGCTCCCAGGACAGGCATGGCACTGGAGATGTCAGGATCCTTCAAGGTAAGTGTCCCACAGTGCAGCGATGGATGGTGAGATGAAAGTAAGTCTTCCTGAGGCACGATGGAATGCAGTGCGGCGAACCACAAGCTTGTGAGTACACTCCTGAGCACATGGCCTCTTCCCCTTTTAAGGACCTGCTCCTCATGGCCTGCGACTAGAGATGACTTGGCCGCCTCTGGTTGGTCACACTCCACCTCAGGCAGTGTCCATGCATTGGGTGTGTGATCGCTGCCTAATCAGTGTCATGGCCTGGGACTAGAGATGACTTGGCCGCATCTAGTTGGTCACACTCCATCTTAGGCAGTATCCGTGCATTGGGTGTGGGAGTGCTGCCTAATTAGAGTCCCCTTGTCTACTTGGGAGCTCTTCTGATCTTCCAGCTGTTCAAGCAGCCCATTCATTCCAGGAGGGAGGGGAAGGGGGAAAGACACTTCACAGGTATTCAAAGAGGGAGAGGAGACAAAAATGGGGGGGAGGAGGTGTAACAGAGCTTTTGAACATACAGGTTATACAGAGCATACAGATCATTGCTGCTCCTACAACAGGGATCGGCAACCTTCAGTCCGCAGTCCGACAGGGTAAGCCCCCTGGCAGGCTGGGCCAGTTTGTTCACCTGCTGCATCTGCAGGTTTGGCCGATCGCAGCTACCACTGGCTGCGGTTCACTGTTCCAGGCCAATGGGGGCTGTGCCGGCTGCGGCTTCTTGCAGCCTCCATTGGCCTGGAATGTTGATTGATAATTTGGCTCCTGAATCACTAAGATATGAGTAGCACTGGAAATGGTTTATTTAACCCTTCAGCCAAGTGTCATTTCATATCCTCATTATGGCAGCATTCTCCCACCCACTAACTACCTTCCCTACCGACCCTCCCCCATCATGTAATTAAATTCCTCTATTTAATAGAAATAAGATCACAACAAAGCAGCTACCAAATGAGTTTTTACTTAATATAGAATTTTGTTTAGAATATTGATTATAGGATACAGTTCCAACATCTGAGCACTGAGTCCATCCCCCTTACACTGAGAACAAAATAGTACCAGTATATAAGGTCCAGCACAAAAGTAATGGTACAACTCAGCTTAAACCGACCTTTGTGTCACCAAACTCCTTCCGTGCTGTGGTAAATATGTCTTGGTTCCAGCTCAGAATCTGGATTTAAGACTAGAAAAGCCATTAAGTAATTTTTGGAGATGTTTTAAATTAAAACGAATCAATATTTTCTCCCTAATAAGCCCCACATGTTAGCTAAATGCCTCTGTATTTACAGGCAGAATGATACGAGAAATGTTTCCAGTAAAAAAGATTTAATGTCTACATCATTCCTAAAATAGTTTTTTTCTGTATCACATATGGCATATGCCAAGTACCTGATGGTGTGGCAAAAACATTTTGTTAGAACTTTAGGATGACATACAACACTCTCTTATGGCTTCACTACAGGTGAGAATGTCTGTCATCCTAAAGAAATGCTGATAAAACCTTCATACCACACTCTACCGTCATGTATTACACATGATCCTCCATGGTCACTTATCAGGAAAAGAAAATCTTCAAAGTACAGTAACCAGTGATTTCTGAATCCGAAGTTAGTGAATGTTGATGAATTTCAGTTACATATAACAGACAATTTCATTATGTGGAGTGAACTGAATTTCTTGTATAATATAATCCTATGTTTGACTGAGTATAAAGGTGTCTAGTTCTTTAACTACAGCTGTGCATACACATTGGTCTACATTCATGCTCTTAATTTTTATTTTCTTTTAACAAAAACATTAACCATCCAATAAACTCTTTGCATAAGAATATGAGCGTCTCTCCTCCACTATCCCCAAACTTTATATAAACTCACTCAGCGGTTGTTTGTGAAGTACTTTCAAATCCTTAGCCAAAAAGCACTATGAGCCTGATTCATAGTCTCCCTGAGTTAATAGAAAGACACTAACTTATTTCAGAACCAGGCTTCATAGAAATGCAAAGTGTTATTGCTAATTTTCACCCAATTTCTCATTACCATTGGCAAGAGCTCAGGCCACTCAGATGTTTTCCCTTCCAGTTTTGGACTCCCCTTTTTCTACTCACCTACACAAATCCACATTTAAGTAGTGTCCATGGTAATACACCTTTCAGATGCCTGTGTGACCATGGAGGAGTCACTTAGGCCAGAATTTTCAAAGATGGTTGCCTAACTATGGACAACCAAGCTCCATATTTGAGTTCCTAAATAGGAGTTTAGGACACCTGTAAATCAGGCCACCTATTTATCTGTAGATTAGGCATCTATATGTTTAGAAATTTTGGCCTAAGCTCTCTTTGTCTCAGTTTTCATGTCTTTAAAAAGTCAGATACTACTACTTACCTACCTATCTCGCAGAGGCATTTTGATTAATTAATTTATACTTATAATGTGTCTTTAGATTCTCAGATAAAAATGTTATGGAAATGTAAATCATCATTTATAAAATGTGACCAATACACTGATTTAAGTCCTGTTCTTATTATATGCTGTAGTGATGCCCTATTTAACTCCACTCCTCTCTCTGCTGCTTTGGGCTGTCCACCATTTCTTTTCACGCCAAGAAAACAGAAATGTTTCTACCCACCCGGCATGCTCTTTCCATTCTTTGAAAGCTTCTCTTGAAAAAGACAGTGTGCATATTGAGTTGGCATTCTACCAGGAAGGGCTAACAAATGGCAGATTAAGTGGCAACACGGAAAAGAATTTCAAGCATGTATTATACTTGCTCAGAGTTCAGCATGGAACTTTAAGATCATCACTGCACTATACGCAGCCAGACCTGGGAATTTCATTGCAAAGCAATTAGAGATTCAAGGAGAATACATTTGCTCTGACAATGGACCATGTTGACATTCTACAGTTCTCAGTGAAACAAGCTCAGCATGGCCTTCTGGGAGAGCTGAGAATGTTCTGTGTTCTTGCTTCTTTTCAGTTTCCATCCTCCCCACCACAACCCCTCCATCCAGAGGGGAGAGTTATTTCAGACTAACCAGGATTTACCCTATGTCAGCCTTGTAAGGCTGCTGTAACAGGAAAGGTTCGCTTCATCCCATATAATCCTTTCCATGTACCACAATCTAAAACTAACCAGAATATCCAGGTTCCTTCTCTGCACTATACTGAGATATAAAAGCAATGTGGTATATTGTTAGATGTAGTTTATCGTATTGTGCCTTTAAAAAAAAAGTTATTTTTGCCCCCTTGATGAGCTGGTTTTCTCTCGTTAAAATATGCCCCAATTATAACATCAAGACAAATACATTCAGAGAGTGGGATTTTCAAAACCACTGGCCTAAAAAAAAACATTGGCCTCAGTCTGCTCCCACTGAAAACAGTGGCAAAACTTCCACTGAAGTGACTGGGAGCAGTTAAGCCAATGCTGAGCACATATGAAAATTCCACCCAAAATGTCTACAAATTCCCTTGAGTTTCTCATTAAAAACCTAGTGCATGCATGGGGTTATGGTAAGAGGAAAGTGATCCCCCACGACCTCTTTCTAAACTTGCTGCATAAGCATGCTGGTAATTGGACTGATACAAAATTATACATACCAGTTGGCTTGCCTATTGAAAATGTTCACTCCACCAGCCTTAACAGCATCTCTATATTTATATTAAGATGCTTCAGTACCTGGGAGCTAAGGCCTCAGTCCAGCAAAGCACTTAAGAACGTGCTTTAATGGAAAGTAAGAATGTGCTTATGTGTTTCAATGAATCAGGGACTAAATTCTCAAAATTGCACACACCATCTTTCACATCTAAAAACAAAATTCAGTGCATGCAACATATTTTCACTCAATGACCCATTCTCCTCTCGCTGTAACTATTGTTGTCAAAGGGGTTATTTCCAATTTACACCAATGTGAGAGGAGGAAAATCAGGTCCATTATATTCTTTGTCATGAGATTATATCCTGTACTTACAAGAGACAGAATCATTGGGCCAAATTCCTCCCTTTACTTCAGTGGAGTTACACTAAGAATGAGTATGACTATGTGTTGTAATAGGTCATTTTCATCTCTAAGATGATCCTATGACTCTTATTTTGGAAATGCAATGATCCCATGCAGGCGAGGATTTCCAGAAGCCTATCAGTAGGGTTAAATAATCATCTCTACTGAAATACATTTGATTATCTGCAATGACTGTGGAGGAAAGAAAGCTGAAAGGAAATAAATGAAGAAACAGCATCAAGGATGTGGATACAACTGTGCTTGTATTTGAATGTCTTTACAAATAAGTAACAGCTAAAAGAAGTTACAAACCCAGGTATGGTACAAGTACAAGAGTGTCTGCATTGGAATTCCATTACTTTTCTTTATTCACTGTGATACATTCAAACAGAAGTGCTCTGGCTAACAGCCACAAAATAAAGTAAATCTAGAATAAAAAAGGCAGAAGTCTGTCAAATACATATGGTGATTACTCATATTTTTAAAGCATTAGTAACTGTATGTATCTGAATGCAAACACCCAGCAAGGAAGGGTACCACAGGTTTGAACACTGCACCTGCTATCAAAAACATGTTTAGGCTGCTCTAGCAAAAATGGCTTTCAGAACTAGAGCCAAAGCCTCTAGAAAGATAAAGCACCATCAGGAGTGTGTTTTCCCACACCACAAAAATTAGAAAAGTGAAAGAAAAATAAGGCTTAACTGAATTACAATTTTCATAAAAAGCTCAGGAACAAGCCTACCTAGACTCAATCTTGTTCAGCTCAGCCATTTTGCTGGACAGTGCTGCTCTTTGCCCTGGTAACATCCGTGCATAACTCAACAAGCTTCAGAAGTTAGTGGAAGATGCATGGATGGAACGGAGACTGGAGTTTGAACCAGTGTCCGCCTTCCTATTTAAAGAGTGGTGCCAGGCTGCCATGACACTAGCCTAGCAATGTTACTGAAATACAGTTGTGTAATCCACCTGAGAAATATTATGTGTAGAAAGTTCTTTGTTTTACTGACATTGTTTGCTGCACAACAGTATTTGGCTGGGTTTTTTCAACTCATAAAAAGGTAGTTTTTGTTGGAATTATGATTTTACTACAGTAAAATTACAGGCATCAATGTCTACAAGAGACACCAGTGAATCATTTTATCCATATTTCGGATTACATCCTACAATTTGGCTCTTTCAATTAGCTCCATTACAGCTGCAGAACTGGTGAGCTGTTGTGTGTCAAGAACTGCTCATAACTTGCAATTTTGAAAGAAAACTGCCCCAAATGCTGTAAGAAAAAATAAGAAGTCAAGATCTGGGTTAAGGTACACTGTCAAAGTGGGGTGGCAGAGATACACATAGAAATCTAGTTAACAAATCTTTTCTTTCTTTCTCATCCATCTGTGGGAAGAAGGGCACTGATTTTCAAGGGATAGAAGGAAAAATGTAGTAACAACTACATCATCCTCTCTCCTTCTATTTACTTTAAGGCCTTACAACTTAGGAAGCCAAGAAGACTCAGGATGGTTCTTCTCCCCTCCCAAAGGGCTTGCATTGCTGGAGGGGACGCTGAGAGCTAGACATTTTCCATGATTAAAGATCTAGATAAGTCATAAAAGGAAACAACTCTCTCCCCCCTATACACCTTCTATACAATATATGTATAGGGACACTGTCATGTTAACAATTGTGGCCCAGATGCTAAAAAATTAATCCCATGTATAACTCTGCTTAAGTGAGCAGAACTCAATGGCACCACTTGTGTGACTCAAATTCTATGCATGCCTGGCTTTGCATAATTATGGCCTATATGTTTAAAAAGTATTTTCTCACCTATGTTACTCAGAAAGCCTCAAATCACTCAAATGTTAAAATTGGAAAAATCACATCTATTTATTTACCCTATATGTTATTTGCATGACATTCATCTTCAACAATGTAAGCCTAGTCTCTCTTGCACTCTGGTTCTCATGCACTAGCACAATATAGCAACGTTTGGGTGGCAAACACTGCAGGTGGGGGTTTGTTGCTAAATACCCCTTTTTACCTCCAATATAATAGAAATATTTTAGTTTAAAATTTCAGATTAAAACATTTCTATTAATCCTGTGTTGGGGGTACAAACAAAGCAGGTGTGAGTTACCCGACAGCATTCCTTTCATACAGCTTTTTGGAGACCCTTCAGATTTTGCATTGTTTACCAACCTCCAAGTTAATCTTAAATTGCTAGAGCTGCAAAGTCAGCAATTCCACCTGAGCTCTCCCCTCCCAACAGTTTTTCTACCTCCTCAAATTAACATTTTCTAACTGCAATTATGTCACACAATCACCTTCCAAAGAACAAGGTGGCCGGCTTGTAATTTTATAAATTATGTCCAGGTGTTTCAAAGTAGAATCACATATATTCATAACAATAGAAGTTTGGCTTTTCCTTGGATAAGTAATTAAGGCTATTAAGTGCTTTCTGAAAGGTTCATTGTCTTTATCCATCTCTACAGTCAAGATAGTTGCCTTTGATCCAGTAACAGATCTGTGCATATTTGAGGGGTGTGATGCGAACAGCCACATTGAAATCCTGTGGGGCGCCATTCATGTCCACCCACTGATGCCCTGAAAATATTCCAATAATTTTCCGCTCCCATTTCTGATGCTGTCTCTTCCACATCCTCACATACACCCCAGACCCGCTCGCCCCTGGCTGGGCATCGCACTGCTGATACAAGAGGTCAAATGTTTCATCTTTGACATCACAGAAACGGTAAACCAGATTTCCCGGACGATCATTGTCATAGCCAGAGAAGTGAATCCTCCCTCCAGGCAACTGTCTAGCTGGTGGGCTCACACCTATCTTCATAAATTTTCTTTTGTGTGGCTTCTTGAGCTCCAACAGGGCATAGTCATAATCCATGCCTATATCATTGGCATTTCCTTTGATCCATCCTTTAGGGACATGTGTCCGTTTCACTCGGATCCACTGGAATTTCATTTTTTCAGGCATTGTTGAGCTCGTGATATTAGCCCCTTTGTTACCATGTTTCACTTTAGGCTTCAGGAAGCCCACCCTCAGTTTCTGGGCTCCTTTGACGTAACTTTTGCCATCATGGATGCAGTGAGCTGCAGTAAGGACGTGCTTTTCTGCCACCAGCGTCCCCGTGCAACCTGTGGACAACTTCACCGACGTGGAGAAAGGGTAATTCAACAAGAAGTCCTTGCCAAAAATGCTAAACCTGCTGTCGTAGCCATAGATCTGCCTTTTTGTTCGAGATCTGCTTTGTGACCCATCACTGCCACGGCTGATAATGTAAATGCCTACTTCAGTTTCAACAAGACTACCATTGGCATACAAGGTCTCATAGGACAGGTAGTCCTTCACTTCTTCAAACGTCGGCAGCGGGGAACGCTTGTGGCACTCTAGGCCACAAGAGGATATTACCTCCAGTTTGGTTTCTGCATCAAACTGTGGTTTGTCTAGATTAAGGGTAGATTGTGGCAAGATTACTGGAACTTTGTAAGATGGCCAGGTTGGTTTCCAGCGGGAATTGGAGGGTAGAACATCCTTAATAGTGCACAGGAAAAGGATCAAAGTTGGCACACCTGCCATGCTGAACACCAATCTGGGGAAAGAAAAGGATCCTCTGGTTATTAAAGCGAACATTCATTCACCATTGCAAAGCAATAGTTTGATAGCCAAACAAAATGCCTGGCATTGTTCTGAAATTTTATCCCTACTTAAGGCTAAATCCTGATCCTATTGAAGCCAGTGCACAGGATCAGGCGATTTGTAACTGGGGGAAGGAAAAGTTCCGAATAATACATCATAGCTCACTTAAAGCTTGTACTTAACCTTGGGATTATTTATGTGGTCTACTGCCAGCCCTGAGTTAACAACTGATTGTTTTTCTGTTCTTAGCGAACTGGTAGCATTGCAGCTATAGCACAATTTTATGTCAGGCAGCCTATATCACACCCTGCAGACTCCACTTCATAAGCCCCCTATGAAGAGTTCCCTGCTCCCAACCAGGAATTTTAATGGTCCCAATTGTTTCAAATTCCTCTTTTACTGGGTATGAGGCTGTCTGCTAGGTTAACATATACATTGTAACAAACCCCTCAGGCTGACACTTTCGAATTTGGGTGCCAAGATTAGGAAACTAAATCTAAATTTGGCTACACCGTTGTAAATAGGTGGCTTCCTGGTTCTCCAGAGGGGCTGAGCACCAGCATCTCCCGTTGACATCAGTGGGAACTGCAGGTACTCAGCATCTTTAGGGGAGCAGAAAAAAATGCCAGGCATATACCTGCATTCAGAGGCTACAATGAATTGACTTAGAATCCATTACGTACATTCCAGTAACCCCTAGAGGCCCTCACTGAGACCAGGATCCCAGCACTGTACAAACAAGCAGTAAATAGAGGGCTCCTGCTCCCAGGGGCTTATAATCTTGGTTAACAATTAATCAAGCGGATGAAGTAACTGCACGGGTGGCATGTTTCTGTAGCACTGGTATATTAGAGGCTTGCTTCCCCTGCAGTTTAAGACAGAGGAGGGTTTCTAGTCTATTTAACATACTTTCCCCCTTAGGCTTGCATGGGGAAGATCCGACTATTATGTGAGGGTAGCTAATGAAGAAAAGATGATAGGTACTGAAGGAACTTTCAGCTAACATATTGACTTATTCCACAGTAAATCAAAATAATTAGAAATGCAAACCAACCCTCTTACAGTGCAGAGGGACTGTAAATTGTTTATGAACCACAGGCGGAGTGTCTCAAGCAGCAGAGAACAAAGAAAATGTGTAACTGAAGTTTATTTGAAAATTAGCCATACAGCTGAATCGCTGCAGGAGCCATAGTGCTCGGTGCGAGAAGGCAGGCAGAACTTCTCTTGAACGAGGATTATACAAACAAAACATCACAATTATGTTGAGCTTATGTATATTGAAACCCTGCTGGTTACACTGATAATGGCTGCATGATCATTCCTGAAATGCCTCAAGTGAATAAACTACAACAAACGGTTGCAGAAAGTGTCTAAGAACTAAAAAGCAAATAAGTCTCCCCAACTCTTTACAAAACAGTTCTCTGTTCCTAAGCTGTGCTGGGGAGCCCTTAGGGAACCATGGGCTGGCAGAGGATAATGGTGTCTGATTCAAATATTACTTCTGGATAATTTTACAGTCAGCATCATTTGTAGTAATTGATACTAAGACAAAGGTATGCAAAGCTCATCTTTCAGAATGAATATGATATATTAGGGAAGAGTCAATATTGCTTTTGTAAAGGGAAATCATGCCTCACCAATCTATTAGAATTCTTTGAAGGGGTCAACAAGCATGTGGATAAGGGTGATCCAGTTAATATTATGCACTTGGACTTTCAGAAAGTCCCTCACCAAAGGCTCTTAAGTCATGGGATAAGAGGGAAAGTCCTCTCATGGATCAGTAACTGGTTAAAAGATAGAAACAAAGAGTAAGAATAAATGGTCAGTTTTCACAATGGAGAGAGGTAAATAACGGGTTCCCCTGAAGATCTGTACGGGGACCAGTGCTGTTCAACATATTCATAAATGATCTGGAAAAGGGGGTAAACAGAGAGGTGGCAAAGTTTGCAGACAATACAAAATTACTCAAGACAGTTACATCCAAAGCTGAGGGTGAAGAGTTACAAAAGGACCTCACTAAGCTGTGTGACTAGGCAATAAAATGGCAGATGAAATTCAATGTTGGTAAGTGCAAAGTAATGCCCATTGGAAAAGATAAAATCCCAACTATATTACAAAATGACAGGGTCTAAATTAGCTGTTACCACTCAAGAAAGAGCTCTAGGAGTCATTGTGGATAGATCCTCAAAAACATTTGCTCAATGTGCAATGGCAGTCAAAAAAGCTAACAGAAAGTTAGGAGCCATTAGGCCTGGGACAGATAATAAGACAGTAAATATCATAATGCCACTATATGAATCCATGGTATGCCCACACCTTGAATACTGCATACAGTTCTGGTTGCCCCATCTCAAGTATATATATATATTAGAATTGTAAAAGGTTGAGAAAAGGGCAACAAAAATGATTAGGGGGATGGAACAACTTCCATATGAGGAGACATTAAAAAGACTGGGACTGTTCAGTTTATAAAAGAGACAACTCAGAGGGGATATGATTGAGGTCTATAAAATCATGAATGGTGTGGAAAAAGTGAATTAGGGAAGTGTAATTTACCCCTTCACATAACACAAGAAACAGGGGCCAACCAATGAAACTAAGAGGCAGCAAGTTTAAAACAAAAATAATGAAGTACTTCTTCACACAATGCACAGTAAACCTGTGGGATTCATTTCCAGGGGCTGTTGTGAAAGCCAAAAGTATAACTGTATTCAAAAAAGACTTAGATAAGTTCACTGAGGAAAGGTCCATCAATGGCTATTAGGCAAAATGGTCACGGACACAACTAAACCTCTGAGTGACAGAAGCTGGGATTGGACAACAGGGAATGGACCACTTAATAATTGGCCTGTTCTGTTCATTCCCCCTGAAGTATCCAGCACTGGCCACTGTCGGAAGACAGGATACTGGGCTAGACAGACCATTGGTCTGACCTAGCATGGCCTTCTTACATTCAGGACATAAGCTGCGTTTCACAGCAAATTAGAGTTCTGTCACACCACTAAAAAGCAGATAAGACGTGTAGATTATAGACTTGGTGAATGGGGGCGGAGCATAATGCCCCAGTTCCTAGCCCCAGAAGTGGCTATACGATTTTCAGAAATAACTAGTGATTTGGGGTGCCTCGATTTTTGAATGCCAAACAATAGACGCCTTAAAGGTGCCTGATTTTCAGAAAGTGTTGAGCCCCCACCCTCTGAAGGCTGCGTGATGTTAGGCACCCACCATCATTAGTCACTTCTGGAACATCTGGAAAATCTTAGCCAGCCTTGAATATCAATAATAATTACAAAATCAGAGACCTCATAAGACTGGGAAATGGCTGCTCATTTATTCAGCTAGAAATGTTAACTTCTCATGCTCCCTTTCCTTCCTTGCATCCTGAACTTACACACAAACACGATTTAGACAGCAAACTGTTGGATTAATATTGGAAACCAGCGGGGTCTTGCTAAATCTAATGAATTAGGCAGCCGCAAATTGGCAGAAAGATGGCATAGTGAGCGTTGGTTGTATAAGAGTGAAAGGAAAAGCACAGAATAACAAACTAACAAAAACAAATCTTACCATTCCAGCTCTGTAGACCATATGTTCTTGCATTAGTCAGCTGAGAGCTAACCTTATTTGTGATAGGGAGGACCATATATGGGAACCATTAGGAACTTAGTATAGATGACATTCTGGCTAGGTAGTGTACAAAGTAATGTATCCCATTACTGGAACTGCACACTAACAGGCTTCTTTTTGGACCTCTGTCTTTCCCAAAGTTCTAGAGCAACATGAAGACCTCCCCTTAAGACATATGAAGTTTCACACATACACATCAGATTCCTTTTTAATTAATGTCACATAAAGCCACTCCTGGTGACACAATTGCCACTCACCCTTAGCTGGTTTATTTAGGAGTGGGCAGAAGGGGGAGAATGAAACTGTTTCATGCTGTAAACCAGTGGTTTTCAACCTTTTTTCATTTGCAGACCCTTAAAAAATTTCAAATGGAGTTACGGAACCCTTTGGAAATCTTAGACAGAGTCTGTGGAACCCTGGGGTCTGCGGACCACAGGTTGAAAACCACTGCTGTAGACCATCATTTGTCCAAAGCTGAACGTTTCTCCTTCTCTGTGTAAATGTAGTTTCAGCCAGCAGAGGGTAGCCTTCCAATGAGGAGAATAAGATGAGTGTGTTGGAACTGTACATGTGCCCAGAAAACATGTTTCAAAAGAATGAATCACATCTGTGCCTACTATGAACTTTTTTAAAACGGGCTTTACAGCAATTAATTTAAAGCTTCCTATAACTTTTCCCTGTCTTTAGTGCTGCCTGATCCCACTGTGAGTTTATTGGACGTAAAGGCCGTTTAATCAACTACTGTTTTGTTATCTCAGTTCTTATCAAAACATAAATAAGGCACTAGAGGAAAAAAATTAAAAGCTTCCGTGTCAGCTTAGTAGCCAAAACTGATTACAGAGTGGGACATTTGTTTCAGTCTGTGTAATGTATCCAGATAATAAATTACTATTGTTTCACTGTTAAAATCATAGAAATTCAGGTAGATATATATCTAACCAAGCTTATTCTGATGTACAGTAAGTAGAAAAAAATGTGTACAATTTATCATGGGATGCAAACCACTGCATGTCATTTCTTTCCATATGGGGGAATCATCTTAAAAAGTTGTCTGAGGGAAACATGTCTATTTTTTAAAGCTAGTGGATGTTCCCTAATTCTGAAACCAAAATTAGGCACCATGCCAAATTTATTCCAAGGGAGCCTAGTATTTACCCCTTCATTTCTAGTTTTAAAGAAAATAAATAGTAGGCAGGACATTTCTGTGCCATATTACCCTTGAACTAGATTCAAATAATGATTATTTTGTAAGTCTTGCTCAAAGATGTCAGAAAACAAGATAAAATGGAAAAGAAATGAAGCATGTTTTGACTGATTATTGTAACATTTTTAATTCATTGGTGAGAATACCGTTCTGTAATGTACAACTGTTTATACTACAGAAACTATTGTTCTGTTTTTACTGAATTCTGAGAGAGACAATGCAGGTGATGTAATATCTTTTACTGGACCAACTTCTGCTGGTGGGAGGGAAAAGCTTTCAAGCTCTTCCTCAGAAGGTAACCAGAGTGTCCAATAAAAGACATTACCTCACCTACCGTTGTCTCTCTCATACCCTGGGACCAACACAGCTACAATGACACTTTAGTGAATTATGTCAGAAGTGCTGCATACTCTTTTACTCAATACAAAATATTGCTCTGCTATGCAGGATAGGAACCTCCAGAAAGTGTTTTGTACATGATCAAGTGTGATAATGGCATTACAATTGCTTTGGGAATGGAAACACTGACTGCTACTCTGGGACTCCTCATGCTACTAGAACACTTGCAGACACATTTTCCTGTCTGCAATAGACAGGCATGCCTTAAGAAAATGCTGGGGAAAGAGAACTGCCTTGTTCGGTGTGTACATGACTCATCTTCTAATAAGCAAGTACATTTTTGGAAGAGTTCCGCATTCAGGGGTGGTACTCGTAATAGACTGTAAAATGAAAATAAATCCTGGAACATACAGTGTGAAATCCTATAACCAGACTAGTCTCCATTACATTTTGAAATGAAGAAAGTTTTTCCATAAGGCTGTGACAAAAAAAACAATCAAAACTTACCTCAATCCAAATGACAGAAATGAACCAAAATTACTGTTATCACTGTGCCAAAATACCTCAGCTGCTTTTCTTAGTCATGAAACTTGTTAAAACACAGAACTAACCGAGCACCAGTTTAAGAGCTACCAAAGCCCTCAGTGCAATTAAAACATAACACATATACATTAGTCTGTCAGTGACACTGAACAGTGAGGCCAGTGGCTGAGTAAAGTTTCACTCACTCCGTCCCTTCTCCACTAGTTTGAAGATTATAAGAAGAGAAGTGCTGGAAAACCTGAAACAGATTTTGATACTAGCTAGCCAGAGATATCTGCCAACATATACAGTAGGCACAACGGGCATTTTGGCACATATACTAGAGTGACACAAAAAAAGAAATAGAACCACATTTATATTGTTACCAATTAGTTCAATTTCTTTAGAAGATTTTTGTCTGCCTCCCCACTCACCCACCCCCATCCATTTTCCCCCCTTGCTATAAAATAATTTTGGTTTTCATTACACAGGATCATAGATTATGGACCATTCTCTAAACTAACAAATTGTAAGTGATGATACACATGGTCACTGATATCAACCAACCTGAGCGATACACACTGTAATGTAGTGTGACAGGCATTATTGCAGTTGCCAAAACACTGTTCCCTATGACAGTGGTTCTCAACCAGGGGTATATGTACCCCTGGGGTACACAGAGGTATTCCGGGGGTGCATCGGCTCATCTAAGATATTTGCTTAGTTTTACAAAAGGCTACATAAAAAGCACTAGCCAAGTCAGTACAAAATAAAAGTTCATACAATGACTTGTTTATACTGCTCTATATACTATACAGTGAAATGAGAGTACATTATTTATATTCCAGTTAATTTATTTTATAATTATATGGTAAAAATAAGAAAGGAAGCAATTTTTCAGTAGTAGTGTGCTGTGACACTTTTGTATTTTTATGTCTGATTTTGTAAACAAATAGTTTTTAAGTGAGCTGAAATTTGGGGGTGCACAAGACAAATCAGACTCCTGCAAGGGGTACAGTACTCTGGAAAGGTTGAGAGCCACTGCCCTATGGGACATTACAAAGCAGATCTGCACTCAAGCTATCACCCACCCTCAGAACAAGACTGAATGTCCCCAGTTGTAGCAATAGCCTAAAATACAGGTAATTTAATATATTTCTTTAACAAAAATATATTATCAATAGACCTTCAGCCATTCAGTGCAGAGCTCAGCACCACAACTCCTTATCTAGGAGAACTTGCTCCAACTGCTGGCTATCGTGAATGTCTCCTGGGTGTCACCCAGTGTGAAATAAAGCAAACATGATTTTTATCAGCTATTTTCTCATAAGATGCTCTGCCAGTCTCTGTTTGTATTTCAAAATGATATAATTTGCACAATGTCACTTCTACTAGGCATGTTTTTTCTTCTCTTTAAAAATTAACAACTATGATGAATGATTATAGCTTGAAAAATAAGTGTATGCATCCAACAAGTGTGATACTATAGTTTCAGGAGTTAGGTGATTTCAGTTCACAATCAGAATCCAAGAAAAAACATTTTTCTCCTTTTTGTTTGCTAGATATATTTTTAGGGGGAGGGAGGTTGGCCAGGGTGTGTTCACATTCATGTAGATAAGAGTTAAACATTAATTTCCACCCAAAGAAATTGCCTTATGCTTCCTAAAAATGTGTGAACAAAACTGAGGGCAGGCAAAATCAGTGGAGGAAAGACAGCTGTCATTAAATAATTCCCTGGATTCTATTTACTTTACTGGCTAGTGTCTTTCTGATAACTAGTACCAATGATTTCATTCTTCCTAAATAAATAAATAAACTGCACTGGGCTAAAGGTCCCAAGACTATTTCTCAATTAGGAAATGTGATATTGACTTTGGATTCTGCATCTTCTAGCCTGAAATTACTCTTCTATTTTGTCCGTATCAACTATGTCTGATGATCAGATCTCGGTGAGATTTTGCACTTGTATCTTTCTCCGCACAAAAACTACTTTAACCGAGTAAAGAGACAGTTAGTAATACGATTAACACATCTTATCTAGGCAACTTGGTTATCCTCATCCCAATACCCTTTGCTTTGTCCACCCTCTGGCTAATACTGATCCATGGATCAGTGATCTGCTGTAGGAATTTGCATTTTTTTTGGTAGCAGACTGTTTTATAGCTTGTCAAAGTTATAGACCCAACGACTTTCCCTTAAAAAAAGTCAGCATCCCCAGCCCCAGAAGGAACTGTCCCCTTCGAGCTTTGTGCAGAGCATATGCCAGCCAGGTCGGTTACACTTGCACTCCTTTCCAAAACCTTAATGTCCAGGATCGCTGTACGTACTTACCACCTCCTCACATGCAAGGCTCAGTCAGGTTTACAGCTACGTGCCCTTCTGAGCAAGATCAGGCAGGTGAAGGGTCTGGTCCCATAACTCCAGGTTCCTCTGCTGCCTTCCGATGGAATCTCTCGCTGACTCAGACCTGCCTCCTCCTATCACCCCCTCAGTGAAATGCTCAGGTTCCTACACACCCTTTGGGGCTTCCAGATGCATTTCCCTCGCGATCCCCAATGCACAACTCTCCTGCATTGGCTAGAAAGCTTCCGAGGGGGGGGACTGGAAGAGGCAGCTAAGTCCTCCTTGCAGGTGTCACCCTAGAGCCCTCCGGCTCCTGCCGCTGCTACCAAAACTTCCCTGCAAACAGCAACTGGCGCCTCAGCAGCGCAGGCGCCATGTGACCCAACCCACCCGCACTCCGGATTGCTGGAGGAGCAGGAGGCTGGCCTGGTGCTGCAGATCCACTGCCCCTCCCCCCGCGCAGCACCCCCACTCCAGGCACACACACCCCTTCTGTGCGCACTCGCTGCACAAAGAGGAGCCAGCGGCCGCCGCGCCGCCTCCCTGCGCCCGCACCGCTTGCGCCTTACCGTGGGGAGAATTGCAAAGATGCAAGATGCGCTCCCCCCCTCCAAGCGGGCATTTCCGTGGCGAAGATCCTCTGGCCACCCCCCTCCAAAAATCCTCGGGGCAGCCCGCAGTTCCTCTCCAGCCCCAGGGAACGGCCAGTGCCTAGTCTGCTTCGGGTGATTTTCCGGCGCTTGTTTCGCTGTTTGAAAACTGGATCCCAAAGCTCTCGGTCCTCTGCTTGGGGCGCTGTGTGCCGGATGGTTTACAAGGTGCCACCTACCCCATCCATGGTGGCGTTAATACTGAGCGTGTCACTGCCATATGTGAAGACGCAGGGCTTTGACTGCCATGATCCTTCCCTGAGAAGTTTATGATCTTAATCAGATGAATAAAATAGATGGGAGAACAGCTGACTCCCTCTAACTAACCCACTCTCGGACTGTCACACCCCTGCTGTAGCACACTGAATTCTGCAGTCATGGTCTAAAGCACAACTTACAATAGTGAGGCTGCAGTGTTCGTGGCTGTTAGTGTACAATTGTGGTATTCACCCACGAAAGCTCATGCTGCAAAACGTCTGTTAGTCTATAAGGTGCCACCGGATTCTTTGCTGCTTCTACAGAACCAGACTAACACGGCTACCCCTCTGATAATTGTGATATTGTTGCTTAATAAAGGATGTTACAAATGACACTTATAAGCCTTAACTTCTTATCTTGCAGGAGTCAGCTGGTCAATTCAAAGTAAAGGCAGGATGGGCAGGTACTCACACTAACAACGGCTGTGGGACCAGACATTGAGGTGAAATCCTGACCCCACTGATGTCAGTGGGAGTTTGCCACTGCCTTCAATGGGACCAGGATTTCTCCCTATGTACAAATTTTATTTATTTATTCAGTTTAATAAAGAAGATTCTGACTCGGGAGGGCAAACGTTTTGGCCTGAGGGTCACATTTGGGTATGAAAATTGTATGGTGGGCCATGAATGCTCACAAAATTGGGGGTTGGGATGCAGAAGGGGTCGAGGGCTCCAGCTTGAGGTGCAGGCTCTGGGTTGGGGCTGGGGGTGAGGGGTTTGGGGTGCAGGAGGGGGCTCCAGGCTGGGACCGAGGGGTTTGGAGGGCGGGAGGGAGATCAGGACTGGGGCAGGGGGTTGGGGTACAGGAGAGGGGTGTGAGGGCTCTGGCTGGGGGTGCGGGCTCTGGGGTGGGGCTAGGGATGAGGGTTTTGGGGTGCAGGAGGGGGCTCTGGGCTGGGACCAGTGGGTTCAGAGGGCGGGAGGGGGATCAGGGATGGGCAGGCTGTTGGGGCATGGGGGGGTGAGGGCTCTGGCTGGGGGTGCGGGCTCAGGGGTGGGGCTGGGGATGTGGGGTTTGGGGTACAAGAGGGGACTCTGATGGGATCGAGAGGTTCGGGGGTGGAAGGGGAATCAGGGCTGTGGCAGGGGGTTGGGACATGGAAGGGGCTCAGGGGTGCAGGCTCCAGGTGGTGCTTACCACAAGCAGTTCCCAGAAGCATGTCCCTCCTCCGGCTCCGAGGCACGGCCAGGCGGCCTCCCTGTACTACGTAGGAACCGGATGTTTCCTGGGAGCCGTGCGGAGCGGGGCAAGCCCCTAACCCTGCTCCCTGGCTGGAGCACCGGAGTGGGGTAAACTCCCAACCCCGCTCCCTGGCGGGAGCTGAGGATTAAATGGTCTGATGGGCCGGATGTGGCCCATGGGCCATAGTTTGCTGACCCCTGTTCTGACTGCTGAATGCTTTCCCACATGTGTAACCTTACACACCCAAGTAGTAACATCAGTGGGGCTCTTCACGTGCATTAATTTGCTCACATGCATGTTTGCAGGATGAGTCCAAATGCATTTTGTCACACAGCTCTGCAATGTATCCCAAAGCTATTGCCACATCATGCAAATATATGATTCTAATTATTTGTATGATATATTATGTCTATTTTTATTTTTAATTGCCCATCTTTGTTTAATCTATATAATGATATCTGGCAGGAAAAGAAAAGAAGAGCCAAGAAAAATAGATAAAAACACAGATGCAAAAATCCTGCAGATTTGAGGGGGAAATCCCTGTCGTTTTTGCCAGAATTCCCTGCTGATTTCCATTAGCCCATGCAATAAGTATACATTCTTCAGGAATCAATTTGTGTGTTGATTCGAGCCTTCTCTCTAATCCTAACTTTACAAAGAACTAGTAAAGCCTGAAATGCAGAGAAAACTCTACTAAATAAGCCATAGATTGCTTTTCCATGTGGATACTCTTAGGAGCTGAGATGGTGCTGGAACCTCAGTTCAAGGAATATACAGATACTTTTTGCTTTAATTTATTTTGATTTTGTATTATTAAAAAAACACCAATCCCAGATTCTAGGTGCCCTGTCAGCCAATGAAAATGATCTATTTGGATTCACAAAAGGATTTTAAAGTGAAGGTTGGAAAGAGCAAGGGGGACAACACAGTTAGAAATACATATTAATTGTGCATGACATCACCCAGTTTGGCTTCAGCATGTATCCTCGCGTCCCTAAAATGGCTGATTACAGCATCACATATTGATTTCCAAAGACCTATGCTAAGCAGCTCCATCAGAAACCTAAGTTAATATACTGGCAGGCACTAAAAGGTAAACAGGGAGATGCAGTTGGTACTAAGTCAGTCACTACTAGCTCAGAGGGAAATTGGCATTGCACATCGTGTAATGGTTAGCAAACCCCAGAAATATTACTGTCATTCCCAACTGCCATGGAACCTTCAATCCTCAGCATTCCACCCAACTGCTCCCCAAATCCCATTCCTCTTGTTTGGAGCTCATCTAGTCCATCTATCATCGCCATGGCATCTCAAGGGCCTCAGCTGCTGTTTAGCCAGCAGGAAGAGGGAATGAATATTAGGAAAGAAGGGATTATGAATAACTCTAGAGGGATTACTTCTTCTCCAGACAAGAGCCAAAACAGGCACCATCCTAGAGTAGCACTTAGATATTATGTTGACAGGTGCTATAGCAAAATTTAAGATTGATAGATATAGACAGACAGATAATATGAGTAGGGAGTTAAACCACTCTCGATAGAGTCTGTAGGACTCTTCCAGAGGGGTGAAGCCACAAGTAAAGTGCTGTGGTAAGGTAGCTTTAAATTAAAATTGATTTTGAGGCAATTGGTTCCCATAGCTGTCAACGCCCGACACTTTTGAATAAAATCCTCCTAATTTTAGCTTTTTAATTGTTTTTAATAGATGCTTACATTGAACCATAAAGTCACACAACTTTACAAACAGATTAAGACACATTTCCTGCTCCAGAGAGTTTATAATCTAAGACAAATAAAACAATCACAATACACTGGACAACTATTAAAAAAAAAGAGAGAGGCTGGAGGTGGGGATCATTAGTGATGAAAAGAAGGGAGCAGGAGTTGCTTGAAGAGATGGACAGAGGCATCTGGGAGTTCTGGGTTTTGATCCTGGCTCTGCTCCTTGTGAGACCTTGGACAAGTAACTTGGTCTGTCCATGCCTCAATTCCCCATGTGAAAAATGGGGGTAACAACACTTCCCAACCTAATAGAGATGTTGTGAGGAGAAATTTAGTAAGGTTTTGTGGTGCTCAGCATCAGGAGCCCTGGGGTGGAGTTCCTGCAGCTGACCCCGGGGCTAGTTGGCACAGCCTTCAGACAGGTTAATGAGCCCAGATGGACTGCTGCATAATTGACCGATTGGCCAGCCCACCCAGCTGGCTGAATGGAGTCAACAGGTCAACGTTTAAGCTCAGCAGCAGCAGTAGGTTGCTGGCTGCTCAATGCTTATGTTTGCAATTGCAATCACTCTGTGCTTGCCTTGTTTCGGTATTGCTCCAATCTGCTCCTGCCCTGTTCCGGTCCTGCACCAATCCCCTCAGCCCAGCTCCCTTACCTGGCTTCTGACTCTGGCTCTAACATTGGTTCTAGTTATTGGCTTCTGCCTCTGGCTCTGGTTATTAACTCCAGCTCTGGCCCTTGGCTTAATTCCTGGTTTCTGACTCTGGCTTTGGCTTCTGTCCTCTGCCTCGAATCACTAGGCTGGGCTCTGGCTCTAATCAACAGGTCAGACAACCCATATCTCAGGCCTGACACTGAGAATGGAGGGTGAATGAGGATTTAAAAGAAGAGAGAGAACTCCAGATGGACAAAATCAAGAGAGCCTGGTCCAAAGCGGGGAGGCAGCATCAGAGAAGGTGCAAAGACCATTGCCCTGATTCTCATTAACAGTAAAGCCACATTATGCCACTCTTGAAGTGTAAAGGGGCCTTAAAGTGAGAGTAAAGCCCTACCAATCTAGGTATTCATAGGCGCTTATCACCATAGTATCTGATAAAAATAGGAAAAGGAGATGAAGGGAGCAGTAAGGTAACAGCATTGGTCTTTTTCCTCCTTTGGATATTAAGTTAAAATTAGAGGCATTGTAGTTGCAGTTTATTCATACGTGTATTTCCTAGGAAATGAGACCTCCTAGTATCTTGTGAAATCACCCCTGCATAAAAAAAATCTTGAATTCTGAGCTCTCTGAGTTACTGTAAGCCATTCTGTAGGCAAACAGTGAGGAGTGACAACTTAAATAATGGTGAAGGTATATTAACAGTGCAGTATTATCGAGTGATGATACACCTGCTAACATATGTCATCACCTCATGAACAAGTTGCAAATGAGACAGCCTAGAGCTGGGGCCCAGATGGACTGCACTATCCAGAGATAATTTCTGCTGGCTGAAGGAATCCTCTATTCTGAGATGGAAGTGAAGAAATCTGACATTCTGAACCTGATCCAAATTCCATTGAAGTCAATGGAAAGACTGTCATTGACTTCAGGCCCCTGAAGTATCATCAAATGGTGGCCACTGCTACTTTATTTAGAGTTACAATAGTTATTTCAAACCCAACAGTGGGATCTGGGGGAGAGAATGAAAAGATTGTCACATGGAGGATTATGGCTCAAATGATTCCTCCCATCTCTTATTGTGATGGAGCTCCAATGCAGTCAGGAATAGGCCAGAGGAGTGTCAGTGGAGTGGAAGCAACACTCCTTTCCCTCTGAGCTGTCAGAACCCCCTGCACACAAATATCATGGTTTGGTGGTTCCAATGGAAGCAAAGAGGAGAGGGGAGAAGCCCAAGGATAAGATGCTTTAGTCTACATAGCCCTTTTGAGGCAGCAGAATTTGAGGAGCGATGTTACAGGGATTAGGGAACTAGCCTACAACTCTGGAGACCTGTGTTCTAGTCTCATCTTTACCACTGACTCATGGTGTGACCTTGGGCAAGTCCCTTAGCATCTCTGCCTCAGTACCCCATCTGTAAAATGAAGATGATAATGCTTTCATACCTCACATGGGTGTTGTAAGAACATTGAAGATTGTCCAGCACTCAGATACTATGGGAATAGGGGCAGTATAAGTATCTAAGAGTGATTGCAATGTAAAATCTTGCTACCCTGATCAGTATGAAATCCCTCTCCATAGCTTTACAAGGTTGTGAAGATGATGGCGGCTGAGGGAGGCACTTGTTAGTGGTATTAAGAACCAAGATGTCATTCCCATGAGACCTCAAACCCATTGGGGCTGAAACCCCTGGAAGCTGGTCCTTAAGTTTCTATGTTGGTTGGATGGAAGAACTGGGAGCCAAAGCCCAGATCTTCAAAATATTTAGGCAACTAACTCCCAGGATCTAGGGACCTAAATACCTTTGAGAATCAGGGCCCAAGTCCTCTGGCTATTCCATCTTGCTAGCAGTCCTTTCAACAGTAGGGAATGATGCAGTGAAATAGGGTAGGGGCCTAAGGAACCATAGGTCTGACTTCTTCCTTACACAAAGGGGAGGATTTAAACCTGTTTGCAGCTAACCCTCTCACTGCAGCAATAAGGAATTAGACTGTGCACTCCCTTCTGCAGGCAAGAACATGCTGATGAACAACAATGTTCTCATCTTAAGACAGCCAGGGCCTGAGGTAAACCTCTGAAAATCATCAGCAAATCGAGCAGGCTCCTAGCCACTGAGCTATGCTGACTGGCTCAGGAGTCAGGAAACCCTGGGTTCTCCAGCCTGGCACAGTCCATCTGGGGGGACTGCTCAGGAGCCACAGATCCTGAAAATCCATCCCTGCACTGCCAGGCTCCTGGCACTGAGGGTCCCAGCTCAGTGGCTGGGAACCTGCTTGATTCAGAAGCCATGTGGTGGGGTTGCCCAGGAACTGTGGACCCAGTAAACCCTGTGGTCCTTGGCCTTGGGGCAGTTTGCATGTTGCAGCTGTCCCAGAGTCAGAGACCCTGGAAGCCAGAGGTCCCCGACCCAGGGCAGTCCACATAGAAAATTTCTAATCAGTTTGAGTTCTGAGTGGCTTTTATATGCTGCACACATCCATGAAGTACTTTGTGTCTACAGATTAGTTACAGAACTATGGGAAGACTAAAACAGGTCATTTATTTCACAGCTCCAGAGTTCCTTTCCTCTTAGTTCACATGCATCAAGAGCAATACCACATGCCTTTTATTTAAGAATCTAACGTTAAGAACCCAGCATTGAAAATTTGGGCATACGTCCTGACTTTCAGCAGTGCTGAGAACCTACAGCTCCCATTGACTTCAACTGCAACCATGGGTCTTCATTTCTTTTGAAAAGCTGAGTCAGGGCACCTCAGATTGGGCATGCAAGAAATGAGGATCACAAAATCAGTGGCTGTATTTGAAAAATTTGGCCAAAGGGTTGTGAAATGCATGATATGAACAGACTGAAAAAACAGGGAAATTTTTTTCTGCAGTCTTGTTCAGTTATACTGATTGTGGGGATTGTTGTGATCATTTTAAAGTTGATGGTGTCCCTTTGATTTCTAGATGATGAAAACAGGCTAAAATAAAACAGGCAGTTGGGTTTGCTCCAGCAGGACTCATGCAAGGCATATCTTCACAGCTTGTGTAAACAACATAATGATAGAGTGAGGTAATCCCAAAATATCACCTGAAAAATAAAACATGCAGTACAATTAAACTCATTAAGAACTAGGGAGTTTCCTCAAGAAAAGATCCTTCAGTGTTATGCAAATATTGGGCCAAATTCATCACTATCATTTATCTGAGTAGAAAAAAATATGCCAGTTTGCCTGTCTGTCTAGCTTAGTTTATTCTATAATTCGCATCACCCTTGTATCTTAGTAGGACCTGAGGCAGAAACTGTACAGATGGAGAAGCAGAACCAATTCAAATAAATCTAGGTCCCCTGCGAACTAATTCAGTTGGGTCCCCATCTACAAAGCCCAAGATCCTGTGCATGACTGGCTCTCCTTCAACCTGCTTCAGCTCTGATGGGGAAAGCTTTAGATTCATGACGTAGGGTTCTATGGGGAATATATCCAGAACTATGGTATGAATTTTTCTCAAGGTATCTCCACAGAGCTCTGTCAGCATGAAGCAGCTTGTACTCCACGCCTGGTGTGTGAATGATAAATATGCTGTTGTCGATTTCATGTGTCCTGGCTGGTTAACTGAGGACCCCTGATAGCAGCAGATTTGGATGAGTTTGGTGACCAATGGGGAAGGGAGAGGGGAGTAAGTAACTGAGCCTGCAACAGATGTGGGAAGTGCTAGTAGGAAAAGGAGAATGTCCCAGAAAGCCATCATCACTGCTGATACAGAGCTCACCAAGGAGGCTTTTGGCAGAAGCTCTGGAATGGAGCCCTGGTTTAATTTTAAGTTGCCTACACCTGGTGCAGGACAGAGACGGAAATACTGTCTTCCCTTAACTAGGGTGAATCCATCCAGAATGCTGTGGTAGCACAGGGTATGCTGTGAGTCTGAACTTGGCCCATTCGGCCTTTCCCAAGAGTCTTTAATATTATCTGATGTGTTTGCTGTCTAGTTAAGTGAGATTCCATTGATGTAATATTGTGACAGGTTACCCCCCACTCCAGGGTGCCACCTGATGTACTGGGGTACCACTGAGCCCACCTATTCCACCAACCTGGGCTCCCTTACACTGTTCTGCTGAGCCAGGCCCTCAAGCCTCCTCCAGCACACACACAGGTAGGGACACACCCAGCTGCAGAAAGACACAGACACTGAAATCAGCTCTGCATGGGAAGACTCAGCTAGGGAATTGCCCAGCACTCAAGTGCACTCCCCCTCTGGAGAGTAAACCCAAAATTGTATCATCTTGCACCGCACAGAGAACTGTACAGCATAAGCTCATTGAAATTTGCCGCCTCCCTCAATGTGGACTGAGATATGCACAGCTTTTTGTCCCCCTCCCCCGCCTGAGTCATAAATTCCACAAACTATGATTAGAGAAAACAAAACAAGTTTATTAACTACAAAAGATAGATTTTGAGTGATTATAAGGGATAGCAAACAGATCAAAGCTGATCACCTTAGTAAATAAACAAAAACCGCAAACTGAGCTTACACACTAGATAAGTAGGATATAAATTTGCAAATTCTTACCCTGAGTGATAAACAGGCTGGCAGATTCTCAAGGCACAAATTGCCTTGGCTTTCCCAGGTTTTCATACACAGGGCTAAAGATCCTTCTAACCTGGGACCATCACTTCCCACAGTTCAGTCCTTGCCCCTCAGATGTTTCCAGGTGTGTTGTTGCAGGAAGAGTGAGGTCCCCCCATGATGTCATTGTCCCCCTTTTATATCTTCTTCCCACTTGCTGGAAAGCTTTTTCGCTGTGGCCTGGATCAAACAGTTCCCATTGTGTAGAGCTATCTCTGAGAGGTTTCTGTTGTATACAGTTCCTGGGGTAATCCTTGTGCTTATGTGCATTTCCTCAATAAGCCATTAACATTGTTTGGCCTTTTTACTGTTGTACCTGAAAGGCTGCTTGTGGGTGTTTTCAACCTCACAACATGTGTCAGTAATACATACATAGCCAAACTTCATAACTTCACATATGACGATAACACATACAATCCAATGAGATACTAATGTCTAGCAGATCAAGGCTTTTAGAACGATACCTCACAAGACATAGTTTGTACAAAACATATCCTAATTACAAGACAGTGATGAATATTGGGATGTCAGGATGTCACAAATATATCCTAAGACAATGTAGTCAGAGTAACAGGGACACCTCCCCTTACAGAAGCAGCCAAGAGGCTAGGGAAGAAGTAAAGAAGTAGAAATCCTCCCTGCTTTAGCACAGCCAGACACGGTTGGTGTTTATTTATTTAGACATTTATTAGACATCTACTGGTTGGAGGCTGACATGAAAAATTGAACCCCTTGAGCAGGGTTAGGGACAGCCTCTAATGGGATTTCCAACAACTTCCTTCTCAGTTCTCAGAATGGGTCAGGGGCTGTGTTTCTCACAAGTGCATTGCCCTTGGACAATTCTTACCCTCATCTTTCCAGAGTGAGACCGGCCTCTAGCTAGTAGCTGTCTAGAAAGTTTTCCAAGCTCTGAGAGTGTCCACTGTGCAGATCATGGAGGAGATTTTTGTCTGAAGCAACTTATTTAGCTAACCTGTGGTCCTTCCCCTTCAGCTGCAGTATATCATGTCTCAAACCAGGAAGGGAACAGCTGCTTTTTGTATAACTGCTGTGACTTCACCTGCAATCGTACAAGAACATCTAGCTACCTTATTCCCAGAAAGATATAGACAAACTGGAGGGAATTCAGGAAAAAAACAACAAAAATGATTAAGAGTCTGGTAGGAGCTGATGTATGGAAAGCTAATCTCACATAGTTTGGCTGAGGGGGAACATGATAACTGCCTACAAGTATTTGCAGTGTATAACACACTAAGAAGGAACTATTTAGCATGACACAAGAAAGTCTACTGATAAGTAATGGGGTGAGATTAAGAAAGGGAACATTTAGGCTAAACAGTGAAAACTATGTGGTTGTGAAATACTCTCCCCAGAGAAGTCAATCTCTAGGGATACTGGGCAAAGCACTAGACAAAATATTTTACAGGGAGCAATCCCATACTTCTTGGCAATAGTCTGGTTACCCAATAGGTCTTTTCCTTCTCTAGATTCTAGGATTCTAGAATCTATAATGCATCCAATTGTAGATTATTATAAGCCATTTGGTGATACATTGTATGGGGAGCCACCGCATAAGATATTTACAACCAGACTGGATTTCTGATAACTTGCTTACATCTTAGCATATCTACAAGTGCATTTCTCCTCTGAAAAGTCAATCTCTGAGAATAAAACTGTGGTGCCATGTACCTCTTTACTGTCTATCAGTAATTTCTGTGTCAAATGTGTTCAGTTTACAAGTAAAGATGCTGAGCTTTTCTAAATGACAGCCCTGAAAACTCAACCTGGGCCTGTCAGGCTGGTTTCCATCTTGTGAATCTTCACCAAGAAAAGAGGTTTTGAGGGACAAATCTAGCTTTCATGTACACCTGTACAGCTCTAATGAAGGCAGAGCCAGATAACAGCATGGACACTGTCAGCCCATATCTAGGACTCCAGCTCCAGAAGTCATGTGATTACATCAGACTCGCAGCTTTCACTTAAAAAAAAGTTTCTAGTTCTTGCGGTTGCAAAGAAAAGCTCGTAAATCTGAACCAAGCATAATCAATGTAGAAATGCCTGCCTGAATCTGCTGACAGCCTGAAACTATAGCTCTGTGAGGTGTGGCCTGTCCCATGCATCCCAAAGATGTATTAACAAGTTGCACTGCTCTGGGGAAGCCCTTCAATGCCACCCAAACAGAGGGCTTTGCATGTGGCAGGAGAAGAGTGCAGTGGGCCCAAGCCACACACCCATTCAGATACACCCCAGCTGTCACCTCCTCCACTCCTGCGGGGAGAAAGGGGTGCCATGCCATTGCTTCTTCTCCTTTCTCTCTCTGAATTAATAGGGGACCCCCTGTCACTGCCACTCCAAGTGGAGGTGGAGACAGGGCTGTGGGGGAAGCACCATGCTGGGCCCTATATCATGATTTTCCTAGAGGTCTAGGTTGATATAGGGAGCTTCTTCACTTCAGAGTTAACTCAAGTTATCTACACTTGGGGTACTTCTCTTAAGTTAGCCTAGACTGAGGAGTCTCACTGTGAAATAACACTTGAGTTGCTGTGTCCACACTGGCACTTCCCTCGCTCATGTGTAGTGCTAAGACTTCCAGGGGGGCATATCCCATGGTTCTTTGTGCTGCAGTAGGCTGAGCCTATAAATTTTTTCCCAGTGAATTGTGGGAGAAATGGTCTGTCCTTTCTGAGCCCATGGAGGGAATTGTGCCAAGGTACTAGAAGACTAGCAGCACTCAAGGAGAACTGGCCTGCATCCACACTACAGAGTGGTTGTGCTAGCAGCTGACAATTTGTGCTCACTTGAGCTTTAGCCTATACACCCTGACAGGCCAGCAACTCAAGTGACGGTTTGTGGGTGAATGGGACTTAAGTTGGGGGCAACCTTGAGTTACAAGTGAAGTTAACTTTGCAGTGAAGACAAGCCCTTAATCCGGTCCTAGTTGAAATCCGTGGGGGAAAGCACACATATGGCTGGCTGAAACTCAGTAAACAGCAAACCTGTTGAGGACACACAAGCACTGGACCCCAGCTGGACACAGCTAAGAGAGAGTGGTCTTGCAGGGCAAAAGGAAGTGACAAGCATAAAAACTATTTGTCTCATAGTCAATGTTTTATAGCAAAACTACATGCCAATGTCTTCATTTACAGACTTTCATAATTTCCCATGTAGAAGGTATGCTAGCAAACCTGATCTACTTACAATGGATTGTGATAGGCATTATTGTCCTGATTCAGCAAGGTACTTAGGCTTTGTCTACACTACAAGACTATTTCGAATCTACTTAAGTCGAATTTGTGGATTCGACCTTATGAAGTCGAATTTGTGTATCCACACTAAATACACTAATTCGAACTTCTGAGTCCACATTAACGGGGCCGGCGTCGACTTTCGAAGCGGTGCACTGTGGGAAGCTATCCCACAGTTCCCGCAGTCCCCGCTGCCCATTGGAATGCTGGGTAGAGCTCGCAATGCCTGCTGGGGGAAAAAATGTGTCGAGGGCGGTTTTGGGATACTGTCGTCATTGAACCGTCAATCACGCCCTCCCTCCCTGAAAGCGCCGGCGGGAAATCTGATCGCGCCCTTCTCTGGTCGGTTACAGCGCGGACGCCACAGCACTGCGAGCATGGAGCCCGCTGCGATCATCGCTGCACTTATGGCCGTTGTCAACTCCTCGCACCTTATCGTCCACCTCTTCCACAGTCAGCTGCTGAGAAATCGGGCGAGGAGGCTCCGGCAGCGCGGTGAGGAGAGTGGCGCAGGCCTCTCACAAAGCAGGGTACGCCGCGCCGTGGAGATCATGGTGGCAATGGGTCAAGTTCACGGTGTGGAACGGCAATTCTGGGCCCGGGAAACAAGCACGGACTGGTGGGACCGCATAGTGCTGCAGGTCTGGGATGAATCACAGTGGCTGCGGAACTTCAGGATGCGTAAGGGCACTTTCCTTGAACTGTGTGACTTGCTGTCCCTGCCCTGAAGCGCCAGGACACACGGATGCGAGCAGCCCTGAGTGTGCAGAAGCGAGTGGCCATAGCCCTCTGGAAACTTGCCACGCCAGACAGCTACCGGTCAGTAGCAAACCACTTTGGCGTGGGCAAATCTACCGTGGGGGTTGCTGTGATTCAAGTAGCCCACGCAATCGTTGAGCAACTGCTCTCAAAGGTAGTGACTCTCGGAAACGTCCAGGTCGTCATAGATGGCTTCGCCGCGATGGGATTCCCAAACTGCGGTGGGGCTATAGATGGGACTCACATCCCTATCCTGGCACCAGCCCACCAGGCCAGCGAGTACATTAACCGAAAGGGCTACTTTTCAATGGTGCTGCAAGCACTGGTGGACCATAGGGGACGTTTTACCAACATCTTCGTCGGGTGGGCGGGCAAGGTTCATGACGCGCGTGTGTTCAGGAACTCTGGTCTCTTCAAACACCTCCAGGCAGGTACTTTCTTCCCGGACCACAAAATAACGGTAGGGGATGTGCAGATGCCTACAGTGATCCTCGGGGACCCGGCCTACCCGCTAATGCCCTGGCTCATGAAGCCCTATACAGGCGCCTTGGACAGTGAGAAGGAACTCTTCAACTACCGGCTGAGCAAGTGCAGAATGGTCGTGGAGTGTGCTTTCGGATGTCTCAAGTGGAGATGGCGGAGCTTACTGACTCGCTCGGACATCAGCGAAAAGAATATCCCCGTAGTTATTGCTGCTTGCTGTGTGCTCCACAATCTCTGTGAGAGCAAGGGCGAGACCTTTTTTGCCGGATGGGAGGTTGAGGCAAATCGCCTGGCTGCTGTTTACGATCAGCCAGACACCCGTGCCGAGAGAATATCCCAGCGGGAAGTGCTGTGCATCCGGGAGGCTTTGAAAGCTAGTTTCCTCGCAGAGCAGGGTAACCTGTGACTGTCCACTTGATTTTAAGAGAGCCTGATCATGGGCCTGTGTCTGTATGTGTCGAGTTAGATCTGAGCTCACAAACCCGGTTCTCCAAGTTTCCCCCACTTCCAAAGCACGTTTTAAAACTAATGAAATGTAACAGTAATTAATAATAAATCTTTCGTTGACTTTGCATTTCTGTTCCTGGGTTGAAACATGGAAGCATACTGTGCTGGGTTCGGTGTGCACTGATGTACAGACCGCTTGTCCAATACAGGACGGACAGCCTCCTGCTCCTACATAGGTCTGTGGGGTGGGGGACGGTTTACAGTGGTTGTGCATGTAGGGGTGGGTTTGCAGGAATGGGTGGGTTTGCAGGAAGGGGCGAGGGGTGCCGTCTTTGGATAGGGGTTTGCATGCTGTGGGCTGTGGGTTTGGGCGTTGGAAGGGGTGAGGGGTGTGGGGGAAGGGTGAGTATCTGTCCCTGGATGAGGGCTCTTTTTGGGGCTCAGGGCAGCGGAGAGGCTCGTGGCTACGGTCGAAGTGCATCGTAAGGGAAGCCTGCCTTTACATTCGGGGATGGCAGGCACCAGGACCCTGGACAAGCATACACATCAATGAATCACCCGGGGCAGCATACACCACACAGACTGACCCTGGTGACTAGTGACTGCAGTCTGTGTGTGCCCTGCAGTTGACCCTGCCCCCAAGTCTGTACCCTGGTAATGTGGGCTATGCACTGCAATTAAAAATCCCCCCCCCCCACACACACACACACAAAGTCTTCTGACACGAGAAACGTGACGGAAACAGTGAGTAACAGCAAACCGCTTTTAATAATGTTATACACAGTGGGGGGTTGAAACTTGGATTTGGGACTGGGTGATCCTGTAAGGGAAGAACTTCTACAAATTTAGAGCGCGAGAGGTGTCTTGTACATTAGCGCTCTGCTGCGGTGCAGTGACAGTTCTCACGGCCCCTACCGCCCCTCCTTCTTGTTACTTTGGGTGAGGGGGGGACAGGACTTCTTGGCGTTGGAGGGCGGTTGCAGATGCAGTGCAGGGGGGCTCTCTCCTCCTGCCTGCGGTCCTGCAGAACATCTACAAGGCGCCGGAGCGTGTCCGTTTGCTCCCTCATTAGACCAAGCAGCGTTTGAGTCGCCTGCTGGTCTTCCTGCCGCCACCTATCCTCCCGTTCGATGTGTGTGCGATGCTGCTGACACAGGGTCTCCCTCCACTGTCTCTGCTCTGCCTCCTCTGCTCTGGAGCAGGCCATCAGTTCCTGGAACATCTCGTCCCTAGTCTTTTTCTTTCGCCGTCTAATCTGAGCCAGCCTCTGCGAGGGGGATGCCGGGGCAGTCCGGGAAAGAGCCGAAGCTGTGTGATGCGAAAAAGTAAGTGATTTCCTTGACCAAATACAGGTTTGCGGACAGTGAACACAGTCAAGTCAGTTTAAGAGAGCAAGACTATACAGGGCACCAAGTCTCGCGAGATCTCAGAACTAGTTCGAGATTTCGGAGTACGCTCTCATTGGCGGCGCCATTGCACAGGAGAGCGGACAAGCGGGGAGAGACAGCTGAATCCGTCTTGCAGACAGTCCTGGTAAGCCTTACAGTAGATAATGCTTATCAGTTAGTGGATAGCTGTGCTCTCCTGCTAAAGGCAATGTGGAAAGCAGAAAGGATGAGCCTTTTGCAGCCCCTCCCGCCAGTGCACGGGAAAGATCAATGTATGCTTGTTCTCTGTGGCCTCTAGCACGTGGCTGTTAGGCGAGGGTCATTGTTATGCAACCTAATTTTAAACCATTAACAATAGTAACAATACACTAATTGCCCTACTTAGATGCAGTATTTCCAGAACGAGATCACCCTGAGGCGGGTCACCCGTGCCCAGAAAGAGAGGATGCTAAGGGAAGCGCTGCACCGACCAGGACCATATGCAGCAATGCTCGTGGAGGCGATGATCCCTCTGTATATTCGGATGTCCTGGCAAGGAAGAGTTTGCTTCAACGGAGCGCCCAACAAGGCACCTCTCCCAAGAAACCTCCTGTGGAGGCTTTTCGAGGAACTGTATGACACCTTCGTTGAATTGTCGCTAGAGGATTTTTCTTCAATCCCTCTTTGTGTGGACCTACTTTTCATATAGTTTAATATTTACAATTTTTTATATAGTGTTTCTATTTTTTATATACATATTTTATAAAAAATAAATGTTTACACGTCTATAGCACTTACCGCCTGATCCTTCCCCTGATTCTGAGTCCGGGTTAACGGCAGGGGAGGGTTGGTAGGGGATCTCTGTGAGGGTGATGAAGAGATCCTGGCTGTCAGGGAAAGCGGGAGTGGGTTCGCTGTCGCCTGCGCCGTCCTCCAAAGACCATTCCTCATCTTCCCCATCGGCGAACATCGAGGAGGAACTGTCCCGGTACACTATTCCGTCCTCGGAGTCCACCGTCACTGGTGGGGCAGTGGTGGCAGACCCACCTAGAATGGCATGCAGTGCCTCGTAGAAGCGGCATGTCTGGGGCTTGGCTCCGGAGCGTCCGTTTGCCGCTCTGACTTTTTGATACCCTTGTCTTAGGTCCTTGACTTTCACGCGGCACTGCATCGCATCCCGGCTGTATCCTTTCTCTTTCATGGCTTTCGAGACCTTCTCGAAGGTCTTTGTATTCCGCTTGCTGGAGCGCAGCTCCGAGAGCACAGACTCCTCGCCCCACACAGCGATCAGATCCATGACTTCCCGGTCAGTCCATGCTGGGGACCTCTTTCTATTCTGGGATTGCCCGGACTCCTCTGCTGGAGAGCTCTGCATTGTGGCAGGTGCTGCGGAGCTCGCCCCGATGTCCAACCAGGACGTCAGATTCAAAGTGCCCAGACAGGAAAATGAATTCAAATTTTCGCGGGTCATTTCCTGTGTGGCTGGCCAGAGAATCCAAGCTCGGACTGCTGTCCAGAGCGTCAACAGAGTGGTGCACTGTGGGATAGCTCCCGGAGCTACTAAGTTCGATTTGCATCCACACCTAGCCTAATTCGAGCTAGCCATGTCGAATTTAGCGTTACTCCACCTGTCGGGGTGGAGTACCGAATTCGAACTAAAGAGCCCTCTAGTTCGAATTAAATGGCTTCCTGGTGTGGATGGTTGAGCGGTTAGTTCGAATTAACGCTGCTAAATTCGAATTAAAGTCCTAGTGTAGACCAGGCCTTAGGCACAGGCCTAACATTCAAACACATCGACTTCAATCCTTGCTGAAATGGGGCTGTAATCCATTAATAATGATACTTAAAAATAATTACCTACAGATCAATTGCCAAACATTTCCTGCATGCCACATTATGAAGGAGCAAATAAAACAATCCTCCACTGTATTATTACAGGCAGAATTGTAATAGCCTAGAGTCAGGTTTAAAATAATGAATTCCCTTTTTATGTTTTGTTAAAAGCCAACCCTCTGCTACCCCGTAATCTGGTCCAGTAACACTTTAGGTTATTCTTTGTCTACATGTACATTGCTTATCAGTGTTATGATTGGTACTTGTTGACATATTACGCCGTCTGACTTCTGGACAACCACACTTGTACCCTTCCTGAGCAGTGGAACTTTTTTTAAAAAAAGTTCTCAGTAAACATGTTCACATCTGCACTGAGAAAAAAATGCAACAGAAAGTCTATTAAGTAGCTGGAGTGACCATGCAAACTTCTGCAATTGTTTAAATATTTGACTGTTTAAATGTCATGGAAGGCAGCTAATGCCGAGCATTTGATTCCTCCTCAGGATCTGCAAGTCTGAGCTGAAGCACACTGTTTACCCAGTCATTCAGCCCAGATGAGCAAGCCCCTTAAAGCTTGCAAGCTCACTACTAGGCTTCCAGTTCCTGGGCCTTTGTGTACTTATTAGGCTCACAATAAAGCATGGCTCCGGAGCAAGCTCAGATGTTAACAGAGCTAGTGAATCCTCAGGCCATGGTCAGAATTAAATCACTGCATCATGAATGATCTTGCTCTGAATGTGAATTTGGTGTTTGTGCAGGGAGGAAGAGGGAGTGGCAGGAGAAGTGCAAAAGTGAACCTGAGGCCACAACAGTAACTTCAGAGGAAAGAGTTGAGATGGGAAGAGTGGATTGAGCCTTCATTGGTAATTTGGTGACCTAGTCCTGCAGGCACTACTCACTCAGGCACCACTCACACTGAAATCAAAAGGAGTTTTGGCTGAATACGGACTGTAGGATACTATTTGTTATTATGGATTATTTGTATTACTCTAGAGCATAGAGCAGGGGTTCCGGATCCGGCCTATCTAACATTTCTGTCCGACCCGCCAGGCTCTTTGGTTGCCCCATCACGATCTCCGGGCCGCTAAAAGTCCCATGGCACAGCGGGGTGCTCAGGCAGGCTGGCTGCCTGCCGTGGCCCCATGCTGATCCCAGAAGTGGCTGGCTGCTGCTGGCATATGTCTCTGCGTGCCCCTAGTGGGGGGGAGGCAGCTCCACGTGCTGCCCCCAGCACTGTCCTCACAGCTCCCATTGACCAGAAACCAGCCAATGGGAGCTGTGGGGGTGGTGCTTGAGGGCGCAGAAGGCGCACAGATACCCACTGCCCCCCTTCCCCCAAGGGACACAGAGAGACATGCCAGCAGCAGCCAACCACAGACGCTTCTGGGAGCAGCATGAGGCCACGGCATGCAGGCAGCCTGCCTGAGCCCTGCTGCACCGCCGCCCGGGACCTGCCTGTGGTAAGCGCCTCTCGGCCAGAGCGTGCATCTCACACCCCCGCCCACACCCCAACCCCCTGCCCCAGGTCAGAAGCCCCTCCTGCACCCAAACTCCCTCCCAGACCCTGCACCCTCTCCTGCATCCCAACACTCTGCACCAGCCTGGAGCTCCCTCCTGCACCCAAACTCCCTCCCAGACCCCGCACCCCCTCCATTAATATAGAAGAAATGTGCAGCCTGTGACGACTTACCAAAATTCGTGGAGTGGCCCCCCTGCGAAAATTATTGCCCACCTCTGGCCTAGAGATTCCAACCAGGACTGGGACTCCAGAGTGCTAGGCACTGGACAAACACACAATGAGAGTCCCCGCCCTGGAGCGCTTATAGTCAAAACAGACATGGCAGATACAGGGTAGCAGGTGCAGTGATGTGCCCAAGGTTACACAGCAGGCCAGAGCTAGAAATAGAACCCACATCTCTGAGTCCCAGTCTGCTAGACCCCACTGCCTCCGTTATAGTGGGTTTCAGAGCCCATGCCCATCACCATGGTATTGGAGCACCCTTCATGTTTTAAATGCTTTTTTTCCCTCTAAAAAGAAATGCCCAAGATCCTACTAGGGGCTGAGCATCTCCTGCAAAGTCCTGAGAGACTGCAACTCCTATTGACTTCAGTGGGAATTGAATGTTCAATACCTGGCAGGGCCTTGACGGACCAGGTCCAAAGAAGAGTGAGGAATGGAGTACGAAATTTGATAAGCAAGGGTCCAACCCTGCCCTCATTCCATGGGGAAACTGCCACTGACTGCAGTGGAAGCAGGACGCAGGCTTTTTAACTTCTTTTTTCCCTATCAGGGTTAGAGACAAGAGGAGAGAGATCTGAAGCTGAAGGATTAAGTGCTTAATGCTGCTTCCCCCTCCCCCCAAAGAAGTATTAGGGAGGCTGAGAGGAAAAGAAATGCAGAGCTGGAAAAGGGCACCATTCAGATTGGGGTGCCTAGGCTCTTCAGAAAGTTCTCTGGGAAACTCAAAGTGGTTTATTTATTCTGGGAGGTTTGTTTTATTATATCACCTGTTACGGAGGCCATTCAGGAAATGAAACTCCTTTTTAAAAAAAAAAATAGGTCCTTTCTTTGCGTAGGTAACAAAAGCCTTGCTTTTTGCTTTTCAGGTTGGTGAAAACATCCTGAAAGCCCTTCTCTAAACCAAACAAAGAAGATGTACAGCTCAAGCAGCAGCAATCTGGGTTTCTCCAAGCAGTGGCGGATTAGCCAATGGGCTGACAGGGCCCATGCCAATGTGGGGGGCCTGGAAAAATGGGCACCCTGCCCCCAGCAGACATCCACTGTGGGGCAGCAGAAGCCCAGAGCCCTGGAAAAAGCATGGGGCAGGATGGGGGGAGCCCCTGTGCCCCAATCCCACTTCCCTGCAGAAGCACTAGGCGGAGAAGGTGGGGGAAACCCCCGCGCACCAACCTCAGTTCCCAGCAGAAGCGCAGGGTGGTGGGGAGCACCCCATCACCTGACCCTAGCTGTGGCCCCAGGACTGGAGGAGCTCTGGCCCCCAGCCTTGGCCTCAGGGCTGGGGAGTTCTCACTCCCCGCCGCAGCCCCTGATGTGTGGGGAAAGAGCTTCTCCGGTCTTGGGACTGCAGTTGAGGGGGGGGGAGAAAGGAGCAAATGGGTTGCGGGTCTGCAGTGGGGGGCAGAATGGGATAGGATCATGGGTGGAACAGGGGTGGAGCCACGGGGGAAAGGGCAGAACGGGGATGGGACTGCAGGCGGAAGGGGTTGGGAGAACCCCCCCAAACACACACATTTGCTCTGGCCAGTGGCCCCACGAAACCTTGATCCACCTTTGTCTCCAAGCTGTTCTAGCAATATGCCTCAGCCCTGCCCTGGCAGCCCAGCTCTTGGGACAAGAGGGTATTCTGGTCTCCTTTCCCCACCCAGTCTTTGGCCTTTCTGCTGATACTGCTAATGAAAGTGTCAATTAATGATAGAGACAAGATAGGTGAGGTAATGTATTGGACCAACTTCTTTCCAGCATCAGAGAGCTTTTCCTATTGACCACTGACCTGGGCCAGATCTGAACGTCTGACAGAGTATTATCATTGTCAATAGCATTGTCAGTCCCTATAGCTGTCTAGTTCACCACCAAAACACCTTTATGTTCTTTTCTGAAAGATTGGGCTTGCTCCATTTCCCTCCCTGCCTGTGTCTCAGTTTCCCCATCTGTAAAATGGGGATGTTGCTACTGATTCCTTTGTAAAGAGCTTTGCGAGCTAGTGATGAAGAGCATTATATAAGAAATAGGTGGTGGTAGTATTATTCCAGTCTCAGAAATGTCACTCTCGGGAGGCACTTCCTGATATTCAGCCTACATTTTCTTTTTATATTTCATCCCAGTCCTCCTTGTTACAGTATATTCCCCTTGTACCTTGCTAGATAGTTCCTCTTCTCTCCTAGCCATTTGCTGAAGTCAGTGACAACACTGAGCAGCAAGGACACTGCCAAGAATACATGGTCCTGAGTTCCCTCTATTGAAAGACCACTTTCATCTGGAGGCATCAGAATTCCCCCTCAAATCAGTGTCTGACACATGAAACTTATACAGACTTAACAAAGGTGAAATAATGCCAGTGGTTATTTGCTGTCTTGGCAGGCCACCATTCCAAGTTGGTGTATCCACACTAAGTTGCTCCTTGAGAGTAGTGTATCCATAACGATATTAGCAGGGTCACCTCCGAAGAAAATGATGCTGTGGAACAACAGGGAGGCCAGCTGCCCAGTAGTCCTCCACTGCTGCTGCTGAACACATGTAGCCATAACCTAGTATAAGGATTAGTTTGGATAACTGCTCTTGTAGATTGTTTTACAGTATATGAATGATCTCTACAGCCAGATCCTCAACACAAGGAACTGCCTAAATCACGGAAATTTTGAAAACTTACATTGAATGTTTTTATTATTCTGTAACTAGAAATGATCCTGACTCAACTATTCAGTCAATATATTAATTGAAGGGCAGTACAGTGGTAAAATGCAGCAATAAAATGCACAAGTTGAACTGTCTGTGCTTTAAATGCAACACTTCTGCAGCAGTGAGGCATACTTAGGACTCTGCCTGAGCTCCGTCAATCATTGTAACCTTGAATACCAAGTCCTGCTAGAAGCACCATCGGAAATAGCCTTCAGGAAATCATAGCAAAATGTTCTGGCCAGAAGGAGGCTTCCAGCCCTAATTCTCTAAGCATCGTTTTTCTTTGTTTCTTGTCATTTATTCCCATGAAAGATTAAACAATTCCATCTGGGCTATATTAGGATAGGATACAGATTGGATGGCTAGGCTGGTGTAACAGGGTGGCTGGCCCATGGCATGAAACTAGCCAGTGCTCCTGTTCCAGTCCAGCTGCTCTCAGTTGGGCCAATTAAAAGGGCGGGGCAGCCCCTGCGGGTTATAAATGGTCAGTCAAGTATCAGAACAGACTGAGCTAGGAGGTGAGAGCTGCTAGAGATAGAAGGTGGTTTTTGGGAGAAGGCTGAAGGCAGCAGGGCAGTAAGAGGGGTTTGCTGGTTAGTCTCCCCAAGCTGGAGGGCCAGGGCAGAAGATAGCTGAAGCTGGTGGTGTCAGCAGAGTGAGATGCCTGCTAGCTCTAAGTTGGGGGAGGAAGGGCCAGGGGCCGGAGAGGGCTGAACAAAGTGGGTGCAGCACAAGGGCTTACCTGCTGTCTCCTTGCTAGATTGCTGGCCTGGAGGGACGGTGAGAGAGTTGGGGGAGTGAGGGATGCTCCCTTGGGAAGGATGCTGTGGGAGTTCCTGCTGGGAAAAGCAGGGTTGCACCCCAGAAGGAAGTGCTGGGGTGGCTGTCCTGGCAGAGGGACAGAAGAGGCTGGATAAGAGCCTCACTGTGATGGAAGACATGGGGCTATGAGGAGAGCAAGGCCTACGTGTACTTGGTTACCTGGCCTGTGTTTAGGGACTTTTAATATAGACCATTTGCCCAAGGTTTTTCTAATAAAGGGGTAGCCTTTAAGTAAGGATCTGAAGTGCAGTCCTTTGGGTTACCTAAGAGGGGAAGCTACTTGCAGGGGTGCCTGGAAGGCCACTTACTTACAGCTGGTGGACAAAATTTTGTCCAATAGGTGATTCTTCTCCCACTCCCCCCAATGAATGTTGAGTGCAACCACCTGCACTAGCTGGACCATGCTGCAAACTGTTGGGAGATGAGAGGGAATAAACATAAACAAGAAAGAGGCAGGCAAGTAGTCAGCCTCTTTCTATATGTGCCACCTCTTGGCTCTTCACACTGGGCTGCTGACTTCCTCCTGCAGAAAGAGTCAGACAGCTACACAAAGCCAGAGGATCAGCCCTCTAGTTCTCCCTAACACTATCTTGCATGCAATCAAAACCTGTAGTTAAGAGATGCAGCCCTGTAGGGCTGCCTGGGGACTGCAAAACTGCTGGAGGAGGAGCAGGCTGCACTCTGGAATGAAAGAAGCTAAACAGCTGTGAAAATACAGCAGTGAGATCAAGATCACATGTGAACTTAAAGCCTTATCTGAAGTATAATGAGCCAGCAGCCAGTCTATGATTTGTGCCAATGACTTAAAAATCTCAAAGTTTACCTTGCATGGTGCTCAAGGATATGTTGATATAAGGCCTTCTCTGAGTCACTATGACTCAAATAACCTTTTCCGGCAGAGGATTTTTAAAACACATCAGCTCAGTTCATTGGCTTTGCTATAAATGAATCTCAAACCCACTAGACAGGCTATAAATAAGGGCTTAATCCTGCACCCATTGAAGTCAGAATGAGGCCTGTAGTTTGACATGCATGTCACCAGTTCTCAAAAGCTGGAATAATTATGTTATTTCTTGAAAACATTTAACCTTAGGGAAGGCCCCCATCCACCCAATAGCCATATGGTCCCAAATGGATCCCTGCATCTCTCACTGAGTGCCAGGAAAGGTGGGCCTTTTAACGGTATGGGTGGATTTTAGTCCAGTTTGAGAGGAACTGCAGAGCCACACCTTCATTTTCATAACATTCCAACCCACCAAGTAATGTTGATACAGTCTTTGCTGTTGAGACAGTTGGAGGGATCTCATCAGTAACATTCCCTTCACAGAGGAGAGAAGTTTTCCCTGGGTAGCTAAAGGTAACAAGGAGCTGATTCCACTGGGACACACTACAGCTTTAAAAGTGCACCAGCTAACCTGCATTGTAGCATCCAGTTGGCAAAAGCGGGGTGGGCATAATTGTTTATTAAAGTGATCTTTAATTCATAGCAGCAGCCAGGGCCTAACTCAGAATATGCACCTAAGCCAAAAAAAAAAAAAAAAAAAAGCCCTTCTCTTCATTATGCTGATTAATTAATTTAAAGTTCACATGACGGTGGGAGGGGTGGGAACAAACTATCACTGGTGATAGCTGAAAAAAAGGGAGGCTAGGAAGACTGCCAGTAAATTTAAAGGAGACCTAAACTATGTGTGTGCCTCTCATTCCCACCCATTAACTGTAATCAGTCGGCTTCCTCCCTGGTGTCCCTTCCCTCAGTGCATGGGATGTTGCAGGGATGACTTTGGCCCAGTATGTTTGTTTAGTGCAACAAAAAAGCCATTGCTTTGTTCTTTTACTTTTACATCCAATAAAATACCGCAGATAACATTAAATAGCCCATAACTTCGGCAACATGCAACTAATAACCACTTGACCAGACCTTGCCAGTGGGATCCAAATGAGCTGGAAGAGGGAGAATTGTTTTCCACTGCCAAACTGAGGTAAATGAGGCCAAAAGATTTCAGCTGTGTCACTGAGATTTTCCACATTCCCAAGCCAAACGAATACTGCAGAATTTCCCCTCCTACCTCATCCTGTGCACATGGGCAACTTAGTAAGCTTTCTAATGTGAGAAAATGTTCTCACATCCAGAGCCATGGTGAGGGAGTCACATGGGATTTGTAGGGCTCATCACTACTGGCTCTCTTCTCTGTTTTTCTAAGTCCGGTAGAGGTAACAGAGCTAACCTCAGGCTGTGATCTCCTAACCTAAGCAATAGCAGGGCAAGCCAGTACATATAAGAGAGACCTCTAAGAAGAGCCCATGTTACTGAGGGAAGTGATACTGGTAATAGGAAATGACTATTTTCTCACTAATCTCTGGATGAGTACTCCAGAATAGTATAAAGATAAGTGCTGCTGGACGTGCCATCTTTTGCACAGGATGGCAACCTAAGGTCCTAACAACTTGTGGTCAATGAAGACCTTGTAGTTTTTTTTTCAAGGTAAGACTGTTAAACTTGGGATCCAAGCCAATTCCCAATCTAGGCACTTAGGACTCTGCCGTAGCTCTTTTGGTAATGTTTTGCGGCATCACTGTAACCTTGAATGCCAGGTTCTGCTAGAAGCATCAGAAATAGCCTTCTGGAAATCATAGCAAAACGTTATGGCTAATAGGAGGCTTGCAGCCCTAATTCTATTTTATTCCCATCTGGGCTAAATTAGGATAAGATCCATCCAGACTGGCAAGGCTGCTAAAGGGTTGTTTGTCCAAGAAATGAGAATTTTTTCCTGAGAGTTCACTGTAAACAGTCAGTGGCGTTACACTAACTGGGCCTTGCTCCCACCTGTTGGGAGATGAGGGGCAATAAACATGGCGAAATAGGCAGGCAAGTAGGCTGTTTCTGTGCCATCTCTTGGCTCTTCACCCTGCCTAAATTATGTAAATTTCCCCCTGCAGTTACAGCTGAATACACCGTTTTCACTTCCTCTTCTAAATTGTTATATAATGTGGTGTGCCCCGTTAAACAGTTGTCACACACCAACCCAGAGGAGGCAAAGGTCACATTTCCTAAAGTGCTTTGGGATCTTCACTCTATGCTTTGCTAGATGGTAGAAAGACCTTGGGGTTTATTGCTGTTTCAACTGCTCCAAGGAAGTATTCTGCAGCCTCAATCAACCACCATTTGGAAATGCATCAGATTTGACATTACTTTGTCCTATGTTCTATATTTACATTTCCACAGCATGCTGGCCTCTAAACTACAAATACACTGTGCACGTAGGTGATCAGCTTTACAAAGTTTATGCAAGATTGGGAGGAAAAAGCTGTAGGAGCCAATCAGAGGCTTACTTACCCTCAAAAAAATGGCCTACAGAGAGGGCAGAATGTTCTGCTATGGCTTTAGAAGATCATGTGTAATGCAAAGAGAATGTCCTAAAAATAACACTGGCTCACAGTGGCAAGGTAGGGGAAGCTAGTAAGAGACTGGTGACATAGCTGAGGGCCTAGCCCTGTGAAGTGCTGAGCTCCACACCCTCCCCCTTCCTTTGTTTGTACATCACTGAGCACCAACAACACTTATTCAACAATGAGTAATATTTGTTGCATGGCAGGCGAATGACCCATGAGTTGCCACCCCAAGTTGAAACAACATTAATTTATAGCATAAACACAGGCCAGGAATATTTAGGATCAGCAGCAGAAGCTTCCAGCTGCTGTCATTCCATGCTCACTCTTGATCCTATAGAGACGGTATGCCCCTTCTACTTAGACCAAGCAGGGGACTTTTAATATGTGAAATGTAACAAACACATTAAAGAGAGTGTCTTCATTTTCTGTTTGCCAGATCATTCCATCCCAGGGATGCTGCTCTTAGGTTTTTGGTTTATTTAAAATAAAGACTAAATCAGAGTGAATCTTATTATGAACTCCTCCTAAGGCAGCAAACCTAGAATGCACAGGTTCACAGGCAGCACAGATAGTTCTAAAAGGCTGCTCCCAGTTACCCTCCATTGTTAGGATAAGGCCTTTGTCTGCAGCCATCTTGTAAGGCCTAAGGCCTTCATCTGCAGTGAAATTAAAAGAGCAGCCGAGCAGCAGCCATTATCTGAGAAGCAGGAAGGCACATCCTCATATTCCATCTAAATTACATTAAAACAATGTAATGTGAGGCTGTTAAGAAGGTGATCCTGTCCTAATGGCACCCACATTCTGTCTGTCAAGAAATCACTTATCAATAGTTGTGGTTGTGAAATCCTCATTTCTTTGTTGTTTTGTCATTACGGTCCCCACTTCCCTATTGTTTATTTGTATGGTCTCTGGTTCTTTAATTGTTTCTGTCTGTCACATAATTAATTTTGCTAGGTGTAAATTAATTAAGGTGGTGGGGCAGGATTGCTTAGAGAATGTTGTTACACTTGCTTAAGATATAGCTAAAAAGGAATCAAATTTCACTATATAAACTGGGGTCCAAAAGGAAGTTCTTTGGGAACCAACTCCAGGACACAACCCCAAGATCAGAGCTGCCAGACATCAACACACTGCCAATGACACCGTGCAGAAACTGGAGTCCCCCAGATGGACCTGATCCTGGCTGACTATCAAGAAAAGTTAATTTAAATCTTATTGGGAGTGGTGAGCACTGTATGTGTAATGTGTGCATTCTGCTTTTGGTGATTGTTAATAAATAGAGGATAAGGATATTACTGTGTAAGGCTCTTTCACTGGTAAAAGACCCTGAAAACCCGCAGGGTCACACCTGAGCCCTAGGAACAAGGTAAAAGTGGGTCCCCTAGAGTGTAAGCTTACACCTGAGCCCACAGAAGGGTGAGGGTGGGGTGTCTAAATTGACTGGGTTACACCTGAGCCCCTGGAACAGAGTAAGGGTAGGTGCCATAAAGTGTAAGGTTATGCCTGAGCTATAGGAATGGGGTAAGGGTAGGTTCCTAAATTAAGAGGGTTATGCCTTGAACCCTAGGAACTGGGTAAAGGTGTGGGCCCCTAGAGTGTGTGTGTAACCCTTCTGCCCGTCAGAGTTGGCAGCAACAAGGGCTGGGTTCAGTATCTAGGGGTTCTGTTTCAATAACACAATGCAAAACCAGCTCAAGCCCCCACTCAGGGACCTGGGACAATTACATGCCACCCCCCCGGGCGCCTCTAAGAGGCAATACTTCCCCTCTCGCAAGCACAGGGTCTGAGTGTAGCAAAAGCCTTTTGATAAAGGAGGGAAACAATGTGGCATTATGTTGGGGAACCACCACAAACAGGATTCATAACACAAACCATGAGCAAAAGATCCACCCCCAAGTAAGTTTGGCAGTGTCCTTTTCCCCTCAGGGTCTTAAGTCTAGCAACCCAACGGTCAGCCCACCCACAGTGTCTGATCTTGGTCAGTGCAGCCCCAGATTGATTCTTGAGTCCAGCAACCCAACGGTCACCCCTCCCACAGTTTCTGTCCTTGGTCAGTGCAGCCCCCCAGAGTTCAGAAGTTCATCTGCAGAGTTTACCTCCCAGCCTGGGTGGAAGTGGGGGAGATATGGGAGGGGGGCATCTTACATGCTCCACTGCTTGGGTTGATGGCCGATTGCCATGCCTCTCCGTGGGGTTCTGCTGCAGTCTTCACCGCCAGCTGCTCCGCTCTGCCAGCCATCCTGCTATCCGCTCGGCCAGCTGCGTCTCTCCACTATCCACTCCTCTCCACTAGCCATCCTGCTAGCTGCTCGCCAACTTGTCTTCAGTCCACCCCCAACTTAACACAGCTCTCAGGGATCTCAGCTCTTAAGTGACTTCAGCTGGTAGTAGGGGAGCCTCTAGGGTGACCAGATGTCCTGATTTTATAGGGACAGTCCAGTCCCAATTTTTTGGTCTTTTTCTTATATAGGCTCCTATTACCCCCCACCCCCTGTCCCGATTTTTCATACTTGCTGTCTGGTCACCCTAGGAGCCTCAGTGCTGCTGTACCACTAGTTTAAAGTAGGTCAAATGCTTAGACCCAGGTATCGGTGATTTCAGCTCTGTAGCATATAACAAGACTCCTAATGGAGTCAAAATTAGCACTGCTGTTGCACAGTAGAGAGAGGAGAGGTAAGACTGGTGTTTGGGGGCCCACACTACTTGGTACACATACCTGTCCCCAGCGTCTCTCAATTCATTGGGGTTTGGATTGGAACCCATGTCCCCTACCTAGCGAGGGCTACTTAGTTGGGGGCAAGTCTCTCCGTCATAAAACTCCAAGTACAGTTCTACTGTCCTTGATTCACATAACCAGGATAACAACCCTTTATTGCTCCTGCCCTAATAACAAAGAGACTGGGGTCCCACAGCAGCCAAAGTGACCATTTGGGCAAGCAGTCCATCATGCAAGGCAGGGTGGGTGCGCCCATGCAAACGAGATCAGCCCCTGACATCCTTTTCCACAGCTCACCACCAGATGTCAGGGTAGAGCCCATTCTGACTCTCCTTACATCTGAGTAACAGAATTTTGTGCAGATAACACTACAAGGAGGAAGCTTGGTCTGAAGATGGCACAGACTACTTGGATTAAGGTGGAGAACTGCAGCTGAACCTTTGGGGTGGAATTTTTGCTCTATGTTGGCCCAACTCTGCTCCCATTGAAAGTCAGGGGGATTCTCAAAGCAAGGTCTCTATAGGAGACACTTCTATCTGAAAGAGGAGGGCAACTGCAGTCAGCTCCATTTTATGCAAATTAGAGGCAGCCGTCAGGCTCTTGGTGAGCTGCCCATGAGGCCCTGCCCTGGAAGGGTGAAGTGTAGTGTGTACACTACACTTATGATGTATTGACCTTGTGCACAGTGGGAAACAGATAAAAGGAAAATGGAGCCAATAAGAGCAGAAGAGGGGAATAGAGAGTCAACATATTCCAAAGAATAACCTGCAGAAGGCCCTCTGTTCAGCCTTTCTGAGGTACAAGGGCATGGTGGGACTGCAGGAGAGTAGCCACTCTATCAGCAAGTTCCCCTCAGAGCTGATATCCGAGCAGATATCTGTATGGCATTAACTTCTCCGGGCATTAACTTCCCCTATATACCTGTATCTATCCTTCCCTGATGGGTGTGTAGGAAGATAATGCAGGGACCATAGTTGGAGAGCTGTGCATAGGGGGAGACTAGGCAGGGAGAGGCATTTCCTTTCCCTGTAGATCCTCAGGATCCACAGAGTTGGGGGCGGAGGCTTGACCCTAGCCTCTTCTGCAGCACCCAAATTTATTCTCTGGGAGGTCAGCATTGATCAGACACTGTATGAAGTTAACATCAGTTTCCTTGGCCAGTTAGACTCCAATATTGCCTCAATGTCAAAGATTTTTCCATTGCATAGAGTGCATTAAAAACAAACAGTACTTTAGGAGCATCATGAGCAAGTGAACCAATATTTGTGCACAGCTCAGAAAACCAGCAAGGAAAGGAACCGAGTGGAGACCAAAATATTTCCATGGTAAATTTATGATTTAGTGCTTGTTTAAGTTATACATTAATATGGATAAAGCAACTTTAAAAACAAAGCCAATGCAGAGTTGATCCAAGAGTCAACCGAACAAAAGAGTCTGAGCGAAAATGTGAGCCAAACCACTGAAGCTGATAATGTCTGGCAAGAAAATTCACCTTAGAGAAGGGCTCAAAGACAACACAACTCTATTTAAAATATAAATAACCAGACCTCTCCCTTCACTGATTGTTTTTCTGAGGGTATGTTTACAGTGCGGAGACTATGCTGGCATAGGTATGGCACCATAGGTATGGTAGCCTAACCCTGTAGTGTAGATGCAGCAGCCTACACTGACGTAAGGGGTTTTTCCATCACTGTGTGAACACCATTTCCCCAAACAATGGTTGTTGGGTTGACGGAAGCATTCTTCCATCAACATAGCTCTGTCTACAGCAGGACTTAGGTTGGCATAGCTACATCACTTGTGGATTTTTCACACTCCTGAGTGACATAGTCATGTGGACCTATATTTTAAGTGTAGGCCAGGTCTGACTTTATTCAAAGATGTCAAAGACTCATTATCTCTTGAGAGCAGGAACCTCTCTTGTGATATGGCTGTAAAATCAGATTGAATCTGCACTTCTGGATTAGATTCAGCACTAGCAGCCATTCCCAGCTGGGGACATCAGGTCAGAAACTTTAAAGTGACTCAGTTTGGCCTCAAACTATATTTATTGTGGACACTGACCGAGCTGCTCCTGAGCTCTGGCTTGCCAATTACTAATTGCTCTGCACCCAAATTACAAAGGCATACTGTCATCCATCAAGGTTCTCTGTTGTCCATTATTCTGGGCTAACAGCCTGTGAAACAAAGTGTTTCAGATACTAACAAATAGAACTTCATTATAATAACATGAGACACTTTCTCAGCTGGACAGAGTGTTGTCTAGCAGTTGGAGGAGTTGGAGTCAGAACTCGTGGGTTCTGTTTCCAGTTCCATCACGGACTGGCTGTTTAAATGTCAGCAAGTCTTTTCACCTCTCTGTGCCTTGATTTACCATGACTGTATACTGGGAATGATAATGCCTCCGTACATCATGTGGACGCTGTGAATATGAATTACACTAAGGGATCCTTGGATGAATGCAAAGTGTTAACCTTTTACTGTTAAAATTTGCCATGTTAGTAAAAACAAGGCCTTTAGTGTTGATGTATTGTTATAGTAATCAAAGATATCAGATCAGAGTCACAGAGTTTAAGGGCAGAAGGAGCCACCAGATCATCTGGTCTGTCCTCCTGCATAGCATGGGCTACTAAAGACCACCCAGCTGCCTTACACCAAGCTCAGCAACCAGAATTTGTGTGGTATGAGGCCATGGGAGGATTAATTCTTTCCATATTGTACCCGTGGTGGCAGTCCTAATAACATGAAGGGGGCGACAGAGCAACACCTGAGCACCCACAGCTGAAAGTACTGGCCAAGATTTTTTTTAAAGGGTGCCTAAAATTAAATGCCTAAAGAAGTGATTTTCAGAAGTGCTAAGGACTCAGCAGCACCCAAGGAAATCAGTGGGACCTTTCAGCCTCTCAGTGCTCTTCAAAAACAGGCTGCCTATTTAGATGCCTAAATATGGATTTAATCATGACTCCTGCCAGCACTGCACAGCCCCACTGCAAGGCTCAGGCCCCCTTGCTGGCCCAGACCAGAGATCACAGTCTCAGCAATCGTCCAGCAGTTCAGAGCTGCTCACACACAGTCCTCCTGGGGCATTCAGTGCTGCTGACAGAGTAGTTAATAACAATGCAGCCTCCTTTTTTGTGCTCTTGGTAGGCAGTTGGCGCCTGAGCAGAAGCTTTGTCCCCTGTCCTCTGCACCCCATCCATACCTTCAATGCACATGTGCCAGGGCTGCTTAATGTGGCCCTTTGCATTTGTATAGTGCTTTTTATGAGAGGCTCTCACAGCACTTTACACAGAACTTTACTGCGCTGGCATATTATTATCCCCATCTTGCAGGTAAAATGAATCAGGGAAGTTAAGAAATTTGCTCAAGGTCTGAAGTGAGTCAGTGTGGCAAATTCAGGAATGGAATCCAGGAGCTGGCACCCAGCCTCCTGCTTCAACCAGCTGACCACAATGCCCTGCAACCGGGATCTAGGTTCTTCTTGTTCATCTACCAAAATTGCACCCTAATCATTGTCAGATTCACCCACGCCCACAAGCCAGTATAGTAAATGATGGGGAAGGGCCATCCCTCTAATGTTTCAGAGAAAGGAGACATTCTGGGAAAGTTTGTTATACCACTGAACCCAAACCATATTTTCACATTCCAGCTGACAGCTTTCCAGAACTCTTCAGTTCTCTTGTTTATACACCACAGCCATTTTATATCCCATCAAACTGAGTTTATCCGTAGAATCTCACAACGCAACAGCAGCAACGCCAAGGAATATTTCTTAGTCATTAACACTGCCGATGTTATTGATGGCAGGGCAGGAAGGAGATAAAAGGAACCCAGCTGGTATAAAATAATCATCTTAGCAAACTGCTTCCAAGGAGAGAATGTCTTTAACATTTTAAATGAGTTTTTCCAATCACATTGTTTGAAGAAACATACCTAATATTGAAACTAGGCTGCTTAAGATTTGTTGCAACTTGCATTGTGGTTATGCTTAGTCGGAGCTCTGGATGGACCACAGCAATGACTGGGTATGGGAATATTCCATGAAGTCTAGACTATCTTGGTTAATCCTCAGTATCGTAATTCTGCTCCTGGTTTACATTAAAATATTCACCAGGGAACAAAATGTCTTGTGCAACGTCAAGAGAAAGCTCTGGATGCAGTTTATTGAAATGTTGTTTGACTTGAATTTAACAAAACTATGAATGGCCGATTTCAATTGTGTGGGTGGCCAAATGCAAATCAATCACAATGGTTGCTTTTATTTGTAGGACAATGCTTGTGCTTTCCAAGTATAGACTTAAATCAACACCAAATTGAAAGATGCACTACAGGTGCAGGCTGACTGTGTGCCTCAGGCAGCTTCCAAATAAGGACAAAAGGAAAAGCTCAGGTGAAAATTCACTCCAGTTAAGAGCAGCAACCCAAGATATAGGCATCACTTAAGCCCCATCCTGAGAGCATAAGCGGTGCCTAGACCTGGTGATGGGCCTCTGCATTGTGCTGGAACACACTGAATGCAGCTGATACCTGGCCCCAGTTCTGCATTTTCTACTTCCGTTGACTTCCATGGGAATTTGGGGTATACAAGGAACCCAGGCAATGGTTCCAAGTTTCACTTTAAACATTAGTAAAGAAACATGAATTTGCAAGGAAGAGGGATTTTTCAGGACAATAGTTCTGTAGTGTACATTCACATGACAAACATACAAAATTTCAGAGGACAAATTGACCGCCAGCAGAAGGCAGTGCCACCCAACTGAAATAAATGGAGTGACACCAGTGAATTTGACTCAAGGTTCTCCCTTAGAAGAATCAGGCAATAAAAAAAAATATTACAAACCAGCTCAACATTTACCCATCTCTAAAATTCTCCAGAGAATCCTCAGCCCCTCATTACTACAGCCCTACCCACATGCCTGCTCCAAAAAAGGAACTTTGCTGCACATTCAGGCTATATCAGACTGTGGAGGGGAGGGGATTCCACAGTCAAGGGGCTTTCAGGGAGAATGCCCTGCCAGCAGCACCCTTTCTTGTATACCACGGCAACTCTAGCTCACCTGCGGCTGCTGATCCCAACTGCAGTATGTTGCAGGAAAAGAGGGGAAGAGGCTGTAGGGAAGAAAGGGGAGTGGGATATGGCAGGGGGAGGGGAATGTGGGAATGAGGGGAGGGGACAGTGGGGAGAGGAAGGGGATGGGGCAGGAGGCAGGGGGAAGGGGGATGGGATGGAGAAGAAAAAGGGGTAGAGGAATCCAGGGCAGGGGGGAATTGGAGCCCAGCATGTGGTGTCCGATCAGTGGTAGCAGCTGGGGTTCCCCTGTTTAGCAGGCCCATTGAATCCCTACCCTGATAAGCCTGATCTCCTCTGCACCTGGATGACCCCAATGAGCCCCCTGCACCTGGACCTCCACTCTACTGAGCCCCAACCAGCTGCACTCAGACCTACACCCCAACAAGGCCCACAATCCCAGCATCTAGACCAGGGATGGGCAAACTACAGCCCTCCAGATGTTTTAATCCGGCCCTCGAGCTCTCGCTGGGGAGTGGGATCTGGGGCTTGCCCCGTTCCGGCACTCCAGGTGGGGAGCGGGGTCCGGGGCTTCCCCACTCTGTGCAGCTCCTGGAAGCAGCAGCATGCCCCGCCCTCTGGCTCCTATGCATAGAGGCAGCCAGGGGGCTCTTCCCGCTGCCCCCGCCCCAAGTGTTGCCCCTGCAGTTCCCTTTGGCCACGAACTGCAGCCAATGGGAGCTACAGGGGCGGCGCCTGCGGACAGGGCAGTGCACAGAGCTGCCTGGCCACATCTCCATGCAGGAGCCGGAATGAGGACACGCCATTGCTTCTGGGAGCTGCTTGAGGTAAGCGCTGCCTGGAGCCTGCACCCTTAACCCCTTCCTGCACCCCAACCCCCTGCCCGTGCCCCAACCCCCTGCCCCATCCCTGATCCCCCTCCCACCCTCCAAACCCCTTGATCCCAGCCCGGAGCACCCTCCTGCATCCCCAGCCACACCCCAGAGCCCTCATCCCCTCCCACGTCTCAATCCCCAATTTCATGAGCATTCATGGCCCGCCATACAATTTCCATACCCAAATAAGTTTGCCCACCCCTCACATCCAGACCCCCTGCTGAGCCCCAATCACTTTCACCTGGACCCCCTGTAGAGTCCCATTGCCCTGGAACCCCACAACAAGCCCTGGTGCATCCAGAGCTCCCACTCAGCCACCTGTCCCCAGATTGCTCCACACAGAACCCTCTTACCCCACACCTGGATCCCCCCACGCTAAGCTCCTATACGCTTGGATCCTTCTGGGCTGAGCCTGCCTGCCCACACCTGGTGTGCCTGGCGCAGAGGGGCAGGGCCATGGGGTGTTTCTGGGGCAGGCCCAGCCCTTGCACTGTGTCAGGGTTGGGTGCAGCCTCATTGCTGAGTCCCTGTCTCTGGGGTGAGGGGGGCTGCAGGGTGATTTCCCACCTCCATGCAGCCAGTGGCCTGTGCTCCCCACTGCCATGCTGCAGTTTCCACATTTATTTATTGACAAATAATATCTGCAGAATTTTACAGAATTTTAAAATATTGTGTGCAGAATTTTTATTTTTTTAGTGCATAATTTTTAATTTTTTGGTGCAGCATTCCTTCAGGAATAACCTGTCACTGGCCATTGGTAACTGATGGCAACCTCTGTGTATGTGCTGGGAATAAGTGTACCTAGTGGCTGTTTTATTGATCATAAATGGCAAAAAGCCATTACAAATTCCTACCAAACCATCATCAGCATTGTTTGTCAACAATAAAATATTCAAATAAAGACATGCATGGCTGACTTTGACAGAAACCATGAAACTTAATACATGGGGAAATCATTCATAAACATCTTTAATATACCCTGTAATGTTGCAAAGGTCAGTGTCAGCTTTGTATTTTTGCTATGTAAGTGTCAGTTGTAACTGTGGCAAAATGAAGCTCCTGGCAGAGACCTGACCTAGGGACTGCTACTCCCTGCCTTGGAAGAGATTCTGTCCCTGAGAGTGGAGAAGCTGGTCAATGATGGAATGAGTTCAGTTGGAGAGGATCCTTGTGGAGTGAAAGCTGCAGGCCCACAAGGAGGAGATGGACTTTGTCCATCATCAAAACCCATGAAAGGCACTTTTCTGGAGTACAAACATTAACTTACTATGTCTCTCTGGGCTCAATCATGCCCTCAAAATCCCCTCTTTGTGTGGCTGTCCTCTAGTCTACATGAAAGTGGTTTTTTTTTTAAGGTTTATCTTCAGAACCATTCCCCCTTTACCCAGACCCAGTGCATGTGTTTTGATGAGGGAACAATTGATCCAGGCCATCCATTCAGTAACTTCTTGCAGACTGTGATGGGGGTTTACCAGACATTTCCTGCCCCCTGATGAACGCCGCACTGCCTAGGCGCATTCTGCCAGAAGAAGGTGTCCTGTTGCGGGAAATCAGAGGGTTTAGACCTCCGAGAGCAGCCCAGAGAGGCCATTCAGGGTCAATCTGGGCAGAGACAATGAGTGGCTAGAAGGGCATGGAGCAGGCAGAAGCCAATTAGAGCCAAGCAGGCAGAATAAAAAAAGGTGGGCTGCTTTTTCCAGGGCCAGTTGTGAGTGGAGCAGGGACAGGAAGGATTTCCTCTGTCTTAACCCAAGAAATCTGGCCTGGTCAGGGTCTTAACTCTGACTGCAGCTTTATGGTTGAACCAGGGAAGGCTGTTGTTAGATGGCCCAGGTGGTCATCTTGAGTCAACTTTACAGTAACAAATTGATATTTAAGGCAAGCTGGCTCAGGAGATGTGTCTTTTTTGCCATTTCAACTCATTAGGTCAGCACTTTCAGCCTGATACGGCAATATTATTGAAGCCAAATTTTAAATGTCTGAATCCTAAGCACGCTCATATGTGCTTCTCTGAGAACAGGAGGAAATTGTCTGTGGTGTCCCCATTGACCTTCATAACATAACTATAAAAATATTTGCAGTTCAGTTAAGTAGTAGTAGACCAGTCCAAACAATACTAAGTAACTCTGCCTGACCAGAAAAAGGGTCCATAGAGTCAGTGGGAATTGATATTGATGTCTCAAAGAACATGGGAATAAATCAGCAAGCCAAAAAAGGCATAAGTAAATATTTAACTGAACACTCAAAACACTTTCCTTTTAGGTAAATCTCTTTTTGTATCTGAGTTCATTCCTGGGTGAAAAGATCAAAAGCCTTTGAATGGGCATCATCGAAACAATTCCCGAAGCAAGTATTGTCATTTTGGGATACAAATTAGCATATAGTAAAACATAAACAATTTGAAAATAATTGAACTGGGAGAAATGATGATCTTGTGGCTAACGTACAGGATGGGACATCTACTTAGAGATGGGTGTTCTATGTTCCTGAATGACCTTGAGCATTCTGTTCCCATTCTGGTTCCCATATCCTCCTCCCAGGGGTAGACCTCTCTGAAAGTGCTTCATACATGAAGGGGGTCAAGAGAGGGGCATTTTGGAGTAAGGCCTAAGGGCAGTTGGCTACCCATATGACCAAATCCTGCTTCTACTGAAGTCCAAGGGAATTTTTTGCCATTGACTTCAGTGGGACCACATGACTTTCCTTGGCTGAGGCCCAATGAATCCCTATTAGTCCAGCTTCTGGCTTTGACATGTTTGTTAGTTGCTTCATGTGGGAAGAAATATGGAAAGGCTCAGAAAGCAGGCTGTATATTTGCTAATGGAGGGAAGGAGAGGAGTGTGTCATGCTGATCTGTAGAAACATCTGTGTTTAATTTTGCAAATATGTAACCATGACTTTGGAAGAAGTGTGTTTGAATAACTCATAAACTCAGCCAGAATAGGGAAGCCCTAGCAATGGATTGTACAAAACCCTACCCCAAACAGATATTAATTGTTTGTTATCATACAAGTAATTCAAAATGCCATAAAGCTGAAAGATAAATAACTGCATGGATGGAAATCCTAGCCCCACTGAAGTCAATAGGAATATTCCCATTGACTTGAAAGGGGCCAGTATTTCACCCTATAGGTAGTTCAGTATTAACCTTGAGGCATTTCAGCTGACAAAGTCCTAAGTTGTCACTGTCAGGCTTTAAATAATCATAAACAGCACTTTTACAAGGACTTATTTTCAGACTAATAAAAATGGTTTAGTGGCATTTTAAAGCTAAAGATCATGTAAATTGGTTCTAGCTGGCAGGTCATTTATGGTCTGAAAGGCAGGTCATTTTTCTAAGTTACTTTGTGCATATGACAAACAACTAAAATATGCATCTTGAGCCATAGGGCTTAAGATACTTAAGTCATTAAAAATACTTTTATGGGAAAAAAACAATTATGAGTACAAATGAAAAAAGTGACGTACTTGATCACAGTCTGGTATGAGGGAAAATTTAGTCCAATGTATGGTATTCTCTGAGGTCTGTTCTCGTAGGATATAAGGAACAGTATATGTAATTTTTATTTACTTGTATTGTATTCAGTTGTAATCACTTGTATTTACTTGGACACCCAGTAACCTAATCACGATTAGAGTCCCATTGGATTAGGCAGTATATAAACACATGGTAAGGGACAGTTATCTCTGCACACACACACAGATCTATTTAATAAATATTAGTGCATACATTACACCTATTATATCTCTGAGTTCAAGAACACTACATTTTTATTTAAAAATGTACATCACGATAGTAATCTGAACAAACATAATAATAATAATTAATAATAAAGACTCTGTGACAGTTAGGGACCCTTTATCCTGGGAGAAAGACCTATAACCTGTTGACAATGGTTATAAAAAATGAGTGACCTCTGAACGCCCCTCAACTGGTGTTGAAAACCAGCTGCTAGCAAAGACAGGGCAAAACCATTTTCAACACTGTTATAGGAGACAGAGGAAGGATGGTCCAGTGGTTAGTGTACTAACCTAATCACTTCCTGTGGGACATTGGGCATGTCATGTAGTCTTTCTGTACCTCTATTCCTCATCTGTAAAATGGGAATAATAGCACTTTCCTACTTCACAGGGATGTTGTGAAGCTAAATAGAATCATTGGAAGGGACAATGAGAAGTCATCTAGTCCAGTTCCCTGAACTCATGGCAGGACTGAGTATTATCTAGACCATTCCTGTCAGGTATTTGTCTAACATACTCTTAAAAATCTCCAATGATGGAGATTCCACAACCTCCCTAGGCAATTTATTCCGATGCTTAACCACCCTGACAATTGGAAAGTTTTTCCTAGTGTCCAACCTAAACTGCCCTTGATGCAATTTAAGCCCGTTGCATCTTGTCTTATCCTCAGAAGTTAAGGAGAACAATTTTTCTCCCTCCTCCTTGTAGCAACCTTTTATGTACTTGAAAACTGTTATCATGTCCCCTCTCAGTCTTCTCTTTTCCAGACTAAACAAACCCAATTTTTTCAATCTTCCCTCATAGGTCATATTTTCTAGACCTTCAATCATTTTTGTTGCTCTTCTCTGGACTTTCTCCAATTTGTGCACATCTTTCCTGAAATGTGGCACCCAGGATCGGACACAATACTCCAGTTGAGGCCTAATCAGTGTGGAGTAGAGTGAAAGAATTACTTCTCGTGTTTTGCTTATAACACTCCTGTTACTACATCCCAGAATGATGTTCGCTTTTTTTGCAACAGTGTTGCACTGTTGACTCATATTTAACTTGTGATTCACTATGACCCCCAGATCCCTTTCTGCAGTTCTCCTTCCTAGGCAGTAATTTCCCATTTTGTATGTGTGCAACTGATTGTTCCTTCCTAAGGCTACGTCTATACTACCCGCCCGGGTCGGCAGGTAGCGTTCGACTTCTCGGAGTTCGATATATCGCGTCTCATCTAGACGCGATATATCGAACTCCGAACGCGCTCCCGTCGACTCCAGAACTCCACCACCGCGAACGGTGGTGGCGGAGTCGACGGGGGAGCCGCGGACTTCGATCCCGCGGCGTCTGGACGGGTGAGTAGTTCGAACTAAGGTAGTTCGAGTTCAGCTACGCTATTCATGTAGCTGAACTTGCGTACCTTAGTTCGACCCCCCCCGCTAGTGTAGACCAGGCCTAAGTGGAGTACTTTGCATTTGTCCTTATTGAATTTCATCCTATTTACTTCAGACCATTTCTCCAGTCTGTTCAAATCATTTTGAATTTTTAATCCTACCCTCCAAAGCACTTACAACCCCTCCTAGCTTGGTATCGTCGGCAAACTTTATAAGTGTAGTCTCTATGCCATTATCTAAATCACTGATGAAGATATTGAATAGAACCAGACTCAGAACTGATCCCTGTGGGACCCCACTCAATATGCCCTTCCAGATTGACTGTGACCCACTCTCTGGGAATGGTTTTCTAACCAGTTATGCACCCACCTTATAGTTCCATCTATGTTGTATTTCCCTAGCTTGCTTATGAGAAGGTCATGCAAGACAATATCAAAAGTCTTACTAAAGACAAGATATTCCACATCTACCACTTCCTCCCATCCACAAGGATTGTTACTGATTTGTTCTTGACAAATCCATGCTGATTGTTACTTATCACCTTATTATCTTTTAGGTGTTCACAAATTAATTGCTTAATTATTTGCTCCATTATCTTTCTGGGTACAGAAGTTAAGCTGACTGGTCTGTAATTCCCCAGGTTGTCCTCATTTCCCTTTTTATAGCTGGGCACCATATTTGCCTTTTTCCAGTCCTCTGGAATCTCTCCCATCTTCCATGACTTTTCAAAGATAATTGCTAATGGTTCAGATATCTCCTCAGTCAGCATCTTGAGTATTCTAGCATATATTTGTTGAGATGAGTTCCTGTCTGCATCCTGTAAAACTTGCCCATACCGGTATTGCCCTGGCCTCTTCTTTTGTCATTCAGTGTTGAACACATTCTAAGACAATATACATTTCCTCACCTTTTGGGCACGAAGCCAGACTTTAAGGCACCTGCTCCCCTACTTGGTGTAAACTTTGCTTGTGCCAATCAGAAACGGACACAAACAGGTTTTGGGCCCCGTCCCCTATGACACTTCTATGATGTCATAGTGGGTACTTTATGGCCTGCCTGCCATGTGCCGGCAGGGAGAGGAGAAAGAAAAACGAATCCTGTGTATACCCGTGTATCCTGTGTATACCCGTAACCGAGCCTGATCACCTTGAAGCCTCTCTCTCAGCTCACGTGTTTCAAAAAGAGCTTCTACGTTTGCCGGTCGTTATGCGTTGGTTTGTATTTGTAAGTATCAGTTATTACTAAATGCTGCATCTTTGTTTATAAATATTGTTAGTAGATATTTTAGTCATTGTGTGTTTTAAGTTTCATTAATTCTATTAGCTAATCATACACTGCTCCCTTACCCCTTGTAATTATCCCCAATAAAACTTTTAAATTGATTAAGTTTAGTGTGTGTTTGTGTGTGTCTGCAGTTTGCATCGTGACCCACACTCTCCTTGCATCCCTTACCAATATAGTCTGTTGCCACGTGCAGCCTGGTAAATAACAGGCCTGCATTTTCTTTCGCCCCTGCGAGTCCGTGGCAATCTACAATATTCATCAGGCTCTGGTGATCTGATGACATCTAACTTGTCTCAGTAATTTTTTAACTTGTTCTTTCCCTATTTTAGTCTCTGATCCTACCTCATTTTCACTGGCATTCATTATGTTAGACATTCAGTTGCTACTAACCCTTTTGGTGAAAACTGAAACAAAAAAGTAATTTAGCTCTTCTGCCATTTCCACTTTTTCTGTTATTATTTCCTCCCCCCACCCCATTAGGTAATGGGCCTACCCTGTCCTTGGTCTTCCTCTGTATTTGTAGAATGTTTTCTTGTTACCCTTTATGTCTATATACTAAAGATTGTGAGGTACTCAGATGTTACAGCAGTGGGGACCATTTAGGTATGACTGATAGATACATAGATTAGAATAGATAGATAATGTGCTGAAGACCAGGTGGAACATGGGCCAATCATTCTTTCTGAGGTGGTGTTGAAAATGGTTTTGACTCCATCTATGCTAACAACCTAAACTCTCTTCAATGCTAGTTGAAGGGCAAAAGGGGCCTGTTGTTGACAACCATTCTGAGACACAGGTGTAGATAGTCCCTAAAAGAGTTCCCTGAGCCACTAGGACACAACTGACTCAACCTTGCTGCTTAGAAAAATTCTGAGTGAATAACTAGACTTTGCAAACACACCAGAATGCCAGTGACCATGGGGTCAGTCAGAGTGAGGGGGAAGCATTGACCAAAAGAAGTAATGAAGACTTGCCAACCCCAACACCAGCTCCTAAATGGCCAGATCTAAGGACTGCGAAGTAATATATTTTATTGGACCAATTTTTGTTGGTGAGATAGACCAGCTTTCGAGCTTACACAGAGTTCTTCTTCAGATCATCAATAATACTATATATAAATCTAAGAACTGTCATCTTGAACAACTCAGCTGATTTCAATGACTGGTTAAAGCACAGAGCGTGTTGGTTTCTAAGATACCCAGAACACAGACCATAAAGGGAAAGGCTAAAACTCCCAAACCCCTACTTTAGTTAAGTAAAATATGACTTATTTACATAGCATGTTTAATGATACACAAGGGATGCTCTGGGATCTGGGCTCAGATTACATTAAAAGATATAGCTACAGATACGAAAATCACTGTGTTATCTCTTGTTCCCAAGGTAATTTTACAATATTCAGAACTGTTATTAAAACAGAGTCCAAAGCAGAAAGAATGAAAATCAACATTGGAGAGTGGCTGAACTTACCCCATTTCCTGCCACAAGAAAAGTGCCCAGACCACAGGGTCATTGTTGCACATGGGGAAATAACTGACCGCAGACAATTTATGTAAGTCACAACCAGTGGGCCTATAATGCTTTATCAGATCTCAATACCACAACTGAATGGCAACCCCCACACTTCCCAGTCCCCTCTCCAAACACAGCAGCAGCTACATCAAATTTTCCCATAAAAGAGAAGCAACCTATCAGTGCGTAGATACCAAGATGACTGGTGCCTTACCCAAGACAGTTATTTATTCAGCTTCCCTGCCCATGATGTGTCTCTTTCTTCCCCTGACATGCCCCCTGTACCAGGGTGAAGAGGGCACCTGGCACAGGAACCAGAACCATCAGCTTTACCCCCAACTGATTGATCCTTGCCCTTTCCCATTGGTTGTCTCTTCTCCCGCAGTGAATTTCTACTGTGCTCATCAACATAACATCTAGGAGTGTCTTCTCTATTATCGTATCCTCCCTTTTCCCTTTTCTCATTCCTCCTTTCCCCCTTCCTACCTTATCCATTTTGCCCACCCTCTTCTTGCTGCCTTGCACTTTTCAAAGGGAGTGATGGACCCTGGTCTTGTGAAAGCTGCTTTTTGTTCAGACTTCATCTGACTTTAATTTAGTCAGATAAATGTGTGGGAGTCAGGAAACAGTGTGAAAGGTCAATGTTTTGAGAAAAGCTAAAGCAAAGAAAGTGTCCCGTAATTCTGAGTTGCTCTGCCAAATGATAGTGTATGCTTCCTGCACACAGGTTGAGCAACAATGTGATCACATTTTATGGTCATGGCCACTTAAAATACCATGTTACTTAAAAGTTACATTGCACGACAACTTCATAGGCGGCATCCAAAATGTGATTTTAATAACTTTTGAATCTATAATAGTGAAGCCACTTAGAACACCACAGGTGATATCTTGCTTAACATTGTGGCCTCTTAGAATTTCACAGCAGCAACAGTGAAACAGCTTAGCCCAGGGGTCGGCAACCTCTGACACACGGCTCACCAGGGTAAGCACCCTGGCAGGCCGGGCCAGTTTGTTTACCTGCTGCATCCGCAGGTTCGGCCCATCACAGCTCCCACTGGCCGTGGCTTGCCACTGCAGACCAATGGGGGCTGCAGGAAGCTGTGGCCAGCACATCCCTCGGCCCGCGCTGCTTCCCGCAGCCCCCATTGGCCTGGAGCGGTGAACCGCAGTCAGTGGGAGCCGTGATCGGCCAAACCTGCTGATGCAGCAGGTAAACAAACCAGCCCAACAGGGTGCTTACCCTGGTGAGCTTTGTGACAGAGGTTGCCGACCACTGGCTTAGGGGTTACGATTCTGAAAAGGAGAGGCTACTATCACTTGAACTAAAGGAGATCTCTGTTAGCTATCAGCAGTATAGGATTCATGAATCACAATTGACAGTTCTGATCCTATCCAGGAAAGGGCAGTGGTTCGCTCTCTTTCCCTCAGACACATACACACATTCATTACATACTATTTTACAATGATTCTTAATATTTGAGAGCAGTGGAGCAATCTCTAATCTATTCGATTTAAAAACTGTTGCCCCAGATCCTTGTCTTTGCTAAGGAAAAAAGCTGTGCGCCTCACCTGAGTTAGCTAATTTGAGTTAAATAACATGAGATAAAATCCTACTGGAAAAAAACAGTTTGTAGTTTTCACACAAGTTAGTGGATTGAGTTAAAGACTAGATCTTCATGTGTAGGTATTTAATACATAGCTGCAGACACTAAAGCCTGGTCTACACTAGGCGTTTAAACCGGTTTTAGGAGCGTAAAACCGATTTAACGCCACAACCGTCCACACTAGGAGGCACCATATATCGATTTTAATGGCTCTTTAAACCGGTTTCTGTACTCCTCCCTAACGAGAGGAGTAACGCTAGTATCGGTATTAACATATCGGATTAGGGTTAGTGTGGACGCTGATCGACGGTATTGGCCTCCGGGAGGTATCCCACAGTGCAGCAGTGACCGCTCTGGACCGCAATCTGAACTCGGATGCAGTGCTCAGGTAGACAGGAAAAGCCCCGCGAACTTTTGAATATTTCCTGTTTGCCCAGCGTGGAGCTCCGATCAGCACGGGTGGCGATGCAGTCCGAAATCAAAATAAAGAAAGAGCTCCAGCACGGACCATGCGGATGTGATCGCTGTAAGGGCAGGCAAATCCGTTCTATCAGCGCTCCGTTACAGAAGATGAAATTCAGAATCCTTTTTTAAAAATCTCCAGACAGACGCCATAGCAGGGACTCAGCGCACTGCAGCGTGACAAGTGTAACGGAAAGTCAAAGAATCAAATGGACGCTCATGGACTGGAGGACTGAAGCTATCCCACAGTTCCTGCAGCCTCCGAAAAGTATTTGCATTCTTGGCTGAGCTCCAAATGCTTCTAGGGTCAAACACAGTGTCCGCGGTGGGTCAGGGCATAGCTTGGCAATCTACTCACCCCCCCACCCACCCCCAGAAGCGAAAGGGAAAACAATCCTCTGACTCTTTTACATGTCACCCTATCTTTACTGAATGCTGCAGATAGACACGATGCTGCAGCCGTCAACACCAACATCCTCACTCCCCCCCTGCCATGGGTGGCTGATGGTACAAAAGGACTGGTAATCGTCCTCGTCATCAGCCTATTGGCACATGGGGCAGTAACCATGCTGACTAGCATCCGTCAGGTCGATCAAGGGTGCTTGGCTCTAATTTTTTCTGGTGGATGGTGCAGTATGGCTGGTAACCATCGTCATCATAGCAACAGGGGGCTGAGCTCCATCAGCCCCCACCCTTCATGTGTAAAGAACAGATTCATTTGCCCCTGGACTAGCAGAGGGATGCTGGGCTTCTCTCCACACTGCTTAATGTCCTGTCTGGACTATCATAGCAGCTGGAGGCTGCCTTCCACTTATTTCTCACTAACAAGTCACCATGTCTTTTTATTCCTGCATTCTTTATTACTTCATCACACAAGTGGGGGGACAATGCTACGGTAGCCCAGAAAGGCTGGGGGAAGAACGGAATCAACAGGTGGGGTTGTTACAGGAGCACCCCCTGTGAATAACATACATATCAAGTTTCTGCAGGATCTGACACAGAGCAGCTGTGCTCTCTGGTTCTATGATACAGTGGTTATCTAGTACACTTACCTATATTCTAGGCAGGACTGATTCTATTTTTAGATACCAAAAAGGAGGGATTGACTCAGGGAGTCATTCCCAATTTTGGCTTTTGCACCCCTGGCTAAGAGCAGCCAGGGGCACTTATGACAGCAGCAAATGGTACAAAAGGACTGGTAGCCATAATCATCCTCACCAGTTCCAATTTATGGAAGGGTTTGGATGGTGCAGTATGACTGGTAACCATCTCTGCTGTCATGCAAAAGCAAAAGCATGCTTCTGTGTAGCGCTGCTGAATCGCCTCTGTGAGCAGCATCTAGTACACATACGGTGAGAGTCACAAAAGGCAAAACAAGCTCCATGATTGCCATGCTATGGCATCTGCCAGGGCAATCCAGGGGAAAAAGGCGCGAAATGCTTGTCTGCCGTTGCTTTCCCAGAGGAAGGAGTGACTAACGACATTTACCCAGAACCACCCGCGACAATGATTTTTGCCCCATCAGGCACTGGGATCTCAACCCGGAAGTTCCAAGGGGCGGGGGAGGCTGCGGGAACTAAGGGATAGCTAGGGAATAGCTACCCACAGTGCAACGCTCCAGAAGCCGACGCTAGCCTCGGACCGCGGACGCACACCACCGAATTAATGTGCTTAGTGTGGCCGCGCGCAATCGATTTTATAAAATCTGTTTTACAAAACCGGTTTATGCAAATTCGGAATAGTCCCGTAGTGTAGACGTACCCTTATAGAAACAATGAATTAGATGTTGGGTCAGTGATGTAGCCACTCTGTCAGGACAGCATCATTTGGTGATATCAAGTGAATCCATCCACCATCGATATGATGGAGGTCAGTCCATAACCAAATGGCTTGCTGTTTGTTCTTGAGCTCCACAGGGACAGGATGGAGAGCTCAAGAAGTCCCAGTCATAAAAATGTGAGTTAAACCATCCGCCACCTCAGTATATTCTGTTGTAACAGAGAAGCATCTTTCAGTTCATTTGGTAGTTCTGAGGGGTGTGCATGAGCTGATCCAGAGAGACTAAGGAACACAGATCTGAGTTACCTATCTACCAAGGAATGCTCCGTTGATCCAAATATAGTACGGCACCACATGTTGCTGCTGTTCCTTAGAAAGGGCATGTCTGAGAGGCTCAGCTGTTCCAGAGAAGGGGTGTCTTGACTGCAGCTGGCATTTTTGATGTGTCTTTGAGATGAAATTGTGAAGTAAGCTGTCTTGCTGGTTGGCTGTGCACAGTAATGCAGTGAAGGGCCCTGCCTTCATACTTAATCACAGGGAGATCAATGCCAGCAAGGACAAGAAGGTTGGAGACTGGAGTTTTCCGGGCCACACCATTGTTGATACAAAGGGCAGAGCTGATTGCTGAGTCCAACTTGCCACAGTGACAACTGGAGCCCCATGCTGCCACCCAGTATTCAGCAGGTGCAATAATTAGGGCATTGGCAGATGTCCATAAGGTAACAGCACTACTGGCCCAAAAGCTGCCGGCAACCCTGTGCAGCAGATCAACTCTTGACTGGATTTTAGCTTTTGTCTCCTCGATGTGTTGTCGAAAGGACAGAGTGGTCAAGCTTTATCCTTAATAAATAAGGTATGATTCAAAAATGTTTGGCTGATTGTGCATAAGGACCTGCAGCTGTCGATGAGCTAATCGGCTGGTGGGATGGAAACAAGATGGCACTGTCTTTAGTGCATTTATTTTAAGTCGCCACTTCGAAAAATACTTGGCCAAGGTGTCGTGGTTAGATGACAGGCAAGACTCTAGATCCTCAAAACTTCTTCTGGCTATTGCCAGGCAGGTGTCATCAGCGTACACAATCTTAGTTGCCTTAGTTGACCTACTGGGTGCCAGGTCAGCAGTGTATATATTGGAGTGAGTATAGATCCCTAGAGAAGTCTCTTGCTCATATAACGTGCTGACTTGAACCATCACCGCACTTGACAGTCACTGTTCTGTTAGAAATCATCTGCATAAAAAATCTTGTCTGGGACCCTGGAGTGTACTTTTAGGACTAATTCATGGTGAAAAGTAATCCAGGTAATATAGTCCAGCTGCCTATCAATGCAAGATTGTTCCCGACTGTACTGTTACTAGCGCTTTATCCAGTTTAATTTAAATTGTGCCAGTGATAGGGCCTCCTCCACTTCCCTTGGGAATGATTCCATATTCTAATAGATTTCCCTGTCAGGGAGTTTTTCCTTATATTCAGTCTACATTTTCCATCTCTTTTATTAGACTAAATAATAACTTTTAGTGTTTACGTCCTTCAAATAGTTGTAAATTTCCATTATATATCACACAGCTTTAATCCAAGTTTTAATAATGAAGGAAAATGGATTATAGCAAGAGAGGAAAGATGGTCTTGTGATTAAGGCAATGACCTGGGACTCTAGCGATCTGTGTGACAGAGTGTATCAGGCCCTCTGAGGCTCCCTACTTGCAGTCTTACCACACCCTGACCCAGGAAAGGAGCAGTGAAGATGGGTCCTCCAGGCCTGCCTAGAAAGGCTTTAAGAAAGCAGCCAATCAAAGCACAGCAGGCTCCAATAAAAGGAGCTACAGGGCCTGAGCCAGTCAGTTGCTGTCTGGGACCAGAAGGGTGAGGAAGGGCTGGAAGACTGAAAAACTCTCCAGGCAAAGAGGCCTCAGAGAGACCCTACTCAAGCATGGATAAGACAGAGAACCCAAGGACTATAACCCTAAGGTAATGGGACCAAGTGGGAAGAAGCCCAAGGAAAACCATAACAGCTAATTGATGGAGCTAAAGGGAGCAGTGCATGACTGCTATTCATAGGGTCCCTGGGCTGGGACCTGAGGTAGTGTCCCTCCACTGGCCACTGGGGAAGTGGCCTAAGCCCTGAGAAAAGCCCAAGAATGGGGCTGGAATTTAAACAGGCCCAGAGATGAGGTTGAAGACCCTGGAGAGGGCCACCCATTTGTTGGACTTTGTGACCCCAGAAGGGGACTGAATTTAAGAAATGACCTGGCTGTAGAGCTGGGGCTGTGAGAACCACTGAAGACAAAGAGTGTTCAGGGAGAAAGCCCTGGGAGCAGCACTCTGTAACAGGGCAGCAGTAGACTTAAAGTTAGCCCAGAAGGGGACTGAGAACTGAGCTCAGACAGGGCTGAAGTTGCTAACAAGGGCACAGTGATAGTCCTTGTTGGATCTTTGTTACATCCATTCACCTATTAACAGTTAGAGGGCTGAGCTGCTGAAGATCCACCTAGTGAGGTCAACAGCCTTCAGGAGGCACCAGGAGCAGAAAAGATTGCAGCACCACACCCAGCCAGCAGGAGGCGCTAGTGAGAGGTGACTTCCTCATCACACCCTGGTTCAAGTCCCAGCTCTGCTGCAGCTTTTTGGACAAGTTACTTTATCTCTCTGTTCCTCAGCTGTAAAATGGAGGAAATAATACATCCCTTCTCCCATGTTTCGTCTATATACATTGTGAGCTTTCGGAGCAGGGACTCTCTCTTACGATGTGTTTCTTTAGTACCTAGCACAAATTTGATTCTAGTCTTAGTTGGGGCCTCTAATTTAGATTTGCCTTAAAAAGAATTACACAAGTGAGTTTTGTTTCAGAGACTAACAGAAAAACAGACCAGTGCACTTTCTAGTTCTCTCCGATGTGGATGCTACATGTTCATCTAATTCATTCTGCAGCAAAAGTGTTCTCCGTGAGCTAGAGTCTGATCTGAGTTACACAGATGTGAATCCAGGATAATTCAACTGATTCCATAGCAGTGCTCCAGATTTACATCTGAGTAACTGAGATCAGAATCTGGCCCAATGACTATATAACCCACAATGGAGGAGAGGAAATAGCAGAGAAGGGAGCGCTGAGTTTACAAAAATGCCTTTTCTCATTTTTATTGCTCCCTGTTGTCTTTTTAAATCTAGACAAAGAGGTGCAGTAATCTCTGTATTTCACTGTCAATCTCATGAACTGTACAATCACCATCTATTGTTGTGTTCCTGGGCATACGCCATTCAAATGGAAGAAAAGAGCTAGTGCCCTTCAGAGGAAAGACCAATCAAGCACATTAACACCTACTCTACATGTATGTTCCTGTTTTTCCTTTGCTAATGAGATTTTTTTTTAAGTTTGCCCAGATACCTCCACAACCCCATCCATTCTAAGTGCTCTGTTCTTGTCGTATTAGTAGCTGTACACACTAAGAGGTACAGACTTGCCCACATTAAATAAGATCAACAGGAAATTGGGTGCTGGCACTCCTTCAAATGATGCTTCTCAGCTTTGGAAGTGAAGTAAGGTCGCTTGTTGTAGGTTGTCTGTGTTGTCAGAATGCTGAACCGTTGTACACTGCCAAGTTCATTGCCTCAGAACAGGCATCCTCATGCATCACGTATCCTCATGCATCGGTGAATGGCTTTTATATGTACTACAAGTATCTTCCCATAGGTGGAGTGATTTGTTTAGTGCTGTGCAGCCCCTGTTCATGCTTGCAGGTTAACTTGATAAGTTCAGTGTTTAATGCAACTTGGATGCCATCAGACAGCCCCTAAAATAACAGTTTCAAGATAAGCTTTTGAGGCCTCAGAGAAAATATCTACTTTAAAATTCTGAGGTCAATAGAAAAACCGAAGAAATTGTGAGTTACCGAGGAGACTCATCACTACTTAGTGCCAATTTTACAACTGCACTCCAGCTGCTTTTTATCAACTGTCCTCTCAGAACATCCCTCTTCACCTCAAGGGGTTCAGGACTGTGGGATCCTGAGTGCCTCTCTTCATTATTGAAAGCTTCCTACAACTTCCTGAGCCTCCAACACCCTCCCTTCTCTTCCTCCAAACCCCTCCTCAAAAGCCACTCCTTTTATGAAGCCTTCCTCTGACCTCCACCACAATGTCTGGTGACAGTGTCTCCAGGCCTCTTGCTCTGAACTGTGGCCCAGTGGATCATTTCTGCCCACGTCACTGATCCCATAACTGGCTTTGTGAGGTTACACCTTTTTGTGGAGCATGCAGGGCCCCACCTGTGGGAAGTCAGTTGCAGGACTGTGATCTGAGGTTGTAAGGTATTCAGGGCAGGGACGTCTCTGTGCATAGTTTGTAGAGGAATAATGATAGGGTTTCATACTTAAGAGAAATTAATGCAAACAAAAAGGGTGATCATGCACCATCCAAGTCAAATTGGACCCTAGTTATCTCGAGTTAGATTCTTATACTGTGCCCAGCCATGTGAAATCTGAGCAAACTTTTCAAATATGGCTCTTGTCCATCAGCCAAAGTAAAAGTAACTTCAAATAAAAAAAATTCCAAAGGCACCTGATCCACCTTCATTAGACTTAAAAGTGAAAACGCCTTTGGAAGCAAGAGTGACATTTCAAAGCTGACCTTGTACAAATAAAAGTGACATTGACATAACTGTGGAATTGATGGGTGTAGGCATGACACACCAAACCTGCTTCCGCCCTTTATATCCACAGTGTGTCTAGACAAAGTCACTTCTCAAACATAGCCTTTGATGTGTGGTTAATGAACATCTCAGAGATGGGACATATGCAGGTAACTGCAGCTATTTATTGGCCTGAGGCAATGAATAGCAGCAAATCCTTTTAAATAGAATCAGTATAAATCACTGGGCAGGTCTTAACTTTTTTATTAGTAATCTGTAGTCTGCAATTTTCTGTGTAGTCATTTTTTGGATGATCAAGCCTAGCCAACAGATAAATCATGGATTACTCTGACTTTATGTATGGAATAGAGTTAATACCGGTGCAGAGTTGGTCAAAACAGTTTATGATGTTTGCATGGATGGCTTCAAAAGATGTTGTCTGAAAGCCCATGTCTGATCACTGCCACATGCATTTGCCCATGTTGTAAAATGCAGCATGTCTTTAATTCCTGAAAGTGAAAGCATATATTGTACAGTGAATGTGGTGTCCTTGATCACTTTGAGCAGTGTCCTTCCCCACAGGCAATCCATCTAGGGTTTTATATAAGACCACAGGGATGGTGGTGGTTGTTGTTGTTTGTTTACTTGTATGGAGGTAGCACTGGGAGTCCCATTGTGATGGGCCCTGTACAAACACATAACAAGTCCCAGCTGGAGTCCCAGCTCCAAAGAACATGTGAAAAACTTAAGCGGAAGGATGGTCCAGTGGTAGGACACTAGCCTGGGACACAGTTTCAATTCCCTGCTCTGCTACAGACTTCCCATGTGATGTGGAGTAAATCACTTAGTCTGTATGTGCTGCAGTTCCCCCTCTGCCAAATGGGGATAACAGTATTCCACTGTCTCACAGGGGTGTTGAATGTAAATACATTAAAGATTGTGAGGTGCTCCAAAACTACAGCAAGAGAGGGACCTATAAGTATCTTAGAGTGAATAAATTACAAACATAGATATGGTCATTTCATACTGTAAGTCATTCAAGCACTACTCCTGGAGAGACACTGTACAGAACAATGAGGAGTCCTTGTGGCACCTTAGAGACTAACAAATTTATGTGGGCATAAGCTTTCGTGGGCTAATAAATAAATACATTTGCCCAAATAAATTTGTTAGTCTCTAAGGTGCCACAAGGACTCCTTATTGTTTTTGCTAATACTGACTTACACAGCTGCCACTCTGAAACTGTAAAGAACAGTCAAGTTAAATATAAATGTATTAAATCACAAGTGTTTTTTTAAAAAGCTGCCTTAGTGATAAATTAAACTTCAAAACTTGCTATTCATTTTACTTGTGAATGCTGGACAGAAAACATGAAGGGTTTGGGGCCTCACAGTAGTTATATGTGAGACATTGTGCTTATTCACGCAGCATATCTCCCATCGTCAGAATATTTATATGGAAGCTTGTCTCTATAGGCACTGAACGTATGCAAAGTGTATCACCTCCTCCCATTTTGATTAAAGTAGGGTATGACTTTGCATTAGCATGCTTTCTGTTGCATAGCTTAGTGGTTTGAGTATTAGCCTGTTAAACCCAGAATTGTGAGTTCAATCCTTGAGGGGACCACTTAAGGATCTGGGGCAAAAATCAGTACTTGGTCCTGTTAGTGAAGGCAGGGGGCTGGACTTAATGACCTTTCAAAGTCCCTTCCAGTTCTGGGAAATAGGTATATCTCCAATTATTTATTATTATAGCTTGTTAGGGGCCATATGTTCTAGATTGTCATCTCATCATAATGAAATATTATCACACTTCCTGTTATAAAAGCCAGTTTACCCACACCCTGCCCCAACATGGAAAAAAACCACAGTGGGGGCCTTGGCTCAACACCTAACTGCATTTCCAAACCTACTGACATTTAGGGGATTTTAATTTGTTTATAATAGGGAGGCTTAAAAATATTTGGTTGGGTGTTAGCTGTAGTAGCGGTTAATACCCTTTCAGTCTAGATTAATAGATCTCAAGGCCAGAAGGGACCACTGTGATCATCTAGTCTGACCTCCCTTTTAACATCTGTCTGTCTGTTAAAAAGATGTATTTTTTAGCATGGGAGTAACAGGTGATGCTGCATAACTAAAGGATATGCAGCCAACGAAACGATCCATAATTGCAAATATGTCGATCCCGTGGTCATCAGAGGAGGTCAAACCTCAGAGCATCACAACCAAATCACTTGAGCTAAGCTAAGCGCAACTCTAATGGCTGTTAGTCGTCTTTGAGTCCAACCACTAGAGGGAGAGAGGATCTAACTCAGCTGCATTTTGCTCTAGTGTGTTTGTAGATTTTGATCCAACAGCCTTTAGTGCCACAACGGTTTAAAAAGATAAAAACAATCGTTCGCAATGGACATTTGTTCCTTTAGCCCATCCATTTGCTATGACTTTAGCTCTTTAGGGTCTTCTTCCATCATTAGTCATCACTTTAAACAAACATCCTCCGAGCCCTCCCAGTGACATAGCTTAAAGGCCCGGCCATGCTATATGGAAAAATCTATAGAATGTCCCAGTTCCTTGGGCTAGCAAATCAAGAACTCCACACATTCAAAACCTGTTCTCCTGCCCCTTCCTCCAGCCAAAGGGGGGAGTCAACTGTGACCCCCTTCTGAACCTATGGAGGAGAGTAAGGGGATGCAAGGCAGCCCTTCATTCTCTTGTATGGCTTATCCACATTACCAGTCTGTGTGCAGGGGAAGAACAGCTGTCACAGGCTGCTACTTTGGGTCCCATGCAAGTTAGGTGGGGTCTTGGAGCATTAGTGGCCCCCCTCAATGTGTGGCCGATGCAGCTGGGTTGACTCAGAGGCGTAAGTAAGCTGCATCAGGTTAGGCCTGGCCCTTTACTTTTCCCCTGGAGCAAAGGAGAAGCTGGGACTGAATCATGACTCAATCACAAGTCAGTCCCTTGTCTCCTTCTGAGGAAGTGCAGCTCTGCTCTGCCCCTTACTCAAGGCATGTTGTAACTCCACAATCTCCATTCCTGGCTTGTCGCCATTCCTTAGTTAAAGCTCTGTGGTGTGATGCTTGGCGGGTGCACATAAGCCCATTGTGCAGTCTCCACACAGGACCCTGAAGGCTCCCAAACAAGCCATATTTTAGCTTTGATCTGGGTAAGTGCAGGTATAATTATTGCTGCTACAGCTTTTCCCCTTGAGGACTCCAAGCATCACGTGGTTAGTATATATACACACACACACACACACACACCTGTTAAATAAACACCTAGGCCTACAGTCTCCTCTTGAAATCGTTTCTGCAGGCAAGTGAAACTGTGCGCAGAAGGCTGCTCAAGCACTTTTTCTTCCATTTCGCCCTGGTGAGAGGACACTTCCACAGAACCAACCCTCCTATTGACTTAAAGAGAGTAGGAATAGATCACATTCCTCTATAGCGGCTGCGCATGCCTGGGTGTTTATCACTGGCAGTCTGTTGTACAGTGCAGTTTAGAACCTAGATTTAGTTTTAGATTCACAATGTCCATTATCCTCCAATGATCCTCTTTGGTGGTTCCTAGTTTACAAACAGTTTCATGTCTGATTTTCTTTAATGTTGTGAACCTGAGGGCTCAAGGAAAGGGTAACTGATACAGTCTCATTGCATCGCCCCTGCTTCCTCTGTTCCACCTGTCTGACTGCTTCTCCCATAAGCACTGCTGCTCTTCCTTCCATGCCATCCTGTAAGCATAGTATAGACTCCCTCAAATGGTCTGGAAAGTCACTATCCTGTTTGTGACACAGAGAGCCCTTGGCAAAGGGTCACCTGTTCTTTGTAAACAACATTCACCTCAGACCCAACCAACTCATTACACCAAACACTTGCAGGTACTTATCCATAAGGGATATCATGTAAGGTATCTTCAGAAAGCACATAACTTGTCAAGACTCATAATCATTGTGAGATGTATGTATTGGTAATATTTAAGGCACAATGTATTTACATTGAAAGTCTGCTTTGTGGACCTGGAGTAGAAATTAATTAATGGGAGGTAATAGATCTCAAGGATGATCTGTCCAAGCAAGAGAGAGTTGTCACTCCTCCCTAATCAACCTGCACGGTAATGCAAGGCTCAGCTGATCAGCCTTGCTCCCTCCCAAAACTGCCAATGGAAACCATCAGAGGCACTACCGAGCAATTGAAACCTCTTGGAGGTGTGAAAGAAACATTAACACAGATAGGGATTTTCCCTGAGCGTGAATAGGAACAAAAAGCTGTTTTAAGTATAACCTAGAGGAAGGAGAAGCTCTCTGGAGCCATTCACTGAGAAAACCCTTTGCAGAGCGGAGGGACTTTCATGAATGATTGGATTCTGGTTCTTGTGAAACCAGCCAGCTCTGTAAAACACTGAACTTTGGGGGGAGAACCTACTTTATTAGCCAGGAAAGGTAACTATTGGTAAGTGTAGACCCAGGTTCATGTTTATGGGTTTGGTTGTGTTTTACCCATTTGTTTCCCTCACTTCTCTTGTTAAATCTTTATTCTTACAGAAATAAACCTACTTTTGTTTTATTCTAAGTGCTCACAAGTGCTGTGTGGTTTACAGGAGCAGAGGTTTAATGTAAAACGGGGGTACACTGCACTCTTGGATGCAGAGGATCAGGAATTTCTGTGACTAGCCAGTGTCAGGAGCTGGATATTGCAGGGGAACAATTCAAAGGACTCAGGTACACCTATTATTTACCTGCAAGGTAAAGTTAGGGCAGACGTAGCCCAGAGAGTGCTTGAGTGGCTGAAATGCTGGTGGTGTCAGGGAGCTGATACCCAGCTACCACAAGAAAGAGTCCCTCATGCTGGAGGCAGAGGTAACAGGGTGACTCACAGACCAGGGTGCCCCAAGAACCATCACACTGTCCTCCTTCTATGCCCTCCTCAAGGCCCACTGGTATTGTGATGCTTGCAGGAAATTGCCAGCTGATAACAGGCAGGCTGCCGGCCAGTAGAGACTTCCAAGCGCTGTTTTGTTTACTGTATGTTTTGTCTCCTACCATTTTTTAAAATTATTTGACTTGAAACCATCTAGTTCTGCAAGATTGCAGGACAATGTAACCACATGCTTCTACCACTGTTACTATCAATAACATGCTTCTATCACTTGTCCTCCCTCCCTTATTCCTTCCATTTCTTTTCTATCCCCACTTGTGCATCTTGTCATAAATTAGATTGTAATTTTTTGGGGGGCAGGGACCACCTTTTATTCTATGTTTTTACAGCTCACAGGGGGTACTACTGCAATACTACTACTACTACTAATAATAATAATTAATAATGGGCTTGAGCCAGACGTGCCATAATGCAGAAAGAGATGGGTTAAGCATTTCCTCCAGAGCTCTGCTAATGCATACTGGCCTGCTGTACCTCCCATGATTCAACCACTAGCATTCTTCTGGGCAGAGATGATCAGAAAAATATTGAGACCTTTACATTCCTTTCCCATGGTACCTGAATCAGATTTTCACCTGCAACTCTGCTGCCTTGTATTGTGCGCCTATAAGATATCACCATGAAGCAGATCCAGGGCAGCTCAGTACTTGGATGGGAGATGTCCAAGGAACACTGAAGTGCTAGAGAAAGTGCTGAACCAATGCCCCAGGGGTCACTATGCCACTGGAGGCACCTCTTTGTGGATGAGAGGTAAAACTAAGGTCTTATTTGCCTACCCTGGGGTAGTAAAGATTCCCAGGCAATTGTTGGAAAACAAAACAATAACAGAGGGTTATCCACAAAGTTCTCACCAAATTCCAGCTCCAGTAACTGCAACCTATTTAAAATTCCCTCTGCAGTTTTCGTTGGATATGCTAGTTTTAAATGCTCTACCCTAGTCTGTTACATTGTTTTGCTATAGTGTGTTAACATTTGCTGTATGACACCCCAGAGGTGGCTGCATATCTGTGGTGAGTGAAGCAAACCTTACATTTGTAAAGTGGGTTGGGATCATTCAGGATGATTCTATATAAGTGGAAGCTACTTTATTATATTTTATCATAAAGCTGCATGAACTGATGATAAGCCATACGCACTTTGTAAAAAAAGTGAATCAATTCTGTTTTAAACATTTTCAAAATAGGAAAAATATAAAGTGCCATCTTTAAACAATACAAAGAGGAAGTGATTGTAGTCAAATGGCTACAGCAGGGGACTGGCAACCAGAACTCTTGTGCACTAGTCCTCTCTCTGCCTTTGGACTGTAGGCAAGACACTAACCCCTCCGTGCCTCAGTTCCCCCCGATATAATTGTTCTGGTGCTTACTTCCCACAAGAGTGTTGTGAGGCTTACTTGATAGATCTTCCCCAAGCACTTTGAGCTCCTCAGATGAAAGCTGTGGCAAAGTACAAAATATTACATGTCAAGTTCATGTCTGGAGCAAACCTTTAAAACAAACCATAAAAATCAGAGTTTAGAATGAAAATGCTGATCCAGCCTTCAGTTGTATTGCAGTAGGGAATGGATACAGGGTCTCCTTTCATGCTGCTTATTTCAAACAAACAAGTCTGGGAGTCTCCTGTGGAAACTCAATGTAAAAACCAAAGCCCCTTTCATGGGTATTTTTGGTTTATCTCCACATGAAGCTCAAATTCATCATGTGGAGAGAATGTGAAACATGTTTTTTCCCCCCCATGTAACACTCACTTTCCCACAATGAATAAAAAATAATTTTCTTACATGGAGAGACAGATTTGTCAGTTCATTCACCCGGGAGTAAAAAAATAGCCCAGAAGTCAGGAACACCGTGTCCCTCAACCCTGCCAAAACACTAGGGATGATCCTGATGGCTCCCATAAAAAGCTTCAGTATTTAAGATAATGTACACAGTGGCCACCTACACACAACCTCCTTAGCTCCTAATTTCTTAGCTATTGCTCAGCGGTGAGTAATATACTCTACAAATCTGATTCACATGGGCTCCAAAATGCATGCCAAGCTGTTGTCAATAAATGCTTCAAGGTTTTAGGGAAAGGAGAGTGGGTGGGGGAAGTCAGCCTTTTTATCTGACTGTCTGATCAAACGTGGGAGAAGTTTGGCTAATTTTAAGACACTAAACAGTTTTGTTGTACATTCTAATTGGAGCAGCTGGTATGCAAAATAATATACAACTGTTTTTGGACTCTTGCTCATATTTTCTTTCTTCTCCGGGTTATTTTTTTTCCTTTTTCTCTTCCCAGAATTGTTTTCACTCTTTAGTTATAAACATTTCAGTAATAAAACAGTAAAACCCAAACAGAAGTAATTGAACCCAAATACCCCCAAAACTTTTCTTAACAGCTGAAAAGTGCCATGGAACAATCAAAAATCAAATCTTTGTTTTTAATAGTGAATATCGTGTTCAGTGACTAGTGAAAGAAGCGGGGAACTGCAGGAAGAGATAGGATGGTTTCATAGTTAAGGCAGTTGAATACGATCCTGGAGAACTGGATTCCATGCCTGGCTCAGAGTTCCAGGTGATGATAGACAAGTCACTTACACCAAACTTTTCACAGGTGGTGACTAATTGTGTGTTCTTCATTTTATGGATGCTCAACTTGATATCCTCAGGTCTCAATTGAAGCTGTGCTTTGAACATATAAAGTGTCATACAAATATGAATACCCTGGATCTCCCAACCCCTCTGCACCTGTCCACCCCACCATCCTAATTCCTGCTCCCTCCTTTTCTGCTTCGCCGCCCTCCTGGTTATTGTCCGCCTCCTTCTCTGCGCCCATCCGTCCCAGACTCCTGCTTGTGTGTGTGTGTGTGTGTTCCCCCGAGGCATCTTCTATTTGGTTCCCCAGCTCAACTCCAATCTCATCACTCAAGTTCCTTTTTTTTTTTGTTGGCATTCAGCAAAGTTACACTGAGCTGATTAGAATCAAGTGTAGGGGGTGGGTATAGGATGTAACACAGTTCCACAGCAAATCTCTTCCTTTATGTACATTTACACATCATGTTGCATTTACTATATGTTCCAGCACATGTTTGGGGATTGGCTTGGTCACTCTGTAGGAAGCAGTGCTGTACATTATGCTCTGTCCACACACTGTCCATGTATTACCTACTCTATACCTCATCTTTTCGTTCCCAAATTATCTTATCCATTGTTATCTTGTCCATTGTAAATGGTTTCCTGGGTGTGCCCCCTTATCTTAGCTAGTACAGACATTCTGTTTTCAGCCTGCTTGATCCATTTACCTTCCTAATCCTGTCTGCCAAGAAATGAGGCCTCACTCATGTCCAATTACTCATATCAAGCCAAGCTTACACTTCCCTCCCTTCTATGCCTATCCACACCCACGCTCCTCCCTGCTTCCTGCCTTTCCTCCTCTGGGCTTATCCCAACCCCCATCTCTTGGCCCTGTCCCCCTCATCCTCTGTACTGATCCACCCCAGTGGCTCTTGCAAGGCCCCTCTCCCAACTTGCTCTTTTCCCCTTTTCATTCCAGTCAAGTTATTTCTTTCTCCTGGATGACAGCAAGAGGAGCACTTGGGCGCACAGGTAAGTAGGAGCCCCTGGTTGCCCAGAGAAGCAATTGCAGGTAAAATCCTGCTCAGCCCCAGCATCCTGGCAATGGATCATGCTCAGTGCAGATGGAATCATCAGAGAATTTAGCTGCCAAACTCTAACAAGTCTCTACTGAGGCTTATAACTTGGCCATTTTTTTTTACATGGGCAAAACATTTTCCCCCTAGTGTTCAGGATTCAAGCCTAAGAAGAAAGAGTCAAGATAGTGCAACATTCAGGTTTTATTCCTTCCTCCTCAGACACAGTCCTCTCTCATTAAGCATGTCCTGAAAGTAGAATTCTGTGTTCCTAGACATTACCCTATACATAAGCATACTATCCTGCAAAAACACCCCCATTGGGAAGCTATCATAATGTCCCTCTTATCACATTTATTTCAGATCGTAAAATTAAACATGAATACTATAACCTGCTTACATATTTAACATTCTATTGTACTCCCTTAAAGTCTATATCATCATATATATAACATACCAGCTTTTTTTAACACTAATTCTTAACTTGCTTGAGAACGAAGGCTTGGGGGGGTTGTTTTTTCACATCTTACTATTGGACAACATCTTGTGTATACCTTGCAGGTGGTTTGATGTTGGGAGGTCTTTAGCTTGTCAGTTGCTGTAGGCTTTAGCCTTTGCGTGCCTCTCTTCCTTTTCGTCCACATCTCTATACAACTGCTGGTTTTAGTAATGCTGGGGATAACAGGCACCAAGGTACACATGTCTTGACATCAAGCATTGTACTAGGCTACTATTAAGGTCTTCAGTGAGAGCATTTCTCCATTCAGTAATGGCTTGCCATATATTTTCTTTTCTTTTTGCAGCTTTCTGTGCTACTTAGGGAATTTTCTCTGTGTCTCCTCCATTTATTCCCTGTGTTTGGATGTGAGCTTGTTTGCTAGCTCTGCATATGTCTATAGCTCTTGGAAGCATTGGTGAAGGCTTTCTGAGCATTCTCATTTGAGCTTTTGTCCCTATTACTAATCTACCAAAAACTCGTTCATCTTTTAAGATTTGATAATCGCATGAGTCAGTCATTTTACACTGTTTGACAATACACTGATCTCTCGTTTCTCCATGTTCTTGATCACAATTGTTGAAAAGATACCTTTTGTATAGGACTTTTTGGTGCATTCAAAAAACTTTTTGAGCACTTCCAGGATTTCACATGGGCCCTTCTGGTCTGTTCTGACATAACCAGATGCTGTTGGAGCCTTTTTCTATTAGAGCGAATAGTGTGACTGGTCTTACCTTGTTTTCCTTTTTATCCATCTCCATTGCAATGTCATAGTTTTCCCAGTGTGATCTAATGATTGTCCAATTCCTAGACACATCCCCTTTCATGGGACATGTCCATCTGCTCCTGGACAGGAATCTGGTATGCTGACACAATTATTCTTTTCTCTCTCTCTTTTCCCCCTCAATATTCTTAGTTTCTAATTTCACATACCAACAGGAGCCAACACACTTCTGACACCATGTTCAGGGGTCAGGCATAAAAAGAGAGAGATTCAAGAAAAAGCAACATTTAGGCTTTATTCCTTCCTCTACTTATACTGTCCTCTCTCATCAAGCACTTTGTGAAAGGAGCGTTCTCTCCATTGCTAGACATTACCCTATACGTAAGCATACTATCATGCTGTAATGCCCTCTGTTGGTAAGCAATCTACTGTAACACTTAAGACTTGTTCTCAGAAGCAGTGGAACCATTTTAAGTAAAACTTTAAAAAGCTGGGGAAGACACCCAACATGGGAAATTTCAGCCCAAACAGTTAAAGTTTGGCAAAGTTATAAGTAATTCAAGATGGTGTTATAATGGAAAAAATGTTAGGTAAACTTTACAAAAGACAGTGCTAAGCAGGTCTGCCAGTAATAAAAAATACTTTATTAAAAGTCCTTAACCCTAATCCTACAACTGTACGCACACAAGCAGATTCTGTGACACAAGCTACACTGCCTGGCTTGCATTATCATCTCAGCAACAGATGAACACAAGTATTCCTCGTTTCTGGCCTAATCACAGATACAGCATTTGAACTGGATTAATTGGCTTTTATCAGTGTGTACCTTGCTGTTATTTTAATTGCATCCGAAGAAGTGGGTATTCACCCACGAAAACTCATGCTGCAAAATGTCTGTTAGTCTATAAGGTGCCACAGGATTCTTTGCTGCTTCTACAGAACCAGACTAACACGGCTACCCCTCTGATGCTATTTTAATTGATATTGTTTGTGTGTCAGTTTCCTATTACTTTGTTTGGGGGGTTTCCATAATAATATAGTCACACAAAAGAAAAATGCTCTATTGGTATTGCCTTGATAAACTTAGCTGTATAGGATTACTCCATTGGACCAGCTTCTCAGATGGTGTAAATCAGCATAGTCTACACTGATTTGCACCAACTGAGGATATGATGTGCTAACTTTAAAAGAGTTACTCCTGATTTCCGCCGGTGTAAGTAGGGTCAGACCCAAGTCTCTCTGGTGGTTTCTCCTTGGAGGTTACAGGGCTAGTTAAGGGCAAGATTTTGCAATGTTTTAATTACAAGGATGTATAAGAAGAAGAATCATGAAGATAAAATTTCTGCTTTAATTCAGGAGATAGCACAATGTTGTACTACATCACTTAGCTGCCTTGCAGCTCTGATTTTTCTAATGTGTGAAGTATTTGTGTGTTGCCATTACACCCTTATCTCTTTAAATGGCAGAGACATGGCTGTTTTCAGAGATTTGCTCTGGGAACGATAACATTCCAGTAGTTAAGAACTTTTGTACCCACTGAATAATCTATTTCACCTGAGTGACCTTTCAAACTATTTCTCACTTTCCCTTTGTTTATTTTCATTATCAGTTTGGTATCTTGTCAATGTTGTTCTGATGTGCTGTGTAATGTGCAACTAGGAGGACCGACAAAGCCAGAGGGAAGCCTGCTGCACTCAGTACATTGGCTAACACCTGCAGATTTCCTTCGCTACTAAGGTTGAAGATAACACACTTTCTGATATAATGCTGATGCACTGAACTCACCAATAGGTGGCCATGATGAAACAGGAAACTGAACACACCAGTTTCATGCTGAGAAGGAACTGCTGGCATTTAACTTGCAGTTATTGATTGTTGGTTATAAAGCAGAACTTTAGTTAAGATTTGTAAAAGCAGCAAAGAGTCCTGTGGCACTTTATAGACTAACAGACGTATTGGAGCATGAGCTTTCGTGGGTGAATGCCCACTTCATCAGATGTATTCACCCACAAAAGCTCATGCTTCAATACGTCTGTTAGTCTATAAGGTGCCACAGGACTCTGCTGCTTTTACAGATCCAGACTAACATGGCTACCCCTCTGATAGTTAAGATTTGGTTATTATGGAGTGCCAAAGTTGTCTTCAAATAAATATATTCTCAGAGTCAGTGATAAAAAAACAGAACTACATAGACCATTCTAGGGGACTCTGAAACTTTATCATAGGTGGCAGTTTTTGATCTGTTGTAGCTGCTACTATTCATACTTAGACCTGAAATTCTTTGTAAGAGCTGTAATGGAATAAGTGCTGTAGTAATGGGCTTGAGTTATTCCCTATATGTCATTGCATAACACTGAGAATGCTCGGCTCCTAAGAACAGGGTTATTAAAATGAAGAGATAACTGCTATGGGGGTTCACAAAGGGATGGGGGAGGAAATGGAATTGTTCACTTTGGTTCTCCAATGTGTTTTCATGCTATTCACTTTTATGCAGCCTGATAAAATGTTGTGTGTCTCATTTTGTGGCACTAAAAAAAAATATTAAAAAAATTAAACCAAACTTTTCACACACACTTATAAAAACTGGAGACCCTGGTAGGCAGGCTCAGCAAGGAGACCAATAAGTAAAGTAGGTATGGAGCTAGAATTACAATCTCTCACTAAAGGCTTGTCTTTAGTACAAAATGTTAAAACATGACCTAGGAGACCAAAGCTAATACAGATGATGCTGACCATTCATTTGCAGTAGGGGTAGAAAAGGACAAGTTGTGTTTAGCATTGTTTCAGCTAGTTGTGGTTAAACCTCCTGGGACCAGGCTTTAATCATAACTAGCTGATCTGATACTAAACAGGACTTGGCCTTGTCTGCAGAGTCATGGCCAGCATTTTGTTAGGTAACTCAGCTTGTCAAGGTCACAGTCCAACATGATAAAATTCTGAAGACAAGGCTTCAGGGATGATCCCTTAAGGTCAGGTTCCAGCATGGCTGAGGGATGGTAACTCTGCTCCTGTTACTGCTGGATGTACACTATAGATTAATAAACGACTTCAGTTTCATTGCTGTCAATCTAGCTCCTTTCATTAGCATTAAATTGTCCAACATTTGGGGGTGGCGGGGGGAAAGATTCAGCTACTTTTACTCTTCAAAGACTTGTTTCTTACACAAATACTGTGCCAGAGAAATTCAAAGTATAATCCCTATAACTGAAGCAGTGATGTTATTGTGTAGGCATGAAAACTTACACCTGCATTTTGCCAAGCTCTATTTTTAAACAGGGGGAAAAAAATGAAATTCTTAGTCTAAAGCAATTGGGCAATGGGCCGAGTACTGAGTCTATTGACATCAATAGCAAAATTCACCTTGCCTCCAATGGGGGCAGGTTCAGAGCCTAATTCTATCAAAGGACTAATGTGATATTAACAAGAAATTTGAAACTTGTTAATTTCAGATCATTCTCATTTATTTTAATAGGAACTAGTATGATTTTATGTAGTGTGTTGTTGTAGTGTGTTGTTTATGTAGTGTGTTGTCTTTGCTCTTCTGCCCCCTTTCCCTCCTTATGTATTACACTTAGGTACCAACTTTTATTTACTTCCAAGACAAAATCTGAGTCTGATCTAGGAGGGAAATAGGAGGGAACTTGCCTTACAATCTGTCAGCTGGGATCTCTTGACTTGGAAGGTATCAGTATTCATGATAACGAATAGACTACATGTGGAACAATAACTGTGGGCTGGAGCCAGAAATATTGACCTTATTGTCAAGACACAAGTTCAGAGTTCAATGGCAACCTCAATCGCTGGTTTGTTGGGTTGAATGATAACAGTGATAATACCATATGACACTGATAAATTATATGAATGGAGGAGCTGAATCTATAAAAAGAGTAAACTAGAACTGTGCCCATGCGGCTGTGCTTGGGGAATTATACATTTGCATTTCAGGGTTAATGTAATACTTTGGGCAGGACATGTAAGATGACAATAAAATCTGCCAACAAATAAAGACTGATACCATTAAGACCTCACAGTGCAGGAGAGATCGTTTTGTCAGTATGACTGAGTATGTAGATAACGATATTCCATTCTTCACTTTAAGAGGCATAAGAGTAAGTCATCATCATTATCATTTACAACCAGCCAAAGCTAGGAACGGGGTCTGTAAGTCTAGCCAAGGCAATTCACAGCACAGCTACAGATGGTTTTTGTCTAAATGATGGTTAAATCCATTCCCACTAAAATAACAACATAGCTAGTGATGAAGTCCATGAAGTCAATGTGGCAAAGGGAGTTTGGGAGTGATAAGCAGAGGAGCTAGAGTCAGGACTTATGGATTCAATTCTATTCCTGACTCCATCACTGTCTCACTGTGTGACCTTAGACAAATCACTTAATCTCTCTGTCTCCTCATCTTTAATGTGGGAATGATAATCCTTAACTCTCAGGGGTGCTATGGAACATGCTACAGATTCAGATATTTTTAAGACCAAAAGGAACCATTGTGATAATCTAGTCTGACCTCCTGCATAAGACAGCCTGTAAGGGTCCGGGTGCGGGTCCCCTTATCCGGTGAGGGGTCGCTCTTCGCCTTCGGGCGCCTGGGATCCAGGCCGCCTCACTACAGGAGGCTTGAGTAGCAGTTCAGTTTATAAGCCCAGGCCCTAGCTCAGGGCGGGGCAGCAACAAGATGCAGGGCTCAGACCCCCAGGCAGGGCTGAGCAGCAGTTCAGTTTATAAGCCCAGGCCCTAGCTCAGGGCGGGGCAGCAACCAACACAGGGCTCAGACCCTCAGGCAGGGCTGAGCAGCAGTTTAAGTCTGTAAAGCCCAAGCCCTAGCTCAGGGCGGGGCAGCAACAAGATGCAGGGCTCAGACCCCCAGGCAGGGCTGAGCAGCAGTTCAATTCTGTAAAGCCCAAGCCCTAGCTCAGAGCGGGGCAGCAAGAAGATGCAGGGCTCAGACCCTCAGGCAGGGCTGAGCAGCAGTTCAGGTAAGTCCAGGCTCCTAAGCCTGAGCGTTGGGGGTGAGGGGGAGACTGCCACCTGTGAGTGGCGTGGCAGGGGGGACACAGGCCCACCCACTCCACTGTGTCCCAGCCCGGGGCCCTAACAGCGGCGTGGATCCGCTGTAGTCAGTGGGGATCCTGGCCGCAACACACTGACATAGGCTCAGCGGCAGCCAGACTGGGGTCGGCTATCCCCGGGCCACTTCCATTCTCCCCCTCCACTGGTACCTGTGTCGTTGCGGCTTCAGCAGGGGGGTCTACCAGCATGGGCTCCTCAGGAGATGGGTGCACCGGTGGGCTCGACTCCTACTCGGGGTACCGAGCTTGGGGCAGGCTCGGCCAGTCGTCCTCTGGGTACCAGGCTTGGGGTAGGCTCGGCCAGTCGTCCTCTGGGTACCGGGTTCGGGGCAGGTTCGACCAGGCGTCCTCTGGGTACCGGGCTCGGGGCAGGCTTGCTTCGGCAGGAGCTCGGGCACCAGCATCTGTCTCCTCCCGCGGTCGGGCTCCAACTGAGCGCTGGGCCCGGGCTTTTGTACTTCCTGTCCCACCTCTTGACTTCCGGGGGGCGGGGACAGGCGGTGGTGGCTCCGCCCACTGAGGCAGCTGGTCTGGCTTGTCCCTCTCAGGCGCGCCTGGGAGCCAGGCCGCCTCACTACACAGCCCTAGAACCTCACTTAGAAATTCCTGCATTGAGCCCATACCTTCCTTTACATATGTGTGTCTATGCTAGATAGCCGCAATATCCAGAAGTGTTTTATTCATCCTATGCCCATTAAGATGACAGCCTTTTCTTTTGAATAGAGACCTCACAACGGTTTTCTGTGCCTCTGTCAGCTCCAGCTTGGATTATTGCAATTATTATTAATCATGATGATTTCTATTGTGGTAGTACAATCAGAAATCACGGCTCCATTGCAATAGGCTTTGTACAAATGTAACACAAAGATGCTCCCTGCCCCTGAAAGCTCAGTAGCTAGGATTTTGAGAATACACAACAAATGATGTTAGGGGTAGAAGAGGAGAACAAAATAGTGTCAAACAGGTGTGTATAAATTAGAAGTCACAGTGGTCTCAGCAGTGACTCTTCCTGCAGCCACACCTGAAGACTATTCAGAAAACAGACTCTGCGGAATCATAGAACCATAGCGTTAGAAGGGACTGTAAGAGTCATCTAGTCTAAACCATCCAAGACAGATGGCTATCCAGCCTCCTTTTGAAAACCTCCAGTGAAGAAGCTTCCACAACCTCCCTAGAAGGTTTGTTCCATTGTCCTACTGTTCTTACAGTTAGGAAGTTTTTTCCTGGGGTTTAATCTAAATCTGCTATGCTGTAGTTTGAATCCATTGCCTCTTGTCCTGCCCTCTGTGGCAAGCAATAACACTGTGCTTCTTTTAATGTAATGGCTAGAGCACTGGAATAAGACTTGGGCTCAATTCCCAGCTCTGCAGTTGACCTGCAGTGTAGTGATCTTAGGCAAGTCCCTTCACCAATCTGTGCCTCTGTTTCTCGTCCCATCTTTATCTGTCTTGTATGTTTAGACAAAAGCTCATTATGTGTTTGTAGAGCGCAAAGGGGTGGTTCTAGGCATTACTGTGATCCTACTACTACCTGATCTTGGATAGAGAAGGGAAAACTCAGGACAAGTTGTTGAGCACTCATATGGATTTCTATAATTTTGTCAGGGACTCAGATACAGTGATGGACACAGGCTAGACTGGGTGCAAATCAAGGTCCTAATCTTGATCTCTTAGGGTTTAGATACTGTCTGGTTTATAGAGCACCCTTCTCCCCTAGCCTCATGCTAGTGGTTCAGTAGAAGCTGACCCCACAGTCTGGGGCTGAAGGCAGGGTGTTCTCTGGACTTGGATGCTGTCAGGAGTCTCGAGTCTAGAATTCGCTTCCCCAGTGGCTCCACCAGAGCTGGAACTGGTTGACATTCAGGGCGCATAGTAAGACCTACCTGTTTCATCGTGCATGAAAGAGTGAATGGGGGGGGTTGATTTATTTTGGGGGGAAGCTGTTGAGCCCTCTCATTGGCATTGGGTCAGGTCAGTTGGGCTTGAATTCATGTGTTTTTCAGACTGTGCGTGTAACGAGAAAGCGTACATCACACATTTGCAGCATCCTATGCATGTAGGTCTGTAAAGAACCTCAAGAGGTCATCTAGCCCATCCCCCCCATGCTGACGCTGGATTCATTCATAAGGACACACTCACTGCTTCTGAAAGTGCACCTCCAAGTACATTAGGAAGCAGAGTAATGAGTGGGCCCAGTCCTGAGAGTGCTGAACCCCCAGCCCTCATTTCCCATTGACTTAATAAGAGGTGAGGGCACTCAGCACCTTGCGGGATCTGGCTGGGAGCCAACAACATCAGCTGGATCTGCAGATCTATCCAGTGTCATGAATCAGGAGGTGGTAAATACCCCCTAGTATTTCTTTCCTTCCCCCCAACTCCCCCGTCTTCTGTCAAGAAAACACAGGGAGCAAATTTGCTCTTCATTATCAGCCGCTCTCTTCCCCCAGCAGCTGTTCTGCTCATTTTGGGCCTCTGCATCTTGCCTTTAACAGTTGCCCAATTGTCTAACACTTGACGCAGGCCTAGGCAGTGTGTCTCAGAGCACAAAGGAAGAGCACGTTGGGAGGATTAGGAGGAGGCTTGCTACATGGTTTGTAGCTATAGAAGCCAAGAATTTCCTGCCCTGCCCCCAACACGAAAGGCACTATCTCTTCAGTGTTTCCTACAGCTGAGTGATTCCAAACAGCCGAAGCAATAGTCTGAAAAATAGATGGTCTTGCTCGAGCTAGTCGAAGGATGTTCATTATTGTTCACAGGAAATGGAGGGTGAAAATTATTGACAGCAGTTTTTTTTAATTGGTATTTTAACAAATAAGCAAACCTGAAAAAATTGTTCTGCAACAACTATTTTCAGTTAAAAACATTTTAGTTTTTGAAAATTGAATATTTTTTTAACTGGAAAAACATGTTTCAGTTATCCAGATGATTTCAACCAAAACAAAACTGTTCTGTAATGTTTATTTTGGTTAAAAAAAAAGTTTCCAAATATTTCAACCAGCTCTAGTTCTTACCTAATCTTTGTAGTTCCATAGCACCTTCCATGTGAGACTATCTGAGTCAGATCATCTAGTCTGTCCCTGGGCCAATGCAGGAGTGTTCCCTGCAGTATATTCTCCAGTTCAGTTTTCAGTGACACCCCAAATTAGAATTCAACCACATACAGGGCAGTGACTTGAGATGTTAGCTTAGGGTGAGAAGTCAAACGGGATTTTAGCCAGCACTATTATCCTATGACACAGACAGGGTGCAGTTCAATGGGAAATGTGGTCTAGATTAAATTAGTATAAAATGGGTGCACAAAAATGTACTCAGAGTAGTTATCAATGGTTTGATGTCAAACAAGGAGGACATATCTAGTGGGGTCCTGCAAGGGTCTGTCCTGGAGATGGTACTATTGAATATTGTCATTAATGATTTGGATAATGGACTGGAGAGTACGCTTTAAAAAATTGCAGATGACACCAACCTGGGAGGGGTTGCATGCACTTTGGAGGACAGGATTGGAATTCAAAATGACCGTGACAAATTAGAAAACTGGTCTGAAATCAACAAGATTAAATTCAAGGAAGACAGGTGCAAATTACTACACTTGGGAAGAAAAAAAAATAAAGCACATAGCTACAAAATGGGGAATAACTGTCTAGGCAGTAGTGTGCTGAAAAGGTCTGGGGGTTACAGTGGATCACATACTAAAAACTTCAGCAATGTGATGCCATTGCAAAAAAGGCTAGGTAGAAAGATCCTTTCTGGATTCTCCAAGACATAGAATCATAGAGACTGCAAAAGTCATCTAGTCTAACTCCCTGCCAAGATGCAGGGTTTGTTGTGTCTAAACCATCCAAGACAGACGCTATCCAGCTTCCTTTTGAAAACCTCCAATGAAGGAGCTTCCACAACCTCCCTAGGCAGTCTGTTCCATTGGCCTATTCTTACAGTTAGGAAGTTTTTTCTGAGATTTAATCTAAATCTGCTATTCTGTAGTTTGAACCTATTGCTTCTTGTCCTGCCTTCTGTGGCAAGAGAGAATAACTTTTCTGCATCTTTTTCATGGCAGACTTTCAAGTATTTGAAGACTGCTATTATGTGCCCCAGTTGTTTGAGCCCTGTGCTTAAGGCCCATTAGTGGGGGAGTTTGCACTGCTGCCTGTGATGTATTTGTCCTGTGCATAGAGGCCATCAGTTTTCAGTGCTGTCAATTTGGTACTTTTTTCCTATCACCAACATTCACTCTAGAAGAGTCAAGTCATGCTAGACTTAATGAAGCAATCATGATGTTGCTCTGTTTTGCTAATCTTTGCTGTCTATGAGTCTCTCAGGATCTACATCAGACCACCCTTGAAGGTGGTGAGATACCGTAGGCCAAGGATCGGCAACCTTTGCCATGTGGCCTGTCAGGGAAAGCTGCTGGCAGGTTGAGACCGTTTGTTTTCCTGCAGCATCTGCAGGTTTGGCCCATTGCCGTTCCCACTGGTCACAGTTCGCCATTCCAGGCCAATGGGGGCTGAGATGGGCTGAACCTGCAGACGCTGCAGGTAAACAAACTGTCCCGGCCCTCCAGCGGCTTTCGCTGATGGGCTGCGTGCCAAAGGTTGCCGATCCCTGACATAGGCTCTGCTGCTAACAATGTGCTCAAGACCCTCAGTCATATGTCCTAATTTGTACGGAGACCACCCATGACATCACAGAGCTTACAGTGGATTAGAATCTGGATGGACAGCAGCTGACTCAAAATGAACCAATGTGATGCTGGTTGGCAGGGGGAAAAGCTGTGAAGAATTGTCCAGACACTGACCTTCACTGTTATCTAAATTATCCCTCCCTGCCCCATATTCGTCAGAGTGTGAAGCCTCAGGGTCTTTGACATTGCTAAGCAACAAAGTAATATTTGTAGCAAAAATGCCGCCTTCCACTTTCAGAGCACTGGGTAACTTTGCCCCTTGCTTCCAGACTATGATCTTACAACTGTGATCCATGTACTCATCACCTCCAGTCTGGACTACTGCAGCGCACTGTACCTGGGCTTAAAAGTGAAAGCCATGCAGAGGTTCCTGCTCATGCAGAATATAGCGACCCACCTCCTCAGTGGGCCGGGTCTCTATGAGCACATCACACATGTACTCTGATCCCTCCACTCGCCCTCAGGCCATTTCCACTGACAGTTCCAGGCCTTGGTCCTGATCTTCAAAGCCATCAACAGGCTGCATCAGCAATTAGACCACCATCCTCTAAGACAGCTCTTCTGGGACAAGGCAATTTATAAAGCCAAGGAGAAAGCAAATGAGAGCTGGAAATAAGGTGTTCTCATCTGAAGGGGTTCAGCTGTGGAATGGGCTTGAAGAGGAGATTAGACTAATTCAAAGCCTGTCCACCTTTATAGTGCCATGCAGAACTAATTTACCTGACTTTACAACCCTACACAGAATAATGTTGCTAACTAGTTTTCCATGGTTTGGACTCCTCTCATCTTGACTACTTTAATGTACACAGAGGAGAAACTGATGCAGGATCTCCAAGGACACCTCCCACCTGGGAAATGTAGATATATAACTGGGCTTTTTTTGGTGATGCACCAAAGAAGGCTGATCTTGTGGCTGAAGTACAGGCTTAAGAGTCAGGAGATTTGGGTTCTCTCCCTGGCTCTGCCACAGACCTCTTGTGTCACAATGGTGGTCACTTTTGCCACATTTTTCAAATACTAGTGCCACAAGTCACAAGTCCTTCCCCAGATTTGAAAATGTTACCCTTAAAGAGAAGAAGGATGGCCAGTGGTTAGGATGTTGGCCAGGAATTTGAGAGACCCAGTTTCAATTCCCTGGCTGCCAGTGTCACCTTGGATAAGTTTCTTAGTCTCTCTGTGCCTCAGTTTCCCATCTGTAAATGGAGAATGACAGTACTTCCCTACCTCACAGGGGTGTTGTGAGTCTAATTGGGAGCCCTGTGAGTATCCAGATACATAGATATTCACTATGCCTCAGTTTCTCCTCTGTAAAGTAGTGATGGCAATACTCATCTCCCTCAGAGAAGCTAAATTCTACCTGTCCATCTCTGTGGTATCTAGATGCCTTATAAATATTTGTACAGTGTGCTTCTCTGTGATGGGGAGGCTGCTATAAGAATACAAAATATTTTTTGGTATCTCAGCTGTGGGACTAATAACATCAGTGCTGAACTGGAGCTCAGAGTGTCAGCACATTACAGCAGGAACTCTGTAATTACACAGTTCTTTTTTTATATCTCAGCTTATTAGAGCAAGTGAAGAAAATATATGCACAGAACAAAGTATAATCTTATTTTGTAATTTGACAAGGCTAAATGTGAAATGATCTGCTTTGAACTCTGAGACTTGTTTATTTGTAGCTATTTCTGTGGCATTTGCCTTTGTATTTCCAGAGGATCTTCCAAACTTTAGTGAATGAAAGAGCCACCAATCAGTAATGTCCAGAAATGGTTTCAGTACTGTTGTCACAAGTAACACACAGAAAAGTAAGGAGAGAAACCAATTCTTTTTCTATTTTTGTGTGTGTGTGCAGTTGAGCAACACTTTGTGTATAATCAGTACCACTGTTTCCTCTGCTGAGTTAGTCAGTTTCCCCAATTGTGTTTTTGTTTGTTTCTTTCACACAGTAATGCAGGAAGGAAAGAGACATGTTTAAAAACAGGAAAATGGGGTTGTACAATGAAATTGAGAAGGGGACCCCAGGGCAAATGTAGGCGCTAAACCTATTTTTTTAATTGTTTAAATTTCAAGTGGGTAATGTGTCTATCTAGATAAGGTACAGGCTTGGTCCCCATTACCTTATTTGTCCTCACAATATCCCTGCAAAGTAAGGCATGTTATCCCCTGTTCACAGAAAGGATAAAGTCCAGATCCTCAAAAGTATTTACGCTCCTAACTTCTATTGAAATACTTCACCAACATCAACATGGGATGGCCAGGAAAGGTGCATGATGTGCACATCTTTAGGAACTCCAGTCTGTTCAGAAAGTTGCAAGCACGAACTTTCTTTCCAGACTGCAAAATAACCATTGCTGATGTTGAAATATCAATCATGATCCTGGGAGACCCAGCCTATCCTTGCTCCCATGGCTCACGAAGCCGTACACAGGCAGCCTGGACAGCAGTAAGGAGCAGCTCAACCATAGGTTGAGCACATGTAGAATGGTAGTGGAATGTGCCCTTTGGATGTTTAAAAGCCCACTGGCGTAGTTTGCTTACTAGGTTAGACCTTAATGAAAGCAATATACCCATTGTTGTTGCTGTGTGCTCCATAATATCTGTGAAACAAAGGGAGAAAAGTTTCTGGCGGGTGGGGGGTGCAGGCAGATCACCTGGCAGCTCACACTGAGAGACCGCAAAGAAAAGTAAGATAACCTAAGGCAAAAGGGCTGATAACACTGGTGTGGGGGGGGGGAGGGGGAAGGGAGAAACAAGGACAGCTTGCTTACAATTGCAGTGCAATAACAATCAAAGGTGTGGGAATGGGCGCCTTCTGGTCCTTGTACCCTCCCCTAGAGTTGAGTGCAAGGGATACCAGACCCCTCCCCACCATACACACATCCTAGGACGTTTGGGAGAAGAGGATGTGGAACTTGGGCGACAATGGCAGCAGGTTCACCATAGGCTGCAGCAGGACTCTGGCCTCTCAACCAGATGCCTCAACATGTCTGTTTGTTCCCTCATAGTCTGCACCATCTCATCCTGTGTGACACGCTCATGTTCCCTGCACCATCTCATCCTGTGTGACACGCTCATGTTCCCTGTATGCTCTTCTGTCCTCGTGGTCATTGTGGGACAGTGTAATCCTCCATGAGCTGAGCTCCATCTTGTCACTCTTAGAGGCATGCATTAACACATTGAACATCCCGAGTTGTCTTTTTCTGCCTTCTAATCTGGGAAAGTCTCTGTCCTAGTGTGGAGGATGCACCTACGGACAAGGTTTCAGTTTCAAAGAATACAAAGCACCAGGGTAGCATTGACAGTACTTTGTTTGTTTCCGGTGCAAGGTTAAATCTTTTTATAAAAGAAACACCCCTCCATGCACTTCCCTGCAAGCCACAACTTAAGCAGAACAGCTGGCTACTGCAAGAGTCGGTTTGCTGCTACAACCATGGTGAATAAGGCCACAAGACACGGGCGAGAGGTCTTGTGCTGCAACTTTTAAGACAGACTGGGAGCGTTTTGGGGTAGCTATAGGGTTGCCACCAAGAAGCGACATGTCTACCTCAGAACCAGAGCAACTATTTGCCTCCCTTGTCTTCTGGGATGCTTGCTGAAGCTCCTTTATTTTCACATGGCACTGCTGTGTGTCCCTCATGTAGCCCTTCTCCCCCATGCCCCACACGATTTTGGCATAGATGTCAGCATTTCTTCTGCTGGGTCAGAGCTCTGCCTCAGACTCTTCTCCTCGCAAAGCAATAAGATCCACCACCTCCTGTGTGCTCCATGCTGGAGCGTGTTTGCGGCCTTGAGCATCCATTGTCGGCTGTCCTGACAAGCTCTCCACACCGATCAAACAGGAAATGAAAATTGAAAAGTTCCCAGGGCTTTAACCAAGGGGGGGGGGGCGACTGTTTCCTGTGTACCTGGCTGAAGTGTAGTGGAGTTGAAAGTGCTCTCCAGAGTGGTCACAGCGAAACACTGTCGGACACCTCCTGGAGGCCAATTTTCATTCGAATTATACAGCACAGTGTCTACACTATCCCCATGTCGACATCTGGATGTCGACTGAAGCGCTACACCTCTCGCGAAGGTGGAGTACAGAAGTCGATTTTACAAGCCCTTTAGGTTGGCGGAAGGGACTTGGTTGTGTAGACACACATATTATTAACTCGACATAATGCGGCTTATGTCGACCTTACTTTGTAGTGTAGACCAGGCCTCAGTCCTTTGTCCCAATCTCCCTCCTTTTTCATGGTTGAAGGTTGTGTGAGAGGGCTTTGGGAAAGGACTGATGTTCCCTAGCTTTGCAAAGAGCTCTCAGTTTTAACCCGTGACCCCAGTGTCACACTAATTTGGCCCTACTTAATATGCCACTTGCTTTAGTTATTGGAGTTTTTTTCTTTTTTTGGGGGGGGGGGAAGGGGGAGTTTTAACAAGTTTACAAATCCTTCCCATGTAAATATCAGAAACAAAACAATCATTACCACAGGTAACTTTTGTTTAAAGAGACATTATACAAGAAGATAAACAGAAAGATCTGAAGACTAACAGGGGACCTAATCACATCAGCCACACCATCAGCGGCTCATTCACCTGCACATCTACCAATGTGATATATGCCATCATGTGCCAGAAATGCCCCTCAGCCATGTACAAACAGGACCATCTCTATGCAAAAGAATAAATGAACACAGATCAGATATCAAGAATTGTAACATTCAAAAACCAGTAGGAGAGCACTTCAGTCTCCCTGGACACTCAATAACAGACTTAAAAGTGGCAATTCTTCAACAAAAAAACCTCAAAAACAGACTTTAATGAGAAACTGCAGAACTGGAATTAATTTGCAAACTGGACACCATCAAATTAGGCCTGAATAAAGACTGGGAGTGGCTGGGTCACTACAAAAAGTAATTTTCCCTCTGATACTCACACCTTCTTATCAACTGTTAGGAATAGGCTACATCCACCCTGTTTGAATTGGCCTCGTTAGCTCTGACCCCCCACTTGGTAAGGTAACTCCCATCTTTTCATATGCTGTAATATATATATACACCTGCCTACTATATTTTTCACTCCATGCATCTGATGTAGTGGGTTTTAGCCCACAAAAGCTTATGCCCAGATAAATTCGTTAGTCTCTAAGGTGCCACAGGGACTCCTTGTTGGTTTTGATTATACGGAGAGTCTCATGAAAACACTTGTGTCATTTCTAGTTACTTTATTAAATTGAGCAGGGTGTTGGACTAGATGACCTCCTGAGGTCCCTTCCAACCCTGAGATTCTATGAGTACAATCTCGATCTATACGTTTAACAGACCAGTATGTCTCTCAAACGTTAATATTCAAAACATTTGGACACATGTGCTGGGTTTTTTGCAGGTGAATGTACTTTGAGTACTGAATAAAAAGTTCCCACGTAGCTAAGCCTCTATCTGTCCTCTTGTCTATTTGCTGGGTATGTAATGGGCGTAATATGCCACCAGCAGTATATCCCATAAGCAGGCTCTGATGAGAGGGGGCATGAGCACAGCACTCCCCTGCGGCTCTGCCAGGATCACACCTCAAGGCACCCCAGATCTATGTTTTGATGGTGGGGCCTACAGAGGTCCTGCCCCTTAAATCCTTGTTGCTAGCATGGGAGCGTCTGAACCTCTGCAGCCGCCTTTCAGGGGACAGGGAATCAAGCTTCATTACCCACATGTTCTCTCCTTGCTGCTGGCTCAGGGGGTGCAGAGAAGGGATGGGGGTAGCTCCATCCCTCCAGTTCCTGGCTGGGTGGTGCAGGGGGAATGAACCTAGCCCCTGTACTCCAGGCTCTCTCCCCTTTGCCAGCTGGCTAGATGGGGGCGGGGAGCAGAAGAAAGAGCCCGCTGTGATTTTTCTGGTGGCCCAGCAGCTGCACGATCTCCATCCGGACCAACCTCCTCCATCCCTCCCAGCGCAGGGGAGCAGCCCGGTGACCCTGGAGAAGCAGACGCCGGGATCACACTCCCTCTCCTGAGCATCTGAGCTTTGACGGGTCCGGGGTGGGGGGACGGCTGGGAGGAGGCGCTGCCTCCGCCGCAACCAGGCCCTGGGTTGCAGCTGCTACTTGATCTGCTTCCTGGGTTTGCTTTCGCTTTTGCAGGGTCGCTCCAGGGGCTGAGGTAGTTGCTGGTGCTGGGTGATGAGCACGGAGCCCTGCGCCGCCTGGGAACCAGCAGCGATCAGCACCCGCCCCTGGGGCAGAGCTGGTGGTGAGGTCCCCCGCCCCCGGATTGCCCCCCATCTCTGCAGGCCCCCAGGTCTCCCCCACCGTTGCAGATACCTGGGGAGAGCTGCCTCGCTGACCGCTTTGCCTGGGGCTTGCACCGGACCAGGTGGAGCCGGGCTCCCGAGGCGATGATACCGCTTTACAACCGAGCTGGGCGCCGCCTGCTGCGGGTGGCGGGGGCGAGCCAGTGGCTGCCTCTCCTGAGCCCCCCTCTGAGCAGAGGCTGCCGTTCGGGGGAAGCCCGAGGCGCCCCGGCCAAGGCCACCAAGAAGAGAGGCTACGACATCACCAGGAACCCCCATCTCAACAAGGTACGTGCCCCGCCTTGCCTGCCCCGGCCGCGGGGCGCTTGGCCCGGCGAGCTCCGTGGATGTTGCACCGCGTCCACACTGCAAAGCGGCCCCACGGGCTCGGCTGGGGTCGTGCGCGGGGGCACGTGTGCCAGACTCCTCCGGAGCGGGCGCTCGGGGCACGCGGGGACAGCTAGAGACCCCGGGGCTATTGGCTATTGTTGTTATGGGGTGGAGCGCGCCGGGGGGCCGCCGCTTGCCATTAACCAATCAAACCCCGGCCTTGCAGCCGGCTTTTATAGCAGCGGCTTTGATTGGTGCGTGGGGTCCGGCTCAGCTGTCCGCAGAATGACCCGAGGGTAGCCTGGGACTGGTCCCAGCTCTCCTTGGAGCACTCTGGGTGAAATAACACAACCCCAGCGTGCCTTTAAATTTCCCTCCCCTCACCTCACAGAACCGTTCACTTTCTGATTGGCCTAGGCGTGGCCACAGACACTTGCCTTTTCATTCTGGGGCAGTCTCCCATTTCTCTCTTTTTGTGTGTATTGTGGTAACACTCCGACCTGATTGAGGCCCCTTTGTGCCAGGTACACATTTAACTGAATCAAGTGTGTATTATCCAAAAGAACTCCATTTAGCCAAAAGTTAGTGCAGGGGAAAAATATGATAGCTCCTTAAAAGACCATTTCTAGCAGGTAGGATACTGCAATGCATTTCCCAGTACTTGGTAGTTAGATATAGAACCAGCCATTTATTTCTTTGCATTAAGACAAGCACGTTTGAGTTTGTTTGATTTGGCTTTGTTTGGTTTTTAAGCTTCTCTTGGATGGGTTTATAGCTGTCTGTTCTATGCCCTAACTAGTGTTTCCCATGTGGAAGAGGAAGTCTTGATTCTCAGTATTGCTCAAGCTGCAGCATAGACCAACTTAATGGCAGGGTATCCTATTCTGCGTTCCTTTCTCTGGAAGAATTCACAGGAAATCCAAAATAGGACCTGAAAGTAATTTAGCTATGACTCATACAGCTGCATATTTTAGATTGAATTTGAGAATCATATACATGTGTATGTTTAAGCAACGCTGGGTTCAGATTTGTTACATTAATATTAACAGACGTTTTGCAGCATGAGCTTTCGTGGGTGAATGCCCACTTCGTCGGATGCAAGAGTGGAAATTTCCAGGAGCAGGTAAATATAAGCAAGCAAGAAGCAAGCTAGAGATAACGAGGTTAGATCAATCAGGGAGGATGAGGCCCTGTTCTAGCAGTTGAGTTGTGAAAACCAAGGGAGGAGAAACTGGTTCTGTAGTTGGCAAGCCATTCACAGTCTTTGTTTAATCCTAAACTGATGGTGTCAAATTTGCAAATGAACTGAAGCTCAGCAGTTTCTCTTAGAAGTCTGGTCCTAAAGTTTTTTTGCTGTAGGATGGCCACCTTAAGATCTGCTATTGTGTGGCCAGGGAGGTTGAAGTGTTCTCCTACAGGTTTTTGTATATTGCCATTCCTAATATCTGATTTGTGTCCATTTATCCTTTTCCTTAGAGACTGTCCAGTTTGGCCGATGTACATAGCAGAAGGGCATTGCTGGCATATGATGGCATATATTACATTGGTGGATGTGCAGGTGAATGAACCGGTGATGGTGTGGCTGTTGTCTACACCAGCAACACCATCACAGGACCTAACCAGATCAGCCACACCATCACCGGTTCATTCACCTGCACATCCACCAATGTAATGTACGCCATCATATGCCAGCAATGCCCCTCTGCTATGTACATCGGCCAAACTGGACAGTCTCTAAGGAAAAGGATAAATGGACACAAATCAGACATTAGGAATGGCAATATACAAAAACCTGTAGGAGAACACTTCAACCTCCCTGGCCACACAATAGCAGATCTTAAGGTGGCCATCCTCCAGCAAAAAAACTTTAGGACCAGACTTCTAAGAGAAACTGCTGAGCTTCAGTTCATTTGCAAATTTGACACCATCAGTTTAGGATTAAACAAAGACTGTGAATGGCTTGCCAACTACAGAACCAGTTTCTCCTCCCTTTGTTTTCACACCTCAACTGCTAGAACAGGGCCTCATCCTCCCTGATTGATCTAACCTCGTTATCTCTAGCTTGCTTCTTGCTTGCTTATATTTACCTGTCCCTGGAAATTTCCACTCTTGCATCCGAGGAAGTGGGCATTCACCCACGAAAGCTCATGCTGCAAAACGTCTGTTAGTCTATAAGGTGCCACAGGATTTTTTGCTTCTTTTACAGAACCAAACTAACACGGCTACCTCTCTGATACTTTACATTAATATTGTTACTAATTATTCAAAATACTTCAGCTCTCTTAGAAATCATGCCTACCATAAACTTGATAATGATTAGATAGTTAACATGTTGTGAACACTTTTGTACTGATCAAAATTGTCTGTTACCTTATACTCCTGCTGTCTGTTGTATCCACCCATTATCTCTTGTCTCGTACTTGGATTGTAAACTATCTGGGGCAGGGACCATATTTTATTTTAATGTTTGTACAGTGCCTAGTGCAATGGGCTAGGGCCTTCAGGTGCTATTTTAATATATATGATTTTTGCATCCCCAAATACATAGGAGCACTGTGACTCAAGGCAGTTCTGCATATGCAGCTTTGCAGGTTATCTATATATTAGGAATCTGGACTTCTGCATCATTTTGAATCACTCTATGGCAAACTCTGTAAGGCTGAAAAGATTATGAACATTGTCAGCTATACATGAACACTGATCAATTGCTACTGCTAAAGCGTTGCAGATATTTTTTGTTCAGATGCTATCTTGTCCTCTAGCCTCGTGCAATAGTACTTTATGCAGAGCGAAATATCTGGTGTTGCTACTGAGATTACATGTATTGATTATTACTGAATAATTATTACCGTAACCTTTGAAAGTGAATCACTTGGTATGATGCAATATAGTATTTCTTCAAATTGACATCGTTCGCACACCCAGTACAAATCATCTCTACATGATATTTCTTTAGAGCATGATCCTACTCCCGTTGAAGTCAATGGCTAAGCTCCCATTGGGTTCTTCCTTAAGAATCACACCTGTTGTGAAGGGTTTTTTTTCTTCCATGAGGGCTATGGAAGACTCTTGTTAAGAATTAATGTACTTGGATGTATGCAGAGGAAGGGGAGAAGAAGAGCTTCTGTCACTGGTGAAATATGTTGCAATGTGCAACACCTCAGTTTCAAATTCCATATTTCTGCCTATCTCTATCTTAGGTACTTATATGGCCCTGTTAGGATAAGAGCTGAGCGCCTCACAATCTTTCATGCATTTATCTTTACAACACCCCTGTGAGGTAGGGAGGATCTGCTCATTATGGTCCATGGAAAAGGATATATATATAAACCATGGACCATATATATGACCTATATATGGCTCTCCAGTAAACTGGAGCTATGTACTTTGTTCTTTCTGAGCAATTCAGAACAGGATTTTATTTCTTTACTGGACATAGCACAGAATATTATAATTACTAAAGAATAAACTATCTTCATTTGAGGTGGGATGTTCCAGGCAGTTTATCCAACTTATCTGTGATCATGGAATGCTATGTGATAAGAATCATAGCTGCTGCTTTGGTTTCGGGTCTGAGTCTGCTGTTTTTATGTGAATTTGCCAGTTAGGGGTCTGGTTAGGTTTCCAGATGCTCTTGCATTTTCAGATAGCAGAAATGTAGTGTCCTACTGTGTAATGATCACCTTGGTGCTCTACACTCTGTATTGGCTATTGTGGTAGCCTAATAGCTCCCCGGTGACGTTTAAGGTGTGGGGTTTGACGTCTACATTAATGGCTTAGGACCCCATTGGCCAAAAGACTGTCTCTTTGCAGCAGAGTCACATGGAGAGTGAGTTAGTTTAGTAATCAGTGTAAAAGCTTGAGCTCTACTGGTTTAATACAAAGGGAGCTGTTGTCTGGGCTCTCTATGAAGGCCTTTCAAACTTGAAAATCACACCTGCCCTTTTGCCTAAAATAGCCCAAATCGACTGATATTCAGGGGAGACCGCAAAGCCCAAGAATTTTATTTCTAGGTATTTGTCGAGGATGTCTAGAGCTTGGGATGTGGTGGTTGGAGCTTTAACTTTTGGGGTCTCAAATCCTTATGATATATATTTACCACCAATTTGCAAATCCTTATGACTTAAAAGTGCACCAGTATGTCCTGCCTGAGTTGGACATATTGCAACCTCTGTCAGAAAGCACAAAGGAAAGATGGTCTTGTGGCTAAGGCATTTGACTGGGATTCAGGAGGCCTAGGTTCTGTTACTAGTTCTGTCACTGACTTTCTATGTGACTTTGAAGAAAGTCACATAGAAAGGAATTTTCAAGTGGCCTCTTCTGGATACTCTGCAGAGGATTCGAGCAGCCAGCTTTAGACACCCCTACAACAAGGGACACTTTCAAAGAACAACATGGCAGGATGCTTGGTCTTTGAAAACATGTTGTCAGGACAGGCATCCAAGCTATTTGAAAGCTTGGGCTCGGCTGCACACAAGATGCTGGGTTTTTCACAACCTTACTCCTGTGTCATCCTATGCTCTCCAAGTGCTGATGTTCTCCCCTTCTGTAAACGTTACTGCATTTCCTCCCGTCCAAAATCACTCAAGACGCTAGGGCACCCTTGGCCTGCTGAGGCAATACAATGAGGTTACTGCCCTCAAATTGATAGAAAAGCCTAAAAAATAGATGGAGGGCAGGAGAGAGGAATGAGTCACTGGGTTTTTTAAAAGTGCAGATATAGCAGCTTTTAATTTCCTGTCCTTGAATGTGGCAGAAGTAGAACGTGACACACATAAGGGATGGTGTCTACACACATTTGCTAACATTTTCAAAAGCCTGGGCAGATGCAGATAGCCATTTGGGCCACTATCTAGGGGTTCAAGTGGTAGTTGGCTGCCCAAGGGATTTTAGCCATGCTCAAGTTGCCTAAGAAGCCATTGGTGGGATTTTCAAAAGCAGTCATTTAAATTTCCTGGGTGCTCTGGACGTATGTTCTTATAGATTGTAATCATCACCCTTAATCTTCTCTTTGTTAAGCTAAATAGATTGAGCTCCTTGAGTCTATCACTATAAGGCAGGTTTTCTAATCCTTTAATCATTTTCGTGGCTCTTCTCTAGACCCTCTTCAATTTATCAACATCCTTCTTGAATTGTGGGCATCAAAACTGGACCCAATATTCCAGCAGTGGTTGCACCAGTGCCAAATACAGAAGTAACATAACCTATGTACTCCTATTTGAGATTCCCCTGTTTATGCATCCGAGGATCACATTAGCTCTTTTGGCCACAGTGTCACACTGAGAGCTCATGTTCAGCTGATTATCCACCACAAACCCCTAATCTTTTACAGAGTAACTGCTTCCCAGGTTGAGTCCTCCATCCTGTAAATATGGCCTACATTCCTTGTTCCTAGCTGTATACAGTTACACTGAGCTGTATTTCTAAGACAGTGAGGGTGTTTGGAGTAGTTTGTAGCAATACTAATGTAACAAATTTGAATGCAACATTCCAGAAATGTACAGTAACTCCTCACTTAAGGTTGTAGTTATGTTCCTGAAAAATGCGACTTTAAGTGAAACAGTGTTAAGTGAATCCAGTTTCCCATAAGAATGAATGTAAATGGGGGCGGGGGTTAGGTTCCAGGGAAATTTTTTTTGCCATACAGTACAGTACAATAGCTGGGAGGTGCCCCCACCTTATCCCACACAGGCACAGCCCACTGGCACTGGAGACAATGAGGCAGGCAAGGAGGCGTAAGGTGCTGTAGGCTAGGAGAAGTACATTGTGCAGCAGCAGTGGCAGCTTCCCCTACTTTGCAAGCACCAAGGTGAGGGGGCTCAACCCTCGGCCCACCCACGCCACCCCTTCCCCCAAGCCTCATTGTTAACCCACCTCTTCTTCCCCCCCCCCCCTTAACTGCGAACACCACGTCCTCGCACCTCCCCCTTCCCTCCCCTGCATCCTGCCGGCGGCAATCAGCTGGCTTGTGGTGTTCAGGAGGGAGGGGGAGTCTGCGCACCGAGTCTTTGCTCCTCCCTCCTCCCTCCTGAATGCCACAAGCCAGCTGATTGCCGCGGGCAGGAGGAGGGGGAGGAGGGGTAAGGTGCTGATCCGTGGGGTCTGCCGGCAGGTGGGAGGCACTGGGGGGAGGGCATAGAGGAGCTGATGGGGGGCTGCCAGCCGTGGACAAAGCAGGCAGCCAAGCGACCTTATAGCGAAGCATTGCACAATTTTAAATGGAGCACGTTCTGTAATTGAGCAGGGACGTAAGATCGAAACAACCTTAAGCAAGAGGACGTTAAGTGGGGAGTTACTGTGTGTGCGCATATGGTAGGAGCAGCTTGTGGCCCTCAGAGACATAGTATAAGTTCTTGAGGCCAGAGTGGCTGCACTGCTGGAGCTAAGGGAGACAGAAGGGTACATAGAAGAGACTTTCAGGGACACAATAGAGCAGTATCCCCACCAGCCTTACAGACTTTGTGCTGTTAAGGAGGATGAAAGTCTCAGGGAAGGAGAACAGCAAGCTGGAGCAGAGGGAAACAATCCCATATCTGCGGCTGGGAGCTGCCCTTCTCGACGATGTCATGGTAACCTCTCGCACTGAGGTTACCCCTGAAGGGGAGGGAACTCCAGATATGAGGCAGAGCTAGGTCAGCGGGTTTCAAACTGTGGGTCGGGACCCTGGAGTGGGTCGGGACTCCATTGTAATGGGGTCGCCAGGGCTGTCTTAGGCTTGCTGGGGTCCGGGGCTGAAGCCAGCCAGGGCCCAAGCCAAAGCCCAAGGGCTTCAGCACTGGGTGGTGGGGCTCAGGTTACAGGCCCCTTGCCTGGGGCTGGCATTTGGTTTTGGCCCCGCAGTGAGGATGACCAGATGACCCGATTTTATAGGAGCAGTCCTGATATTTGGGGCTTTTTTATATATGGGCTCCTATTACCTCCCACCCTCGTCCTGATTTTTTCACAATTGCTGTCTGGTCTTCCTACCCACGGCCCGGGGCAGTGGGGCTTGGGCTTTGGCCCCACCATCCAGGGCAGCATGGCTCAGGTGGGCTCAGGCTTCGCGCCTCCCTCTTGGGGTCATGTAGTAATTTTTGTTGTCAGAAGGGGGTTGCGGTGCAATGAAGTTGAGAACCCCTGAGCTAGGTAATAGTAATGGGGAATTCGATTATTAGAAATCTAGATAGCGGGGTTTGTGATGATCAGGAGAATCACATGGCAAATTGCCTGCTGGGTGCAAAAGTTGTGGATCTCATGAGACACTTAAACAGATTTGTGTGCTGTACTGGGGAGGAGCCGGACTGGAATAGGTACCAGTGACACAGGGAAAGGAAGGAGAGAGGTCCTGGAGGCCAAATTTAAGGTGCTAGGTAAGAGATTAAAGTCCAGGACCTCCACGGTAGCATTTTCTGGAATGCTTTCAGTTCAGCCCTTAGGGCCAGAATGACAGGCAGAACTTCAGGGTCTTAATGGGTGGGTGAGATGATGGTATCAGGCAAAGGGTTTTAAGTTTATTAGAAACTGGGGAACCTTGTGGGAAAGAAGGAACCTGTACAAGAAGGATGGGCCAAACATGGAACCAGACTGCTGGCATGTAAAATTAAGAGTTGTAGAGGATTTTTTAAACTAAGAGTTGGGGGAAAGCCGCTGTGCAGGGGAGCACATGGGTCGACCATATGGGATTAGATCCTCAGGGATGAGGTTAGTAAAGGGGGAACTCTATAGCCTAGTAAAACGGGTAGGAAAGAAGTTGATGAAGTAGAGGTAGGAGGCAGTGAGGAACAGTCAAATGTAAAAGTCCCATTTACATGAAAGCAAGTAACTGAATATTGACAACATGTACAAGAGCTTATATACAAAAGCTAGAAGTCTAAACAGAGAGGCAGGGTTGGTGAGGTACCATCTTTTATTGGACCAACTTCTGTTAGTGAGAGAAACAAGCTTTTGCATTTATGCAGTGCTGTGCTGCTCTCTGTAATGTCAGAAGCTTGTCTCTCTCACCAATAGAAGTTGGTCCGACAAAAGATGGTCCCGCACCCACTTTGTCTCTCTAGTATCCTGGGACCAACATGGCTACAACAACACTGCAAACAGAACTCTGAATACTAAGATGGATGACCTAGATGGCCTGGCAGTAAATGAGGCTATTGATATAATAGGCATTGTGAATACTTGGTGGAATGAGGATAATCAGTGGAACATGGTGATACCAGTGTGATGCTGGCAGACCAGGTACCAGTTCATGCCAGGTTCCCTGTATCTCCACTGAACACTGACAAAGACATAGCTGGAACCAGTCTGGGTCACCTGTGTGTTAGTATTGTTTAAACAGGTATTTGTGTTTAGACGTTACTGAATGCTTTGAATTAATCTCATTTATAACATCTGGATCCCATATTGTAACATAATATTTGAGCAGTTGCATTGTAAGTCTCTATAACCATGTAAATCCCTAGACAGGAGAGAGACATTAAGGCTATGTCTACACTTGCAGAGTTTTTGTGCTGTCAGTTTCACCGGGAATAGGAAACCGGTGAAAGAAAAGCGCTGGTTTGTGTACTCACTCACTTCCACAGGCGTCAGATAGTGCCTACATTTGCAGCACTTCCATCTCCGATGAGAGCAGCGCACTGAGGGCAGCTATCCCATAGTGCAGCTCTCTCCATTTTGATGATAGGTCTTGTGGGAAGAGGGAGTGAGCGCAGGGTCCAAGCGGCGGATCATTTTCCCCGTGAAGCAGCCATGGTCACTTGGCCAGATGAGCACCTGCAAACAAAACCGGAAAGGGAGTTTCAAAGTTCCCGGGGCTTTACAGGGGGTGGGGTGGACGTCTGTTTACCTGGCGTCAAAGTAGCAGAGCTGCTGGCCAGAGTGATCACCCAGAGGCTAAAAGCTATTTAAACAGGAAGAACGTATATTCACTTGCACATCACCGCAAAAGGATCAGCGGTAAGAACTGTTCGCCTCTCATGGAGGTGGTTTTCTGTTTGTGGTGAAGCTTCCGAGTTTCACCGCTAAAAGTTATTGGCAAGTGTAGATGCTCCCACAATTTTTGTGCAAAAAAGGGACTTTTTGCGCTTTAAATGGCAAGTGTAAACATGCCCTAATTAGTGTGAATGCAGATCTCCAACAGAAGGTGTTATGTCCTGCCCGTCAGTGAAGGCCCATCAACACTAGATGGACTAGAGAGGAACATTAAAGAGGGCAAAAGACTTTGGCTATGTCTATATTACCGCAGTAAGTTGATCTACGCTACACAACTCCAGCTACGTGAATAACGTAGCTGGAGTCAACATACATTAGGTCAAGTGACCGTGGGGTCTACACCATGGGGGGTCAATGGGAGAAACTCTCCCGTTGACTTACCTTTACTCTTCTCATCGGGAGTAGAGTACAGGGGTCAACTGGAGAGCGATCTGCTGTCGATCTGGTGGGTCTTCACTAGACCCGCCAAATCGACTGCCGGTGAATCGATGTCAGAACGTCGATCCTGGCTGTAGTGTAGATGTAGCCTTTGTTGTTTACTCTCTCCCCTCCCGCCATGAAGATGAGATTTGCAAATGCATTCCTCCCATCAGCTGAGTTTGCCGTTCAAAGGAGAAATGGGGAAGGAAATAAAAAGCCCCAGCAAGGAGGAACTATATCTTTATGCTGCTTGGATTCTGTGGGCAAGGATTACTAGGCATAAGCAAAAGATCCCCAGTGCATAGCCTGGGTTAGCCCTAAGGACATATAGAGTCTGCTTATCATACTACTTATCATATTACTTTTTGAAAGGTAAGATTGGGACTCATTTGTGTGTATATATGTTTGCCTGCTTTAATCTTGTAAAGAACTGTCCTATTTAATTTTCCTATTAATAAATCTGCATATAGTTTATTACAGGATTGGCTACAAGTGTTGTCTTTGGTGTGAGATCTTAAGTTCAATTGACCTGGAGTAAGTGACTGGTCCTCTAGGACTGGGAGCAACCTGAATATTGCTGTAATCCTTGGTGTAAGGGACCAAGTATCACAAAGGCATACTCACCTGGGTGGCAAGGCAGACTGGAGTACCCCAGGGGACTGTCTGTCTGTGACTCCATGTTTAGGCTGTTATAGTATGTGATGAGTTTGCACTTTATAATTGGTTGGTGAAGTCTAAGTACAGAACTCACAGCCAATTTGGGGTTTGTGCCCTTGTTTTTAACAGTCTGCCCTGAGGTTGGTACACATGCTGTTGAGCCACTGCAACTTGACGACCAGGGTACAAAATATTAGGAATGAAAAAATAGGTCACACCAATGGGGGAGTAGCACTGTATGTGAAAGAAAGCACAGAGTCAAATAAAGTAAAAATCTTAAATGACTCAAACTGTACCATAGAATTTCTATGGATAGAAATTATATTCTTGAATAATAAGAGTATAACAGTAGGAATATACTACTGAGCATCTGACCAGGATGGTGATAGTGACTGTGAAATGCTCAGGGAGATAGAGAGGCTACAAAGGCAGAAAATCCAGTAGTAATGGGGGATTTCAACTATCCTCATATTTGAGTGGATATATGTCACCTCAGGAATGGATGCAGAGATAAAATTTCTAGACCCAATAAAGACTGCTTCTTGGAGCAGCTAATCCTGGAGTCCACAAGGGGAAAGGCAATTCTTGATTTAGTTCTAAGAGGAGCACAGGAACTAGTACATGAAGTGAATATAGTTGAACTGCTCAGTAATAGCATCCATAACAAAATGAAATTTAACATTCATATTGGTGAGTTTCTTTTGCATTTTCCATAGTAGCTTTTAACTACACAAAAATGAAGAAGATAGTTAAATGGAAATTAAAAGGAATAGTCACAAGGGTGAAATGCCTGCAAACTGCATGGAGACAATTTAAAAACACTATAATAGAGGCTCAAATTAAATTTATACCACAAATACATTTCTTTAAAAAGGCACTGTGGCTAAGCAGCAAAGTAATATAGGTCGTTAGAAGCAAAAAGGCATCTTTACAACAATGGAAGTCAAATTCTACTGAGGAAAATAGAGAGAGCATAAACTCTGGCAAATCAAGTGTAAAAGTATAATTAGGCATGAAAAAAAATTTGAAGAGCATCTAGCTAAAGACAGAAAAACAGGGAAGTTATTTAAGTACATCAGAAGCAGGAAGCCTACCAAACAGTTGGTAGGGCCTCTGGACCATTGAGGTGCTAAAGGAGCACTCAAAAGATGACCAGCCAGTGTGGAGAAGCTAAATTAATTCTTGGCATCAGTCTTCCCCTCAGAGGATTCCCAAACTGAGGTGTCAGTAGAGGAGGTTTTGGAACAAATTGTTTAATTAATCTGTAATAAGTCACTAGGACCAGTGTATTTACCCAAGAGTTCTGAAGGAACTCAAATACAAAATTGCATACCTACTAACTGTGGTATGTAACGATCACTTAAATCAACCTCTGTATCAGATACTGGAGGATAGCTAATGTAACACTCATTTGAAAACGGCTCCAGAGGTGATCCTGACAATTATAAGCCAGTTTGCCAAATTTCAGTACCAGGCAAATTGGTTAAAACTATAGGAAAGAACAGAATTATCAGACACATAGATGAACATGATATCTTGGGGAAGAGTCAACATGTTTTTTTATAGAAAAATCATGCTTTAATCTATTAGACTTCTTTGAGGTGTCAACAAGCACGTGGAGAAGGGTGAAACAATTGATACAGTGTACTTGACTTTTAGAAGGCCTTTGACGGGGCCCTCACCAAAGGCTCTTAAGGGAGGTAAGCATGGATAACAGGGATGGTCCTCTCATGGATCAGTATCTGGTTAAAAGTTAAGAAACAAAGGATAGGAATAAATGGTCAAGTCTCACAATCAAGAAAGGTAAGTAGTGGGGTCCCCCGAGGATCTGTACTGGGACCTGTCCCGTTCAATATATTCATACATGAACTGGAAAAGGGGATGAACAGTGAGGTGGCAAAATTTGCTGATGATACAAAATTACTCAAGAGAATTAAGTCCAAAGCTAACTGCGAAGAGTTACAAAGGGATCTCACTAAAAAGTAATGCACATTGGAAAACATAATCCCAACTGTACATACAAAATGATGAGGCCTAAATTAGCTGTTACCACTCAAGAAAGATCTTGGAGTCATTGAGAACATCTGCTCAGTGTGCAGCAGCAGTCAAAAAAGCTAATGATGTTAGAAACCATTAGGATATGGATAGATAATAAAACAGAAAATATGATAAATCCATGGTATATCCACATGCAGTTCTGGTCACCCCCTCTCAAAAAAGATACATTTGAACTGGAAAAAGTGCAAAGAAAGGCAACAAAAATGATTAGGGGTATGGAAGAGCTTCCATATAGGAGACATTAAAAAGATTGGGACTATTTAGCTTAGAAAAGAGATGACTAAGAGGGGATTGTGAACCTTACTGCATCCCAATTCAAGAAAGCAAGGGGCTTAGTGGTATCTGGTAATGTGTTTCCACTGGTCTGACCAGTTTAATGTATCCCAGTTCATTAATGTCATAAACTGTATCTGATATGTGTCATTTAAGGTATCATTGGAAAACTAATAACACACTGATCATTAATATTCTTGCATGGTGTGTGTACACTAAATGCTCCACGGACCATACAAGTAGGAAGGAAATGTGGAACTAAAATGTGTTTTACTGGACAAGTCTGAGGAGTGGGTAAACATGTTTCTCCCAGACAAAGGACAAGCCAGTGCCTCCAACCAGGTGTCCTCAGAGTTGATTAACATCACATGTCAAGTGGCCATTCATTTGCATCGGTAGAGGGCAGGAACGGATCAATCTGCATTTTAGCAAACACCAGTGAGGGAAGAAACCACCATGGAACTTTCTTCACCACCAGATCCCATGTCTCCTTCCTCACAGTTTGAATGGACTTTATCTTGGTGGGGTAACCTTCAGAAGAATCCATTTCAAAGGGTCACTGGACTGTAAAATGGATAGGCAAAGAACCCAAAGTTATCTTTCATGTAAGAATAAAAGGTACTGATCACTTTGTCTTTGTGGGAGATCCTGACCCAGCATGTAGTCAGACATCTCGTTGGAAAGAAGAGTGGTAAGAATCTTACCTTGAACCAAGTCTGTAGTTTTGTTAAGTATTAATCTCTAGAAAGTGCTTTTCACTTTTATATGCTTGTAACCATTTCTAAATTTGTCCTTTATACTTGAACTCACTAAAAGTCCTATCTCCTTTTCTTAATAACTTGTTTTACTTTTAATCTAAACCAGGGGTCGGCAACCTCTGGCACGCGGCTCGCCAGGGTAAGCACCCTGGCGGGCCAGGCCAGTTTGTTTATCTGCTGCGTCAGTAGGTTCAGTGGACTGCAGCTCCCACTGGCTGCGGTTCGCTGTCCCAGGCCAATGGGGGTGGCGGGAAGCCGTGGCCAGCACATCCCTCAGCCCGCGGCGCTTCCCGCCACCCCCATTGGCCTAGGACGGCGAACCACGGCCAGTGGGCACCGTGATCCACCGAACCTGCTGATGTGGCAGATAAACAAAAACTGGCCCGCCAGGGTGCTTACCCTGACGAGCCACATGCCAGAGGTTGCTGACCCCTGATCTAAACCAACCCAGTGCTGTTTGAATTTAAGTGAAAAGCCATGCGTTTTGTCTCTTTAGAGGAGCAAAAATAACCTTATTATTCCTCTGAACGTGACAGGGATATGATAGAGGTCTATAAAATCTTGAACTGAGTGTAGAAAATGACTAGGGAAGTGTTATTTACCCCTTTTAATAACATAAGAACCAGGTGTCACCCGATGAAATTAATAGGCGTCAGGTTTAAAACAAACATAAGGAAGTGCTTCTTCAGATAACACAGCCAACCTGTGGAACTCCTTGCCAAGCGATGTTGTGAAGGCCAAAAGTATAACTGGGTTCAAAAAAAGGATTAGATAAGTTCATGGAGGATAGATCTATCAATGGCTATTAGCCAAGATGGTCAGGGACACAACCCCATGCTCTAGGTGTACCTAAACCTCCGACTGCCAGAAGCTGGGTTTGGATGACAGGGGATGGATCACTCGGTAATTCCCCTGTTCGTTCCTTCTGAAGTGTCTGGCACTGGCCACTGTTGGAAGAGAGGATACTGCACTAGATGGACCAGCAGTCTGACTCAGTATGGTTATTCTTATGACTGAGCTGATGCACCCACTAGATATATACTGATGCCATCCCTTTATGTATGTTAGAGGCCTGCGTGCACAATATAAACACAGTCTATTTTCAGATATCTTTGGAGAGTATCCAAATCCCCAGGATTTGGGACAAGCAGAGGTGGTGGGGAAAATGGCTTAGAAAATAAGGGAGCAAGAGGAATCTAACTACTCAGATCCAAAATCAACACCACAGTCACAGAAATAATGCCCCTCCAGGAAGAGCTACTGATTAAACACTCAAAAGCCCTTTCTGCCAACATAGAGCAGAGGCTTTCTACTCAGGATGTAAGCTGGGTAAATACTCTGGGGGAGGAAACAGAAGGACATAGGGATTCTGGATTTATAGCCAACGCAGTCATAAACACCACCTTTCCCTCCTAGATGGCCAACAGCTATCTCACTGATGGATTAATTATGTCTTGTATCTCTATACCCCCTATTTTCTGTGCTTGATCCCCTCCAGGGGTTGTATGACAGCTACAGTATCCAGTATAGAAGGACATTGTCCAAGATGCAGAACTCCTACATCACTTTGGTGTAAGGCCTGCCTATCCCTAGAAAAGCAAACGTGATCTGTGTCACAGACACTGACTTCAGTAGCATCTTCAGTGTGACCCCTTGCAAGGGCCATATGGCAAGGCTGTAGAATGCAGTGCCAGCACAGATTGTGCTGGAAAGTGCCTGGCTCCTCTGACTGCCCTATCTGTGATCAGCGGAAGGGGGAGAAGGTGGTGCTGGGTAGATTTAGAGGTGAACCTGCACTCCTGTGCGACCCGTGCCAGGCTGAGCATGAAGACTTTTCTCTGGGGATCTTGAACTCTTTTAAGGAGGCCGAGGCACCTTGTCCTGCTACTTTCTTCCCCAGAATTGTCTCATGATACACAGCCCTCATATGGCCAGGTGCTGTATCCGCTTCCTTGTGCCATCTACGGTTTGTCTGGGCTGGGCCTTTTGGCACTGGGGCAATTGAAGTAAGAAGACAATTTACTGATTGTTACTTATTATCAGTTGCACATTATGGCTTCATGGATCCATACATGTGTTCTATTCACCACAGTTTTTCCAGGGCTGTTGTGAATCCACCTGTTGTGCCTCCCTGGGTGCAAATGCATTTAGCCAGCTAATTGAGCTGCAAGAGGTGTGAACTCATTAGCCAGACAGCTCCCTCTTGGACCACACATTTGTGGAGGCACAAGAATTAAGTTATTGCTTCCAAAATCAATTGTATTTTTTCCTCCCTCACCAAACTGCCTTAAATTCTGCATTATTCAGTTGGTAGCTTAGGGATTACTTATGAAGTTTGCTGAAATGTCCACTCTTGAGTCAAATCAATGTTTTCCTTTGAAGATCTGCCATTGCAAACACTAAAGACATGGTGATCTGGAAGTGAGCACTTTTTAGAGGATGGCGGAATATTGGTGTTATTGTTCCTGCCAGCCCCTCGAATAGATAACGTACTTTTCTGACAGCTGCAGTGCAGATGCAGTGGGTAGAAGGAGGTCTTTTGTATGTCTAGCTAATATATTATAGTTTGTCTGTACTGAATGCCCTCTTGGACTTTTCATGCAGGCTATCTTGGGGACTTATACAAAAACAAATTGACTAGTTTGGATACTTAAGAATGAACCCAGTTAGGGGGAGGGAAATTAACTCCCTCACTGCTGGTTTCTGCTGCAGCATCATTGGAATGTACCACTGGAATCTGGTGAATCATTAGAACGCCAGAGTGTTCTTTCAATCTTTTCCATTCACTCTCTGGGTGCAGAGTTAGGCTGAGTATCTGGGTATCCCATCCCTAATGTTCCACTGGAATATTGGGAATCAGTGACACAACCTGGTGCACATGGAGCCGTGTGGGTGCTACCAAGTAAGTGAGGCAGTGGTTAAGCCTAAAATTAGCAAGAATAATAAGATGGGTGTATGTAGGGCAAAATGAGGCATTGAGGTGACCGGCTATCAAGGTGATGAGCATGGTATAAGATGGGTGCTGAGACTGGGTGGGTGCTAAGACTGAATCACAGTAGGCTTCTGTGTCTGTGCTCTGAGCTGGGGGAGGGGAGGGTCTCTATCCTTTCTATTCAGTTGATGGCCTAGGTATAGGATGGGAAGAGTTTTAAGCTTGTGCTTTTGATTTTTAAGGAGTCTCCTTCTGGCTGCCAAACAGATGGCTGCTTTTCCATCACTGTATTCCTCAGCCTGCAGTACCCCAGGAGATTACCCTGACTGGAACAAACAATACCTGAGGCAATTGTGCTCCCTAGAAGGTTATACTTTTTAAGCCTTGTTTGGTCTAGAGCTAATACATTCATAATCCATGGTACTGGCTAGTGGAGCACGCAGCATGACGAGTCTCTGCTAATATTTGACATGGAGAGAAATGTCTCCTCCAGCTCTGCAATTGCTGGGCCAAATTCATCTCGGGTGAAACTCCATTGATTTCATTGGCATTACAGCAACGATGAATTAGTCTCTGTATCCTGGGAGATCTCTTTCATTCCGGATCCACCACTGCTTTGTCACTGTTTATACGAGGCCCTGCATATACAATGGGAGGCTTCTAGTTCGCTTCCAAATATTTCCTGCTAAGGGCAGACTGTAGCATTTTGGGACAGAGAAGATGAGTCAAGGATATTGAATGCAGGAAGCCACGGGCGACAGCAATCTAAAATGCTGCGTATCGTATTATGAACAAGCAACTTACGTAAGGCACGAACTGGGTTTGGCTTGTGAGCACTTCTGTCTTTTGACTTGGCGGCCACTTCTGGTACCTCTTATGTGTATCCAAGGCATGGTAGGAGGGTGCAAACTTCCCTCTCTATAGACTTTGCAACATTTACCTGTCTCATAATCCCTTGCAGGCTGGATCACTGCAGTGTTCTCTACTTGGGGCTACCCTTGAAAAGGAGGTGGTGATGAATGCAGCGCATTCTCCTCTTCAGTGTGGGGTCCTACAGGATATAATGTTGGTGCTCTGAGATCTGCCCTGATCACATCTTTACTGCCAGGTGAAATATACGATTTTGGGTTGTGCTTTGTCTCTAGGGCCCAAAATGTGTTGGGACCTGAGTATTTGAGAGGCTGCCTCTCCTTCAAGTGTCCCTCATGATGATTAGGACGTTCCTGCTGTCTGTTCCTTGTATCAAACCATACAAACACAGTGGCTGTGTAGAAGGGAGAAAGACCGGTGAAATCTGACATCAGGGGAGGCTCTGCTCCAGCAGAAACTCCTGGGGGCATAGAGCCTGACTTAATCATAGTGAATCTTGGAGCATAGATCGGCGTAGCTCTGCTGCAATCTTTGGCTGGTGCAGAGGAGGAGGCAAGGCTGTCTCCCTGTGGGAAGGCTGGTGAGGTTAGTCGCATGCATTTTGGGCATAAGGAATGAGATTAGTTCCTGCACCAGGGGACAGGAATAGTTTTGTGCCTTATTCTCTCCCCCACGCTACCACACCCATGCAGGGTCTGTCGTAGTCGAGCCTGGAAGGTGTTTTGTTCCTTTTGACTTTCCCCACCCTAGCTGAAAGTTCTTTAATGGTGAAGGAAGCCAAGCTATGCTCAGTGACAGGTGTGGCTGTTGCTATAGCAATGCCTCAGGACAAACTCCTGAGCCAACACCCCCTTTCTATTCCCCTCCCTTCCCCGCCTCACATCAGAGAAGTTGTATCTACATCCATACTTCGCTTCACAGGCTTGTGTTTATTCTGATGTGTTTCAGATCCATTCTCAGAAGTCCTTTGGTGCTGTGAACAAAGCACAAAAGATGCTCCCTGTGTGCTGGCACGCGTCCTAATACAGCGGAAAGCAAGGTCAACGTTTCAATAACATGTGGTCATGCTGTCCCCAAATACTTGCTCAGCAGCCTGGTTCAAGAGGCAGCGTTCTAGCATTTTGTTACTGGCGTACTCAGGAAAAGGGGAGAAAATGCACTTGTGGCTGCAGGGACCCTTCATGCAATGCTCTGCAATACTGGAGGAATGTGCTGTGTTTTGTGTTTGAGTCTCAATCCACAGATGCTATGAAACTTACAAAATGCAACGCTCATATGCTTTTAAATCCGGTAGTGGAGAATGTTTGGTGGCTAATGTTCAGCAGCCCTCTGCAGAAATATTAGCTAACCCTTATTTTCATGGAGTCCAACTGGTGCCGCTTACCCTCTTTTCAAAGTGCTAATAGCAGCATGACTTGTCTACACTAGGGGTGTGCATCCATGCTGCTATCCTGGTGGCTGGCCAGCAACCGTGGCTGTAGTCAGGGCAAATCCCCAATGTACACTAGGCCTTGGAGCCTAACATGCCCTAACAATAAAGAATTTGGACTGAACTGAATGGTCAGAGAGAGACCTGCATGCTCACCCTAAAGGTGGTGTTTGTAATTCAGGGCTTAAGCCTGGACTACACTAGAAATGGTTGCTAGCCTAGCAGTCTTAGTTAAGGGTGGGATTTTGTGGTGTTTCTGTGCTACCAAAAGCCCTCGTGTCAGATACGTTTATATCAACAAAAAATGCTTGTGCTGGGATAGCTTATTTCACTTGCTGAGCCAGTATGAGCTACATCAGCGAAAGCACATTTGTGCTGATATAAGTTGTGTCAACACTTGGCGGGTTTTGCCTGTATAGCTATAGTGGCAAAACTTTTACACATAGACTAGGCCTTAATCATTCTGACAGGCCAGTGTGGGGAAGCTAGTGCTCCTGCTGCTTGTGCTGTACCAGTTCTGTGGACAGATAAGCGCTTGCTCACTGTTAGCCCTTTGCAAATAAATAAGAAGAGAGGTGCTAGGGGTATCCACTGAGCAACTTTCACAGGCACTAAATTCACACACAGAGAGAAAAACTGGAACAAAATAATGAACAAGAATTGTAACTCAGACCAAAAACCATCTCTGGAATTTAAATTGAAATCTCAGGTTAGAAAGCAAGTTACACTGTAAAAAGGAAAACCCATGAAGTACAGAGGTTCCCTAGTTTGGCAGCTTCTTATGCTTTTTACCCCATCCCGCACAGTTCTTCTTTATGGAAAGTTTGCTCTCTTCAAGCCAGGCTCAGTCATGTTGTGCCAGTGCTGAATCTAGCGTGTGTGTGTGTGTGTGTGTGTGTGTGTGTGTTACAGCACATTCAGCATTACCTTTTATTAGGGCCTGCCCTGATTGAAGTCAGTGGCAAACAACCAGTAGACTTCACTGGGAAATTGATGGATTCATGATATCTGAGGAAGACTTTGGGCTGATGAATTCTGTATGTGGGGTGAGTCCCTGAAGAGTTTCTTCTCTTAGGATCTGATCCAAAGCCAGTTGTAGACCATGGGAGATTTTTTTTGTATTGCCTCTTATGGCCTCTAATTGGCTCTGGATCTGGCCCGTAATGAGTAGCACACAGTAATTACAGATACTGTGTAACATTGTCATTGACCTTCTGTGAGTTATGTGCTGTAAAACATACACTGGTAAGTGAAATATTAATAGAAATAATGAGTCTGGGTTCGATGCACCTGGAATTTTAACATTTTCATTTTCAAGTGGCTGCTGAGAACACAGGTGAGGGTGTTGTTTGTTTATTTTTGTTCTAGACGTGTCATTGGATTTCCCATGCATTAGTGCCTCTCTTAAAGATACCAATGTAATTGATGATTCAGGCTTTGGCTACACTTAAACTTCAAAGCGCTGCTGCGGCAGCGCTGCCGCGGCAGCGCTGCCACGGCAGCGCTTTGAAGCACTAAGTGTAGTCAAAGCGCCAGCGCTGGGAGAAATCTCTCCCAGCGCTGTCCGTACTCCACCTCCCTGTGGGGAATAACGGACAGCGCTGGGAGCCGTGCTCCCAGCGCTGGGGCTTTGACTACACTGGCGCTTTGCAGCGCCGCAATTTGCAGCGCTGGAGAGGGTGTGTTTTCACACCCTGCTGCAGCGCTGCAAATTTGTAAGTGTAGCCAAGCCCTCAGTGGCTGGGCTATTGCGTTGGTTTGTGGCAGACTCACGTCTGAGATTGACCTCTGCTGTCTCGTTCTTTGTGCCTTACAGATTTGGCGCTCACTGGGCCAGATGCAGCTCTGGTGTAAGCAGGTGCAACTCTGACTTGGTTTTGGATGGAAAGAATGTAAACTGAATTTCTCTGGAGCCCCCCTTTGTAGGCAGCCATAAAGCATCATTAAACGCTTAACTGACATTGCCACCATTTTGGCTGGTGGGGTTGGTTCAGAGCTGCTGCTGCTACAGAAGTAGAAGATGGGAACTCGAAAGAAAAGACAAACAATGTGTTGGAATGAAGGCACGGGAAACCTGACTAATTCCACCCTTGAACTTCCTAGAGCCTGATGCTATGACCCACTGAGTGCTCAGGACCCCTCTGGATTGAGATCCTGATGTTCAGAGTCCTTGCTTATGGAGAGAAGCACCCCTTAGTCCTATGTGCCCTTGGGATAGCAATTCCTGGGGACTTACTTGCTAATAGAAATACACTGTTAAAGTTTATTCTTTAGTGGGAGCAGCCCATAAAAAAGTTTAAATCCGTTACAGGGGATGATGGAAAAAGGAGTTATGTAGCAGCCTTCAGTAAAAAGTTTAATTATGTGAAGTCAACTTATTTTTCCATTTGTTTCTGCTTCCTGCCTACTCTGCCCTTGTTTTTCCATAGCTACTTAATATAATGTTGAGATGAGAGGGTATCTGCATTAGATTTCTTTTGGACTTTGATTTACTGATCTCAAGGCAGATTGGATTTAAACATGTAAGATGAGTTTATAAACCATAAATAGGATAACTTTGGACATTAAACTTGACCCTGATATCTTTAATTACCACGTGCATAGTTTCTGTTCTGCTTTTCTTTCATTTGCTGATGTGGTCAAATTATGTAAGCTCTTTTTAAAAAAAAAATATCAGCATGGATTTCACAGTGATATTAATTTGTTCCTATTTTGGAACCAACTAGGGCAAAATTACTAAACTTTTACAGCATTTCTTAAACTCCAAGCCTGCATGTTGCTTTTTTAACAAAATAATGGGGGAGATTTTCAAAGACCCAATTAGCAGTAATCTCCTACCAAAACCTGTTGTTCTGGCATCTGCAGAAGACTAAACATGATTCATCTAAATTTTTTACTTTGCCTTTGATAAGGGATGAAATACCTAGGGCAAGCCAAACTAGTAAATTAGTTGTCATTGTCCTGCAATGAATGTAGCCGACTGTAGAGTAGTTCCAGCTTGTTTTGGGGTAGGTGGCGTTGGGGTTATTTAAGCAGTGAATTTGTGCTTGCTGAGGTGCATGGATGTAAGGCCAAATTTTGTCCTTGGCACCTTGATATCAGTGGGAGACACAAGAGTGTCCAAGAGCAGAATTTTTGCCTGTTTATAAAATATTGGCTATTCTAATACCCAGGAGTATACAGAACCCTCAATATCCAGGATCATGGTTAAGGAGGAGAGTTAAGTATAGCATGTTTAAAGAGGTGGAACCAAATCTTAGGGCCAAATCCTGATCTCATTGAAAGCAATGGCAAAAGTCCCATTGATTTCAGGAGGACCAGCATTGAGCCCTTGGGTGTAACAACACACTTGTGTAGCAAATATACTGTTATTTCCATAGTCACCAAGAGGGGCAAATGAATGACTGTTTATAATGCCTAATGGCGGTATATTTTCCTTTCTCTGGTTCCTACAAGTGAGGCCTAGTGATGATTGGCTCCTTCAGGTGTGGAAGGGAATCACCATCCTGGGCCCTAATGCATCCCACCTGGTTTGGTCAAAGGAAGGCATTTTTGCCTTAAGACAAATTCTCCCACTTGCACCTCTTGGGCCTATTCTATACCAGATGATGTTGTACCCATTCTTCAGAGGCACTAGTGCTAGCAACAGTGTAATCACTAGTGCAGATGGGACTCGGGCATTTTCAGCCCCATGCAGGTTCAGTGCCCAGTGCGTTAGAACAGTGCTGGAAATGTGGAAGCTCTATCTTCACTAGTGCTTCTACCACTGGTAGCACTGGGGCAGCTGCAGTCTCTGGAAAACAGGCCCACAGCTCTCTGGCTGAAATGCACCTTTTCAATGCCCCACTGGCTAAGTGAGTGCTGTGTGGTGCCCGGGGCAAGAGAAACCTTGGCTAAGCAGCTGTGATTAGAGATGATGTAGGATCACAGACTGTCCTATCTCTATTGAGTGTAGAGGGAGCAGTGAGCTAAAAGACAAATGATTGTTTTAACTAAGCTGGGGATTTTGAAGCCAGGAATATTATACAAGCAAAACCTAGGAGGTAAGTCAGGCTGAAAAATTGAAGCTTTTTAGACTCCTATACCGTTTTATTGGAGCTATTATTAAAACTCTAACTCCTTATTCAGACCTGTGTATCTCTTGGAGGAGCTTAATTTTAGAACTGCCATGAATAGAAACGGGTCAGACAAGCCGTTAAGGCTTTGGGGATGGTAAACACTTCATACTAGTAGGTCTCTCTCTCTCTCTCATTCTGTGAGTGGCCTACATCAATAGAAGGCTTAGCTAGCACAACAGCAAACTTATCTGCTCTCCATTCTTAATGTTCTTCAACAGGGAAGATAAGCTTGCCCCTTTCTATTTTAAACCTCGCTTTTGGGAGGATGTCTATCTTTAAATCTTTGATGCTTGGGCGCATGTTGTTGCCTCAATGTAATTTCTTTTCGTTAAGAATGTTTGAAACAGCAAAGCCTTCTGTACTTTGAAAGGTGCTAAAAACTAAATTTAGTCCTAGTGTGTGTGTGTGTGTGTGTGTGTGAGAGAGAGAGAGGTTCTGCCAGCCCAAACCTACACCCTATAGTTGTATTTGCTGCACTCAACATTTTTATCATCATTTCCAACCAAGAGTGATAGCTTTATGATGTATCATCTTTTTCAGCATTGACAGAGTGCTTAGCTTAGTACAAAACACAAGAAGACATAGTCACTACACTGGAATGTTTATGCTCTAACCAGACTGCAAACACTTTTGGATTGTAAATTCTTCAAGACAGGGACCATCTTGTTCTCTGTTTTGCAGGGCTCTGGGCACACTTAATATATGACAGAGTAAAGCATTGAATGAATTGGGAGACAGAGGAAAGTGCTCTCTCAGAGGGTTTTTCCTCTTTTTAGTATTGCTGGTGGATGGATGGATTAAAGGCACTACTTATCATGGATTTTGTTCCCATCACATGTAGCATCAGCCAGTGTTGCACTATAATCTTCGAGGGATCCAAATGTGTTGCAGTGCTCAGGCACCACTCCTAGCAGGGTTACTATCTTAACATTGTTTTCATATTGTATGGGTAAAATTTTCCACTTCACCTCACACTGACTGTACGTTTTTGACCCATTCTGTGTGTTGAACGAGGATGGGTTTGCAATAAACATGCTTGTTATGGGTAAGTGATCAGCAATATGGCCCCGAAAATTTTTCTCCACAGGATTAAACTATGAATTGATGAGCCTGTCTCTCCCTCATCCAAACAGATTAACTGTATTCAGATTTGTAAAACACGCAGTTAAGTCTTTATTATGTTGCATAATAAGGCCTGCAAGGGAACTATTACAGATATTTCAGATAAAGCAGCATTATGTTCTGCAGCATTAGATACATGTCAGCGCCTTTAATTATTGGCATGGTTCAGTCCTAGGCAAATAGCTCTTCACTTCCCCACCTAGAAGACTGTTTCATTATGAATTTAGATTTGTTTTGTTTTGAAGTGCTTCAACCCAATCTGCAGTGTTATGGGTGCAGTGTTGTAACTGCAAATTTTGTTTGCAATTTGCTGTGCAAATGAGAGAATGCACCATACATGTCAAACTCTCGGATCTGTGGAAGCATTCAGGTAATTAAATAGGTGCATGCTGTCATTTGTGCCCACAACTAACTGCAGGTACAACACTGCTCTTTCTGAAAATAAGGCCCTATGTATACTGTTGCTGTAGAGACAAACCACAGGAAAAAACTATGGTAAAGGAACATTCAGGGCCTTGCTGCAAGATTCACCAAGCCAAGGAAATTCTGCAAGGACGCACTAAGGGCCTGAGTACCGTAAAGGTCTAGATAGCGTCTGCCAAGAAATCATATTTCACATTGATTGGGATTGTTAAAATATGGTCTCTTTTAAAAACATGGCTGGGAGAATGACGAATTGCTACAGGTTGAGTTGGGGCAGTGAGAACTGGCTTAGAATTCAGAAGGACTCTCCTCTAGGGAAGATTGGGAAGGAAAAAGAATGTGTTCAGTCTTATCACCTCAGCGTCACTCCACACTTAACTCCTTTGGACTGTGCTTGACCCCTCCATGTCCCACTCATGCCTCATTCCCTTTCTATTTGACTGATCCTCCTCCTGACTAAACTAGCCATCCTGCTTGTGTGTCAGGCCCCTTCTCCCTCCCTCTGTCTGTCTTGTCTATTTAGATTGAAAGCTCTTTGTGGCAGGAATCATCTGCTCCTCTGCATTGACACACTGCCTAGCACAATGGAGCCCCATACTGGGTTGTCTCATAGGCTTTACTGTAATAAACATGATTTATTAATAAAAATGTAATCATATGTGTAGACAGCGCCTCCTCCGATAGATGGTGCTGTCTTTATCTTAGTGTTAAATTGTTGTCATGTTTGTTACTGTTGATCTGAACTGGAGGGTCAGCAGGAAGTTCAGTCTTGCCCATGTGCTAGAGTTGGTACTTGCAGTGTTCCAATAAATCTCTTGCTAAGAGAGATTCCTCATCCTTCCCCACCCTCTAATGGAGGGGATGGCTTGATTGATAGGTGAAACTGGTGCAAAAACAACAATAAACCATACGGTGGTTCCTGAGGATGTAGAAAAATGTTCTAATCATAAATTAATGCTGACCTTAGCTAGAATAGCTTTGTACTTTGCAGCTTCTGCCACAGGATTGTCACTAATGAGTTGTTTGTTTGCATAGGATTTTTTTTTAATAAACACCTGTCAGCTAAATCACATTTGAATGTAAACACCACTCGAAAGCATTATGGGACTCATTCATTCTCACTTTTTGAAGGGTCTCCAGGGCCCATACTGAGGAGTCATGAGCCATGCCTCTCTCTCCACCTGTGTGCTGCTTCCTGGGTGTGGGAGGCCACCTCAGTGTGCTCTGCTGTGATCATACTATAACAGTAGTGTGTGTCAGAAGATGATGTGTAAGATGCCATTCACTTCACATGCCACTGCCAGCAACTTCTAGGGATCGGTCTTTGTGAGAGAACACAATCTGGTGGAATTTTTTGTTTGCTGCAGCACAGAGATCACTCCAGGACTCTGCCTTCCAAAAGGCAGAATGGGCTTATCCACTGGGCGTCTTTCCACTGACTTCCATGGACATCAGGCCCCCTCTGAGTAAAAGGAGCTACACAGTTTGAGATCAGGGTCACTGCTGGCGCTCAGCATATAAACTACAGGCAGTGCGGTGGGAAACGTCCCAGTCTTGCTTTGTAACTGAATTGCGGTAGAAACAGGAATATCTATCCAAACTGGCAGCTTCTTAATTATTTAAGCTGAAATCTCAGCAGGTGAAAATGGGGTTTGGCACTGGTGACTGACTCTCCCTGATGCTTATTGTGCAGGCCCACACTGCCTCAACAGCCACTGCCAAAAACCACCAAAACAAAACTGTTTTGTGGTACCCTGTCCCTTAACTTCATCGATTTAACCCATCTCCCTCTGAGTGTAAGTTTTCCCTGTAACATTTGGAGGCCTTTATTTAAATGAAGCTTTTCATTACTGAAAGTAGCCCCGTGGCCTGCTGGGAAGTGTACTCAGATTTTTTGACGGCACTTATTGGAGAAAAGTTATGAGTATTTCTTAAAAAGCCCAGGAAAGGTTAATAGCAGTCTAGAGTTCTCCCATAGTAATACCTTTTATATAGTGCTTTTTGGCTGTAAATCTTTAAGCACTTTACGGTATCATATCCCTATCAGTAAATTGGGGAAACTGAGGCACAGAGGTGAAGGCCAGTGACAGAGCTAGGACAAGAATCCAGTTCTCCTGAGTCCAAGTCCAGTGCTCTATCCTCTAGGCTACACTGCCTATGGAAATTACACAAATGCCTTTGAGACCTGGCTTTGCAAATTTTTATCAGTCAAATGAAATTATCAATGTGAAGCCAGCATGGATTCGTGATCAATGCGTACTGACTTGGTGAGGTCTACCTAAGGGTGACCTCCTTTTGTGGATTTAACTCACTAGCTCATGCAATTTCCAAATGAAGCTAATTTAAATTAATTCACATACTTCAGAAACAAGGTGCAGGAAAGCAGCAATCAGGCTTTGGTTAGTGCCATCTGCGATTGTCCACTTGCTAAAAGTTAATTAAGGTTTAAAGATAAACCTTAATGAGGTTGGCAGTGAGGATGCAACTGTAACTAGCTCTTGTTTAGCACAAACCCCTTTCAGATTTCTGTGCAAGGTCAAATATCGTATCTACTGGCAGCCTGACAGCGTTGCAGTACAGTTACAAAATGAGCTTCCCACTGAAGCCAGAAATAAAGTAGATGAGAGTCCAGCAGTCTTACTTCCTGGAAAGCTGAAAACCCTTCTGGCACTTACTAGGATTTCCCAGGGATGTGTTCGTCTCACTTGACTTGCAAATATGACAGTGTTTGCACTGCAGATTGTAATGCATAGCAAGGATCTTTGAATGTCTATTCTGATGGGAATAACAAATTGACTTTAATTCTTCATTTTTGGTAGGGGCTCATTAGAGCAGTTCACAGGACCGTAAACACTAGGGCAGGTGGGGTAAACATGTTTATGGCTCTTCTAGGAAGCAATATACAGCCCATAACTTCGTTTCTCAATGTCTTTGTGTCCCATCAAGTGTGCTTGTGGGAGGCATAAATTTCAGTCTTTTTGATAAAATAGTCACTTGGGTGGTAGCTGCTGGTTTTAATTTTCCCAAGATGTTTCAAGATCTGTCTCTAAATCTGGGCTGGTTACTGTAAACCCTTCCAAAGCGCATTGAAGTCATGGGGGTCTTTCCCTTTGTATCAGGGCCCTGGAGACTACATTTCACATTTTGTAAGGAGAATTACCGTATGTCCCTTCTGAATTCAGAGTGCCTACGGTATAGTTCTGAGACAGCTAACTATAAATGCTGGGTTACAGGCAAGAGAATACTTAGGTGGAAGTGAGGTTCTTTGGTATAGGAGCCTTATGGATATGTGTTCTCACCTATTATAGCGTGCACCATTTGGTGCCAAGTTTCTACTCTGCTGGGGGGTGCTCCCCCCCCCCGCTCTGCCCAGGCCCTGCCCCCACTCCACCCCTTTCCCCCAAGGCCCCACCTCCACCCTGCTTCTTCCCATCCCTGCTCCACCCCTGCTGCACCTCTTCCCTGCCTGGTGTCACCCCCGCCAGTTCCGGCTCCTCCTCCCCAGCACCTCCAGATGCCATGGAACAGCTGCTCTGTGGTGGGCAGTAGGCGCTGGGAGGGAGGGGGAGGTGCTGATCTGTGGGGCCTGCTGGTGGGCAGGAGGCACTGGGGGGAGGGGGGAGGTTTTGGTAGGGGGGCTGACAGTGGGTGCTCAGCACCCACCCTGTTTTTCCCCGTGGGTGCTCCAGCCCCAGAACACCCACGGAGTCGGTGCCTATGGTGTGCATGTGCATATATATTATATTACATACTGTCTATATGTAGCATTTTGGGTAGCAGAGCGACATGTCAGCAGTTGGAGGAATTCTCTTCCAGGCTTTGACTGACTTGTGTGACCTAAGCCTTGTCTACACTGGACTTTCATCGGTGTGAAAAAAGCACACCCCGATCAACAAACGTTTTAGTGACGAAAAGCGCCAGTGTGAACAGTGCATTGTTGGTGGGAGCGCTCTCCTGCTGACAAAGCTACCACTGCTCATTGGGGGTGGAAGCTTTTTGTCAGAGGGAGAGCTCTCTCCTACCGACAAACAGCGGCTACACTGCGCACCTTTTAGCAGCACAGCTGTAGCGGCACAGCTGTGTCGTTAAAAGGTGTGTAGTGTAGACAAAGCTTTAGTCACTCAAGCACGTAACTTAATTCCCATGCTTCAGTTTACCCCACTGTATAAAGACTGTCACAATGTTTACGTACCTCACATGGCTTTTTGGAGGACTGATGTCTTCAACCTGTCTTGAGAGCCTGGGAGGAATGGTGCTCTGCAGAGTGCAAAATAATGCTGTGATAAAACTGAATAAGCAGTCAGTTGTTTTCAACCATCTTTTTTTGCATTGCATAACTTCGTTCCCCAGGTTATTCTCACAAGACATACCCATGGAGACCAGAGATTCTTGGCCATTTCAATATCCCTGGAGGAAAAATCCTCAAACCAAATAAGGAGGGCAGATGGGAGATGCAAATGATATTTTAAAAAACATGGGGACAACTCCTCAGCTGATGTCAATGGTCATAGCTCCATTGTGCTGCCTAGTTTGAAAATAAACTAACATTCATGTCTAACTAATTAATAGAAATCTGTTTTTTAACAAGAATTCAGATCCTTCTTTGGCCAGATGCAGGGAGGGGTTGGTTATTTTTTATGACATTTTTTTTTCAGTGTATGGATGTACAGGAATTCTTGGCAACATGAGTCTGAGACACAGGGCCCAATGAATAACACGATTCAGGTGCTCAGTACCTCAAACTCCCATTGCCGGGGCTCAGCAGCCCTTAAGATTTCTCCCACAGAGAAGGCAAATAAAGATAGTGAATGTTAAGGTTTTGGAGGGTTGGATTTGTTGATGTCTTGATCCTGATGAGAGGCCAGTGGCTGCTCCCCACTTATATTGGTGTACATAGGGAGTTCCAGCCTGAGTTATTTTCTACACACTTGCTAAGTCAAGGATGAGCAAATTTTTTGGGCCAAGGGCCACATCTGGGTGGGGAAATTGTATGCAGGGCCGGGGCAGGGGATTGGGTTGCAGGAGGGGGTGCAGTGTGCAGGAAGGGCCAAAGGGCAAGGGATTGGGGAAGAGGAGGAGTGCAGGGTGCAGGAGGGGGCTCAGGGCAGGGGTACAGGAGGGGTGCGGACTGTGGAAGAGGGCTCAGGGCATGGGGTTGGGGTACAGGAGGGATGTGGGGTGTGGCAGGGGGCTCAGGGCAGGGGGTTGGGGTGCACAGGGGTGCAGGGTGCAGCAGGGGGCTCAGGGCAAGGGGTTGGGGTGCAGGAGGGGTACGGAGTGTACGAGGGGGCTTAGGACAGGGAGTTGGGGGGCAGGGTGCAGGAGGGATTCAGGCTCCGGCCCAGCACCGCTTACCTAAAGCAGCTCCGGGGTGGCAGCAGCATGCACCGGGGCCAGGGCAGGCTCCCTGCATGCCTGCCTTCCCTGGCCCCACACCGTGCCGCGCCGCTCTAGGAAGCACTGCGGCCCCTGGGGGAGGGAGTGCGCGAAGGGCTTCATGTGCTCTTCCCTTGCCGCACCTCCAGGTACCTCCCCTGAAGCTCACATTGGCCGAGGTCCCCTGGAGGCAAGGGCAATGCATGGAGCCCTCTGCCCCCTCACCCCGCCTGGGGGCCGCAGGGATGTGGTGCCAGCTGCTTCTGAGAGCAATCCCATGGGCCGGATCCAAACCCCTGAGGGGCCGGATCCGGCCCACGGGCCATAGTTTGCCCACCCCTGTGGTAAGTGAGAGAAGAATTTTAGGGTCTCTGGTAGTACTGTGTTTGGGATGGGGGAAGGGGCCAGCTCATCCCACTGCCCACGCCACCACAACTACACTTGTGTTGTAGCATGCTAGCTCGCCCAAAGCCAGCACGTACCTCTGCCCAAATCACACCTCCAGCTTGAGTGTAGATGACTTGGCCAACGTCACACAGGAAATTTGTGGCGCAACAGGAAATTGAACCCAGTTCTCCCAAAGCTAATGCCCTGACCATTGGATCATCCACTTACTCACCCTAGATCCTTTAGTGTATTGCCTCCAGTCTCCACCACGGAAGCCTGTGATTCTCAGCTCATTGAATGACACATACTAATATTTCAGCAGGCACATCAGCTGCTGCATTCCTTTGCTGCGTCACCTAGTCATTCATGTTTATAAAAGGAGGAGAAACATTTCATGTTGTGTTGCCAAAAGGTTACATGGAAAAGAATCAAGCAGCGAGAAACCGCTGATCTGGGGAGAGGTGTAATTCTAGCCACTAAAACGGGGTCCTTTGCTTTTCCATTCGAAGCACTTCATTAATCATTTAGATTACCTTTCCAGCTGTGTTGTGGCTAGATTATAGAAGTGAATGTCTGTATATTTGTGATAAGTACCTGGAGTGTGTTATTGAATGAGTAATATTTTAAATAGAGAGCTCACGTAAGATGAAAGCTTACTCTGAAAGCTGGTGGGAAGGCAGTCTGTCTGTGATGTCTGTCTGTCTCCTTATTGATTGCTGCACATGATTCCTCTTAAACAACTGGCTGGGTGGGTGCTGTGATGGAGGATTTGGTGAAGACTGAGCAATTACTGTTCCAATTTTCCTCTTGCTTTACTCTCCTGAATTGGAGCCTTATGGCAAAGCGCTTAAGGCCTGATCCAAAGCACACTGAAGTTGGCGGTAGTTTTTAAGGCTTTGGATCAGGCCCAAAAGTCCATGCGTAATTCCATCCCTATTCAGCGAAGCCCTTAAGCCTATACTTAACAGTGTAAACCTGTTCTGGGGTCCCGTGGCTTTGCTTTCAGAAAGGAAAGGTGCAGAAAGGAGATGCAATGGCATATACTGTATTAAGAGAGATCTGAAAGGTAAATGCCTAAATACAAAAACCTCAAAGGCTAATGTCCGGTTCAAGATGAGAAGTGAGACTCAGCCAATTCAAAGTAACTTGCCATATATTATTTACATTTAACCAGGAAGACATAAGTAGTAAATACTACATGTGAGTCAGTCAACAGTGCTGTAGAACTGAATGCTCTTAATTAGGGTGACCAGATGTCCTGATTTTATAGGGACAGTCCCGATTTTTGGGTCTTTTTCTTATATAGGCTCCTATTACCCCCTACCCCCGTTCCGATTTTTCACATTTGCTGTCTGGTCACTCTAGCTCTTAATTAGCTTACTTGACTTCTCAATGTTAATGTCACATGAATTTTAGGATTAGCATTTAATTTAATTTACTTCCTGGGGAGGACTGTGAATAACCTGTAACTTCTGGAAGAGAGAATTACCATGACAAACTTTCAACTTTAGCTAATGGCTTTCCACTTACATGGCTCTTTGTGGTCAAAAAGACTGGAAACTTTTTTTTCTAAAATGAAGGTGGAGATCAGAGTGCTGTCTAAAGGTTTCATCTTAAAAGGGCCTAATTCTGTAGCAATTTACTTAGACATAGTGCTTATTGCCACAAGCAGGATCTCAATGAGGCTGCTTATGATCTTGAACCCAGTAGTCTTTTCAGGATTGAGCCCAAAATTCATGAACTCTACCATCAGGTCTTAGCAAAGTTCAAAGGTACGGAGACTTGGTGGGAATAACCCTAAAAATAACAACACAGGCTACCTAAAATACTCAGTCATGAATTTTCATTGAGGACAATTGACCAAAATAAATTGGAGCATTTACACCATGCTGTGTTTGAGCAATGATCATCCAAGACAAACACAGTTAGAGGCTTTTGGAAGAATCTAATTTTTCATATCTTCAAGTTGCCTTGTCCAAGTAACCTTGAACTTTGCTCAACAGTTCTCTTCTGACTAGAGAACATGCTGAAGAAATATCATAAGGACAACTTAAAGTAAATTTTGATGGAGGCTATTGAAATTGAGGGGGAGGCTATTGCACTGTCAAAACTAGGCTTGTAATAGAAAACTAGCTTGAATCCTGGTCTATGGCTGTGTGCCCATAATGACAGATTTTAGTCTGCAGTGGAATATTCTAAGGCTGTCTGTCTGTTTATATGGCCTTTAACAACATTGTATCTGAGCACCTATTTATATACCTTAGGCAAGTCACAAGGCAAACTTCTAAAAGTAACTTGGGCCCAAATTGTGCATCTGTGCACACAATGCTCTTCCCCCCCCCCCCCCGCCATATTTGTGTGCATAACTAAGCATTTAGGCATATAAGTGTATAGACACTGTATATACAATCTAGATCGGGGTAGGTAACCTAGGGCACGTGTGTCGAAGGCAGCACATGAGCTGATTTTCAGCGGCACTCACACTGCCTAGGGTCCTGGCCACCAGTCTGGGGGGGCTCTGCATTTTAATTTAATTTTAAATGTAGCTTCGTAAACATTTTAAAAACCTTCTTTACTTTACATACAACAATAGTTTAGTTATATATTATAGAGTTATAGAAAGAGACCTTCTAAAAACATTAAAATGTATCACCGGCACGCGAAACCTTAAATTAGAGTGAATAAACAAAGACTTGGCACACCACTTCTGAAAGGTTGCCGACCCCTGATCTAGACACCAGTTATGAAGGCGTGGCTCATGGTAAGAACACTACTGCTAGTATTTGGTGTCTTCATATCCTGAGCACTGAATAGACACTCCCTCATCCCTCTGTTCTCTGAAGTTAAAACCCTCTCTGATTCTTCAGTAAAGATAGAGTTAGTGACAGGGCCGGCGCTAACATTTTTGCCGCCCCAAGCAAAAAAAAAGAGAGCGCCACCCTGCCCCTCCCCCAGCGCCGCGTCGCGCCGCCCAAGTCCCCGCCCCCCCCAGCGCCGCGTCGCGCCGCCCAAGTCCCCGCCCCCCCCAGCGCCGCGTCGCGCCGCCCAAGTCCCCGCCCCCCCCAGCGCCGCGTCGCGCCGCCCAAGTCCCCGCCCCCCCAGCGCCGCGTCGCGTCCCCCAAGTCCCCGCCCCCCCCAGCGCCGCGTCACGTCCCCCAAGTCCCCGCCCCCCCCAGCGCCGCGTCGCGCCGCCCAAGTCCCCGCCCCCCCCAGCGCCGCGTCGCCCACGTCCCGGCTCCCCCAGTGCCGCGTCACACCGCCCAAGTCCCCGCCCCCCCCAGCGGCGCATCGCGCCGCCCAAGTCGCCGCCCCCCCAGCGCCGCGTCGGGCCGCCCAAGTCCCCGCCCCACCAGCGCCGCGTCGCGCCGCCCAAGTCGCCGCCCCCCCAGCGCCGCGTCGCGCCGCCCAAGTCCCCGCCTCACCCCCCCGAGCGCCATGTCGCGCTGCCCAAGTCCCCGCCCCTCCGAGCGCCGTGTCGCGCCGCCCAAGTCCCCGCCCCTCCGAGCGCCGTGTCGCGCCGCCCAAGTCCCCGCCCCTCCGAGCGCCGTGTCGCACCGCCCAAGTCCCCGCCCCGCCCGCGCCGCCGCGAGCCGCCCCAGGCCCCGGCCCCCCCGCGCCGTGTCGCGCCGCCCAAGTCCCTGCCCCCCCAGCGCCACGTCGCACCGTGCCGCCCGAGTCCCCGCCCCCCAGCGCCACGTCACGTCGCCCACTTCCCCGCCCCCGCCAGCGCTGCCCAAGTCCCTGCCCCCCCGAGCGTCGCGCCGCGTTGCCCAAGTCCCCCCCCCCCCCGAGCACCGCCTGGCCAAACCAAAAACAACAAAAACAAACCCCGATCGCCGCCCCCTCCCAAGGTGCTGCTCCAAGCATGTGCTTGGTAGGCTGGTGCCTGGAGCTGGCTCTGGTTAGTGATAGAATAAGTGAGACTTCTGCATGGACCTGCAAACTATCGCCATCTTTGACACAGTAAAAAAATCTGCTGGAACCTCTGAATGTATGACAAGTACAAAAACGTTCAAAACCATAGTCTTATCTTCTATTAACAATGACATAGAGACTGATTATATATAGCATCATATCAGTGTTTTGTTAAGTGCATGTTGGTTGATCTATGGCATTTATGATCAGTGATTACTCCGTGCTTCAGATCTTGTGTCCTTGTGGGAAACTAATTTCTTTCTCCACTTTCTGCTGATCCATCAATTTTTATGCACTTCTGTATTTTACAGTCAGATGAGAAGTGTGTCTTTATGTCAATAATTGCTTACAAATGCCACTTTTCCAGTAAGTGCCCTTTTGATAGGCCTTCATGAGCAATCTTATTTCTTTTGCCTCTTCTACAGAGTTCTCCTTTTAATAATGTTGACTTGAAATCATCAGTGGAAGTGATTGGGAAATGAATTTATAGTTGCAAGTCTGTGGTTTAAAGGCATGAAATGAAATCACAACTCTGAAGTCCCACGCTAGTATGGTCCAGTCTGTTTTCTGTGGTTAATCTTTAGTATTTTATAAGGGGGTGGGGTGGGTAATGTTTCACTGTTTCATGTTATTCATATATCCTTCTCTTGCATACTAGACACATGCATACAGGAAAAAGAGTTTAAGCAATAGGTACTAGTGGGTATTAGAGTAAAGAGTAGAAGACATGAAACAGAAAGGGTCTCTTGTGCTCATTTCAGTGGTAATGTGAAAACAATGGCACAAGTAGTAGCTTTGGCATAGCGTTACCATGTTCTGTACAAGATTTTGTACATCTCCCATCCCCAGTATAGTTTGATATTGTTCTGGGAGTACGCACATCCCTGCCACCCAACACCCCGCTCCGAAAATGTCCGCATGGTGAAGAGCAGACTGGTGGGAGGAGGGACTGGGTTTTTTTTATGTTTAACCACGTGGACTACATACAGCACAGAGTATTCTGTGTGCTCAAAAGTGATGTACAGTATTTTGGTTATTCCACTGTGTGTATGGACATGACATGTTGGACCCAGTTCAGAACTGATAAATGCGAATGCAAATCCACTGACCAAATTTGGCCTTAAGTATTTACAAACTAGATACATAAAATGGGCGGGGTAACTACATTATAAACTGCAATTCTTAAAGCATGCTGTGGAGTAGTCATTCCCTACAGTCTTTTTGCTGTTGTGAGTCTTTAGCAAATTAACACAGAATGTAGGCCATATGCCACATCCAAGGATGTGCAGAAGATCATTCTGTTAGAATTGACTGATGTATCTTTGTAGAGCAAAGAATAAGATAGTATCAGAGGGGTAGCCGTGTTAGTCTGGTTCTGTAGAAGCAGCAAAGAATCCTGTGGCACCTTATAGACTAACAGAAGTTTTGCAGCATGAGCTTTCGTGGGTGAATACCCACTTCTTCGGATGCAAGCCAGCTCATGCTGCAAAACTTCTGTTAGTTTTGCAAGCTCATGCTGCAAAACTTCTGTTAGTCTATAAGGTGCCACAGGATTCTTTGCTGCTTCTAAAGAATAAGATACTGGTTAAGTAGGACTGTGGGAATAGCATGGACAGATACGTGATTTTGTTCTTGTCGCTGTCAGTTTTTTGTTACATATTTCTTGTGTGGTTTTGTGTTAAGGAGCCCATGACTTCTGTCATCTCTTCCCCTCACCTTCCACAATCTCACATGCATCAGCTCCATCTCAAGCGATTTGAGTCTTAGCCATAATCCCTCTTGCCAACTTTCCAGTCTTTGTTGCACACGGGGTCGGTATGCTTCTGGGAAGAACCAGAAGAGATGGGAAAGGAAACGGGATGGCCTCTGTATACTTCCTGTGTTTTGTCATAGCCCCTCCATGTCCCTACATTCATGTTAAACAATGTGGGTGGCAGACTGGGAGCCTAAAGTACACTGAATAAGAGAGCTCATAAAGCAAGTGAGCAATTGCCCAATACCTGCCTGTGGGGCATTTTCAGAAAGGTGGGAGCAAAGCCATTTGGTTGACCCTGTTGGCCTGGTCTGTCCAGTTGGGCCAACGCTTCACAGTCAGTGATGCTGAAGGCACCTCGTGGGTATGGGAGAACCCACATGGTCACCTAACTGTATCTGTCACCAGGAGAAAATCCTCAGCTGATGCCAGCAGCAGTGCTGTCTCAGTACCATCCCTGAGCTTAAAAACAGATAGGCTGGGGCCAGGTAGAGCTAAAGGATCCAGATGTGGCATTACAGCTCAAGCTGCAACTTTTGTAGTTATCTTCCCCCAACTAGAAGGTTCAATAGTGTGACAAATGGGGAGATTATCTGAATCAAGGGCTGGATATTTGACCTAGAATTTGCCCCCTCTGAGGCACTCACCGTCCATAGTCTTTCACATTTGAAGATAGATGTATCATATCCTCTTTAGAAGGTGTCATGAACTGACACTCAGAAAATACTCCTAGCTCTTGTTCCTCTGACAGCAGATTCTTCTGTCAAGAGGGCAGGCATCCCAGAGCCAGGCCCTGTTACCCATAAAATAATCCCAACTCCTTACTGTGGGAAATCCTCAACTCTGTCACCAGATGCAAACAACTAGATAACTAAGCTAATAATCACCCAGAACAGTTTGGTTGATCAAGATTTGCTGGACTCTGCCGAGACAAACTCTCTTTGGCTCAGCACCTGACTTGGGAAACACCGGATGCTGCAGTCATTCTGATCTGGAGTGAGCTTCCTCTGCTGAAGATCTAGTTGTCCTCCCTCTTGTGGCCATCAGTCTCAGATTCTGAGTACCAGGATGGCATTGTAGTAGACTTTATTAAGTATTAAACTAATCCTTAAAGGGTAGAAATCACAGATCAGAAAGCATGAGTTCCTGGAGCTCATGCTCATTGGCTTTTGTGCAAGTTGGTAAGGTTGTTTATTTTCTTTTTGGGGGGTGGAGCGGGGAAAAGGATAGGAAGTGGAGGAGTGCTCATCAGAATCAAAACAAAACATGAGGGTAGTGTACAGTGCCAGTGTTCAGCTGCACTTGTCATCTCCGAGCTCATCACTAGAACATAAATACAAACAAGTGTCAGAACATACTTGTCAAACTACACTGGATGAGCATGTTTGCCACCTGTACTAGTATCATCAGTGATGATAATTCAATGTTAACACTCATATATTTTAATAGCACAAGTTCATACATCTCATGGTAGTAATAATATTTGAATTGGTATGCTCAATGAATCAGACTGCTTTGGCCATTGGATTACACTGGGAAGTCTGACTAAATGGGCTAAGAGCTAGAAATTGTGTGTTTACACTTAAAAACGACCCCTACTTCCAGTAACAAAGCTTAAAGCCTGAAGAATCTACATCTCTGGTTTCCATGATTTTTTTCTTTAGATGCCTTTTGGATCATCTGGTCAGAATTTTGATTTTTGCGAAGTCTCTCTTATACCAGAGATAATGTATCACAGTGCGCGGTTTGCTGCTGAGTGAGATACACTGAATGATGATTAAAATAGATCAGACCTAAAGGTCATGATTCTCCACTGCCTTGCCTATTGTGTGGTTAATTTTACCCCTAGGCAGAGTAGATGTGTAACGCTAGCACTCTGTTCAGGGAGTATTTTGCAGCCACTTTGCATTCACTTTGCCAAGATGTAGATGACTACATGCAAGAATGTGAGAAGCTGGACTATATTGTATTTGTCTTAACCTACTGTCTTTCCTCTCTCTTCTTCCCACTTTGCCAGCTAAGTAAATAGGATAGATTTCTGCAGCAGCCGAAGTTATGGATTCTGACTCTCCTGATGATATAACATGGCCTTGCAGTTAGAATGGAGGAGCGGGAATCTACAGACCTGACTTTTATTCCCAATCCTTCCACTCACTTACTGCTTGACCTTGGCAATATCATTTTTCCTCTCTATGCCTTAGTATCCCCATTTTCCACATGGGAAACAAATTAATACTTTACCCACCCTTGCAATCCACTTTGAGATCCTTGAATGCTATATATGTTCATTTTTAATTGTTATAAAAGAGGGACAAAGATTTAAACTTTCTCTGTGAGCTTTTTGGGTCAAGGACTCAAATACTAAGAATAGCAGAAATTCTTATGAGAATAAGAGTAGAATTTATTTTCAGAGCAAGAGATACATCTAATTCTTCATACAAGATACAAAATATGTTTTATGTTTCCTTACTCTCCTTGCCAATTACTTCCCTCTCAACCCCCCCAATCTCTCTGCTACAATTTCACCCTCCTCCTCCTTTTAACAACCTCTTATGTACTTGAAAATTGTTGTCATGGGAGGGAGAAAAATTGTTCTTGTTAACCTCTAAAGATACGACAAGAAGCAGTGGGCTTAAATTGCAGCAAGGGAAGCATAGGTTGGACATTAGGAAAAACTTCTTGTCAGGGTAGCTAAGCACTGGAACAAAGTACCTAGGGAAGTTGTGGAATCTCCGTCATTGAGGGTTTTTAAGAACACGTTAGACAAACACCTGTCAGGAATAATTTAGTTATTACATAGCCATGCCTTGAGTGTAGAGGGCTGGACAAGATGACCTCTCAAGGTCCCTTCCAGTCCTACACTTCTATGATTCTATGATACTATGTCCCCTCTCAGTCTTCTCTTCTCCAGCAAACCTAATTTTTTCAGTCTTTGTTTCAATCATGTTTTCTAGACTTTCAATCGCTTTTGTTGCTCTTCTTTGGACTTTCTCCAACTTGTCCACATCTTTCCTGAAATGTGGCACCCAGAACTGAATACAATACGCCAGCTGAGGCCTTATCAGCACTGAGTAGAGCGGAAGAATTACTTCTCATGTGTTGCTTACAACACTCTTGCTAATACGTCCCAGAATGATGTTTGCTTTTTTGTAAGAGGGTTACACTGTTGACTCATATTTAGCTACTGGTCCACTATAACCCCCAGATTCCTTTCTGCAGTACTCATTCCCAGTATTCCGATTGTGCATGTGTGCAACTGATTGTTCCTTCCTATGTGTAGAATTTTGCATTTGTCCTTATTGAATTTCATCCTATTTACTTCAGACCATTTCTCCAGTTTGTCCAGATCATTTTGAATTTTAATCCTATCCTCCAAAGCACTTGCTTCCCCTCCCAGCTTGGTGTCATCCACAAACTTTATAAGTGTACTCTCTATTCCATTTTCTAAATCAGTGATGAAAACATTGAACAGAACTGGACCCAGGACCAATCCCTTTGGGACCCTGTGACGAACTGGGAATGTTCTTAATGTTTTCTCTGAATACGGTGTTGGTGCCTCAGGTTCCCCTATGCAGTTCTTAAGTATCTAGATGGTGTGATAAGGGTGTATGGTTGCTGCAGAGCAAAGGGCCAGTGTACTGAAATGCCTGACACTCTGTCTCCTAGCAACTGATAACCTGGGCCCCTCCTCTGCAAAGGTGCCAACTGAAGGTGTTGGAGACAAAGAGGTCAGGTGACCTCCTGGCCCGGGAAAGAGACAAAGCCCAGAGAAGGAGTGGCTGGAGGGGGTTTCAGTTTTGAAGCTGGCTGGAAAGGAGAGAGGTATGCCCCGGCGGGGCTTGGGCTTCTCAACGGGGCTGTGGCCTCCCTGGGGGCCCCAGATGGACCTAACTAAAGGGGGTCCTGCTGTCTGTGCCTGCAAGATCTGTCTTGGACTCTGTTCCTGTCGTCCAAATAAACCTTCTGCTTGACTGGCTGGCTGAGAGTCATGGTGAATCGCAGGAAGCCGGGAGTGCAGGGCCTTGTGTCCCCCCACACTCCGTGACAGACCCCACTCGTTATGCCCTTCCAGCATGACTGTGAACCACTGATGATTACTCTCTGAGAACGGTTTTCCAACCAGTTATGCACCCACCTTATAGTAGCTCCATCTAGGCTATATTTCCCTAGTTTGTTTATGAGAAGGTCATGTGAGACCATATCAAAATCCTTACTAAAGTCAAGATATACCACATCTACCACTTCCCCCCCATCCACAAGGCTTGTTACTCTGTCAAAGAAAACTATTAGGTTTGTTTGACACAATTTGTTCTTGACAAATCCACGTTGATTGTTACTTATCAGCAAGTGTTTGCAAATTGATTGCTTAATTATTTGCTCCATTATCTTTCCAGGTACTGAAGTTAAGCTGACTGGTCTGTAATTCCCTGGGTTGACCTTATTTCCCCCTTTTGTAGATTGGCACTCTATATGCTCTTTCCAGTCAGTGCTTAATTTGTAATGAAAGAGGTTCCGGAGCTCAAGCAATTAGGTGCTGGGGCTCAGAGAATTTTTTACTTTCATAGCTGATGTGGCAAGTCCAGAGGTGCTGGGGCTCTGCCCTGGCACAAATTAAGCACTGCTTCCTGTCCTTTGGAATCTCTCCTGTCTTCCATGAATTTTTGAAGATTATCGCTAATGGCTCAGATATCTCCTCAGCCAACTCCTGGAGTATTCTAGGATGTATTTCATAAAGCCTGGCTCACTTGAAGACATCTAACTTGTCTAAGTAATTTTTAACTTGTTCTTTCCTTCTCTTAGCCTCAGATCCTAGCTCATTTTCACTGGTGTTCACTATGTTAGACACCCAATTACTACTAACCTTTCTGGTTATCTGAAATGCCCTTGGTCACTATGGCCTGATAATAGTTCTCAAATGTCCCTCATTTTAGTCCCGAAGCTACCCACATTCCACACAAAATTTAGTGTCCCCTCACTGTTACTGTTGAAAATTTTCAGTTTTTACGTCAGAAAAAGAATAATGAAATGGAGACCCCTGTGGGACAGGAGGAAGGGATATCCCACCCACAGACTTAAGAAATTCTTTCTAAATGAAATTTCTTGTGAGTTACATCAACACTAGTGATTCATGAGGGACTAAACCACAGATTATATGCTGGTTAAATGCTCTTGGGAGAACAAGAGTCTTCAGTACTTAAATTGCATCCTATAGAAAAGGACTCTTCTGCCAAGTTCAGGATAAGCAGAAAAATAAGGTGACAGACTTTCTTGGGAAATGGATCTATTTGGGACTCTGCAGTGGAGCTGGGTGATCTTGTCTGTGGTTTCCCATAGTCCTGATTCCCTTGGAGATTCTTGCAAAGCCAAGGAGAGTTTCACCTACATATACTGACTAAAGAAATAAAGTATAAAAAATTATTCTTGAGCTTTCCTTCTTTGATGTTCTCTCAGAGGGCATGAAAGGAAGCAGTGGGATAATGGAATTCTCCAGTGGGTGCTCCTTGTAATTAAATTTTCTTGGAAAAACAGTTCCCATAAGAATGATTGCCAGATGACCATAAAATGGCAAACCCTTTTCGGGGAGCTGGTTACACAAAGGGCTAGTCTGAAAACAGCATTTCGCCTAAAGTGTTATAACCCTGGAAAAGACCATCCCATTCATTTCCCGTGCATAGTTCAAGTGATGGTACTTTTCCCTAGTTACTCTTTCCTAGATGTTTATTAGTGTAACCCTTCTGCCCATCAAAGTTGGCAGCAACAAGGGCCGGGTTCAGTATCTAGGGGTTCCGTTTCAATAATGCAATGAAAACCGTCTCGAACCCCCACCCAGTGACCTGGGACAATTACATACCACCCCCCTAGGCACTTCTAAGAGGCAATACTTCTCCTCTCGCAAGCACAGAGTCTGAGTGTAGCAAAAGCCTTTTAATAAAGGAGGGAAACAATGCGGTATTATGTTGGGGAAACATCACAAACAGGGTTCATAACACAAAGCATTGCAGCATTATGTTGGGGAAACACTACAAACAGGGTTCATAACACAAACCATAACACAAAACATTGCAGCATTATGTTGGGGAAACACCACAAACAGGATTCATAACACAAACCATGAGCAAAAGACCCACTCCCAAGTAAGTTTTGCAGTGTCCTTTTCCCCTCAGGGTCTTAAATCCAGCAACCCAACAGTCACCCCACCCACAGTTTCTGTCCCTGGTCAGCGCAGCCCCAGAGTTCAAAAGTTCATCTGCAGAGTTTATCTCCCAGCCTGGGTGGAAGTGGGGAGAGGTATGGGAGGCAGCTTACATGCTCCGCTGCTGAGGTCAACGGCCAATTGCCTGTCTGCAGGGTTCTGCTGAAGTCTTCTCCACCAGCCATCCTGCTAGCCGTGCCTCTGCATGTCTCTCCACCAGCAGCTCCTCCCCACCACCGGCCATCCTGCTAGCCACTCACAATTATGTCTTTAGTCCCCCCACCTTAACACAGCTCTCAGTGATTTCAGTTGTTAGTAGAGGTACCCCAGTGCTAGCACACTCAGAACCACTTGCCCAAAGTAGATCTAATGCTTAAATCGAGGAATCAGTGATTTCAGCTCTTTAGTATATAAGACTCCTAATGGAGTCAAAATTAGCTCTATTATTACACACTGAAGGGAGAAAGAAAGGGTCCATACTACCAGCTATACAAAGCTACCCCCACACTTCTCTCAGTTCACTGGGCTTTGGAACCCATGTCCCCTGCCTAGCGAGGGCTACTTAGTTGAAGGCGAGTCCCTCCATCATAAAATGCCAAGTACAGTTCTACTGTCCTTGATTCCATAATCAGGATAAAAACACTTTGTTACTCCTGCTCCAATAACAAAGAGACTAGCAGTCCCACAGCAGCCAAAGTGACCATTTGGGCAAGCAGTCCCTTCATGCGAGGCAGGGTGGGTGTGCCCATGCAAACGAGATCAGCCCCTGAAGTCCTTTTCCATAACTCACCACCAGATGTCAGGGTAGAGCTCATTCTGACTCTGCTTACGTTAGTATGAGAACTGAGAAGATAATTCATAGCAGATAATTTTATTCCATGAAGTTTCACCTTTTCTATTTTCAAACGTATTTATTATTCAAATATATTAATTGAATAACCTGTACAAATAATTCTTGGGGTGAAGATTTGTTCTTGGCCACTTGTTGTATGTATTTAAAGTTCAAGTGATGTAGGTTGATTTTGATTGGACATTATTTGTCTTCTGACTAGGTGAGTGTAACTCCTTATGCTAGAGTTTCTTAAATTCAAAGTATCCTTTTCGGTAAATATTCCCTAATATGATTGTAAACTTTTCTGTTTCTGTGAACATCTCTGCCAATAATGAAGTTCCCTAGAAAGACAACGTGAGTGAGGTAATATCTTTTATTGGATCAACTTCTGTTGGTGAGAGACACAAGCTTTTGAGCTACACAGAGTTCTTCCTCATGTCTGGGAGTACGTCTTCACTACCCGCCGTATCGGCGGGTAGCGATCGATTTTTCAGGGATCGATATATCGCGTCTCATCTAGACGCGATATATCGATCCCCGAACGCGCTCCTATCGATTCCGGAACTCCACCACCGCGAACGGCAGTGGCAGAGTCGACATGGAGAGCCCCGGACATCAATCCCGCGCCGTGAGGACGGGTAAGTGATCGATATAAGATACTTCGACTTCAGCTACGTTATTCACGTAGCTGAAGTTGCGTATCTTATATCGATTTTCCCCCTTAGTGTAGACCAGCCCTGGGACAGGTATTTCCAGCATCGCAGCTAAATACAAGGTAGAACAGATAGTTTAGCATAAATAGTTAGCACAGACCATTCAAGGTGAAGTATCCTGTTAACATCCTGCAGTCATAGGACAAAAAAGGGGGGTTACTGGGTTACAGATTGTTGTAATAAGCCATAAATCCAGTGTCTCTGTTCAGTGCATGATTTTCAGTCTTTGTCTACACTGGCAAGTGAATGACAAAACTTTTGTCGTTCAGAGGTGTTAAAAAAACACACACCCCGAAAGACAAAAGTTTTGTCGAGGAAAAGTGTGAACAGCGCTTTGTTGGCAGGAGCGCTCTCCTGATGACAAAGCTACCACCGCTCGTTGGGGGTGGAAGTTTTTTGTCAGTGGGAGAGCTTCCTCCTGCCAACACACAGCGGCTACACTGTGCGCCTTTTAGCAGTATGGCTGTAGGTAGCAGACAAAGCCTTAGTGTCAAGCAAAGTTATGAATTTAAGCTCCTGGCTCATCTTTTGAAAGTGTTGTGCAGGTTTCCTTCGAGGACGAGGACTGATAGGTCAGATATCGTGTGATCGCGTTGTGAAAAGTGTTCACCCACCGGTGATGGGGTGTTTTTGTCTTTTATCATTTTCCTGTGTGAGTTATTCAAGAGCATAGTTGTTATTGGGGCATTTTATGCACCACATGTTGTGATAGGCAGGCGTCAGACCCATGGATCTTGAAATGTTGTGTTGTGGAGGGTACTGAGCATTGTAGCAAAGCAGAGGTGTCTGCCGGTTTTGCATCTATTGTTCTGGCAGGGTCTGGTACCAGTTTGAGTGGGTGTGTCCTGTTCTGTGGGGAACTTGCTTCTGATGTTGATCTTGGAGAGGTTGGGGGGTTGTTTGAAGGCCAGAAGGAGGTGGTTAGGAAAGATTTCTTTCAGGATGGGATCCCCATTGAGTATGGGTTGCAACTGTTTGATGATACCCCATATGGGGTTCCAGTGTGGGGTTCTAGGTGATTTTAACTCTTTTCATTGCCTGTAGCCTAGGTTGTATTTAGCTGAAATGCTCCCCTTCAGCCCCAGCTTATTTTCTATGGCAATTCATTTGTAGTCTGAAATGCCTGAAGAAAGCTTACTCTTACACAAATAACTCACCTAAAATGTGCATGATTCACACAAGCCTTGCGGAGAATGTGCAGGGAGCCTGCTGGGTGGAAGAGGCTCTGCCTATATTACCAGCAGCCTAGTCTCAGTCCCTCAAAGGCTGGTGTTTCTGTCAACATTACAAAATAATCATTTATCCTGTTTCAAATACCAGGGTTTTTTTTTCCTTCCAAAGAAGCTACATTTTTAAAGTGAGATATTTGATTACTTAGTGGTATCCAAAACACGTGGAGTACTGGAGCTAAAGGGTTAAGTTCAGACGGGAGCCTAGAAGAGCCCTTTTTGCAACTCCTCAACATTTGTCCTTATACTGGCTAAGGCTCCCGTACACTGAGTGACTTAGACTTTTGCCCGCTTATCGACATGTGGCACATGCAGGATACATGCATACCTTCCTCAGCTCCTCTCAATTTGTCACAAAGAGTCAAAACAAATTTGTGATCCTCAAATAAAAGCCTTTCAAGATGGTACTTCACTGGAATTACATCAGGGATAAGTTTGCATCACATCTTTTTTATATAATCCACAAGAGGCGCTCTAAGGGCTTGCAAAAACTAACTGGTATTTAAAAAAAAAAAAGTTTTCAGTCCAATATCAAGAAACTGCTTCATAACAAATATTTTACAGTAAGAGAAACTGGACTTTTCTCTAAAACTTTGTTAAAACTCATCTTCCATAAAATAACACCCCCACCATCCCCAGCCAGGAATAAAACAGAACACAGATTGTAAGATCTTTAGGAAAGGGACTGTCTCTTTTGTTCTGTGTTTTACAGAGCTTAGCACAATGGGATCTGGCCTATGACTGGGGCTCTTAGGTGCTACTGTAATACAAGCAGTAGTACGGATGCGTTATACACACACGAGGAGGTGGGATCTTACAAAAACAAACATCTTGGTGGAGGTGGAAGTTTTGTTAGTAAATTGGAATATTGCCATGGTTTTTTTCCTTCACATTTCTCAGCTTTTTCTTTTCCTGAGACGAAGGCCTCATGGAACAAGTTCCAGCCTAAAGCAATTGTTCATGACTGAGTGTAAAACTTTGTCATTATCTCAACTTAAAAACCTTTACATGACCTTTAATTATAGCATCCCACAATGCCACCCTGGAGCTGGCCCAGGGGTGTTTGAAGATCCGACACAGCTATGAGGGAAAGTTACAGGGCCATAATTTCAGCTGGGGCTGAAGGGGAGCATTGCCAATGTAGTCCACTAATTTGTAGACCTATCCAGTTTCTCTAATACAAATAAAGAGCACGTGTACAGTATAGAGGCCGCTTTTAAAAGGGAACCATATTATTTTTCTTATTAGGGATGGGGGTCTCCCTAGGCAGCCACGAAGAAAAGCCTGTAGGCTGTGTCCTTAGTGGTAATCAGTTCAGAATCACTGTCATATCTTTTATGTATTATTGTTTCATCCAGATCTACTGATGGAGGAGAGGAAGTTGGTTGGGTGACAAATTCTTTCCGTTTGGTGTGTTCTCTCCTTTTGAAAGGACTTTCACGGAATCACAGATACATTAGCCATTTTACAAGTGAGACTGCTTTTCAGTCCCATGTCCTTCAGTTCACAGACCACCAGTTTTATCCTCATTCACCTGAACAGAACAAGTACGTTATCCAGCAAGTGCTGTTAAAAGGATGAAGTATAAACTGATGTAGCGCGTGGTATTTGGAGGGTTTTTTAAAGCGCCGGTTCAGTGTGCCTATTTTGGTTCAGAGATGATCTTTGTGTCTTGATAGTCTTTTTAGAAACTGTCCAAATAGTGTTTGCTTTTCTGGAAACAATCTGTGGCCATACAGACTTGCATGTATGACTTACTGTGTATATTCAATCATTAGAAGATGCTACTGATTTGTAACTTGGCTTTCCATAGAAGCCTTTTTTCTTGGTAGCCTTGCGTTAGGGACACTCTTGCATCCAAAGTGTCTCAAATTTGAAACCATGTTTTGTTTGTTAGTTCAGAGACCTCCAGTTTAGAGCAAAACGCTGGTTGCTTTGTATATGTTGCTTGTGTCCAAAGCTACACTGGGCCTTTTAATCATGTTTCGCAGAACTGTTTTCATAACGCCACCTGAACCATGTTAAAACTAACTCCATGTCAACATTTTTAGCTGCCTATGTTAGCTGGTACCATAACTTGTTTAGAAAACATATTCCAGCCTATGTAAAGATGTTGGCTATCAATGGTTTCTAAACGTATTTTGTCTCTGTTCATGCAGTTTGGCCAGCCAAAATGACTCAAAGTATCCTTCCTCCTTCCACTCACCCTCTGACCTGTTTTTCCCTATTCCCTAGATTTAGAAAGGAAGCACCTGAAAGGGAAGAAATCTCTGAAACGTAATACCTTGTTCCCAGTCCCCTGCCATTAGGAAAGCTAATGCCTCTGATTAATAGCAATTCTGTTACATGCGGTACAAAGTTTGGATATTGAGGAGAAAATACGACTGTGGTGTTAGGGTTCATATCTATCGTACAATGCGGAGCCATTTGTGCCATTCTTGGAGTTGTACTATTTTAGTGCTTTGTGAACTACTAGAACATAATTTTGCCTTATTAGGGGATCTTATTACAAGCCTCTTTCTGGTAGTTTCAGGATTCCAAATTCTGTACTAACTGTGGTGAGAACCCCTGGCATGTGCCTTGGTTCTGGGATGGATGGGCCTGGGAAAGTCAATACTAAGATGCCTGTGGCCAAAATGCAATATTAAAAGCAAACACATGAGAAATTTGAACTTATTTGGGGTTTCACTATGTTACGCCAACTAAATTACCCTTCATATTCTGCGCTGTCTTGTTGTATTGCATGTAGTTTGTTTGAGTAAAACAAACTTAAGATGGAAGTAACCTGTTGCCTAGTTTTGCCCTTTACGTGGCATAGGAGTGGTAGTTAGCTGTTTTCCAAATGGCAATCATCTCCGGAATGCTTTCAGTTCTGTGAGGTGGGAGCACAGGGCTCGGAGACAAGAGGTCTAAGTTCCGTTTGCAGCAGACTAATGGTGTGGCTTGGGCCAAACTACTTAGGGTATGTGTACACTGCAATAAAAAACTCACGGCACGAAGTCTCAGAGCTCAGGTCAATTGACTTGGGCTTGCGTGGCTTGGGCTCCAGGGCTAAAAACTGCAGAGTAGATGTGTGGTCTCAGGCTGGAGCAGGGTTTCAGAGCCCAGGCTCGGTCTGGAGCTCAAATATCGACAATGCAGTTTTTAAGCTTGCAGCCTAACCATGGCCTTGCAGCCCAACCGTGGCCATTGCAGTGTTGATATACCATTAGGCTCCTCCCCCTGAAGTCAGTTACCCTGGATAACTTAAGTTGGGCACCAAAAACTGAGGCACCGAAAATTAGTGGTGTTTTAAAAAATAACCGGGCCTTAGTTATTTATCTAAGGACTTACAGCAAATCAATGGCAGAGCTGGGAATAGATCGAATATGAGCTGAGAAGTAATAAACAGTGGGGCATGGTAAAGAAGGATTGTAGAAAACATTTTTTAAAGTTAAAAGTTACCTTTGTTTTTTTACTTACTAAGTTTGGTACACTCTTGCTATCACAGCCTCACAAATTAAGTCTACACTGCATAATTTCACTTATCATCCATATTGTATTATTGCACTGTGATTCACATTCTACTTCCACCTTTCTGATATACTTTGTATTTGCATTAATACTATTGTGTTACATTGTGTATAAGGCCACCTACCACTTAATTTTTCCTTTAATAAAGAATTAATTTGCACCCCACCCGTGTGGTAATTGCTCCCCAAGATCCCATATACCTGCAGGCAGGGACAAGTTTCATAAAATGTCTTAGTGGGTGAGGTATTATCTTTTATTGGACCAACTTCTGTCGGTGAGAGAGACAAGCTTTTGCGCTCCACAGAGCTCTTCTGAAGAAGGAAAATAGAAGAGGGATTTTGTTGTTGCCGTATCATGGTGGGTGGGAAAGAAATGAGGCAAAGTCCAGAGGGGAAGAAGTAAATAACCATTTGGATAAGCACCTAGAGATACCTTGGAGAGAGGCATGATCTTTAAATACCTTAGAATAAGTTTATTGTATTATTTGTGTGATAGTAGTATCTGGGGCCCTAGGATTGCAGCCTGTAGCTCAATTGTGCTAAGAGCTATTGAAACAGATAGTGAGAAACATTCCCTGCTGTGAGGAACTCACAATCTAAGATCACAGGTAGCAAGTGAGGTGATAAAAGAGGCAAGTGGGCCAGGGAGGACGAGCACAGGTGCTGACTTGTATTTTTCCCCGGTGGGTGCTCCACTCCCGCACTGCCTCGAGGCCCCACCCCCACTCCGCCCCTTTCCCAAGGCTCCACTCTCACTCCACCTTTTCCCACTCTCACTTTGTACCCTCCCTCAAGGTCCCGCCCCCTCCCCGCCTCTTTCCACAACTGCTCTGTCCCTTCCCTGAGGCCCCCTGCCCACCCTCTGCTGGCTGCTCTCCGCCTTCCCCCAAGCACCTCCTGCCAGCTGCCAAACAGCTGATCGGCAGCCCTGCTGAACAGCTGGAGCTGGTGGGTTCTGAGCACCCCCTATTTTTTCCCTGGGTGCTTGAGCACCCACAGAGTCCATGCTGATGAGGATGACATTAGATCATGTGGGTGCACAGACTCTGATCCTGCACTTTGGGACCCATACACCCGTATGGAGTCCCCCTGAAGTGGATGAGTGATTGTGTAGAACTTGCAGGATCAGGGGGATAGGGTGTCCAGTTTGCCTGACTGGGGTCAGACTGCTCGGCCTGGTGTGTCCAGATCCGTTTTTTTAGAGGAGTGGGGTTTAAGTTCCTGGTTGGTTTGTTTATAAAAATCTTTGTTGTTCATGAGAGTTCAGAAACGTGACTCATTTTTAAGGACACGATTTACATTTTCGTTCTTTTTATCCCACAAAGTGAATCTACATAAGCGATGACAGAACTTGCCCCATTATCTTCATACTCCAGCGCTGTTTGTTCCTTAAGAACATAAGAACAGCCATACTGGGTCAAACCAAAGGTCCATCTAGCCCAGTATCCTGCCTTCCAACTGTGGCCAATGCCAGGTGCCCCAGAGGGAATGAACTGAACAGATAATCATCAAGTGATCCATCCTCTGTCGCCCATTCCAGCTTCTTGTTCATTTTTGAGAGGAGATGTTCGTCTAGATGAGAGAAATGTTACTTTAATAGGCAACACAGCTGCCCCTCAGACTGTTTAGACACGGTAATGGAGGAGTCCAGTCATTAGGCAGTTGGGTATTGTTTCAGTACTGTCCTAAAGACCAAGTCTGCCATTGAAGGTTGTGTTTGAGTCACGAGCAAAGAGTCTAAAGAACAATGTATGACATATGATTGGTTTAAAAAATGACTGGTTGGATTCTTTTTATGTCGTTTGACATTAATTGATACTTTGTTGCAGCATAAGAAATGTAAAATGTAGGATTTTAATGTTCTGTAACATTTATTTTTTCAAAGGAGACAGATATTAAATTGAAACTCTTGGCACTGGGTAGTATTTTCTTAAAATCTATGCCAAATAGAACGTCTGCTTCCATTTTCCTTCCCTCTTTCCTAGGGACAAAGCTCTTGAAGTTACAAGTTGCACATCAAAAAAAGAGGAAGTCCCCTAAAGCGCCCCAGGGTACATTGTGTAACACCAGTGAGGTCCTGGTCCACTAATGGAGTTTCCAGGTGCTATGCTACTATATTAATGCTGCTGGACTTCCCCTGTCTAATCTATGTAGGTTCTTTATATGCTCCACTCCCCATTCTCATAACATCTGAGTGCCTCATAGGAATTAATGAACTTATCCTCACAACTCACTTGGGTGGTAGGGAAGTATCTTCATCCACTTTGAATAGAAAAAGAACTAGAGTACAGAGAAGCAAAAGACCAAAGCTGCCAGTGATTTTCAGTCCATTTATTTTTGGACGCCCCAACTTCAGACACTCTGGGCCTGATTTTTCAGGTGGTACTTGATGCCAGCAGAAATCTCTGGGAGCTGCGGGTACTCTGCGCCTCCTAAAATTAAGTCCAAAGTATCTCAAGTTGAGTGCCCAAAATCAGTGGCCGCTTTCAACACGTTTGGCCTAAGTGTCTCAGTGTCACACAAGAAGGCTTCGGTAGGGCTGGTATTGAACTCAGATCTACTGATTCCCAGCCCAGTGCTTTAACAACAAGATGGCACACAGCAACATGCCAAACAAACTCCTAATAGAAGGGTTTGGGTGTTTTCTTGGGGTGGGGAGTAGTGGAAGATTGCTTTGCTGCTGCCCACTCTGTAACTCTTCTGTGGCTAGAAGGCATCACTTTCTAGGGCTGTCAGTCCAGTACTTCCCACCAACTCTAGATTTATCATGGAATCAAAGAAATGTAGGGCTGAGAGCGACCTTGAGAAGTCATCCAGACCCTGCGCTGAGGCAGGACCAGGTGTGACACTGCCCTCCATATTCTTCATATTGATATTATTACATTATTATAGCATAATTACCATGCATTTTGTACAGGATGGGTCACGTGAGGTGTCATTGGAGAAGTTATGATTTGCTGAATATGATTATCCTATGTGTATGCATGTATCACTTTTGTATCTAAAGTTAGGAATATTGACTATGTGGATTTCAATCATGCTTATTCTGGGTGACACCCATGACTAGCCTTTCTGGTACAACAACGTAGAAGCCAGACAGTGCTAATGGCCCTTCAGCAAAGACAATGGATCCTGGAAGAACTTAATCTTCCTGTGAACATTTTGGCCAGCCTGTAAGCAATAGCTGCTATAACACTGCAAGGGCATGTGACCAGACCACATGTCTCTGGACTCCATCTTGGGATGTCAGTATTTTTCCACAAAACAGTCTGGGAACCAAGTTTTGAAACAAAGGTTTCCCGCCATATGCTAGAGCTATATAAGGAGGGAGTGACATCATCTGTTGCTCTTCACTCCACACAAGAAGATTCCTGGAAACATCCGAGGAACAAAGACTGAACTGGGGGAAGTGGTGGACCCAGGCTAAAGGGATTTCTAGCCTGTGAATGGAAGACCTGGGGATTCCAAGCTGTAAAGTAAGTGCAGCTTGTCCCTCAAGAATCTGCAGCCTGCTTGTATCATCAGCCAGGTGAGAATTTGCCAATTCATATCCCATCTTTCTAGTATCTTAGACTTAGTTTGCGTTTTTGTTTATTTACTAGGTAATCTGCTTTGATCTGTTTGCTGTCACTTATAATCACTTAAAATCTAGCTTTTGTAGTTAATAAACTTGTTTTTGCTCTATCTAAACCAGTGAATTGGAGTGAAGTGTGTGGTAAATTGTAGCTCCAGGGGCATAGGCTTTTGCCTATTCCTCTTCACATTCGGGGCAAGGGGGTGAACTCTATGAGCTTACGCTGTACAGATCCCTGTGCAGTGCAAGATGGTATAATTTTGGATTTATGCTCCAGAGGGGGTCCGTGCCTGGGGAGCTGGGAATGGATGACCGGGGATAGATCACTTGATGATTACCTGTTCTGCTCATTCCCTCTGGGGCACCTGGCATTGGCCACTGTCGGAAGATAAGATACTGGGCTAGATGGACCTTTGGTCTGACCTAGTATGGCTGCTCTTATGAGCTGAGAGTTACCTTGACTTTAGCCTTTCTACTGTTGGTTTGTACAGTGGCTGGTCAGAGAGCCTGCATGTAACTGCAGCTTGGTGTGTCCCTACCTGTGTGTGTGCTGGTGGAAGTGTAAAACCGGGAGCGGGTCTGCAGCATGTCACAGCAGCACAGTGAGAGGGACCCCAGGCTGGTGGGTCAGAGGGCTCAGTGGTACCCCAATTCCAGGTGGTACACTGAGAGGAACTTGTCACACCAAGTATACCTACACCATCCCTGACAGGTGTTTGTCTAACCTGTTCTTTAAAACCTCCAGTGTTGGGGATTCCACAGCCTCTTTTGGAAGCCTATTCCAGAGCTTAACTACCCTTAGAAAGTTTTTCCTAATAGTCAATAGTCAGCTTTGCTGCAGATTAAGATCATTACCTCTTGTCCTACCTCCAGTGGACGTGGAGAACAATTGATTAGAGTCCTCTTTATAACAACCCTTAGCATATTTGAAGACTATCAGGTTCTCCATCTGTCTTCTTTTCTCAGGATTTTTAGCTTTTCCTCATAGGTCACTTTTTCTAAAACTTACCATTTTTGGTGCTCTTCTCTGGACTCTCCAGTTTGTCCAAGTCTTTCCTAAAGCGCAGCGCTCAGAACTGAATGTAGTAAATTTGTAGCTTTCATAACCCTTTTCTAAAACACACAACAGATGAAGTTTGATATGAAACATAGCAGTAAAAATGCAGCGTATGCAATTCAAATTATGGTCTTCTGAAAAAACATTTTAATTCCATGAGAGTGAAAGGAGGAACTTATGTGGGGGAAATTTTCTTCATATATTTATTTGTATCCAGAATGCAGTTCATGATTAAAATGGTTTGTGTCAACTGGTTTAACATGGAAACCAGAGAACAGAAATAACCAAGAAATTGTTTCAACATGCATTATTTCCCCAAACTGATGTCTGTTTTCCCCTCCACTGTACATGCTGGCAGGGCCGGTGCAAGGATGTTTCGCGCCCTAGGCGAAACTTCCACCTTGCACCCTCCCCCGTCTCCGAGCCCCTGCCCTGAGGCGCCCCCCCCACGGAAGCTCCCCCCTCCACCCTGAGGCACCCCCCCCCACGGCAGCTCCCCCGCTCCGCCCTGAGGTGCCCCCCCTGCGGCAACTCCCCACCCTTCGCCCTGAGGCACCCCCTCCGCCCCAGCTCACCCCTGCTACATCTCCACCTCGAGCACGCCGTGGCTGCTTCACTTCTCCCACTTCCCAGGCTTGCGGCGCCAATCAGCTTAGGTGCCGCAAGCCTGGGAGGTGGGAGAAGTGAAGCAACCACGGTGTGCTCGGGGAGGAGGCGGGGCAGGGGTGAGCTGGGGCGGGGAGTTCTCCTACGTGCTGCCCCCTCCCCGCGCTCCCGTGCCCCAGTTCCCTCCGCCTAAATGCCGGCGGTGACTGGGGTGGCTGAAGATCCGGCCGCCGCGGTCGCTGCCGAAGAAAATGCCGCCCCCCCCAAATCCTAGCGCCCGGTTGCACCGGCCCTGCATGCTGGCCTCACATGAACATAAAGGGTAATTACACAGACCAGGCCAAATTGAGGCTTGAGGCCTGGCATATGTAAATGCAACTCTATTGATGTCTATGCAAATCTCCCAACAGTCCTGGGTTTCATAGGACTATCCTGCTTTGATGCCCAAAATCCCCTGTCCCCGTTGAACATAGGTGCTGGAACTAGGGGTGCTACCGCATCCCTTGGCTTGAAATGGTTTCCATTATATACAGGGTTTACAGTTTGGTTCAATGGTTCTCAGCATCCCCACTATAAAAATTTGTTCCACCACTCCTGCAGTTGAAGTGAATATTGTCTGCATTCAGGGCTGCCCGTGGGGGTTGCAAAAAGGGCAATGTGCCCGTGGCCTCCTATTTGAGAGGGCCACCAAACTCAGTGGCCTTGCAACCTGCTGTATGGGGTTCACAACACTAGTCACATTTGGCCTGTCCATCTCCATCTACAGAGGGGTGGATGGGCCAAAGCTGAGTGGCACCATTTTAGCCATGGAAATATTAGGAGGTAAGTCTGTGGACTTGATTCTTTCTTTCACTTAGCCTGATTTTACGCAGTTGTGATTTTGTTGACTTCATGAGAGTTGATCCTAACTTCCTCTGCTGTAAGTGAGATCAGAATAAAACCTTGTATCTGTTGACCATTGTAAATTAGGCTCATTGCACACACCAAGGTGAGACTGTTCCCTTAACTGTGGCTAGAAGGATGGGCAGCGCTCATGTGGCAACCCAGCCCAAATACAGTTGACATTTATTTGCATAAGAATTGTTTCAGAAGTATTAGTGATCAGTAAAGAGACTCCCATAAATACTATGGGCCAAAGAATTGTATCTGTTAGCTTTTCTCAGTGGACTATTTAAAAACAGTTACTTCACTATGTGGGAGTGAGCATTAAATCATTGCGCTGAAAATAGAAGTCCTGTTGTGCTCATGTGTGACACATTAAAACATTTCAAGCATTCTAATAAGGATCAGCATAAATTAATTTTGAATCACTGGGCTGTCAGGTGAAATCCCATACATTGTATATTAAAATGCTGGTGTACATGTGATGCAATAACTGTGAAGGGCAGCTATTCCCTTTCTCTGAAGTCTTTGAAAAGCGGTTGTAAAACTTGATTTTGAAAGCCCCAGAGGATTGTGAAAGTTAGTCACATTTGGCTTAGGAATGTAAGGGTGATAGCTTTACAATTAAGATAGAAGTGAAGACAAGACCCGGGGACCGGCTTTGATCTCAGATATGTAGTGCAGACTGGCTATTAGACTGATTAATGTGCGACTTCTATTGCATATGCAGCTGCAAGAATGGATGTTTTATGTGCTACTTGGCAAACAGATTTGGATCTGGACATAGTTCAAAATGCCTATTCCTGAATGAGAACCATCCCGATTGAAGTGTGTTCTTTGATCAGGTCACTTTTCTATTCAGTATGACTGCATATATAGTTAATTAATATGGAGATGAAACTTCTAGGGAGGCTATTAGACTTCTCGACTGCAGCTGAGCTTTCCCTAAGATCATGTTCAGCAAATGGTACTGTGAGGTCACTGACTTCCTGATGTCACTTCGTGTCCTGGCAGCCCAGGCCCAGCCCTCCAGCATCCTGTAAACCATGAATCCCCAGTGCGTCCAGATGACCTGCAGACCTGCAGAATTAAAAGCTACTCTAGCTAACTGGTTAGCTGTTTTGATGGAGCCAGCCCTTGCCTATGTAGCAAGACTGTGAACCCCAAATTTGGGGTTCTGGTATAGGCCGGGCTCTGAGTAGATTCTCAGTCTCCCTGAATGCCTGAAACACCTCAAACACCATTATATAGGCTAAAAAGATATATAGTGTAAGTGGTCCCTGGGCTGTGGATACTGCTTCTAGCAATCAAGATTCCATAGGGGTGCTGGCATCTGTTTGGCATTTCCATGGGTCCTGGTGTTAGTGCTCAGAATCTGCTGATCTGCAGTCGAGAGAGAGCTCTGACTATGCCATTGTTAAGCCCAGGCACAAGCTGGGCACTAGTGAAATAAATATTGCATCAGAGGCACAGAAGAGTGAAAGGCTTCACCAATCTTATTACCCTGGCAGTTTTAGCAGACTCAGAGTTCACCAGGTGGACAACCGCTTGATTGCTGCACCAAAAGCTGACCCTCTTCTCCCTGAATTCCCCACCCCTCATGGTGACTGCCAGCAGAATGAGGAAGAACTCCAGGAATGTGATGTCCTTCAAAATTCCAGCCTCCTTCCACTCCCAGGACCACTCATGGGCACACCAGCACTCCCTGAAATACAAACTGAAACCTATCACCCCTCCTGTGTCCAAGTGCACCTGTAAGTCAGCATTGAGCATATATACATCCCTCCACATGGACACCCCGTTATAATGAGTGAGGAAACTGTGCCGAGTTGCCAGGTCTCCCTCCATTTCCATCGTAACCCTGATAAAGTGGCCCATGGCCCATACCTGATGCTCACAGTAGTGAAACACAGGGGTGTGACTTTGCATGCAGAATTCAAATGGCCCACCAGTGATTGATTGGAGATTCCCCAGGCAAACATTTTTGGCCCTGCTTACACAGATGACCAGATGGTTTAGCTTTGTGAGTTTGTCTCGAAGAAGTCAGGACTGCCCCGGGACTTGTTCAGTGCCATCAATGTGGTAGCAGGGCCCTCAGTTTTTTAATTAACTAGGGGACCACCTAATTCATCCGCCAGCTCATGAAAAACCTGAAGCAGCCACTCACACTTGCCCAACCTAACCCTACCCACAAACAAGAAATCGTCCAGGTACTGCATCACCTGCTGGCATTCTGCGCGCCTCCTAACTGCCCAGTCCAGCATTGTACTACATTTTTCAAAGGTGGCAGACAAAGTAGCATAGCCCATGGGCACTGCTTTGTCCATGTAAAACTGGCCATCAAAAGAAATGCCCAAGAGGTCAAAATCCGCTGAAAGGTCTGAGGGAGGCAGAAGGGTGACTTAATGTTGCTCTTTGCAAGTGAGACTTTGAATCTTGTCCCTGGCCCCATATTCTCCGTGTATTGGACAGATCTGAGGTTATTGACATGCACCCTCTCCCCTTCATAAAGGAGCCTAAACTCCTGAACAAATCCATTCCACAAAAATATTGCATCCTCCTCCTTGGTATAATCTCTTAACAGGGAGGCTAAGACATTGGAGATGCTACCTTTGTCAGCCATGTTGGCCCGACCACCATTGCACATGGTCTTGGGCTGAGCCAGACCCCAGGGAAAGCGCACATAACACACGGGCAGCCTAAAGACACATGCTCACCTCTACAATGCCCACACTTGTGCTGAAGCCTACAGGATCCTTGGAAACACTTTTCTGTCTCATTATCTTCCCAGCATGAAAGCCTCAGCTGGTCAGGCTTCAGCACCTTGAGCCCAGCCCTGTCCTCTTTTACTTCCCAACTTTACTAGTATATGGCCACTCTCAGTGTGGGGTCCCATCAAAGGGTGTCCCCAAACCATGCACTCCAGCCATGGTTCCTGATCTGTTTTATCCCAGCACAAGGAGGGGTTCAGGACTGCCCTCATTCTAAAGTGCTCATCGTAGGTGATGTAGGCCACAAGCCAGTTGTCCTAATTCCTCTCTATCTCGGGGGACCTTATCCTATCGTTTTCTCTCGTCTCTGCCGTATCTTTCTCCTCCAGTATACGTTCCCTAAACAGCAGGGAAAATATGTTTGTATACTCTGCCCGCCATATCTTGTCATGTGTTGCCTGCATGTGAGACCTCATTCAGACCAGTGTAGACCCGCTGGGTTTCTGCAGTAAAGTCTGTGAGGCAGGGAGCGGGGAGGGCTAGGAACGGCGAGTGTATGGCTACCCTTCATGTTTACATAGACTTAGCACACCATTGTGCTGCCCAGGGTCCCAGCCCTGCAGCTGGGCAGCCACCTGCCCAGCACAGAATGGAGGAGCAGGTTTTGGTGGCTGCCAACCTGTTGACTATGAACAGGGCTGCTCTGGATGCTCTGGTCCTCCTTGGCTGCTGGACTAACTGGCAACCAGGGCTCCCTTTATGTTTTCAAATCTTGTGCCAAGTCCCATGGGACTTCCAAAGAGCCCCTGGAAGCCTGGTGGGGGATGGGAATGTTGCAGAGACCCAGTTCCCCCTCCCCACCCCCCATCCATTACTTTATACCCTCCTCCATCTCAGGATCCACCAAACTCGGTAGACTTGGGACCCCCCCATTTTGCTTAAACATAAAGAAGCTAGAAGAGACCATAAGACATTGGGTCAAACCAAAGTGTAAGTGAGCAGAACTCCGTTACTTTCAGACGGGTGACTTTGGATCAAGAGGACACAACTCCATTGATGATAGGGCTGGATTTTTCCCATTAGGTCTTGGCATTTGGAAAGTTGTACCTGCTCTCATCCTGTCCTACCTGTTACTTGCTGAGGATTCAAGCTTTGTGGGAAGCAGGCGTCCTCATACACCCCTGGAAGCCCCAGGCACACGGGCAGTCTAACAGATTTAAAATGTTTGAGTTGAGCCTAGCTTAGGGAGTGACGTCTTCCCTTCCGAATATGGCTGACTTGTTTCCAGTCATCCATGGCTTTCTATGTTGTACCCAGCACGTTTCTGTGAAAGGTTTATTGTTGGGACCCAAATACTTGCGTCTGGCTTCCGCTTGCGTGCTGAGCTGTTATGCACTTGGCTTGAGTGAGAAATCCTTTGGCTACTTTGCCTCACTAACTCAAGTTCTCCTGGCTAATAGCCTTTGTTACTTTATATTTTCCCTTTCCCCTGTTGCCAGGTGAAATCAGGTCATCTGTTCATGGTCATGTGGTTCCCCACTTCTGCTATAGTTTTAAGTGAATGTATGTTTTCTTGGCCATTAGCTATGATCTGATGTAAACTTGAAGGATTTAGGGAGAATGCTTGGCTAGAATACCAGGCTGTCAATGAGTTAATGCACATTCCTAAACTGATCACCTGCTGGGGGTTGGGAAGGAATTCCTCCCTCAAGAGCCTTGCACAATTAGCTTGGAGCATTCCTGAGGGAGGGAAGGGTTCACATTCCTCTGAAGCATCAGCTACTGGCCACTGCTGGGGGTCACACACAAGACTGGATTGGCCAGTGGCTTGATCATGGGTCTGATTGTTCCTATAGTTGTAGATATGCATCTCTTCTGGTCCCTGCTCCCTGGGCTATTTGTTTAAACATTCTCCTAGGAGCCACTCTTCTCTTCAAATAGTACTTGATGGTCTTAGGTTCTGATTTTATTTATTTTCCTATACACTGAGTGAACTGAAGGGTGGTGTGGTCTGCAGCTCCCCACAGTGGAATCTCTCTGGTATTTCTTCAAGCCTGGCTAAGTTCCCAGGAGCACTTTTTACCATCTCTGCCCATTTCACCCTTTGCAGGAGGTGAAATATGTCCCAACTAATGAGATTTTTGTCAGAGTTAATCTGCTAGATTTAAGGCCGAGAAATGTGTTGGTAGCTTTTGTCTCCCAGGTTTGGAAAAAAACGTGTGCTCCAAGTACCTTCTGCGTTCATGCTGGGCAGAATCTGTATTAGATTCCAGTGCTTCGGTGCCGAGAGGGGAATGTCTTTCAGACATATGGAATATATTTTTCACACACACTGTTTGTGAACTAATGGCCAGGGCAGCTACAAACCTAATTAAACACTCAGGAATAACTGGTGGTTTAAAAACACAAAATCTACACTGGTTTGCCTTGTTCTATAATCCTCTGTTTAAGGGTAATCTCAGTTTCAATGAATAATGCTCATCTCCAGAGTCTGGTCAGCCTCCGTGGAAGGGAGTGTGTGTGGGCAAGGGGAGCACAAGAGTTCTTCTGCCTCTGCTTATCCCCCCAGCCTACATTCTTTTGGGAAGTACAATTCCTGTTCCCCCTGCAAATCTCTGCTAATGGTATGTTCCTAAAATGAGGCAGGATGGAGAGACAGTTTTTTCATAGATTCCAAGGCCAGAAGGGACCATTGCGATCATCTAATCTGACCTCCTTCAGAGCACAGGCCATCAGACAAAATAATTCCTAGAGCAGATCTTTTAGGAAAATCCAATCTTGGTTTAAAAACTGTCAGTGATAGAAAATCCACCATGATCCTTGGTGAATTGTTCCAATGGTTAATTACTCTCACCATTGAAAATTTGTGCCTTTTTTCCAGTCCGAGTTGTCTAGCTTCAACTTCCAGCCATTGGATTGCATTATACCTTTCTCTGCTAGACTGGAGAGCACAATATTAAATATTTGTTCCCCAGACCGGTACTTATAGACTGTAATCAAGTCACCCCTTAACCTTCTCTTTGTTAAGCTAAATAGATGGAGCTCCTGAAGTCTCCCACTATAAGGCATGTTTTATAATCCTTTGATCATTCTGGTGGCTCTTTTCTGAACCTGCTTCAAATATCAACATCTTACTTGAATTGTGGGCACCAGACCTGAGAACAGTATTCCAGAAGCAGTGGCACCAGTGCCAAATACGGAGATAAAATAACCTCTTCTATTTAAGATTCCCCTGTTTATGCACCCCAGGATCGCATTAGTCTTTTGGCTGCAACATTACACTGGGAGCTCATGTTCAGCTGATTATCCACCCATCTCACCAAATCTTCAGAGTCACTGCTTTTCATAATAGAGTCCCTCATCCTGTAAGTATGGTCTACCTCTTTGTTCCTAGGTGTATACATTTACATTAAGTCATATTAAAATGCATATTGGTTGCTTGTGCCCAGCTTACCAAGCAATCCAGTGACCTGTCCTCTTCATTGTTTACCACTGTCATAAACAGATGGTTAAGGTCTCTCTTACCTGTAAAGGGTTAACAAGCTCAGTAACCTGATGAACACCTGACCAGAGGACCAATCAAGGGACAAGATAATTTCAAATCTCTGTGGAGGGAAGTCTTTGTCTGTGTTCTTTGTTTGGGTTGCCGTTCTCTTTTTGGATCTAAGAGAGGCCAGACATATCTTCAAGTTCTCCTGAAGTATTTCCTACTATCCAGTATAGTGAGTATTAGAAAGGCGGATTAGTCTTATAATTAATTTCTGCATTTGCAATTGTGTGTTGGCTGGAGAAATATCTTTATTTCTGTTTGCTGTTACTTTGATTATTCTGAGAAAGAAGGGGGGAGAAGTCTCTCCAGTTTTATAAGTTAGACCCTGTAATTTTTTCCATCCTGGTGTTACAGAGATAGTGTACTTTCTTTCTTGCTTTTAATAAAATCCTTTTCTTTTTAGAACTTGATTGATTTCTTCCCTTGTTTGGATTTTCAGGGGAAGGGAAGGGGGATAGGGAATCCCTCTTTGTTTGATTCAAGGTACCTTTCCCAAGGACTAGGGGAGGGGGAAGAAGGTGGGAGGAATGGATTATTTCCCTTTGTGTTAAGATTCAAGGAGTTTGGATCTGTGTTCCCCAGGGAAAGTTTGGGGGAACAGGGAGTGTGCCAGGCACTAAAAACCTGGCTGGTGGCAGCTTTACCAAATCTAAACTAGGATTTTAGTTTAGAGGAGTCCATGCAGGTCCCCATCTTGTGGACGCTAAAGTTCAAAGTGGGGAATAAACCTATGACAACCACTTCCCCAGTTTTGGTGTCATCTGCAAACTTTCTTAATGATGCCTTTATGTTTTCTTCCAGGTCACTGATACAAGTGTTAAATAGCATAGGGCCAAGAACTGATCTCTGTTTGATCCCACTGGAAACAGACCCACGTGATAATGATTCTCCATTTACAGTTACGTTTTTAGACTTATCAGTTAGGTAGAGATGTCCCTCCCATACCAGCTAGCAGAGCCGTGGACAGTTTGCTAAGCCTTCTTCAGGGACATTGTCTGCCAGGCCAGCATGTGTAGAGTTGGGTGGAATTCCTCAGAAGATCTAAATATTCTGTAGCCGCTCCCTCCTCCCCCCCCCGGCCCCGCCTCACCCCACCAATGCAGCTGGCAGTGTCTAGGATTCAGGAAGCTATTGGTTACACTCGGGCCATGTGTTTTGAGTTTTTCTTTGTATCCATGTGAAAGACGAGACTGATGTCCTCATGTGACTCTGGGTGCTGGGACCTTAGGCACAGCCCTACAGGGTGTGTTTACACTGGAGCTGGGGGAGAGCCAACCAGCCCAGGGAGACTGACTCACACTAATACACTAAAAACAGCTGTGTGGATGTTGCGGCACTGGCAGAGGCTCAGGCTAGCCACCTGAGGTTGAACCCAGGGGAAAGGAAGGCTTGAGCTTGGGTGGCTAACCCAAACCTCCACCAGTGCCGCAACATCCACACAGCTGTTTTTAGCACTCTAGTGTGAGCCTTGCTAACACAAGTCTGGCTACCCAGGCTGAGGGGCCTCGCTCCCAGCTGCAGTGTAGACATACCCATAGCACCTATGCCTTAGCTCACCCATCCACCCAAGTCTGGAGGCTTCTGAAACACAGAGGACAGTAAGGGTCACTAGAAGGCTCACAAAGTATTTAAAGGGGTACTACCCAGTTTCTATCACTACAGGTATATTAAAGTCAGGGAGTAATTGATTCAATTACTTGGCTGTTACATGTCAAGGAAATACTTTGGTTCTTTTTTTAAAAAATTCAGTAAGTGATTTCAAGGAGCAATATTATTTTTAACCAACAAAAAAAAAAGAGAGAGAAATCCTTTATCTCCACTGCTTAGGTGTATTTGAGAGTTGCTCGTTCCACTGCAATTGGAAACTAGCTCAGGTGTTTTGGATAAAAGTAATTTGCTAGCAGTCAGTGACACAACTTATTTGTTCTTCCATTGTCAAAACTGATACCCTGAGCCATACCATTGTTCATATTATTGCTGCAACTTTCCAGAGTTGCTAAAGCCATACGCTAACGTGCCAGAGATTTTAATTGGATACAGATGCAGGTTGTTGAAGGGCTTTTACGTGAAGAATAGTCACGCAATATCAGGGGGTCTGGCCCTTCTTGTTTCTCTTACCCTTGTGATGATGGAAGCCTGCAATAACATCTCTGCTGTGAGCAGGTTTACACAGATACACCCAGAGCATACATTTCCTGTCATGTTTTCATCTCCTTTGTTAGACCCAAACGTCTGCTGGGACAGTCAAGTGGAAACGCTTTGACATGGAACCCAGACAGGGAGCAATTCCATTAACATGTTCCACTTTCCTAATTAAAGTCATTTGTATCACCTGACCTGCATTTTTACATGCTGACTATTTTGCAGGATTTGTACAGTCCCCTCTCGCCCCCTCCCCCACCCCAACCCTGCTTTCTAAACTGGCTCCATTCAGCTTTTGTTCTGCACCTTAAATGGCTCTATTGGGAACACATGAAACCACTGGACTGTGAATGTGGTTTGCTTTTTTCACAGTACAGAGGGAGATGCTAAGATGTAAGTTATAAAATTGGACACTGTCAACTGAATTCAGATCAGTTTGGCTTTAAAAAAAAATAAAGGTAGGTTTCGTTACTCTACCTGCAGCTGTCTGTTTTTGTTTAATTGTATTTTCTCTTTGGTTTGGCCGTCCTTGAGCTGGTGCTAAAGATGGCGATAATAATGACCCTTTTTGGGGAAATGAGAAAAGTTCTCAAGATAGGCCGGAGCTGCTATGGCTGTTGTTAAAGCTGGATCCCATTTCCTAGAAGACAAAACAAGCCAAGCACACGCTAAGGGAGAGAAAAGAACAGCAAAGATAGAGGCTGCAGCTTCTATCTCTGTTGCTGAATCTTACATGCGACCCCTCTTCTAAAGATCCCTGGGGCTCACCACATGGTCTTATCAGCCACGTTGAGAGCTGGCAAACTTGTGCCAGCATTGGGCTGTTTAAGACGTAGCTGTTGTGACCTGCCTTTCTGGTTACAGGCTCACAGCAGCGTTGCAAAATACAGTCTTGTCTATCAAAGCCAGACTCTTCTTACATGTAAGGCAAAGGGAGCAAAACAGGAAAGAGAAGAAATCAGGTGGGGGAAAGAAAAGGGCACATACCAAAGGCCCACATCCCGGGTGGTGGTCGGTATTTAGCCAAAGTTGGTGGAGATGGCGACGTCACCTGGGTCCCTCTCTCTGCCCAGGACATCTTTCTTAGGAACAGGATAGTGAAGGTCCAGTTATGTCATGGTGGAACCCAGGGAATGATGGGGGTGGCAGCCATACTGATGAAACTTATTCCTTTCAGTTCACCCATCTCCCAGCCATGTATTATGATCATTCCCTGTGAAGTCTTTTTTTTAAGGGCTCCAAAAGGGCCCATCTTCTCATTATTCTGCTCGCCAGTTAGGTCTGATTTCCAGCTTTGGTCCATTTTTTTCCGATCCCCCACTCCTCTTGCTCACAAGATGTGATCTTAACAACCGCCCTTGAGTTATGTTATCAGTGGGCCTTTTTGTTTTGATTAACCTGGTCTTGTGTCTCCCTCTTGTACCTTTTCCCATCAACGTTTGTTATAGGTGACGAGAACATTTTATAAACTTTTAGCCACTTTCTCACAGTTGAGCTCACAATTGGCAGGTCTGTCAGGCTCAAGTTATTACAAGAGGCCAAGAATTCAATAGGATTCAAAAAACAATTAGAGATCAATATGGATAATATTGATCTCTAATACAGTTACACGGGATAAGGTTAAAATGGATAAGGGACATAAAACTTTATGCATGGGGCAAGTCTAACATGGTCTTCTGTTAGAAGGATGATCTAGGGGAGTGAGCACTGGACTGGGACGCAGGCGACCTGGTTCATTTCCTGGCTCTGCCACCTACTATATGCCCCGTACATCAATTCTCCATCTGTAAAATGGGGATATTAGCACTTTCCTACTTCTTAGGGGTGTTGTGAGGTTAAATACATTAAAGATTATGAGGGGCTTCGATAGAGCTCTGTAAACACCGAAAGAATCTCCAGGGAGATTCTGCTAAGATGGGTTCTTTTTTACTGGGGAGCCTTCCTGCTCCTGGCTCGGCTTGAGGCAGCAGGACATAGCTTGTCCTCCGAGGCTCCTGAAAAGCTGCCTGTAGCATCCCAGGAGACTCTAGGGATGCACCCCCTGCGTCCCCTTCCTTTGTACCCTGGCTCTGTGGAGAGGCTAGAGGGAAGGAAGAGAGCTGCTGGCCTAACCTTGCTGCTCCTCCAGCTCCATTGCAGGAGTCCTGGGGCAGCAATAGAAACCCTACTGGCTGCCTCTGTGCTCTTCTCCCAGGTCCAGGAGAGAAGAGACACCCACCCAGCCCCCAACTCTGGCTGCTGCACTGCAGTTAAACACTCTCCTCCAGTGAGCTCCCCCCAGTGCAGCACACGATTGTGATGTCCTCATGCAAATACTTATGGCTGGGGGCTTGATTCTTGGTTCCTGCCTGGCTGCTCCAGCATCATAAAGGGCCATGAACCAGCCACATCAAAGGCCTGGGGAATACCGCCGGCATGAGGGGCTTCTCTTGGTGCTGGAGAATTGGTGGAATGGCTCTATGCTTCAGCCCCCAGAAAAAGTGGTGTGCTGGGGCTTTGTTCATTCGGATCAATAATGGGTGCACTTCCCAAGTCAGCAGAGGCTTTTCCAGATTTTATAGCTCCAAGAGACCCCCACCACAGATGAGAACCACTGCCAGAGGGTCTAGAGAGCTGGGACACCTGTAGCCATTTCCTCATCCACTCACTGCTGCACAGGGGGATTTGTACTGGCAGGGAATTTTCTGTGTGGCTTCCCTCCAAATGCCTTTTGCCCCTTCCCCCACCACATAGCAGTGTCAGGCTAGTTCTGCTGGCAAGGAACTGTCCTGGAGGAGGGAGCTGAATTTGCACCTTGAAGCACACAATTGGGACAGTGGAATGTGAAGAGAATTAGCTTTTGTGAGTGTTACTAGTTCAGCTGAAAATATCAGATTTGCCCTGGCTGCTGCTGAGCTGAGATTAGTTAGTGCCTCAATTGCAAGTGCATTCTGTGATCAGAATTTAAACACAGAAGTGTATGTGGCACCCAGGTCAGCACCCCTCTGCTGATTGACATTCACATCCCCTCCAATCTGGCCTCTCATCTACCCTGTAAACCGCTGCTTTGCCCGTCCCCTCACACAAGAATGGCCCTTTTAACCAAGAGGAAAATTGGTATTGGTGAAAGCTGATTTTTAACAAGATTGCTGTTTAACTCCCAATATGAACCAGCTTTCCTCCACATTTTAAGGAATCAAAAAGATTTTATTTTTTCTCTCTCCAGTGTTTCAGGATCATAAAATATCAGATCATTTGGGATTTATCTAGGCAGCTGTGGCAGCCTTGCATATTTACTTGGAGGGCAGGAGAGAAATCAAAGTTGGGGTCCTGTTCAGCATAAAGCTAACTAAGAAACCCCACCAGCTCTGACATGATGGCACCATGGAGCAGCATAGTAGTTTGAACACAGTCTGGAAGCTTGGAACCCTTGAGTTCTCACTCAGACTCTGCCATTGACTTGTACAAATAATTTACTGGTGGATTTTTTGCCTTCTCCATAAATAAAGGAGATGAAAAAATTGTGAGGCTCTTGTGGGCCTGAACTTGCTTCCGTTGAAGTCCCTTGAAATTTTGCCACTGGCTTCAGTGGGAGCTCCAGGAGAGTTGGTATGGGTGGGTGGATGGATGTATTTTGACTCCAATCTATCCCTGAATTTTCTAGGTTAGATCTGGGAGTTAAGTTATGTGAAGAAATTAAAAAATGGAAAGTGTGTGTATGCATGTGGATTTTTTTTAAACACATTGAAAATATTAACACTGGATGAGAGAAGGAGAATTCATCAAGCATTTTACTCATTCCTGAAATATGCAGCAGACCCAGGAATAAAATAAGTGAAGCTTATAGAGAAACGCCTTGTCATAGAGTTGAGTATACATCTGGCTGTAATTAAGGCATGACTTTTTTTTTTAATACTGAATGAAAAATCGCTTTATAAATATGAAATGTTCTGTGGTGTGAACATTGAAAGTGAATGGCAGTCAAGGGGACTATAAGCAAAGATCTGTGCGGCTGGGGAAAATATGCAATAACTTTCCTATATTAGGAAAATTCAAGTTATTTTTTCCTTGGATCCAAGTGTCATTAATGATGAACTCTTCAGGATTCAGAGAAAATTTAAAAAAAGAAAAATTCCTTTTGGTCTCTGTGCTCTGTCACAATATTAATTAAATGGGGCTCCTGGCAGAGCTGAGGATCTCAGTCCAGTTCCCCCAGTGCCCACCCCCCGCAGTGCCCACCTCACAAAAACCACCACCCTGATTGACAGTAAAGAAGCCAGCTTTGCACAGCAACTGAGCTTCACTCTAAAGTTTGGGGGTGATCTTTTCAGTGGGGGACAAATCTCGTACTCCTGCTGCCCATGCTGTACCTCTTTTGGGGGATCATGCACTAGTCGTTGGCAGTGTCAGACAGATCCTTCCAAACCACAGGAGTCTCCTGAAGATGTTGTGTCTACACACAACCTCTGCTACCCAACACCCCTCTCCTCATGATCACCTCAGCTTCCTGACAGGGCAGCTGCATGGGAACCATGTTACCAAGGCTTTTTCCAGTTTCTGCTTTCCCTAGATCCAGTCTTTAACTGGGATTTTTCCTCCCTCAGGGAAGAGGGGAGCACTGCATTGACTCACCACTGGCTTTTGAGGGGTTGGGGATGTCTCATAACACACATCCCTTCCTGCCCCAGGCTGCTGCCCACTTCCCAGCCACTGATCCCTGACTATGGTGGGTCTTCAAGATCCAGGTTGATGGGCACAGTACTGCAGAGATGGCTAAATGTCCTTCTATGTGATAAGGAGATCTATGCCGAGGAGCCCCACATTGTGGGTAATGCTCACCCGGTGACGTGGCCCTGGTTATCTGTCTAAAAGCTTCAAGGATTTTGGAAAATGGGCTAAACAGTTTAAAAAGTGACTATTGAGTTTTTTGGGTGCACAACTGGAGACCCCTTTAAGGGGCTGTTTGGTAGAGCGTGAGCATGCTATCATGATTTTGTTCTAAAGGCAAACCTTCACATTGGGAAATTAGTAAAACTTTACTTGTAACAAGCAATGTTGGGAAAATATCTGCCAGGATATTTCTGGTCCATTTGCTCTACCTGACCCCATCTGTGATTTTGTTGTGTTTTCAGTCACTCTCCTCTCCCTTGCAGCCCAGGTTCTATTTCGGGAAGCTATAAAGCTGTGTTTATATCACAGTCTGTTATGACTTCAAAAATTCAAGATAATGGACCAAATTCTGGCCGCTTTGGGGGGTTTTACCCTTTTGAAATAAATAACAATCACCAACAAAATCCCAGTTCCTGCAGCATGCCTTTGTGTTCTAAAGGACTCTGGCAAACAGACATAATCCCAATAAAAGAATGATGTATAGTGATCACAGGGAGTATCCAGGAATCCATGTTAAAATGGCAGGTTTCACCTGCTGACCTCTAAGCCCTGCTCTCGCTCATCCTTCTGCCACTGAAAGTCTGAAAGACCCCTGGAGTCCTTGTGTCGAGTGTCAGCTCTGTGGCTTTGGGAATGATTCTCCAAATACGTTAAGGGCTGTTATAAAGAGGACTGTGTTCAATTGTTCCCCATGTCCACAGAAGGTAGGACAAGAAGTAATCAGCACTGTAAGAGTAGTTAAGCTCTGGACTGGGCTTCCATGTGAGGTTGTGGAATCGCCATCACTGGAGTGGTTTTAGGAACAGGTTGGACAAACACCTGTCAGGGATGGGTCTAAGTTTACTTGGTCCTGCCTCAGTGCAGAGGGCTAGACTAGATGACTTCTTGGGGTCCTTTCCAGTCCTGCACTGCATTGCTATGATTCTCCCCAAAGGGCCACATTGAACTGGCTTTATCACTTGACCCCATGATCAAAGAAGAGAAGAACATGGAGGGACTGTGAGGGAGTAAATTGTCCTCTGCTCCAATCACTCAAATAAACGTGGTAGGAAGAATGACGAAGAATGCATGAAAGCTCCAGTAAATGAATTAAATACTTGGTCTGAGATACTGGGTGGGGGGAACAATCTATGATGAAAGTCCTTACCTTAAGGTAACTTCAGATACAGCGTTTCTGGAAAGGATGACAGGCGTCTCTAATATAGTGATATATTTCCAGCCTTATGGATGGGCAGCTGTGGAGGGGAAGTTTTGAAACTGCTCTAAAAATGCACTCTCTCTATTTCTTTCTCTGCATATATAATCATAATCTTAAAGCAGTAGTGCTTCTAAGGCCTTGTCTTCATGGGCAAAAAGGTGTGGTTTTCCATCCTCTTAGTTCAGTTGAATCAGCCAGCTGTGTTGTAACTTAAGCTAAGCTAAAACACAGCTAAGATGCCTTCATAGGTTTCAGCCTGCATCTTAATGAGCATTAAGAGGGCTTTTCAGTGGTGCTAAACCAATTTGGAGGAATAAGAACATCTCCCTGGAATCCAAACTGAAACTGCTGCATGCATTTGTCATTTCCATTTTTCTGTATGCGTGTGAGACATGGACCCATATGGCAGAACTTAAACGGAAACTACAGGTAGTAGAGATGAGATGCTTCTGTAAAATCCTGGGCATCTCCTACTTAAACCACGTCACAAATGAAGAGGTCCGCAACATCATCACCCAATGCTCTGGGTCATATGAAAACTTCCTGACGACCGTGAAGAAGCACAAGCTGAAGTGGTACGGCCATGTAACAAGATCATCTGGCTTATCCAAGATTATCCTCCAAGGGACAGTACAGAGGAAGAGAAGAAGAAGTAGACAGAAGAAGAGATGGATTGACAACATAAAAGAGTAGACAGGAATGGACTTTGTGGAGACTCAAGCACTGACACATAATCATCAGGGGTGGAGATAACTGGTTGATTGCTCATCAATGATGGTGCCCCAAGGATCAATGTGGTTATGGGAGTGATGATGATGATGAAGCTAACTTGAGTGACATGATTGAAAACTGCACCCATCAGGACTGGGGCAAAGAGGACATATTGTTACCCAGAGGTAACTTCTGTCTGCAATCTGTATAGTGCAGATCATCACATGACTTCCCCATGGGCCAAAGGGTCAAGGAAAGACAACATTCTTTTAGCCTCTTTCTAAGTGTTGTTTTCTTACTGTTTTATTAAGTAAAATCAGGCAACGAATTAATACCACTCTGGTCTATAAAGTGCTATGCAACTGTAACTAGCATTCTCCCTAAAGGAATGTGCTGGAATACATTTTGTACACTGTCATAGAAATGTTGAAACTGTATATTTCAATTTTTGGCTGTAGCTCTTCTCCAAGCCCAGAAAAAAATCCCTCTGGTGCTGTGAAACTGAAAACTGCTTCAGAGACAGATCAAGGAATGCTATTTGTACATTTGAGTTGCAGCAGCACTTGGAAGCCTAAGTGTGTCTGTATTTTCAGAAAAATATTTATGGAAGGTGAGACTGGGAGAATCTAGGTCAATCAGTAAATGCATGCATTTAGTGTATGTTCATTTCAAAAGATCCTGAAGCAAGTTACAAGCTATATAAATGCAGCAGCATTGAAGTGCAGCCACCATTTGAGTCAGAACATCTGTATCCATCATCTTCTCATGTGGCCCTCAGTGTAATATTTGAGTATCTCCACGGTCATTAGTTAACTTATTCTCGCAGCTCCACTATGATATAGGGCCGTGTGATTCCACCGTTACAGACGGGGAACTGAGAACCAGAGCCAGAAACTGACCCCGACCTCCAAATCCTGCTTCACTGCTTGAACCCTAAGACCATGTCTTCAGCAGCAGCAAACAGTTGCCTAGCAGCTCTGCATAACAGTCAGAGGGAATTTTCCTGAATAGGGGCAAACCCTAGCTCTTATGAAAATGCCACCGGCTCTTTAGTACATATGCAGATTGGACGGGACTGGCGGTCTTCTCAAAGTCTCCTCAGAAGGATCCCCACACAATGACCTGCATGTCACTGAATTCACTTACATTGGAAAGATATAAGTGACTAATATCAGTTCTGGGATTCAGACCTGTGGTTCCTGAGATTCTAGGTATTTACACTTGATGCTTGGACCATTAAATTATCCCTTTCAGCACTTGTTTAGGGTTCTGATTTTTAATGCCCCTTCTTATTTGTATTGCCTGCCAGAAGTAGTAGCTATATAGATCCATCATCCACCTCACTATAACCAGGTACTAAGCCTGGTGATACATAAAGCAATACATAGCAATACTCGGTGCCTTCCTCCTAGTGCAGGTTTACAGTATGTCTGTTTCAGGTAAGTGCTGTCTTCTCAAACCAGTGTCCCCATCAAAAAAGAGAGAGGCCTTCTCTACACTGGAATCTTTTCCTGGGAATTTCCCCGGCTCCAGCAGTGGGAGTCCTACTGTAGAGACGTCACCAATATTTAGCCAGCATGTTTTGTAGACTTTCTCTGAACACTTCTAGACCATGCAGTGGTTAAAGCACAGATATGTAGTACTAGAGTTTCCATCACTTTTACCAGCAGGTGAGCCGCATCAGAGGGGAATGTCAAGGGGGAAAAAAAGTCGACCCTCCTGTAACGATCATCTCTGCTTACTCTGCCGGGCCTTACTCTCTGCTTCACCTGCTTAATTCTGAGTGTAGATGTTACTCGTTAGACAGCTAATGATCAAGTAAATTATGCTGATTAAGCACCAACTGTGACAGGTAACACATCCCAGTTACAGGCCAGGTTTTTGATGTGAATCAAGAAAAAATTCAGAGTCTCTTCTCTTCAGTGATCCCCTTTAAAAAAAAACAAAACAAACAATAAACGCACATGCTCTCTCCCCACAAGTCCCAAGTGTTTGTTCAGCAGCCTTGCTGCTCCTTGGAGGAAAAATTCTTTCATCATCTGTCTGCTTCAGCCTGGTCTCTTGCTAAGCTGCGTCTCTCCCCACAGCTGTTGCTGAGATCTGCACAGAAACGTTTCTAGTTTGCGCGGCGTGCACAGTTGGCTGTGTGTAGTCTTTTAGGGGTAATAGTAATTTCCTATGTTAACATTTCAATGGGCCAAAAAGCAGTAAATCAGCCTTCCATGGGGAGATTTGCTCGTTTCTTACAGTAAAAATTCAGCCAGGCACCTTTTCTGCAGAACTTAAGGGAAAATGTATGGCCTAGAGCAAAACTACTTGCACAGAAGTATAACTTTTATAAAAATGCAGCTGATATTGTTTTATTTTTATAATTCTTACCAATGGTTAGGCTGTGGGTGTGCTGAGGCCGCTGCTTATCATGCTGCCCAGCATTGTCTCATTGTTTCCACTGTCATATCTGCCTGTTGGCTCTTGCTTTAAACTTAGATTGTAAACTCTTCAGGGCGGGGGCCATCTTTTTTTGGCCTGTGTTTGTACAGCACCTAGCACAATGGGATCCCGGACCATGACTGGGACTCCTAAATGCTGCCATAATACAAATAATAGTGGGGAGGAGGGGGCTTTAACACTGTGAAACGCAACTTTAATCTTTGTAGTCCCTGTTCCCCCTAATCTTTGTCTGTCTGGATCTCATTAGTGAGTTCCTTGGAATAGTGACCCTCCTTTTCTGAATGTTTGGAAAGTACTGTGACTATGCGTGCTGCCAAAAACAAATAATAAATCATCATTTTAAAAGTTTTCAGTACAAACTCTGTCCAAATACTCAGTGCGGAGTTGTTTCAATAAAGGGTTGGATCATTTTTTTTTAATCCTGAATTTAGGTAGATGAATTACTTTGTAAAGGCTTTTGAACATGTAAAATGCTGTAGAAGTGCTAAGTGGTGGTAGTGTTTCATCACTGTTTTCAAAGGGGAGTTCTGCTTAAAAACGGATAGCATGTTGTAGACCTCAGTTAACAGTGACAGAGGGAGAGAAAAATTAAGAGATTAGTCCAAAGAAGAAAATCTGATCCTGCAAAGAGTTGCATACATGCTTAACTTACATGTGTGTAGTCCCATAGACTTCAATACAGGGGGTCTCCTTCATGCAGATAGTTAAACGCAGGGCCGGCTCTAGACCCCAGCGCGCCAAGCACGTGCTTGGGGCGGCATGCTGCTGGGAGGGCGGCAGGCGGCTCCGGTGGACCTCCCACCGGCATGCCTGCGGAGGGTCCGCTGGTCCCGCGGCTCCGGTGGACCTCCCGCAGGCATGCCTGCGGATGCTCCACCGGAGCCGCGGGACCAGCGGACCCTCCGCAGGCACGTCTGCAGGAGGTCCACCGGAGCCGCAGGACCGGCGATCGCCAGAGCGCCCCCCGCAGTGTGCCGCCATGCTTGGGGCGGCGAAATTGCTACAGCCGCCCCTGGTTAAACATGAGTGGAAGAGTGCCTCAAGTCTTGTTAACAGGAGACACTCAAGCCAGGATGTCCTCTAACATTATGCCCTTCCTCAGATTTCTCTGTCGTTATTATGATATTTCTACAGCTGGTAAAGAATTTTGATATGAATAGGAAGTCTGAGGACTGGCTTAAAATTAGCCAGTGTTCTCTGTGAGTGACAGGCAGACAGTGCAGCTGAGAGTTTTCAGAACCAACTAGGTGTCTTAGCCACCCAATTCACATTCTCAAATGTATGGCTTTGAAAATCCCTGCCTATGCTATTATATATATATATATATCTATATTTTGACACTATTAATGCTGTACCTTATTAGAGAAGTTCTGAAGAAGGTCACTAGATTGAGTGATGCTTTGCTGGCCCAACGTGTGTGTGTGTGTGTGTGGTTGGTCTTCCTGTGTTGAAGGGGATTGGGAGGCATCTTTGTCATCAGTGTCATCCCTGGACCTGCTGGCTCCCTGCAAGTCTGGGAAATCCACGTGTGGAAGAGGGCTGGGGTGGAATGGAGTTTTTTGTACGGTTCCCTCAGCATCCAGCAGTAAATCTAGAGTTAATACAACTTAAAGCTATAATGGCTTCTTAATAGAGGTTCCCTAGCTGTGGCTCATTTCCCACGGGATTTTCCTGGGATGAGCTGCTGGCTGCGGAAGCCCTGGCAGTATTCCATGGAGAGACCAGCAGGGAAACAATGAGCTGGTGCATCTATCTGGATGTCCTCTTATGGGTCAGTAACTGGTTAAGAGACCGAAAACAAAGGATAGAAATAAGTGGTCAGTTTTCACAGAGAGGTGAATAGCGGGGGTCCCCAAGGATCTGTACTGGGACCTGTGCTGTTCAACATATTCTTCAATGATCTGGGGAAAAGGAGTAAACAGCGAGGTGACAAAGCTGGCAGACAATATAAAATTACACAAGATCGTTAAGTCCAAAGCTGACTGCAAAGAGTTACAAAGGGGTCTCACAAAACTGGGTGACGGGGCAACAAAATGGCAGGTGAAATTCAGTGTTGATAAAATGCAAAGTAATGCACATTGGAAAACATAATCCCAACTATACATACAAAATGATAGGGCCTAAACTATTACCACTGAAGAAAGAGATTGTGGAGTCATTGTGGACTCCTCTGAAAACATCCACTTAATGTGCAGTGGCAGTCTGAAAAGCTAACAGAATGTTAGGAACCATTAAGAGAGGGATATATAATAAGATAGTAAATATCATGATCCCACTATATAAATCCATGGTATGCCCACACCATGAATACTGCCCCATCTCAAGAAAGATATACTAGAATTTAGAAAAAAGTACGGAGAAGGGTAACAAAAATTATTAGGGATATGGAACAGCTTCCATATGAGGAGAGATTAAAAAGACTGGGATGTTTATCTTGGAAAAGAAATGACTTAAAAGGGGATATGACAGAGGTCTATAAAATCATGTCTGGTGTGGAGAAAGTGAATAGGGAAGTGCTGTTTACCTCGTGACATAACACAAGAACCAGGGATGACCCAATGAAATTGACAGGTAGCAGGCTTGAAACAATCATAAGGAAGTACTTCTTCACACAAAGCTTGGTCAACCTGTGGAATTGGTCACCAGGGGATGTTGTGAAGGCCAAAAGTATAACTGCATTCAAAAAAGAATTAGATAAGTTCCTGGAGGATAGATCCAGCAGTGGCTATTAGCCAGGATGGTCAGGGATGCAGCCCCATTATCTGGATGTCCTTAAGCCTCTGACTGGCAGAAGCTGGGACTGGACGACGGGCCGGATCACTCAGTAATTGCCCTGTTCTGTTCATTCCCTCTGAAGCATCTGGCACTGGCCACTGTTGGCAGACAGGATTTTGGGTGACATGGACCATTGCTCTGACCCAGTATGGCCGTTCTTATGTCCCTGTGCTTGAAACAGAATACCTGAAATCCACACAGATAGTGGAGACAAATTCTCTGCTGCATCCTTGGGAAAGGTGGAAACTGCTCCCGCACAGACACCTATAGACTGTAGAGGACCCTCCTCAAGAGGGCATGATTATACCAATGATTACTCCAATTGGATAAATCCTATATTAACTAAATAGCAGCATACCCTGTTAAGTAGCTCCTGTGAAAAATGTATTATTGTCCCTGTCGCCACCCCGCCCCCTCCGGACAGGTCATTATTTATCCAGATCCAGGAGAGGCTGTAATTTAAAAAAAGCTTTTGACCTATTCATAAATTTAAAATCCCTCCCCACCCCAACCCGCATAATTGGAGCATAGTTTTAATTTTGTTGTTGTTGCTTTTTGGGGGTTTTTTGCTTTTTTTTTAGTGGGGCCAGATCTTGATGTTCCTTGATCTTACTCAGTTCTTAGTGTTTAGTTTCCCATGAATAAAAATGTTATTTCCATAGTCTAGTTGGTCACATTGCCCTTCCCTCTACAGTAGAAACAAGCCAATACAGAATGAATCAAACAGCGGGGTCCTAAAGCAGGCCCGCGTAACAATAGCAAATCTACATGTATTAATGGCCAAGTTGTAGTCCCATTGAAGTCCAGTGGCAAAACTCCCATAGGCTACAATGGGGACAGGATTTATTTGGCCCTAAGAAAAGATTCCATCTGAACTGCCCAGCTATTTGAGCGTCTTCAAAAAAAAGCCAGTTGTTGCCAAAATAACACTGAGGCTGAGTTTATGTCAAAACCGGGAAAGGCTATTGAGAGGTCATAAATGCCTGTCATTTCATTTCTATGGTGACTTCATTGCTGCAGTCACGAAGCGCCAGCCTGTGTACCGTCCTGACAATATGTCTGAGAGGAGAGAGCCTGAAAGAATTGCATTGAAACCAATAAAAGCAAGCTGTTTTCATCAGCCACCTTTCCAAGTAATTTGGCAGTGGGTAGAAGCAGAAGGATCTCTTCTACTGACTGACCTACAGTGTGTTTCCCTTCTTTCAGTGCAGTAAACAAGCACTCTACTGGCACTGTTCCAGGCTCCAAGACAGCTCCAAGTAATCAAAGATTTGCTGACAAAACCATGTTAACTGAATGCATCTGTATCCAAGGCTATTCATATCTGCAGATTCATGTTTCCTATTCCTCTAAACAAAAATAATTGTTGAAAAGTCTAGGTGGTTAAATTTGTGTTGTGGTTTGTTTGTTCTCTTCATTAAATTAAATGATTCAATCCATTAATAGAGGCTTTTCCAAGTAACTTTTGGTTTTGGGTGTCTCATTTGGAGATAACAGGCTCGAGATTTCTCAAGTTGGGTATTTTAGAAGTACTAAACACACCCAGCTCCATGGGGAGTTTTTGGATGCTCAGTGCCACTGAAAACTAGTCCCTAGGAATCTCATTAGACACCCAAAATTGAGAGGTCACTTTGGAAAATTTCAGCCATATAACTAAGGACCCGTTTATATGACAAAAACAACTGAGTCAATAGAGCCTGTTCAAAGCCATAGCTCAGATCTGGGACACAATTTGTTTATAATTCACTCTGCATTGAAGTCAGTGGGAGACGCCTTTGACTTCAATGGAGCCAGGATTTCACAACTGGAGTTCAGTATTTGCCTAAACTTGGAAGGAGGAAGGGTTGGGCTGGCCACTAAGCCATACCCTCCAGCTAAGGAACAAAGAAGTCTTAGTTCACTTTTCTCTTCTTCTTTCTTTTCAGGATGTACAGGGTGTGGCAGTGGCTTTTTGCAACCACCAACTTCATCATTTCAGTCACAGATCCTGGTTGAGCAAAGTTTGCACCATGCTTGAAACAACTCTACCAGCTTCTGTTTTCTGCTCAGATTTTAGAAAACCCTTTAAAGTTGGCTTTAAAGTTTTGTGCATGGAATATACACTAGCACTATCTTAGTGTGTTATACTGCCCAGCATCATCATAGTATCTGAGTGTCTTCCATATAAAGTCAATAGCAAAGTCCTCAATGGACTTCATGGAGTCTCTGGCACTTCTCCCTTTATGAGGTAGAGATTCTGCTAGGAATAGGGGTTTTTTTGGTTTGGGGAGGGGGGTCTTTCTTGGAAGGAGGCAAAGTTGGCAGGGGTTTGGGAATGAAAAGGGTATGTGAATTGTAGATGAAAAGGGTTTTTCAAAGAGGAAGATTTTGCCATGTTTCCTAAAATGGTCAAACTTTGGATTTGCCTGCATTCCTCTGGAAGATTGAGAACACCCCTCGACAGAGAATGCTTTGTCCCCAGATCTCAAATGCTTCATCCTGGGCTTTGTGATCTGCCTTGTCCCAGAAGAACACCTGTCACAGTGGTTCATAGATCAAAATTCAGCCTTTGGTGTAGCTAGGGCTTGATCCATTGATTGCTTTGAAAATTAGGACCAAGGAGTTAACCGGGCATCAGAAGCTGGCTGGGGACTTGAGCATGGTCCTTAACAGCTTTAGTATTATTCATGCATATCGGTCTTTTTCTGGAGGAAAAAACACACTGTGTATTTCTAATCATGGTAGCAGTGCTTCTTGCATGCACAAAGGTACATGTAACTCTGACTACTGTTTCATATTGAGTGTTTACTAAAAGCAAAGTATACAACAAAGAAGTTGTTTGTAATCATTTACTTACATTCCATAACCGAGGCACTAGTTCAACAAAGAATTTAAGCCTGTGTTTAACTTTGCTTTGCTGGATGGACCCCGATGATCAGTTAACTCCTAACCCTGCAAAGACAGAGAAATGGCTTTACCTCTTCTTCCACAACATATTCTGGACTCTTGTCCTTACCACAAAGCCGTATTTTATGTAAGGCTTCCTTCGTCTCCTTTGCTTAATATCATCTCTCCTGGCTTTGTGTTTTCTTGCCCAAGCTGGTTCTAGCTCCTCATGGCAGAGACTATGGGCCTGATTCTCCTCCTCCTTACACATGTTAAGTAAGAGTAACTCATCTGAATCCAGTGGAATGACACTTGTGCCAGTAAGAGGCTTGTGTCAGTACAATGGAATAATATCCCAGGCCCACCTGTGGTGTTATATGTAATAGTTAAATAGCAATCGATGGCTGGACGATTAAATGCTTTCAGAAAGAGATTTCTTTAAAACAACTAGAGCTGGTTGGAAAGTGGTAAATATCTTCTGTGGGAAAATTTAGAAAGACAAGAAAAAATTGTGGGTTTTGTTGTTTTTTTCAAAAAACTTTGTGTACGATTTCTGGTTTTTCAAAAAGAACCCCTCCGCACCCCAAAAACCCAAACCACCACAGTACCAAAAGCCAACGCCCAACATCTTTGGTATTTGTGTTAGTTAAAAATGTTGTTGAACAATTTTTAACTATCTTTAATAACAACTATACCACTAACCATTGTACCTTACAAATACTTGTTACCTTCTCTCTCCAGTCCTGTTACAATCAGTACCCTTCAAAATTGGATGGACTTTCATATTACACCTTTGTATTATCCTTCAGTGAAAATTGGCATTTTTTTGAGCAAGACTACATATCAATTTTGACTGTTAGAGAAGCACTGTTCTTCCAGTTCAACAAGACCATTGTATTCACTTTCTTGCTGTTAACTCAATCTGTCAAGCAAAAATGGGGCTTAGTTCTAGTTTTAGGTGAAATTCATACTTTGCACCCAGAAGCTCATCTTGATGAAAGTAGACGCTGGTTAGTTGTTTGTGGTACCTTCTGTAAGACAGAAAAGTTTCAGATATTTCTGGCATGTTTATCATGAGGATTAAGTGGTTTTTAATAAAGTTTAGTGCATGATAAGCTGTAATATTAACCAAGTTCAAGTAGGGAAATGTATTTAATACTTGGTCCAGGAGGAGCAAGGCTGATCTTGCTGGTTTGGCACTAAATGCATGTTGTTTCCTTGGGTTCTGACACACATATTTCATGCTAATATTTACAAAAATAAAAAATACCCCTTCAGGAAATCATCACAGGCACACCCATGCTGTGTTACTGCTACAACATACACAAAATTTCCACTGACTTCCATGGGAGGCCCACACCCTATATCCAGGGCTTTATAGATCCTGGAATTAGATTATTTTATTCTCATTTGACTGATGTTACTACAGTTCATGTATAGCCATTGTTGGTCTGTAAATTAACTTGTTAGTTGTTGATTATGGAATTAAAAACTGGGACTGACTTTGCATGTAAACGTCTTGCATTTTCTTTGAAAGGAAGTCCCCAGGAATGCTTGAAGGAAGAGATCACGAGGGTTGGGGTTTTGAACCCATCAGTGTAGAAGGTGCACTATGGCACAAACATAATGGAAGAAGATAAAAAATAAAACTGCTGTCGGGATGAAATTCTGGATGCGGTGCAAACCTGAAGTCAAAGGGCTTTATCTGGAGGAAACACACTGGCACGTGGGCAGTGGAGTTCTCCCATTAGGCAGTGTATGGCACAGCTGGCATCCTGTTACCACCTGTTGGATTCCCCCCATCCACTTCATGTGGGGTTGTGGATGTGTGCAATTCACAAACCCACTGGCCATGCGTACCCTCACTGTTCATCCTGTCCTTTCTCTTTCACACTGAACACATGCGCTCACTCACTTTTTTCACTCTCTTGGGACACAAGGGTCTGTGAAGTCTATCAATATAGGTCCTTAGGATGCCCTTCTCCTAAGTATCTGAGCTGGCTATCTGGCCTCTACTTCCTGGCCTCATTGGACAGTGTCAGTACAGTGCTTCTGCTGTGTTTGGAGTAGAGCCTTTCATGGTCTGGTAAGAAGCTGCAGGATTTGGCCTTGTGGGAATTGCTTAGTACGCAGCACATTTGCCATATATGAGTTTCACCTCAAAAGGTAGTAAAGGCCACATTAAATATAACTATCAGGTGTACATACTACATTACATGTCCATCGAGCACTTTTGGATCCATGTCAGCCTCTCTTTAACTTTAGATTCCCTAGGACACACACTAGCTTTTCAGCGCTGACTAGTTGTGGCCTGATTCTCCATTGCCCTGTACCTTATGAAGTCATTTAAGTAGGCCTAAAACTTTACCTTTCTGATTAGTAGCATTTACACCTATTCTGCACTAGTGCCTTGACTGCATAAGGTGTAGGGCAATGAAGAATCAAGCCCCTAGGTAATAAAATCCAAACTCTGAGGTCTGAGGCAGAGATGTACTGAGCTCCAGCACCTGGCTTTGAAGAGGTAGAAGTGATGATCACTTTGCATCTTCCAGAATCAGATCCTCTATAGTAGGTCGAAAGCAGAAATTATTTTGGCCTTGTCACTTACTGTGGACCCCAGTGGGCATTGTAACACAGCTCACCATCTGGTGCAACTTCAGCAAGGTGGGAGTTTCTCAACCGAGGCCAAGAATTAGTTGGAGTATTGCATGTTGTTGGGTTTGATGTATGGACAGAGGTTTGCTGAAGCCACACAGCACATGGATCAAATCAATGCTACTCATGGGCTATAAGTCCAGAAGGGACCATCATAATCACCTAGTCTGATTTCCTGCACATCGCAGGCCACAGAACCTCACCCACCCACTCCTGAAATAGACCCCTAATCTCCGGCTGAAGTCCTAAAGCCTTGATTTAAATATGAAAGTTACAGAGAATCCATCATTTACTCTAGTTTAAACCAGCGAGTGACCCATACACCAGGCTGCAGAGGAAGGCGAAAAACTGCCAGGGTCTCTGCCAGTATGACCCAGGGGGAAATTCCTTCCCAACCCCACATATGGTGATCAGTTAGACCCCATGCATGTGGGCAAGACCCACCAGCCAGAGAACTGGAAAAGAATTCACTGTAGTAATTCAAAACCCTGCCCATCCAGTGTGCCATCTCTGGCCATTGGACATATTTGCTACTAGCAGTCGGAGATGGGCTACATGCCATTTTAGGCAGTCTCATCATATCATCCCCTCCATAAATTTATCAAGCTCAGTCTTGAAACTAGTTAGATTTTTTGCCCCCACTGCTCCCTTGGAAGACTGTTTCAGAACTTCACTTCTCTGATGGTTAGAAACCTTCATCTAATTTCAAGTCTAAACTTGTTGATGGCCAGTAGATAGCCATTTGTTTGTGTGCCAACATTGGCCCTTAATTTAAATATCTCCTCTCCCTCCCTGGTGTTTATCCCTCTGATGTATTTATAGAGCAATCATATCTCCTCTCTGCCTTCGTTTGGTTAGGCTAAACAAGCCAAGCTCCTTAAGTCTCCTCTCATAAGGTAGGTTCTCCATTCCTCTCATCATTCTAGTAGCCCTTCTCTCACCTGTTCCAGTTTAAATTAATCTTTATTAAACATGGGAGATCAGAACTGCACGCAGTATTCCAGATGAGGTCTCACCAGTGCCTTGTATAATGACAATAACACTTCCCTATCTCTACTGGAAATCCCTCGCCTGATGCATTTTAGGATTGCATTAACCTTTTTCACAGCTGCATCACATTGGAGGCTCATAACTATCCTGGGACCTACCAATACATCCAGGTCTTTCTCCTCCTATTTAGTTTCCAATTAGTATGTCCCTATTTTATAGCAAAAATTCTAGCTAGTCTCTAAGGGCATGACCTTGGACTCTGCACTATTACATTTCATCCCTTTTTTTTTACTCCAGTTTTCAAGGCCATCATTTTATATCTTACAGTCCTCCTCCATATTTGCAATACCTGTACCTCTGAAATTTGTGTCATCTGCAGTTTTTATTAGCGCGCACACACTTTTTTTTGCCAAAGTCATGAATGAAAATGCTAAATAAAATTGATCCCAAGATGGATCCCTGAAGACCTGCACTAGTAATCTTCCTCCAGCCTCACAGTTCATTTTTTAGTATGACCCACTGTAGTCTCCCCTTTAACCAATTCCTTTATCCACCTTTCAATTCTCATATTAAGCCCCATCTTCTCCAGTTTAACTAATAATTTCTCATATGGAACTATATCAAATACCACTGAAATCCAGGTAGATTAGATCTGCTGCATTTCCTTTGTGTAGAATATCAGTTATTTTCTCAAAGAAAGAGATCAGGTTGGCCTGGCACAATCTACCTTTTGTAAAATCATGTTGCATTTTATCCCAATTATCATTTACCTCTATGTCCTTAGCTACTTTCTCTTTCAAAATTTGTTCTAAGATCTTACATACAATTAATGTCAAACTAATAGGCCTGTAGTTTCCTGGATCACTTTTTTCCAATTCTTAAAAATAGGAACTATATATTCTTAGATGGAGATTATCTGGGCCTTCTGATTTGCTCCCACTAAGCTTTTTGAATTTGACTTCCACCATGGATGTGGTAATTTCTACATCTATATCCTTGTTCCCATAAAGCACCCTGACAATACTCCTAAATTCCTCATTAGCCTTATTAAAAATGGAGGCAAAGTATTTGGTTAGCTATTGGGCCATGCCTAGATTATCTTTAATCTCCACCCCATTCTCCATGCTTAGCGGTCCCACTACTTTCCTTTTCTTTTTATTTATATGGCACAAAAACCTTTTACTATTGGTTTAATTCCCTTTGCAAGGTCCAGCTCTGCTTGGCGTTTGGCAATTCTCACTTTTCCCCTACACTTTCTGACCTCCAAGAGGTAGATTTCCTTGCTGCTCCATCCCGTCTTCCATTCCTTGTAGGCCTTCTGCTTTCTCTTAATTGCCTGTTTGAGATGCTTGTTCATCCAGTTTCGTCTTCAACTGTTCCCTACACATTTTTTTCCCCTTGCTTGGGATTCAGGCTTCAGGTAGTTTCTGCAACTTTAAGTAATTCTATCAAGAACCCTAGTTGCAGACCTATTTTTGTTGATCCTTCCATCTAGCTTAAACTGAATGAGCTCACGATCCCTCAAACCAAGATTGTCCCCTACAACCAGTTCTTCTAGGAGGTCCTCACTATTTACCGATACTAAACCTAAAATGGCCTCTTATTGGTTCAGTGACTATTTGGTGAAGAAATCTGTCAGCTACCACATCCAGGAATATCTGGGCCCTACTATTAGTAGTAGCACTTGGCCCTCCAATCTATATCTGGGAAATTGTCTCCTATAATCATACAATTCCCAGGATAATTTGTTTAATTAAAATATAAAAAGTGTCTCTATCCATATCCTGATTGGATCCTGGGAGGCTATAACAGATAGGCCAAGCACTATCCTAGTGGAGACTCTGTTAGCTTTCTTCCCCGAAGTGATTTTGACCTAAACAGATACTGTTTTATCCATTCCATCACTTCTAATTTCTTTACAGTTTACCTTGTCATTAATATACAACGCTACTCCACCTCCTTTACCTTTTCTTCTGTCTTTCCTGAACAGCACATACCCTTCAATACCTGTACTCCAGTCATGACTATCATTCCATCATGTTTCTGTTATCCCTATAATGTCTGGTTTCTTTTCCTGCACCAGTACTTCTAGTTCCTCCAGTTTCCTAGTCGGGCTCCTCTCATTGGTTTACAGACATCTTAGTTGTTTCTGCTTCACTTTGCCCAGATTCCTCAGCTGATTAGGTACAGTCATTCTGTTGCCAGTATCTCCTACCTGACTGTTAGTGCCAATACCAATGACACTATCGTTCCTCTTGATATCCATTCTCCTACCCTCTGTTCTTCTTTTCTCCATTGCTGTATCCTCTTGATTTTTCACCCACTCAGTATTAGAATCAGGCTTGGCGATTACATAGAATCATAGAATATCAGGGTTGGAAGGGACCTCAGGAGGTCATCTAGTCCAACCCCCTGCTCAAAGCAGGACCAATCCCCAGACAGATTTTTGCCCCAGATCCCTAAATGGCCCCCTCAAGGATTGAACTCAAACCCTGGGTTTAGCAGGCCAATGCTCAAACCGCTGAGCTATCCCTCCCAACCGTCTACCCTGAATTCCTAGTTTAAAGTTCTTTTAATCAGTTGTGTCAACTTCCATCCCAGAAATCTATTTCCCTGCTGACTCAGGTTGAGTCCATCCCAGGAGAACAATCTTCTGTCCGGTGAATAGTGGTCGAATATCCCAAAGACCTCCTTATAGCACCATTGCCTGAGCCATCTGCTGATCATCATAATCTTGTCTTGCCTTCGCTCTCCTCCTCTAGGGACAGGTAAATCCCACTGAAGATCACCTGAGCCTCCATTTCTTTAAGCGTCTTCCTCAGCCTGGCATAGTCTCCCTGGATATGTTCCAGCAAGAATCCAGCAGTATCATTTGTTCCCACGTGAAGGACAATCAGTGGATTCTTTCCTGCTCCCATTTCGATCCTTTCAGCCTCAGGTCCATAGCCCATATCTCAACTCCTGGTGCACAGCACACCGTTCTGTGCCTGGGATCAGCTCTGGTGACAGACCTGTCTGTTCTTCTTAGTAGAGACTCCCCAGTCATCTAGACCTGCCTCTTCCTGGTGTTGGTGCAATTCTCCAGCCTTCCTCCTTCTATTCTTTCTGGCTGGAAGTCTTCTTGCCTTTTGTTTTCATTTGCAGTCTTCTGCAAGTCATCCTGTATACTCCTGGGGCTCCAAATTCTGGCTATCTTCATTGACTCTTCCGCTCTTCTTGTAGGACTAGCTGCTTTTCTCTTCTTCCTTGCTCTCTGACCTTCTGTTACTGGCTGCTTCTCTGATTCAGCAAACCAATTCTTCATCTCTATTTCTCCTTCACTAGCAGTCTTTTCCTCTGCCTGGGTCTCTTAGTCACATACTTCCCCTGGCCACTTTCCTCATCCAGCACTCTACCTTCACAGTTCTCCAGTTCAACTTGCATCTGCAAGTCTTGAGTTTTCCCTTCAGCCTCTTCTTGCCTTCCCACCATTATCCGCTCAAATCCCCCTCAAAACTCAACCACAGTTTCTACCTGCATCTCTAGACCTTGGATCTTCCCTTCCATCAGACCTGTCAAGCAGCACTTCATACAAACGAAGCACCTTTCAGATACTCACTCCAGGATAATGTACATCCCCCAGCTAGGCCCACTGACAGCAATTCCGGGCCCCAGGGCAGAACAGACAATGCCCCCCCCCCAGAGAGCAGCTATCCGGCCCCACTGCCCAGGAAATATCCCCATGGAGGGTTCCTTGACAGCAGGCACAGAGACAGCCCTGATGACTCTGAGCTAGCCATCTCACACAGCTGTATCTGGGGGGTCCCTGGCTGCCCTCCGGTGGGCAGAAGCTATTGCATTGTGGCTGGGTGCCGGATGGGGAGAGGCGGGGCCAGGCAAGGGATGCGCTGGTGCTGATGCTGCAGGGATCTTGCAGCATTTGCAGTGGCACTTGCTGATTGGTGGGCTGAGCCAGGGTGACATCAGCGATCGGCCCAGTGCAGTGGGAGGTGTCTATAAAAGGCCCCGGCAGGAGCCTGGCCACTATCCCATCCTCCTGGGCCCTTTTAAGTAGCCAGGCCCCTTGAGCAATTGAACCTGTTCCCCTTCCCCCATCGGCGGACCTGCCCCTAGCTTCCACATCCAGTCATCTTCATTATCTCTTCCATTCTATTGGTCACTACCACTGCTGCCTCTGTAGCTATCATAGGGTACGTCTACACTACAAGACTATTTCGAATCTACTTAATTCGAATTTGTGGAATCGACCTTATGAAGTCGAATTTGTGTATCCACACTAAATACACTAATTCGACTGTCTGAGTCCACAGTAACGGGGCCAGCGTCGACTTTGGAAACGGTGCACTGTGGGAAGCTATCCCACAGTTCCCGCAGTCCCCGCTGCCCATTGGAATGCTGGGTAGAGCCCCCAATGCCTGCTGGGGGGAAAAATGTGTCGAGGGTGGTTTTGGGTAACTGTCATCATTCAACCGTCACTCCCGCCCTCTCTCCTTGAAAGCGCCGGCGGAAAATCTGTTCGCGCCCTTCTCTGGTCAGTTACAGCGCGGACGCCACAGCACTGCGAGCATGGAGCCCGCTGCGATCATCGCTGCACTTATGGCCGTTGTCAACTCCTCGCACCTTATCGTCCACCTCTTCCACAGTCAGCTGCTGAGAAATCGGGCGAGGAGGCTCCGGCAGCGCGGTGAGGACAGGAAGTCACAGAGTGGCGCAGACCTCTCAAAAAGCAGGGTACGCCGCGCAGTGGAGATCATGGTGGCAATGGGTCAAGTTCATGGTGTGGAACGGCGATTCTGGGCCCAGGAAACAAGCACGGACTGGTGGGACCGCATAGTGCTGCAGGTCTGGGATGAATCACAGTGGCTGCGAAACTTCAGGATGCGTAAGGGCACTTTCCTTGAACTCGTTGACTTGCTGGCCCCTGCCCTGAAGCGCCAGGACACCCGGATGCGAGCAGCCCTGACTGTGCAGAAGCGAGTGGCCATAGCCCTCTGGAAACTTGCAACGCCAGACAGCTACCGGTCAGTAGCGAACCACTTTGGCGTGGGCAAATCTACCGTAGGGCTTGCTGTGATTCAAGTAGCCCACGCAATTGTTGAGCAACTGCTCTCAAAGGTAGTGACCCTGGGAAATGTCCAGGTCATCATAGATGGCTTCGGCGCGATGGGATTCCCAAACTGCGGTGGGGCTATAGATGGCACTCACATCCCTATCCTGGGACCGGCCCACCAGGCCAGCGAGTACATTAACCGAAAGGGCTACTTTTCAATGGTGCTTCAAGCACTGGTAGACCATAGGGGACGTTTTACCAACATCTACGTCGGGTGGCTGGGCAAGGTTCATGACGCGCGTGTGTTCAGGAACTCTGGTCTGTTTAAACGCCTCCAGGCAGGTACTTTCTTCCCGGACCACAAAATAACGGTTGGGGATGTGCAGATGCCTACAGTGATCCTCGGGGACCCAGCCTACCCGCTAATGCCCTGGCTCATGAAGCCCTATACAGGTGCCTTGGACAGTGAGAAGGAGCTCTTCAACTACCGGCTGAGCAAGTGCAGAATGGTGGTGGAGTGTGCTTTCGGACGTCTCAAGGGGAGATGGCGGAGCTTACTGACTCGCTCGGACCTCAGCGAAAAAAATATCCCCGTTGTTATTGCTGCTTGCTGTGTGCTCCACAATCTCTGTGAGAGCAAGGGGGAGACCTTTATGGAGGGATGGGAGGTTGAGGCCAATCGCCTGGCTGCTGATTACGCTCAGCCAGACAGCCGTGCCGATAGAAGATCCCAGCGGGAAGCGCTGTGCATCCGGGAGGCTTTGAAAGATTGGTTCCTTGGAGAGCAGGGTAACCTATGACTCTCCAGTTGATTTACAGAGAAGCTGAACCTGAGCCTGTTTCAGTGACTGTTGACTTCAATCTGCGGTTACATACCATGATCTCCAGGTTTCCCCCCTTCCAACACACGTTTTAAAATAACTTTAATGGAACACTGATTATTAATAAAGTTTTCTTTAATTATGAATTCCTGTTCAAGGGTTGAAACATGGACGCGGACTGTGGTGGGTACGGTGTGCACTGATGTACAGAACGCTTCTACACTAGAGGAATGACAGGCTCCTGCTCCTACAGCGGTCTCTGGGGGGAGGACGGTTGCAGGTGGGTGTGCAGGAAGGGGTGGGTTTGCAGGAAGGGGTGAGGGGTGCCGTCTTTGGGACGGAGTTTGGATGCAGGCTCTGGGCTGGGGGTTGGGGCGTAGGAAGGGGTGAGGGGTGTGTGGGAAGGGTGAGTATGTGTCCGTGGATGAGGGCTCTTGCTGGGGCTCAGGGCATCGGAGAGGCTCGTGGCTAGGGTGGAAGGGCATGGTAAGGGCAGCCTGCCTTGCCATTTGTGGATGGCAGGCGCTAGGACCCTGGGGCAGCATTCACCTCCCAGAATGACCCTAGTGCCTAGTGACTGCAGTCTGTGTGTGTCCTGCTGTTGATCCTGCCCCCAAGTCTGTACCCTGGTAATGGAGGCTGTCCTATGCAATTAAAAAACCCCTCCCCCCCCTTCACACAAAGTCTTCTGACAAGGAAAACGTGACGGAAACAGTGAATAACAACAAACTACTCTTAATACTCAACTACACAGTGGGGGGATGAAACTTGGATTTGGGACTGGGTGATCCAGGAAGGGAAGCACTTCTCAAAATTTATGGCATGAGAGCTGTTTGGTACATGAGCGCTCTGCTGGGGTGGAGTGACAGTTTTCACGGCCCCTAGCGCCCCTCCTTCTTGTGATTTTGGGTGAGCGGGGGGAAGGACTTTGTGGCGGGGGAAGGCGGTTGCAGATACAGTTCAGGGGGGCTCTCTGCTCCTGCCTGCGGTCCTGCAGAACATCTACAAGGCGCCGGAGCGTGTCCGTTTGCTCCCTCATTAGCCCAAGCAGCGTTTGAGTCGCCTGCTGGTCTTCCTGCCACCACCTGTCCTCCCGTTCGCTGTGTGAGCGCTGGTGCTGACATAGGGTCTCCCTCCACTGTCTCTGCTCGTCCGCCTCGGCTCTGGAGCAAGCCATCAGTTCCGAGAACATGTCGTCCCTAGTCTTTTTCTTTCGCCGCCTAATCTGCGCCAGCCTCTGTGAGGGGGAAGCCGGGGCAGTTCGTGAAAGAGACGCAGCTGTGTGATGGGAAAAAGGAAGTGATTTCCTTGAAAAGATACATGTTTGCGAACACTGAACACAGTCTAGTCAGTTTCTGTGAACAAGACCATACAGGGCACCTAGTCTCACGAGCTCTCAGGACAAGTTCGAGATTTCGGAATACGCTTTCATTGGCTGCGGTCTTGCACAGGAGATAGGACAAGCGGGGCGGTACAGCTGAATCCGTGTAGCAGCCAGGCCTGGTAAGCACTACACTATAGGCTGCTTAACAGTTAATGGATAGCTGTGCCCTCCCGCTGAAGGCAATCTGTAAAGCATAAAGTCTGACCCTGTTCCAGCCCCTCGCGGCTGTGCCCGGGAAAGATCACTGTATGCTTTTCCTCTGCGGCCTCCAACACGTGGCTGTTAAACGAAGGTCATTGCTATGCAAAGTAAAAGTCAAGCATTCACAATAGTAACAGTACACTAATTGCCCTAATTAGATGCAGCAGTCGCCGAACGAGATTACCCTGAGGCGGGTCACTCGGAGAGAGAGAGAGAGGATGCTGCTAGAATCCCTGCACAGACCAGGACCGTATGCTGCCATGCTGGTGGAGGCAATGATTCCGCTGTACATTAGGATGGCCTGGCGCGGAAGAGTGTGCTTCCACGGAGCACCAAATAAGGCACCTCTCCCCAGGAACCTCCTGCGGAGGCTTTTCGAGCTCCTGTACGAGAGCTTCGTGGAAGTGTCCCAGGAGGATTTCTGTTCCATCCCTATATGTGTGGACCTTCTTTTTATATAGTTTTATATGGAAAAGTTTTTATATAGTTTTTATATAGTTTTTATTCCTGTTTTTTAAAAAATAAAGGTTTCCATGTTTATAGCATTTACCGACTGATCCTTCCCCTGATTCTGAGTCCGGGTTAACGGCCGGGGAGGGTTGGTAGGGGATCTCTGTGAGGGTGATGAAGAGATCCTGGCTGTCGGGGAAAGCGGTATTGTAAGCGCTGTCGCCTGCGTCGTCCTCCACAAACCCTTCCTCATCTTCCCCATCGGCGAACATTGCCGAGGAACTGCCCCTCGACACTATCCCATACTCAGAGTCCACGGTCACTGGTGGGGCAGTGGTGGCAGACCCACCTAGAATGGCATGCAGTGCCTCGTAGAAGCGGCATGTCTGGGGCTGGGCTCCGGAGCGTCCGTTTGCCGCTCTGACTTTTTGGTAGCCTTGTCTCAGGTCCTTGATGTTCACGCGGCACTGCGTTGTATCCCGGCTGTATCCTCTGAGTGCCATGGTTTTGGAGACCTTCTCGTAGGTCTTTGCATTCCGTTTGTTGGAGCGCAGCTCCGAAAGCACAGACTCATCGCCCCACACAGCGATCAGATCCAGGACTTCCCGGTCTGTCCATGCTGGGGACCTCTTTCTATTCTGGGATTGCATGGACTCCTCTGCTGGAGAGCTCTGCATCGTTGCAGGTGCTGCTGAGCTCGCCCCGATGTCCAACCAGGACATCAGATTCAAAGTGCCCAGACAGGAAAAGGAATTCAAATTTTCCCGGGTCGTTTCCTGTGTGGCTGGTCAGAGAATCCAAGCTTGGACTGCTGTCCAGAGCGTCAACAGAGTGGTGCACTGTGGGATAGCTCCTGGAGCTACTAAGTTCGATTTGCATCCACACATAGCCTAATTCGAGATAGCCATGTCGAATTTAGCACTACTCCCCTCGTCGGGGTGGAGTACCGAATTCGAACTAAAGAGCCCTCTAGGTCGAATTAAACGGCTTCCTGGTGTGGATGGTTGAGCGGTTAATTCGAATTAATGCTGCTAAATTCGATTTAAAGTCCTAGTGTAGACCAGGCCATAGACTTCCCTCCTAAGCTCCTGCCAAGGAACACCCCCCCACACACACACACACCAAAAGCCACACACTTTCCCCCGAACTCCCTCTCCACTGCCCTGTTTTTAGCTCTATTTGCTGGCTCCTGTGCCGTTGCTTCTGCCATTTCCCTTTCAGGATCGTCATATTAAGGATTTTTAACATTAGTCTAGATTCCTTGAATAAACACTTTGTTTTCCCCTGCTATAGTCACGGTTCACCTCTGAATCACTTGACTTACTCTGCGATATAATCAAAATGACTAGTTGTATTGCCAGAGGAAGGAAACTGCTTTGTTGGCCTCAGCCAGTCTTCCTCTTAGCAGGCAGAGGCTGTAGCACTGGCTATGCTGAGCTGGACAGCCAGCAGTTGTGCCAAGAACAATATCGTTAGCATTTAGGTGATAGCATCTAGGGCAAGGAAGCCGCAGCCAGCACATCCCTCATCCTGCGCCGCTTCCTGCAACCCCCACTGGCCTGGGACAGCAAACCGCGACCAGTTGGAGCTGCGATCGGCCGAACCTGCAGATGCGGCAGGTAAATAAACCAGCCCGGCCCGCCAGGGTGCTTACCCTGGTGAGCCGCATGCCAAAGGTGCCGATCCCTGATCTAGGGGAATCAAAAATTGAAACTTTTTATTAAACCCATTTGAAGCTTTACCAGAAGGGTGATTTATGGCTTTCTAATAACAACAGCCGGCTCAGCTGTTTTGATCGACATATGGTAAAGCAAACTGACACACACATTCTGTAAAATCTCTGCCACAATTCTTGTTTCATAGAAATGTTTATCAGACAACTGGCAGCATGAAAGCATTTTTACTGTCACTTTCATCACTAAACAATGCAAGACATTTTCTTCCCATCTTGTTCTTGGAACAACTTAGTCTTTGTTTTATATTGGTGTCCTTGATCAAAAACAATTGGAGGAGGAGGAGCTGCATAGCTTAGATTTCTAGCCCTTTTCATTGCACGATCTCAGAGACTTTATTTTCATTTATTTATTTGATTTATAGTGGTAGATACCTCTCTAGTGCTCTGGGCACTTTTTGAAAAAAGAATATTTTATCAAATCCAATAATAATAAAAATGTTATAAAGCTATTTATGGTATGTCCTCACCTGGAATACTGTGTACAGTTCTGATCAGACCTGGAAAAATGACAGAGCTGAGATAGAAAGGGTGCAGAAACGAGTGTAGTGGATGATGAGAGGCATGAAAATTAGAAGGCATTGGGACTCAGTAATGTCTGCGGAATGCTCAGAGATCCTTGCAAGGAAAGTGCAATAGAAGTGTGAGACATTGTTTAATATTTGTATAACAATAGTGCTCAGAGGCCCCTTTCTGTATGGGGGCCCCATCATGCTGGATAATAAGAACATAAGAACGGCCATACTGGGTCAGGTCAAAGGTCCATCTAGCCCAGTATCCTGTCTTCTGGCAGTGGCCAGTACCAGGTGTCCCGGAGGGAATGAACAGAACAGGAAATCATCAAGTGATCCATCCCGTCGCCTATTCCCAGCTTCTGGCAAACAGAGACTAGGGACACCCTACCCATCCTGGCTAATAATATATATATGATAAAATTTAGACACAATGTAATTAGAATGAGCACAGCAAAGGCTGATAATTAACACAAGGTGCAGGAAGAGGGCATAGAAGGGTCATGAGGGTTACAAAAGTTAAAGGTCAAGTGAAACCTTTATTGGTACTTAGACATCCTGGCTCTTCTTTGGATGAAATCAAAATGGACTATACTAAAATATGAGGCCAAAGTCTGGCATGAGCTGGTTCGGGTCAGAGGACAGTCACAGACAGCTAGCTTCTTTTCCTTTATGACGTCAATAGAGGTGTCTGGATTGAGTCCAGCATTTGAACAAAACATGTGTTGGCAAAATAACACCCCCCAGGAGTCAGGACAAAGGTGGCCGTTAGTGTTGGAAGGGTGCTAGGCTGGGAAGGAAGGAAGTGTGTGTGTGTGTGTGCATGTGTGTGCGCGTGAGAGAGAGACACACACAAGTTAAAACTGAGAAGCAGATTTGCTACCCGGCCTAGCACCCTTCCAGCACTAAAGATGATCTTGGTGTAACATATATAGTTTCTCTCTTTATTGATTCATTTATCACTCTTCAGTAAAATAAAGAGGCACAGGGCATTTGATGCCTTGAAAGAAAAGAAAATTGCAGCAGGCTGAAGACAACCATGGCGCAGTCTTATGGGAGGCTGGGGAAGAGAAAGACAAATGTCCTCAAGCTGAAAAGAGAGAAGTTCAGATGCTCGGGGACAGCTGCCAAATCAGAAGGGCACAAAGGGCTCCCCTCTCTCACGTTGATCACCAACCTTTTTACACCCAAGATCTCTTTTTGAATTTAAGGGCAACCCAGGATCTATCCCACTCCTTCCCTGAGGCCCAGCCCCACTAACTCCATTCCCCCCCTCTCTCTGTTGCTCGCTCTCCCCCACCCTCAATGACTTTCACCAGGCTGAGACGGGGGGTGGGGTATGTGGGGGAGGTGCCGGCTCTGGGATGGGGCCAAAGGGTTCGCAGTATGGGAGGGAGCTCTAGGCTGAACCTGAGGCAGGGGACTGGGGTGCAAGAGGGGTGAGGGGTGCAAGCTCTGGGAGTGGGATTGGATGCAGGAGGGGACTCCGGGATGGGGCAGAGTGTTGGGGTGCAGGAGGGGGTGCAGGCTCTGGGAGGGAGTTTGGGTATAGGAGGAGGCTCCAGGCTGGGGCAGAGTCTTGGGTACAGGAGGGGGTACGGGGTACGGGGCGCAGGCTCCGGGAGGGGGTCAGGGTGCGGGAGGGGGTGCGGGGCGCGGGCTCCGGGAGGGGGTCAGGGGGCGGGAGGGGGGGCGGGGCGCCGGCTCCGGGAGGGGGTCAGGGGGCGGGAGGGGGGGCGGGGTGCTGGAGGGCGGTTGGGGTGCAGGCTCCTGCCGGGTGGCACTTACCTCGGGTGGCTCCTGGTTGCTGGTGTAGCGGGGCTGCCGCTAAGGCAGGCTTCCTGCCTGCCCTGGCCCCATGCCACTCTTGGAAGGGGCCAACACATCCCGTGGCCCCGGGGAAGCACGTGGTTCTGCACGCTGCCCCTCTCTGCTGGCACCGCCCCCACAGGTCCCATTGGCTGGGAACAGGGAACTGTGGTCAATGGGACCTGCGGGGGCGGGGCTTGCAGGCAGCGCACGGAGATCCCTGCCTCCTCCTCCCCTGGGGCTGCAGGGGTGCACTGGCCGCTTCTGCAAGCAGCGTGGGACCGGAGCAGGCAGGGAGCCTGCCTTAGTGGTAGCCCCGCTGCACCGCTGGACTTTTAGCGGCCGGAGATCACGATCAACTGGTTGGTGACCACTGTTCTAAAGGGAAGATGGAGGCAGGAATTAGTCCCAGTGCCAAAGGGTAGGAGAAACGAAAGGCTTAATCCTGCTCAGGTAAAGTCCCATTGACTAGTGGGAGCAGAAGGAGGCTCTAAATCGGGGGTTCTCAACCTTTTTCTTTCTGAGCCCCCGCCCCCCCGACAATGCTACAAAAACTACAAGGCCCACCTGTGCCACAGCGAGGGTTTTTCTGCATATCCTATAGATTAAAAGCTGTATTAAATGGATTGTTATACAGTTAAACACACACACATAAAATATACATAAAAGGATAATATAGGCACAAAACTAAACTGAATATTATTTTTTTATTTACTCAGTGTGAAACTTGTTGTTGGTGCTGATCAACAGTTCTGTCAAGATGTGGGCGTATCTTTGCCAAGCACACGCGCATGTCATGGTCAGTGTTCAGTACTGGTTCAGTACTTTGTTTTCATTGATGTCGTGGCTGAAAATCCAGCTTCACCTAAGTAGGTGATACTAACAGGGATCAAAACTTTCAGCGCTGCAGAAGAAGCTGTGATGTACTCATTGGAACACTCACACCAAAATGTCTCTAGCGGCATTTCTTTGAACCTGGTTCTGAGGGAACTGTCTGACGAAATGTCAATGAGCTCTTCTAACAACTTTGATGGAACAGCGGATGGAAGTTTAGCTTCAGTGTTCTCACTAAAGACGTTTGTAATGCACACATGTGTAGCAGCTTGTTCTGTTGTGAGTTTGGCAAAATAAGCATTACATTTGTTAAGCAGACCAGACAGATGCGCTGCTAGATGAGGTTAATTACATCAAAGTCAATGTTTCATTTCTGAATGAAAGAACGTAAGAGCTCACACATATCAGCAGTGCCCCCACAGACACGAACTTTCCGGAGTTGTAGTTTTCTTTTGAATGCCTCAATTCTTTCATGCTGGGCAATAAAATTAGTCTTTCCCACCTTGCATAGTTTTATTCGACTTACTCATTTCACTGAATATGTCTGTGAGGTAATCCAGTTTTGCCAGCCACACATCATCTTTCAGCACTTTGGCAAATTCAGTTTTCTTATCAACTAAGAAAGTACATAACTCTTCCTTGAAATTAAATATACGGGCAAGCAATCTGCCTCGAGACAGCCATCTCACCACTGTACGCATGAGCAAGGAATGGTGCTCTGCACCCACTTCCTCACAAAGTGCAGCAAAACACCTGGAGTTTGTTGCTGTGGATTTAATAAAATTAACACGGGTTACCGCTGTGTTCAGAACTGTGAAGACCTGGTTCAATACCTTTTGAACCAAGTGCTTCTCGGTGTAAAAAGCAGTGTGTCCAAATAGTGTGAGGTGCAACGGCTTTTATTTTTTGCACAACACCAGAATGCTTTCGGATCATTGCTGCAGCTCCATCAGTGCAGACCCCAATGCAATTAGTCCAGCTGATTTCTGCTGAAATTATAAAATCATCTAACAGTTTGAAAATGTCATCTGACTTTGTTGTTGTCTTGAGCTCTTTGCAAAACAAAAAGTCTTCCTTTATTTCCTTATTCCACACATACCAAATATAGGCAAGTAAATGGGACATCCGACAAAAGTTCATGCTCCAATACGTCAGTTAGTCTAAGGTGCCACAGGACTCTTTGCTGCTTTTACAGATCCAGACTAACACGGCTACCCCTCTGATACGGGACGTTTTTGAAATGTCTGCGGATGACCTCCTGAGGTCTCTTGCAATCCTGATATTCTATGATTCTACAGCAAAATCATTGTCACGCAGCTGATCAATACACTGAGAAATTGTGTCTTCTGACATAGAATTGATCCGTCGTCTGACAGAGTCATTTGATGTCGGTATTTTGTCAGGACCTTGGTCTTCTCCTCTCCAAACACTTCCTTAGTTATTTCAATAGCACATGGCATTATCAAAATCTCAGCAATCGCATGTGATTTCTTTGTTCAAGCAATTTTCTGCACCACTATGTAGTATGACCTTCAAAGTTTTTTATCTGCAGTAGTTGTGAATTTCATTACTGCTTTAGTACCAAACATTTCCTTGGCCTTTTGCTCAAAAAATGAACGGTGCTTATCCTTATAGATGTCATGTTTTGTAATTAAGTGCCTCTGTAATTTGGAGGGTTTCAGACATTTATTGGACAATACTTGTGCACAAATTACACACTGTGGCTGAGGTATATCTCCAATTCTGGAACAAATAAAACCGAAATTCAAATAGTTGTCTTCGTATTAGCTAAATTTTGCGAAGTTAATAGTAGCTTTATGTTTCTTACTCACATCACCTTCTTGATGTTCTTCAACCATTATGGTGGTTGAACTTGCTGAAGGAAGTTCGCTATCATCGCTCTGTGGATTTTGTTGCTTTGAAAGCTGATGGTCGCATTCAAAATGTATCCATATCTGATATTTATTGTTTGCACTTACAAATGTTTTCCCTGTGCTGTGGAACTTGTCCTGCTCCTGTTGCAATAGCTCCTTTATGACCAGTAAAGGGAGCTAGCTAACTTGCAAGGCTGGCGTCAGACTCACTGGGCCAAGGACAGAAACCAAGGAATGAGCCCTCGCAGGCAAAATCTCTGGAGGCAGAGCCAGAGCTGGGCCAGAAGTCCTTAAGGCTGACCTGCAGGCTGGGTGGCTCTGACCCGGAAGTCTGAGTCTCCACCTTCCACGCAGAAAGCCGGAGCTTGCGCTTCAGCCCTGCTGGGGGGTGGAGCTCCAGCCCACAGGGCACAGGGTCAGCCCCCAGCTAGCTTCAGCACTGTCAGTGGGTCTCAGAGATTCAGCCCTGGCTCCCAGCTTTAGCCCTGCGGGGGCACCCGGCCAATGGGTTTCAACCACAGCTCCCAGCTTCAGCCTGCGGCACTGCGGCTTCAGCCCCACGGCAGCACCGGGACTCAGGGCTTCAGCCCATGGCTCCCAGCAGCTGCCCTGCCTTGGCACTAGGGCTCAAGGATTTAGTATGGGGCTCAGGGTTGCACCCCTGCAGCTCCCAGCTGAAGCCTCACCACAGCAACTGGGCTCAGGGCTTCAGCTCTGTGGCTGTTGCCTGGAGGGGTATGTTGGGGCTCTAGGCTTCAGCCGTGGGGACCCCAGGGACCCCCTGAAAGGGCTTGCTGCCCCCCAGGGAGCCACGGACCCCCAGTTGAGAACTACTGCTTTAAATGGGGGGAGGGATAGCTCAGTGGCTTGAGCATTGACCTGCTAAACCCAGGGTTGTGATTTCAATCCTTGAGGGGGCCATTTAGGGAACTGGGGTAAAAATCTGTCTGGGGGTTGGCTCTGCTTTGAGCAGGGGGTTGGACTAGATGACCTCCTAAGGTCCCTTCCAACCCTAATATTCTATGATGCTGACAATGAGCAGAGCATCCTTGTGCCATAGAAGGAGCAGAACATCAAATGCCCCTCTCATACTACTAAGGGCCATGGGAGACTGCATGCTGCTGCATTGTCTCTTAACTAATTGGTTACAGTGCAGATTTGCACAGTCATAGATGATTTTACACATTCTCCACATGCACATTGTGATCATTATTCCTTATTTGTAGAGCCCTAGTGTTTAGCTGGGCATTTTGGACAGAACTTAGGCCAAAGCGCTCGCTTTGTAGATACACTACTGGAGGGGGCAGGGAACAACACAGGCCCTGTGAATTAGTCAAACGGGGGATGGTGATCAGGGGGCATCTCTATGGAGAGATCTATAGCTATTTGCACCTTTGACTACATCTTAGAGTGTTGGTGGTTAAATAACGTAGAGAAAACAGTATTTAGGGTTACTTTCATTAGTGTATTAGTTTTACTTAAAAAATGTGAGGGAATTTCACATTTAAGATAAGATGGGACAGGCAGGGTCTAGAGACTTAAAGCTTCCCATTTCTGTGGCACCTCTTGTTTGATGATGTCAAAGTGCTTTATATATACTAATGATGTCCCTCAATGGGTTGGGAAGGATGCAAGTATGACCCCATTTTACAGCTGTGGAAACTGAGGGACAGAGACTGTGTCTTGCACAAGATCTTACAGCAGTGAATAGAGAGCACTTCAGTGTACTGGAGATGTTGTCAGAAAAGGGTGTCTCCCCATGTCCATGCTTTCCCTTGAATTTGGGGTCCTTTGCAGTTGTAGTTCATACTGATGTGGGAATGATCACGGTAGGGGAAATCCTGATCCCATTAAAAGAAACAGCAAAACTATCATTGACTTCAGTGGGGCCAGGATTTCACACACACCCCATCCCTGATTGTATCGCAAGGCTGCCTTTTTGTTCTGTTTGTACAGTGCGCAGCACCATGGGATCCTGGTCCAGGACTGGGGCTCCCAAGCACCTCAGTGATACAAATAATTAATAAAGCTATGGCTCCATGGCATGAGCAGTGACTTACAGTAGACTCCATCTGTGCTCTCCAAGTGCATAATAAGACTACAGTTGGTCACCACTACATCAAACCCAAAATGCTTCAAACAGGCAAGCCTAGAAGAGGCAGAATGGCTGTTGTAGTGAATTAGGTGTGTGCTGTAAACATGAAGACTTTTGTCCTCCAAAAACTAACGTGCTGATCCTGTGCTAACAGTAATTAGATAACTCCTCTATCTAGCCAACTAGCTAGCTAGCTTTCCAATTGTGTCTAGGATCTCTGAATGAAGTTATTACTCTCAATAGTTCAGAATCCCTATAACATGCAAGTATGATCTGCTGTCTGTATAACAGAGGCATTTACCAGACAAGCTAAAATAATGATTTTTTAAACTGTACTCTTTCCATTCAAAATTTCAGGCTCAAATTTAAATCTTGATGTTGCCTTGATTGTTGTGCTGATACAGGTTTGATTGTTTGAACTGAACCTGAGGGGCTGGTTTTCATACTTACATTTTAAATTTGCATTCCTCAATAAGTAGAATTCTTCTTGTGCAGGGGGAGTGTGAGCTGTACTTGGGATCAGCATGACTTTATAAGATCATAAAGACTGCTGTACTGTAACTGAGAAATGTTCCATCTAGTTAGAGGAGCTCTTACAATGGCTGTTGCCTGATGTTTCAAAAGAAGACATGATGCATAGTTAAGCACTGGAATAGACTTCCAAGAAAGGTTGTGGAATTCCCATCATTGGAGGTTTTTAAGACCAAGTTGTACAAACACGTGTCAGGAATGGTCATTCTTGGTTTACTTGGTCCAGCCTCAGCGCAGTTCCTGGAATATATGACTTCTCAAGGTCTCGCTCAGCACTACATTTCTGTGATTCTATTATTCTATGGATAGCATAATGTATCTACTTATGAAGTACTATACCGAGGGTATGGGGGAGCTCCATCTCCTGCCCCCCTCCCTCAGCTGGTGATCAACGTATGCTCTAGAACCGCGGTCCCCAATGCAGTGCCCGTGGGTGCAATGGCACCCGCGGGGGCATCTATGTGTGCCCGCATACTGGCCGGCGGACAAGCATCTGCTGAAATGCTGCCGAAAAGCGGCAGCATCAAGAGGCGTCGCCGCCGAAATGCCACTGATTTTTGGCGGCGATGCCTCTTGATGACGCTGCTTCAGCAGCATTTCAGCAGGTGCTTGTCCGCTGGCCATGGTCCTCGGTGGCTCGTCGTCCGGCACCCGCCACCCGGAAAAGGTTGGGGACCACTGCTCTAGAAGACTCTTAAACATTATCGCTTTTATCCTAGCAAATGAAACTGGAGATGTTGTGGTATTTCAAGAAAGTTGGTTATCCACAAACTAACTCCACAGAAGGTATGGGGTAGTGTAAATAATGTGTGTAACAGAGCCCGTTACTGGCTGAGCTTGGAACTGTTTTGCCAGAGGCTTGGGTGAGCCTTGGAACCAGAAAGCCACCAGTTCATGTTTCAATATGTTTGGGGTCGGGTTTTTTCTTTCTTTCTGAATTGAGAGACTTCCCAATGCAGGATTCAGAGGTCTTATGTGGAGAATATTTCCCTGAGATCTAGCTGTGCACATAGCTGGTATATAAAAGCTGACAGTCTCATTACTGCTTGCCTGACCCTTGCCTACCTTTTCCTTCTGATTGTTCTGTGACAGGATGCAGCAAGTGGTTGTATTAGGATGTTAAGCCCTTTAGGGCTGGGATTGTCTCTTACTCTGTATACACAGCGTCCAGCCCAGTGGGGCTCCAATCCTGATTGGAGCCTCTTTGTTACTGTAATACAAATAATAATGTGTCAGGTCTCTTCTGTCATCTTCCTGGTTCTACCCCAGAGTGCCTGTGAGGCTCAGCTTACCCATTCTGTAAAATGGGTACAGTATTACTTCTCTAACTCACTGGGGTATAGAGGGTTCTTACTGAACTGGTGTTTATAAAGCCCTCTGAGAATCTCCTATGGAAAAACAACTATGGGCCTGAATTAATATCAGTGAAACCAATGAAAGTGTTTCCATGGATTTGAATAGTAATTGGATCCGCCTCTATGAGTGTTGTTTTTATTTCTCAGGGTTTTTTTTCAGAAGCAACAGGAAATGAATCAGGCCAACATTCGAGCTTTTTAAGAACCAATTACGATAATTTATTACCTGACAGTCACCTTGAAAAAACCATCTATCAAAACATCTCAATATCCCCTTCTAATACACTAATAAGGGTATTTTTAAATATAGGTACAGCTGGAAGATCCCTTACAAAAGCATTCAGTCGGATTAGTGATGATTTCTTTATGGAGTTTTGCCTAGACCTGTTCTGAAAATCTGTTTGCCTGGATATTAAAGGGAGTCAAAACTCTTATAATTGCTAACATATGGATCTGTTTGTTTTTTGTGAAGAAAAATTGGTGCCTTGCTGGCCTGGCAACCGATGGGAAATAGTAATGAGCCCTCTGCTAATTGTCATGCATAACCCTATCACTGGGGTCTGCAGGGATAATGTGAGGATTTGGGATCTTTACAACAAAATTGTTCATATGGTTCAGTAAATAAAACCTTGTAAACACTTTGGTTCTGAACTAACACATGGAAAAAAATGTGAAATAAACAAACTTTCCAATAATGTCATGGAATATCAGTACTTCACCCTTTGTGCCCCTCTCTGTTTGTCACTCTTTCATTGTTTCGCATCTAATGTTGGGGATGGCCTGATCATGGAAATGCTTACTGTGTTGAGTTTGCAGGATCGAGCTCTTAGCCTGCAATCACTTTGCGACAGGGACCTTCTCTTAATTTATAGGCCCAAGTCTGTGCTCCTACATCAACATAAATGAGGAGTAACTGCACTGAAGTCTTTGGAGTTGCACGGCTGTGAAACTGGTGTAAATGAGAGCAGTATTTGGTCCTGTGGTTGTAGCCCAACCAAATAAATCAAACTTGCACAAAGTAATAAATATTATTACAGCCCCAATGGCAGTTAATACACTTGATGCCATAATTAGATCAATGGACCTTGCTCTAGTTAAATCCCCAGACTCTATTTGTACTAAAGGTCTTTTCAAAGCAAATGAAAAGTTGAGCTGCTTAATGATCATTTTTGAAAGTTCCTAGTTTCCGTGGGAGAGGAAGGGCTACTGTCCGACTGGATTAGAAACCAACAACTATTGCACCAGTTTGTAAAAAAAGGATGACCAGGAGCGTGGGATTTGAACCCAGAGAGAGAAACTGTTAAAAGGGAATTTGTAAATCATGGTCAACAAAAGGTTTGCACAACAGTGGGAATGTGTAATGGGAAATTCTTCTGGGGTTGCAGAGGAGATCTCAAAACATGCTGAGTAAAGCCGCCTGAAAACCCAGAAGCAACAAGTACTGTCTTTTTTTCTTTTTTTCTTTTTCTTTTTAGTTTTTTTATTAAAAAATCAAAATGGCAATACTCCATAAGATATAGGAAAAAAGAGGGCACCCATCCCCATGTCCTTCATGCTGCTTCAATCCATGTTATACAAATAATATATCATGGGCAGCAGGTATAATATGCCAGGTGAGGCTAAACCTCCCCTAAATCAAGCCCTGGCCCTGCCCATGCTCCGCCCTTTCCCCCAAGCCAATGGGAGCTCAGCTGCTGCGGGAGGCCAGTGGCCCAGTGCTGGGGCCCACTCTGGGGGCAGCCGGCAGCCTGGTGCTGGGGGGCAACCGGTGGCCCAGTGCTGTGGCCGCGCTGCAGGCGGCCCGATGCTCGGGGTGGCCGGTGGCCCTGGGCAGTTCAGCCAGGGCTCCTCCAACCACGGAGAAGGGGTGCTTGGGGCTCCAGCAGATGGGAGGGCAGTAGGGGGGGGGGCTCAGGTAGAAGGGGCGGGGCCGCGGGGCTAGCCTCCCTGAAGGGGGGGCTCATGCGCCATTCATGCGCTATATATTTTAAAAATACAATTCCTATAGGGCAAGGGATGGCTTGTGCAAGCCCCTCTGTGCCACTAAAGCTTTGCCATAGAGCTCTGCAGGGAAAGGACTGAGGAGTGACGGGAGCTGTGCAAGGTGTGATCGCCATCCCTCCCCTTTCCCGTGCATGATAGAGTGGTACTCTGCACCCACCTTGAGTTGGATGGTGCAGAGGGGGTCAGAGGAGGGGGCCCCTTATGGAAAATGCTGTTGACCATAGCGGAAAACAATAACCTTTGAATTTATTATTTGAATTTTAATAGAGATTTATTATTATTATTATTTAATTATTGCATGTATATACTAACACCTAGGTACCTCAGTCATGGACCAGGACCCATTGTGCTAGGTGCTGTACAAATGGACCAAAAGGACAGTCCCTGCCCCAAAGAGCTTACAATCTAAGTATAGCCCTGCTATAGAATTTTATAGGTCCAAATACCTATGGAAAGGATGTTATTCTCTACAGATTTTAAATAGCATCTATAGAACCCTATTAAATGTCTATGTAGAGCCCAGTTGTTTTTAGTTTACATTCAGTACGGCTTTCCCATAAGCTTGACTAAATAGTGGTTGCAGAGGAGTTCTGGCCACTCTTGCAGCCCACAGACCGGAACAGTATTGCTACAGACCTGCTTGTGGGTATAGGATGAATTCTGTCCCAACTGGATTGGGAAGGTAAATTAATTTCACTCATGTTCATTGCCAATCACATTGCTCTCATCAGACTGGCAAATTGCCATTCTGTGCCATGTGTCCTAAGCACTGGCCCATGGCTCCCTGTAACAGCAGAATCACTGGTCCTGCCATCCAACCAGCCCCTGGACTGCTAGATACTGTGGGAATTAGTTGTGTTGTAGGATACAGAGCTTTTGAAAGACACTGCAAATTAAGGCCTTGATCTGGAGAGGTGCTGAGCACCTACATCTGGCTTTGACTTTTAATGGGTATTGTGGGTGCTCAGTGGGGTGTATTGAAAACTGTTAAAATTGTGATTCGTTACTTTAAATTCTCTGGGGTTTCTTGGTCCTGTTTGTAGTCAGGGGGCTCTGAAAGGAGGTGTGCAAGCAGAGTCTGCTAAGCAGGCAGACAGCCTAGAGTAAAGATGGGTGACATGCCTCTCTGTTTTGGGGAGCAGCCTGCTTTGTCTCTTTCTGTTTTGAGGTTCTTATGTGTTATCATTCTGGAGTCTAAAAATAAAGTTATGTTTCATGGAAAACTTCCAGCAAGAGCATTTTTATGTTTTTATCTAACGTCTCTGCATGCCCTCAACAGAACACTTGGCTCCCTATAAGATCAGACTCCAACAGCCTGATCCAGCTCCTGTTAAAGGCAGTAGGAGTGTTCCATTGATTTTAGTAGTAGTAAGATCAGGCTCTGTAGCTTTGCGGTAACTGACATTTTGTATCTTCCTTGCCCAGTCTTGGAAAATGGGGAATGGGATTCAGTTGCAAAGAAGCTGCTATCTACTGGTTAAAGGCCCTCTCAAATAAGAGAGGGTGTGAACATGGACTCATAGACTAAGTCAGAAGGACCATCATGATCATCTAAACATCTGAGGCTTAACTAGAGCTAGAATCTTCATCCATATCCCCGCCCCCCAAGAAGTTTCCTTGTAATGTTATGCTCAGCTAGTGGTTGGATTTTCCCATTTGTTTTTTGTTTTACTTTTCATGAAGTGATAGCCATCCACTACAATGATTCATTTTCCATATGTTTTTTAAAATGATCAGAACGCTTGTTGATTGGTTTTAGCTCTTTTAGGAAGTAGCTAGCCACATTACTTACCAATGATAGCAACACAAGAAAAATGACCCATGCGATATGGCTTTTAGGCAGAACTCTTATATTAACTCAGTGCATAGAACCGTTTAACCAAGGGGTTCTTTGCACAGGCCTACTATTAGGCCAGGGGTCGGCAACCTTTGGCATGCGGCCCATCAGGGAAATCCGCTGGCAGGCCAGCACAGTTTGTTTACCTGCCTCATCCGCAGGTTCGGCCGATCGCAGCTCCCACTGGCTCATCGTTCCAGGCCAATGGGGGCTGCAGGAAGTGATGCAGGCCAAGGGATGTGCTGCCCACCGCTTCCCGCAGCCCACATTGGCCTGGAGTGGCAAACCACGGCCAGTGGGAGCTGTGATTAGCCACATCTCCGGACGCTGCAGGTAGAGAAACGTCCCAGCCCGCCAGTGGATTTCCCTGATGGGCCACGTGCCAAAGGTTGCCGATCCCTGTTTGGGGTCTTCTGATAATCTTATTGGAGAAATGCTCCCAGAGGACTGGCAGCCTGGGTTTTATTCTGAGCTTTGCCATAGACTCCTCCTTGTGTGACTGAGGCCTTGCCTACATTGCAAACTTTTACTCCTGTCACTATAGTTAAAGCAGCAAAAAACCAAAACAAATGAAAAAACCCCAAACAAGCAAGCCCTAGTGTAGATGCAATTATTCCAGTATAAAAGTTCCTATACCAGTATAGCATATTCTAGTTCAGTGAAGCAAAATAAGCTATACTGGTATAAAGCACATTATATGGGTATAATTGTGTCTACCCTAGGGTTTTTACCGGCATAACTATATTGATTTAAAAATATCACACTCCTAACAGACATAGCTATGCCAGTAACTATACCCAGTTCTCTTCTAAAGGAGCAGCAGCCACTGGATTTCTTTGTTTCTAGGTTTGTCCCTTTCCCTCTGGGGATGAAATCAGCTGCTTTGCTCCCAAACCTCAATAAGTCCCTCCAGACTGATCGTTCTGTTTAGGCATGTGGGTGTTTCTATCCTTGCTTTAATGCTTAACTTTTCTGCTGGCCTCTTTACTCCTCTGTATTGGTAGGAAATGGATGGCTTGAACTTGTGGCTCTCTCTTTCTTTGACATCCATTGCAGCTAAACTTTGACATTTGTAGTAGTTGTGAGCCTTTTCCCTGCTGTGCCACAATATTTTCATTGTAAAGCCCAGAACTGACTTAGAGCTGGTGTCCCATGTTGATTTTATTCTCTATTATTTCAGAAGCCTTGCAGGTGTGGAGACTAAATGTCAAAAGTACAAAGGAGAAAAATACACTTTTCTTCCTGTTTCAGTTAGGCAATATCAGGCACGCTTCTTGGGGAAATATTTTTTGGAATGCTCTCAGAAGAGCTTCCTCTCTTTCCATTGTTTTATAATGCATTTTTTGCATATCCATCTGGAGTTCACTACTGTATAAACAGAGGTCAGAGATGCTATTAGAACAGAGAAATGGTCTGTCCGGTCCCATGTCCTAGCTTCAACTCTGTTCGACGTTAGCTCCTTCAGAGGAGTGTGCCAGACACACACGATTGTGGAAGAGCTCACCTCAGGTCCTCCCGTATTAAAGTTTCTATTTTTATTTCTATATCAGTGTCTACTTCTTTTTATTTTCAGTTGTACTAACCTATTTATTTGCCATAATAAATGCGTGTAGAATTACAGTTTAGCTGATGTTTAGCATTTAATGTAGGACATCTTTTGCAAGTTCCTTGGATGATATTTTTTTACCAAGGCAGGCTCCTCTGCAGATTATTCTGAAGAGGGGTCACTGTGGCTGGTAAGAACAGACTATGAGATAGTCCGTTATTTAAATATGCCTTCACCTTTCCTTCCTAGGGGATGGCCTTTACACTTGAAGAGAGGCTACAGCTTGGAATTCATGGTCTGCTTCCTCCATGCTTCTTGAGCCAAGATGTTCAAGTTCTCCGTGTCATGAAAAGCTATGAGACCAAATCCAGTGATCTAGACAAGTATGTTGAAAAAGTCTTCTCCGCTTTCAAGTTTTGGCTAGGACTGTGGTCTTTACAACCCTCATGGAAATGTGAGGATCCCCAGTTTTAAGCCTTACACACTCAGAGCTCTTCTTCAGAATCACTGTTCTCCCAGCTAAGGATACTCTGTTAAGTAACAGTTTGCCAGTTGTGTCTGTTCTAGCCTGCTCATTGTCTCCTCTGTTCACTCCAGTTGTCTCCCAAGGTAGATATGACACTACACACAACATGATCACTAACATAGTGGGTTCACTTAACTTTATCTATCAGCATGTTCAGTAAAATGCCTGATGGAAGAACAAAAAGAACTTGCTAGAAGATAAGAGAAATTTAAAAATCCTATGCAGTGGTAAACATTTGCTTCTCCTCCTGTTCCTAACCCACTATCACTTTCTGTATTGCTCATAAGTAAGGTTAAGTATCAGAGGGATAGGTTAAGTATCATAGGGGTAGCTGTGTTAGCAGGAGTGGCGCCAGGGTTTCTGGCGTCTTAGTCAGAATTTGGGGGGCGGCATTTTGTCCGCTCCCCACGGGGCACGTGGGAGCTTCCGGTTCCACTCCCATCGCGCCGCCGAAGAAGGACCCTCCGCCGAAATGCCGCAGGCGACAGCGGCAGTCATTGAGCTGCTCAATTGCCTGCTGCTGTTTTCCGCGGCACGTCGGCAGAAGGTCCTTCTTCGGCGGCACGACGGGAACGGAACCGGAAGCTCCCGTGCGCCCAGTGGGGAGCGCACAAAATGCCGCCCCCCGAATCGTGGCGCCCTAGACGACCGTCTAGGGTCGCCTAATGGAAGCGGCGGCCCTGTGTGTTGGTCTGGATCTGGAAAAAGCGACAGAGAGTCCTGTGGCACCTTATAGACTAACAGTTGTATTGGAGCATGAGCTTTCGTGGGTCTGTACAGTCTGCTTTCCCCATAATCCACAGAGCCAGTTAACTCATCATAAAAGGCAATCAGGCTGAAATTTGACAAATTTGCGTTCTGTGGCTAAAATTTGACAAATTCATTCTCAGCCTAGGAATCATTTTCAGGAAAGAAGAGAATATAGGGGAGATGTTTTGACATAGCTCAAGCACATCAGTGAATCCTACATCCTACACAAAAAATATGTGATCATCTAAGACTGTGTCATGATGCATATGCACAGGTGGGCAAAGTTAAGGTTACAGAGGTGACCTATTTTTTATTACCTCATTTTTAAAATTATTATTATTTTAGTGCTTCTTTTTTTGGTATGGAATTTAACTATCCTCCTTCATTTTTAACACTAATATCCTCCCAGGCTCTTTCTAAGGGGATAGGTTCATTAGGGTATGTAAGGTTTGAAGGCTGATGTGTGTTGAAGACTGTGGGTGGATGGGCAGGAATTTTATTGGGGGTAGGTTGGAGAATTTTAGGAATATGAATCTATTGCAGTTTGCATATGTGTAGTCCTTAAAATATGTATAGCACGCAGACCACTTGATTAATTTAAATCAGATATAAATTAATTCTGGCACTGGCCTTCATAACCATGCCTTCAGCATAGTTCTTCTGATCCTCCTCATTAGTGATGTTTATGCTGCAAATCCTGAAGATCCTTAGGATACTGCAGTTTCTGATTTTCAGAGGTACTGAGTATGCACCTCTCCTGTTGAAGGTAATGGGGCTATGGATGCTGAGTACCTCTGGAACCTCAGGCTTGAGCTGCCCGTTGAAAGACTGATACTTGGCCCTTGTGGGAGTGTCCTGTGTTCTTAGCAAGTGAGACATTATGAATCTAGATTCCATTAGCTTCTTTAGTCATGCACGGCATTGGTGGAATTGTCCACGCCCAGGTTCTTTGATGTGTGTATCTGGTTTTTTCTTTTTTTGTTTTTAGATACATTATTCTTATGACACTGCAAGACAGAAACGAGAAGCTTTTCTACAGAGTGCTAACCTCTGACATCGAGAGATTCATGCCCATAGTTTATACTCCCACGGTCGGCCTGGCCTGTCAGCAGTACGGTCTTGCTTTCAGAAGGCCACGGTGAGTAGACTGACTATTTTTTCCCTTCTTTAATTGGATGTGAATTTTCCTTTGTATCAAGCACCCATATTTCTGTGGGTGGCCCAGCAAAAATAAAATTTGATTCTTGATCAAAAGATGGGCTATCAAACAGCTTGTGCTGTTGTGCTTTTAATGACAAGCTGGGTAGCCGGGAGTAACTCTGCTGTCTTCCTATAAACTGTGAACAGAGGGTGGTTTTGTTCTGAAACAGTACTGTACAGTCTGGGTAACTTAGCCACAAATGTCACTCTGAAGCCACACCCTTCCCCTCCCTGCCCTCCTTTCTCTCCTCTGCATTGAAGTTCTTTTGACAGCACGGCCCTTTGAGGAACATTTGGGTTTTAAATACCTGTTAGTGACTCAGAGAACCTGTGTCGTTTCATATGCCCTGCAATGGATTGCACAGCAAAGTGCATTTTTAGGGAGAAATATTCTGCATGATTCCTTGTAATAATATAGTTTTAAAAATATATAATTTTGATTAACTAATGCTCTAATTATAGTTGTTAGCTATGAGGGTTTTAGTGCTTTCCTGTAGGAATGTAGGAAGCATCTCCACTATGATGCTACAGCTGATGTGCTGCTGTAGTGTAGGCAGATCCTCAATCTGGTCCTAAGCCAGGGGTTCTCAAACTGGGGCTCGGAATCCCTGAGGGGGTCATGAGGTTATTATGTGGGGGGTCGTGAGCTGTCAACCTCCATCCCAAACCCTGCTTTTCCTCCGACATTTATAATAGTGTTAAATATATAAAAAAGTATTTTTAATTTACAAGGGGGGGTCACACTCAATGGCTTGCTATGTGAAAGGGGTCACCAGTACAAAAGTTTGAGAACCCCTGTCCTAAGGGATTAGGGAAAAGAACCTAAAGTTGCCCCTCCCCCTGGATATCTCTATCTGTGAGCACTCTGAGACAAGGACTGTTGCACTATTCACAGCACATTGTTGGCTTTTCACCAACTAAGGTTAGAACTGGGAGCTCCTGACCTCCAGTCCCATGGTCACACCGCTAGACCACACTGCCTCCCCCTTTGAGTAGCTTGATTTAAAGCCTACACAACAAACACTGAGATTAAACCATGTCTTTGGCTTGTCCTCAGTTCTGTTCCCAATCCTCTTGTTATCTCAGGGAAAGCAGCAATGTCTTCCCTCACGCAGGACTTTGTGCAGTTGTTGCTGTTGGAGGAATTCCCTTCCTATAACTCATTTTTAAAAACCTACATTATTTTGCCACTGTGGTAAGAGCATCTGCTCTCATGCACTGGTGTCCCATTGCAAAGAGTCTCTGTTGTTGAACTTAGGCAAGGAACTGTTATGGATTCCAGCCTGTGGCTTCTGCAGAAAAGGGCAAACCATAGTGCCCTGATTGCAGTTGATTTCTTATTTTATGGAGGATTCTGTTTCTCTGCTGATATACTGTGAGCTGCAGTCTAATTTCAGTTTTTACTTTGCTAAAGGTTGTTTTCCCAAGTCATATTTACAAATAGTCATTCTTCCAAATAGAAAAAATCCTATTTTATTATTTACAGTGATGAGATTCACATGAGAAACATTCATTTTTTGTTGTTGTTCTTATTCAGATCTGATTATAATTGTGTGGTAGTAAAAATTACTTTTTCTTGTGGAGGAACTTGCGGAGCAAAGCGGTTGGATTGAGGGAGTGTTTGGCTCAATGCAGCATGCCGATACTTCTCGGTTGAAATCACTGGGAGTGGGACCCTCAAAATTTGACAGGAGCAGGGGAATTAAGGTTTAACTCTCGAAAAGAATTTGGCTTTCTACCACTCGCAGTACTGTTATGCTGAACTGTGCAAGCAAACTGAAATGGTATCTTTGAGAAGAATGAGATCTTCCACTATCACGGGCAAGTTTTAGTCTTGCTTAGTCTCCTAGATACTGTTGTGATGGTTACAGGACTAGGTGCTCTTCTGTCCTTTTTCTGGTCTTTCTGACTGCTCCCCCTGAAGTGTAATCTATCCCGGGGTGGAAGTTTGCAGTTCTCCCACTTCTAGATCAGGACCTGGGCTACAGATACCCCGTGTATCAACTGTGCTTACCCAGCAGATCTGACTGGGTTTAGACACCTGTGGTCCTTCCCTGCACAAATATGTGGCCAGTGATGAAGATAGTGACCAGGCAGACATATTAACCCCAAATATTGTTCATTTAGCAGTAGATCCAAGACTTTTGGAGAGAAAAGATTTTAAACCACAAATAGTATACGTGCATGTCTATCACACCTACAGTCTTTCCATCCCGTGGTGGCACCGACATAAGAACATAAGAACGGCCATACTGAGTCAGACCAAAGGTCCATCTAGCCTAGTATCCTGTCTTCTGACAGTGGCCAATGCCAGGTCTCCCAGAGGGAATGAACAGAGCAGGTAATCATCAAGTGATCCATGCCCTGTCATCCATTTCCAGCTTCTGGAAAACAGTCTAGGGACACCATCCCTGCCCATCCTGGTTAATAGCCATTGATGGACCTATCCTCCATGAATTTATCTAGGGTTTTTTTTAACTCTGTTTTAGTCTTCACCTTCACAACATCCTCTGGCAAAGAGTTCCACAGGTTGACTGTGCATTGTGTGAAGAACTATTTCCTTTTGTTTGTTTTAAACCTGCTGCCTATTAACTTAGACAGGCTTAACTTCTTCAGACATTCCCAGAGGTGTCCTGTCCAAGACTGGTTCCCCTGAACAACTACTGCCTCTCTTGGGAAAGGGAATCGTCCCAGGATTTGTTGTTGTTGTTCTGTGTTCTCAGGTTTCTGCCTCTCTTGGTCAAAACCAGTTTTGTAGGGTAGCTGGAGAAAAGGCAAAATCATCAAAGCTTGTCCCTCAATAACTCTTAAAGTCTTTGCTGAGAGGTGGCTATCTTGAACCATTATTTTCCTTCCTGTCTGTTTTCGCAGATAGCCCTCTATTGAGATAACCCATACCCGCATAGTCACACAGTAAATAACCCAAGAACCAGGCCAACAAACAGGATTCATAAATTATTACAGGGCAGCTCCAAATCTATCACAGCTATGGTAATGAGCACTTCAGAAATCTACCTACCTGGGAAAAACAAACCATGTTATAGCCCTGTTACAAAACTGTGCGGCCACCCTGGTCATTACAGGGTGGTAATTTGGTTCTGTAACAGGGTTTTTACATGGCGGGGTGTAAGACAGTCATGGTTCTCTCCCCATCTGTCAGGGTGGGAGACCACACCCCCTCACTGTGATGCTCCTAGAGCGACTCTGTTCAGGGGGAATTAGTCAATAGGCCCTAGCCTTCAGTCCAGGCTGGGTGTCAATTGGGTCTGGTAGCCCTGACACTCAGCCAGCGCGGGGGCAGCACACAGTTAATGGGTCTAGCCCGCAGTCAGGCTAGGTGGTGGCAAATCTATAGCCCAGAACCTTCAATCAGGATGAGGCTGTACTCAAGTAATGGCTCTAGCTTGCAGTCAGGCAGCTCAGGGCGGGGCAGCAATCAGCTAAGGGGGCTCTGGCCTGCTGTCAGTCTAGGGGGAGATTATCTCTCTGATGGGATAGCCTAGCTCGGACGGGCGCCAGACCAATGCAGGCCTCCTGGCCTAAAGGTCGGGAGGCTGCCACCCCTGGCGGTGAGGTAGCAGGGGGGACGCAGGCCCACCCACTCCACTGCATCCCAGCCAAGGGCCCTAATAGGGGCAGAGTGGTCCACCACTGGGTCAGTGGGGAAATCCGGCCACAGCACTCTGGCCGGCTTGTAGTCAGTCACACACCCGAACCCTATTTGGCTTCCCTGGGCTCCTTCCTATATTCCCAGTCCAGGGGTACCTAATTTCACTAGGGTAAACGGCAAGTGGCAGCCCCAACATCTCCTCAGCACTCTTGGTGTCTGGCAGCTCCAGTAGTTCCTCCAGGTCTCTGGCACTGTAGCTGCCTCTGTCGGCTCCAAGCTCCAGCAGTGATGGGAGGTTGTCCTGCTCCTCTAGCAGCTCTTCACCAACTGAGCTGGAGGGCCTGCCTTTTATAGTTCCACTTCCTGTCCTGCCCCTCTGCTTCCGGCAGGGCGGCCACGGGTATCCCAGTTCTGCCCATAGGTGGCGGTCACGGTTCTCTCCCTCTCTGTCCGGGACAGAGACCACACCTCCTTGCTACACGGGGTCACATTAGGGTGACCAGATAGCAAGAGTGAAAAATGGGGACGGGAGTGAGGTAATAGTTGCTTATATAAGACAAAGTCTCTAATATCAGGACGATCCTGATAATATTGGGATATCTGGTCACCCTAGGTCGGAGAGTCGGGCTGAAAGGGGATGTAGAGGGGATTACTATCCAGCTCAGCCCTCCAATGCCCTAACCAATTTTGAGCCATGGCACCCAACCCCAGAACCCATGCAGACAAGAGAGCCAGAAGCAAGGTGTATGCTTGCCTGATAACTTTGTGCCTCCCCTCCTGCCCTCTCCCCCCCAAAATATGTTGTATTTGGAATGTTCTTACTGTTGCAATTTGAGTTCTGTTTGCACTGTTGCATTCATTAAAAGGATTATGTATAGTTGGTTATTTTGCAGACTGGTTAGTTAAATGTATTTCCAAATACAAAGAGATTATTTTTCCAGAGGTTTCATTAAAACTTTAAAAACCATTCACCGTACATCCATTATGAGTCATCATTGCAATTAACACAGAAAATCCTTTAAAAAGAATGAAATAATGCATGGGTTTTGCAAAAGCACACAGGGAATGCTAAACTTAAACCACCCACACACAATACCCCAGTGTTCGCAATGTCTGTATCCCAATGCAACCCCCACGGGCTAACATGTTCAGCCATAAAACTCAAAATATGAACAATAGACATCCCTTATAGCATTCCCTCATCTGTTTGTCTTTCTCTATGGGACGCCTTGCTGGTTGCTCCAACCTCCAGGCAAGTCTCCACACTTCAGCCTCCCACCCGGGCTCTCACAAATATTACACAAAACACAACACACAACTGTAATGATTGGAATACACCTCTACCCCAATATAACACAACCTGATATAACATGAATTCGGATATAACGCGGTAAAGCAGCACTCCAGGGGGGGGCAGGGCTGCGCACTCCAACAGATCAAAGCAAGTGCGATATAACGCGGTTTCACCTATAACGCAGTAAGATTGTTTGGCTCCCGAGGGCAGTGTTATATCAGATTAGAGGTGTATTATTTTTCTGCCGCTTCAAAGCAATTCCATAAACAGCGCCATCTGCCTTTCAAACAGCCAAATGCACACACCACAACCATTCTGCAACTACGGAGGCAATAGTTAATATGTTCCTTCCTTCTATCCAAGTGGCCTGAGTATGGCTTCATTAGCCAGGACATTCGGGGATCTGCTGGGTCTCCCAAAATAACCAGACCAACCTCCACCCCATTAATATCTACAGTGAGACTAGCGGCAAACAATCCTTTCTCCATTAATTTAAATACTACTGAGTTCCAGAAGATCCTAGCATTGTGGACCCTTCCAGACCACTCTGCATTAATTTATGTCTGTAAACTTGCTGTAGTGGTCCACCAGTCGTCCTTGCAGCACCATGGAGAAATTCTGCGCCCTGATGGAGGGCAGGGAGAGGGCGAGAAAATGATAGTTTTCACCACTGGCATAGGGGCAACATCATTCATCAGTTGCCCCTGTACCAGTGGTCCCCAACGCGGTGCCCGTGGGTGCCATGGTGTCTGCCGGGGCATTTATGTGCACCCACCTAGTGCTCAGCAGGGGAAAGAAGCCGCGGCCCTGCAGTTGCCAGGGACAGAGAACTCCAGGGCTGCGGCCGCCAGTGCTAGTCTGTCCCCAGCAGGCGCGGGGCTGCGGCTTCTTCCGGCCCTGTGCCTGCCGGGGACAGAGAACTCCAGGGCCACGGGCGCCGGTGCTCTCTGCCCCCGGCAGGCGCAGGGCCTGCCTAGTGCCCAGCAGGGGAGAGATGCCAGGGCCCCCCATCTGCTGGGGACAGAGTACTCCAGGGTTGCAGGCTGCACAGCTTCTCAAAGGCTTCTCCCTGCACTGCCCAGAACTGCCACCAAAAAAAAAACCCGCTCCGCCTCTGCAGAATGGACCAAATGCTGCCCCGTGGCATGTGCTGACACAGGCACCTGCTTGCTCCACTGGTGCCTGGAGCCAGCCCTGTATGTGAGTATTCTTCCTGCACTGATACGGCTGTTTTCTTGTGCTTTGAAATTTATTATTTTTTTTTAACATTTTGCTCCAAAATGAGTGGTTCAAATAAGAGACAACGTACGTATTATTTCAACCCAGAGTGGGAAGAATACTAAATATGATGTTTTTCATATTGTTTAATGTATAAATACAAAATAAGCCTTGAAAAATTGTTGGTGCCCGCCACACACTTCTGAAAACATGAATGCGCTATTGGCCACAACAAAGTTGGGGACCACTGCCCTATACAGTTTAGGAAGCCCATGCATGCAAGGCTATCCATAATCTTCTGAGTATTACCTCAGCTTCATGGCCCAGTTAGACAGCACCTTATCAATGGCATAGCAGACCTGCTTAAGAATGGCCCCCACAATTGATCTCCCCATGCCAAATTGGTTGGCTACAGACCAGCAGCGTTCTGGAGTAGCCAGCTTCCAGATAGCAATGATGACTCATGGGGGGGTGAGGACTCCGGCTGGGGGTGTGGGCTCTGGGGTAGGGCCAAGGATGAGAGGTTTGGGGGTACAGGCAGGGGCTTGGGGCTGGGGATGAGGGGTTTGGGGTGCAGGAGGGGGTGCAGGTTCCCGGCGGCACTAACTGCAGCTCCCAGGAAGTGGCCGCGAGGTCTATGTGGCCCTTAGATGCCTGGGCAGCCAGGGAGGCTACACAAGCTGCCCTCGCACCCACAGGCACCGCCCCCGCAGCTCCTATTGGTTGCAGTTACCAGCCAATGGGAGCTGCGGACCCGGCACTTGGGCGGGGGAAATGCGTGGAGCTTCCCTGCACCCAGGGTTGCAAGGATCTAGCAGACGCTTTCAGGAGCTGCACAGAGCCAAGGCAGGTAGGAAGCCTGCCTTAGCCCCAGGCCCCTGCTGCACCCCTGGCCGGACTTTTAATGGAACCGCCATGGTCTGTTTTTGACCAGGTGTTCCAGTCAAAAACCAGACAACTGGCAGCCCTACTCCCATACCGTGAATTACCTAACGCAGTGCATCCAAGAGCTGTGTAGACACACCCTGGGTAACCCAAAGCAGGAAGCTGGGTTAACCAGGAGGGAGACAGGGAAAGGAAGAGTCAGCATCCTTTCTCCCCCACATTGTAATTTAAACTCATAGGGTCGTTTTCAAGGCAACTCAATATCTTCAAGAGTTTTTCTAGCTAAGGGAAGTCTGTGCTGTGTCTTAGGTTCAGGAACCTTCCACATGCTCCCTCAAAGCCAAGCAGGCCTAAGGGGATGGCTGGCACATAGTTTATAATGTAGTGCAGCTATTTGTTTCATTAGGAAAAAGCTCTGTCCCCCTCTCTGCTTCTCTTCATCCTCCTCTCTCACCCGCTAGTCTCTCTGGAGCAGAATGTGCACCCCATGACATTTGAGATCACAACTAACTGCCTAACACGGGGTGAAATCCCAGCCCCATCTAAGTCAATGGCAAAACTCCTATTGACTTGAAGAAGGCCAGGATTTCACCCCAGATGTCAGAGTTGTTTTGAAATTAGGCCAGTGGAATTCCCTAAGCAGTTTCTGATTAGGTAGGCTCCAAGGAGGAGCTTGAGGAGGTCAAGCGAGGGTTGATCAGGGATAGGGGATGCAAGAGAATGCATTTGCAGGCTAAGGGAAAGGTCCCAGCTGAGAAAGGAAGGTGGATATGTATCAGGGTGGAAGGGGATGCAGTCAAGGAGGCAGGACAAGTGGAGTCTGAGGTGTATAGTAGGAGAGATTTCTCTGTGACTGGAATGAAAGCAGGAGGGCTTTGAACAGGAAGAAGAGGGGTAGGGAAGCCACAGAAGGGAGCAGAGCACTTGTCAGACGGCATCAGTTTTGTTAGTAAAGAATTTAGGCAGAGACGGGAAGGAGGAGAATTGGGAGGAGGGCTGATAGAGAAACGGAAAATAGAAAAGAGATGCCACGGGTTGAGGTGCAGGAGCCTTTCAGGAGGGAGAATCAGAGCTGTTAATTTAGCCCTGGTGTATGTTTGTGCATCTCGATATAAGGAGGAGTTACAGTGGGATAAGCACCAAGGAGTGGGGAGAAATATCTAGGTTGGTGCCTGGGTGTATATCAAGCAGTAATAGGATGAAAGTGAAAGGGAAAAGATAAATGGATTATCATGAAAATCTTTCTATGGGCGAGATTTGTTAAGCGGTGGAACAGTCTCCCAAAGGAAGTGGTGGGTGCATCAGGGTCTTGGGAGGCTTTTTTAAATAGACCAGGCAAAACGTTAGAAAATAAAGTGTAGGGAGCGATTTTGTGCCAGCCAGGGGGCTAGTAGCTAGGCCCTGATAGGTCTTTTCCAGCTATAATTCTATGAGTGGGATGAACAGAGGGTCATTAATGCTGTAATTCCGAACATTTCATGTCTTATGCCTGATATGCAGAGCCCTGAAGATAAACTGCTAAGTGTAGGATACAGCAAGCCATGCACATCTTAGGCACGTGACTTTTGAAAATTTAGCCATTCATGTTTGTATGTCTGATAAGAGCAATTTAAAATAGAGATAGGGACATTTTTATAAACGTATCCACTTAGCCAGGACAGAATGTGCCAGATTAGACTTCATTTAGCTGAAGGCAAATTGCCCTGATGCTGTACAAATATTTTTCTTTCCTTTTTTTGTTCTCTGTGTCACTCTTTGTCCAAGTTCTTCGTTTATCCTTGGGGCTCCCTGCAGTGCATTTGAAAAGTGTAGGTGTGGGTCTCAGTGGAGTTTTCTCAGCATGAGAAGGAAACGCAATCAGGCTAGGATTTAGTTTAACTTCCCCAGGCAAACGTGATCTCTTAACCTTTGCATGAGCCCGTAAAATGACATAAAGGATGTGCTGACAGTTATAATAGATGAAGTCCAGTTATGATACTGCTGCTTAAGACAGACCATAGGCAGCAGTTTGCCTCCCTTTGCAATGCTTAATGCCGGTAAACTGGTACACTTTTCCCCTCTCTAATTCTCAGTGGCCTAGGCATTGCCAGGTGTCCATCATGCTGTGAGGGCTGGGACTGGGGGTCTCAATTGCAGAACAGGTTGAGGAATGAACTCAGCCTTCTATCTCTGAGGCTGAACCTGTGGCTCATTCTGCTCTTCACACGCGGGCAGTGTTTAATGAGTCTAGTCTTGACCTGCACACTGATTGGATGGTGGATGGGATCCCTCAGCATCTCTGGTCTTGCCAGAAGCATGGCTCTGATCTATCCACACCTATGTATTTACATCATACAATAGACTAGCCACTGTCAGCCTAATTTTTCACAGGTCAGCACTGGTGAACCAGTGGGAGCTGTGGTTGCTCCAAATATGTAAAAATCAAGGCCGTAAATCTTCAGAATTGCACAGATTTTAACCACACATTGACATGAATAGGAGCTCTGTGGCTCAATCCTCATGCAGCCCTCTAAAATGCAAGAGTCATTCCCAGGGTTATACTTAAAATACGACAATTGCTGAAAATTAAGGCTGAATAAAGTCTTCAATTGAGTCTTGAAACCCAAGAGGGGCCTGTACTGTTGAATATCATAATGTGAAGCATTCCATTGGGATTGGCAAAGGATACATGAGAACACTTGGGTTAAAGCCCTTCTGCTTAGCAGAGCCTGCCCGTGAGAGTGATTAGGCTCGAATAAGTGCAACTGATTGTGATCAGACACAGCCGTGTTGCTCATTACCTCTCCTTAATCAGAATTTAGAATGGAATTAGAGATGGATTTAGAGCCTCCAGTCCACCTCCATGCTGCTTCACAAGCGCTCTGTGTGATGTTTGTCACCCTCGGCCCCTGCCGCTAACCCCTCCATTTCTGAAACAGGGAAAAGGCTCATTTATTTATGTACTATATTAGGGTGATTTAAAAAAAAACCTGATAATTATGTGGCAAACTATTAATTGGATCAAAAAGTTATGATAGAGGCCCCGAACCTGCCATGGGTTCTCCCCTCCACAGAACCCCAAAGTGGTGAATGGGGCTCCAGGGATGTGCAAGGAGTCTGCCCATGCCAAAGAAGTCGCAGGATCCAGGTCTCTATCAGAAATACTTGTGCACTAATTAGTATTGAGAATCTGTTTTTGTTTTAAATTGTCTTTACTTATTCATAAACAGTATTTTAAATGCTCTTTACTGCATATCTACTTTCAGTCCCTCAGGATCCTGGATGTTTAAACATGTGGGGCTTTTTATCGTGAACTTTTGAAACTACATTTTCTGGGTCTGATATTAAATTCTAGTTTTCCCATCTGAAGTATGTGATGACAGCTTTAGAAATGTTTACATGACTAGTGAAGGCAGCCCTGTTCCCTCTCCCACAAATGGACTATTTCAGGATAAAGCTTATCATGTACAGACAGTAGGGTTTTGTCCTATAAGTCTGTGAATTGAATATAATAAGAATCACTCTTGCTTTGGATTGTATTACTTGTTTTTCATTAGTACCCACACACTATTATTTCCCTGAATTATAAATAAATCTGACTATTGCCAAAAAGTCTTCCATCTACATGTAAACAAACTTCTAAAAATCACTGAGTTACCATGCTGATTTTGTCCAGTTTGATGATTGATTATACAATATTTAGACAAATACGTGCATATTAAAACATAATGTCTCCAAAGACGATATCCCAGAGGCATGTTACAAACTCTGGCTTTCCAAAAAGAGCCAAACAGTTTTAAAGTTTATATCAGAGCATCTAATCCTGTTACCACAGTGATTACAAAAGAATAATCATAATAATAAGGGGTGTGGCTGACTGAGAAGGCTCTGGAGACCCAAGCTTCATAATGTGTCAGTTTCATGTTTGATTTTGGAAGGGTAAAGGCCCAGAGCCTTGCTTGTGCTGTAGCTGCTCTGCACTGCATCACTAGCCCAAAATGGCCCCTAATTCCTAGGAAAGGGATGAAGTAGTTCATCACTATGCAATGGCCAGGATAGGAGGTGTGGCCGGGGCACCACTAATGCCCTGCTGAGCCTCAGCTGCTATATAGGTCCCTTTGCAGCTATTGGCAGCCAGCAATCTACTGTACTGGACCAGGCCTGGTGCACAGTCAGCCCAGAATCAGAGACGCAAAAGTCGCTTAAAGCCACCTTTGTAGCCCATTTCTGAGCTCCATTGTGTAGTCCTCAGATGTAGTCAGGGATCTGGCCCATCATTTTTTAAGTAACGTCTTTCCACAGATTCCTTACCTCCGCTGTGTGAAATCCTGGTCCTGCTGAAGTCAAAACGTCCATTGACTTACTTGGGGCCAGGATTTCAACCTTCTATCTTAAATTGTCAAATGGTGAATGTAGAAATTTGCCTCTTGCATGTCAGCAGTTTGATCTGTAGAATCAATCTTCCTTTTTGGACAGTAGCACTGAATTGTGATGTATTTCAGTCTGCCCTTAGCCAAAATTGTTTAGGTGTTTTCATTTATTTTCTCAAGTATCCGGGGGTAGCCGTGTTAGTTTGTATCCACAAAAACAACGAGGAGTCCAGTGGCATCTTAAAGACTAACAGGTTTATTTGGGCATAAGCTTTTGTGGGTAAAAAACCCACTTCTTTAGTCATTTCGTCATTTCATCAAAATTTTCACTCCATGCATCTGAAGAAGTGGGTTTTATACCCACAAATATGCCCAAATAAATCTGTTAGTCTTTAAGGTGCCACCGGACTCCTCGTTGTTTGCATTTATTTTCTGTAATGTATATTGCTCTGCTGATATCTGATATGTTCAATTAGTTTTCATCTACTATAAGGCCCTCATTGCAGTCATACCTGAGCACCATCCCTGTATTCAAAATAGAAAAATAGAACACTGATTCTTCACATTATGCTTATGGCAGACACATTGAGAAGTTAGATAAAAGCATAAAATATTCTGCTGGAAGGTTGCAACGTAACACTACTTTATTTATGGCACAATATCGCACAAGAATCACAAAACAGAGAGAGACAAAGCAGGCTGCTCCTTAAAAAAAATAGAGCGGCACAACTCTCCCTACCTTACTCTAGGCTGGCTGGCTGCAAGATTACTCTGATTGCATGTTTCCGTACAGAACCCCTTGGTTGCCTGCACATAGGTCCAAGAAAACCCCTGAGAAGTTGAAGACACAGAGCACAATTTTAAGAGTTTTTTATACACCATAATTCTCTGCTTTGTTCATCATTTAGGTCCCAGTCCTACAATTCATGGTATGCAGGAAGAGCAGTACCTTTGTATGCAGCCCCATTGACTTCAATGGGACTACGAACATGGTGAAATTTAATGATCTTAGGAGATCAGACTGGATGATCCAATTGAATGTGCACAAGTGTTTGCAGGATCAGGGGCCTTGCATGACCATTTTGATCTGGTAGTGTTCGGCACTCACTCTGCGCATGTGTGAGTGGCTACCTAGAGACTCAGGCACGTTATCTCAGTTTCTCTCCTCTAATGCTGTACGATAAGGTGCTCCATTGCTTGTGTGTGAAACACTTTGCGTTCTTCATGTTCCAATAGCTAGACAGTAGGGTGCTTGATCCAGGGACCGCATCCCTCTGAGAACCACCACGTATGCCTATAGCTGAAATCAAAATGCTTAATAATACTATAGAAATAGATTCCTCTCTCACTTGATCATGCTTTTTTCCCTCTGAGATGAGACTAGCCCTTTTAGGGGGCTTTAGAGTTTGTTGTGTTTTCCTGTCGATCTTGGGTACTTATGTTTCCAATGACCATGGCATCTGAGCCCCTCACAATCTTTAATGTAGTTTACTTATTATTACTTTGTGTATTATAGTAGCGCCTCAGAGCCCCAGTGCTAGGCACTGTACAAACGCAGTAGTAGGTGTCCCAGCCCTGAAGAGTTTACAGTCACAATAGACGTGAGAGAGCCAGGGTGCAGGAAGGGGTAGAACACACAAGCAAAGCGAGCAGTGTGATGGCAGCCAATGTCGGGCTGGGGGAGAAGGGGCTGTTTGTTAGGTTGTTTTGGCGGGGGCGGGGGGCTAGTTAGAAAAGGGAAGGGGTAACAGGGCCAGGGCTGGGCAGGGGAGAAGAGGGGCAGATGTGAAGTGAAGCTCAGAGGAAGAGACTGTAAGGGGGGAAGGCAGCAGGTTGGAGCAAACAGCCAACCAGCACAGGCCAGAGAACAGTTTTGACTGGGATGTCCAGAGGTGAAAAATGGCCTGGTGCTTTTGTTGCTTCTGCCCCCAGCGGCTGTGGGCTCTGGCTGGCTCCTCTCTGCAGTTTTCCTCCAAGATCACATGGTGGGTGGGAGGGAAGGCACCACCGGGATCCTAGTGTCCCCAGATTTGGGGCAGAGGGTCTCCCCTGCACAGTTTGGGGTCCAGAGGATATTGGGGGAAGGGGTGGCCCAGTTGGGCCCTATTTTATCCCCTTCCCTTAATACAACAGTCCCTGCTTTGGCTGCTGCGTTTCCCACTGGCTGGAGTCTCACAAACACCCGTGAGGCAGGGCAGTGCTTTTATTCCAGTTTTACAGATGGGAAGCCAAGACACAGAACACCTAAATAATCTGCCCAAGGAAGTCTGTGGTGGAGCAGGGACTTGAACCCAGCTCCCTCATGTCCTAGGCCAACGACCTAACCGGTATTGTTGTTAGTAGTTTGTCTTTGGAAAACCAGCATCTCATTAAATGAAAGCAGAAAAAGAACGTTCTTATTTGCAACCATCTGCTATGCTCTTTCCAGGACGCCCACGAGAAGTGAACCACTCAAACATTATTTTTAGAAAAATCCTCTGCCAGGCATGGAGTGTGTCCTGTCTTCTTAGGTTTGGTCTACTGGGCAGGAAGCTCATCAGGCCAGGACTGTCTTCTTTTCAGGTTGTGTACAGTGCCAAGAACATTGTCCAGGCTTAACAGATATTAAGTGATAACAGTATGTTTTGGATGGCTCGGGAGATAAGTAACCAAATGCAAAGGCAAAAAAATTTAGCTTTACAGTTTATTCAGGGAGCACTTCTATGAACGGAAGCAGAAAGGAAAGTGTAAGTACAAAGGGACAGACTGCCTCAGACATGTGGATGAAAAATGCCCTTGTGTGGCAGATTAGCTTTGTTATTCCCATTTCACAGATCATGGAATTGAGGCACAGAGAAGCCTGTGTTGGTGACAAAAATGGCACCTAGGTCTCCTGTCTGCCAGGCCTGAAACTAACCATCTTTTGAGGGAAGATCTGGGAAAGAAGAAAGAGTAAAATCTCGTGGTCCTCCATACAGGTCATGTGGATTAGGCAGGCTGAATGGGTGAGAGGCATGTTAGAATCAAATATGCGTTCATCATCCCTGAGCAGACTAGAGTGAAACCAGTGATGAGGAAGCAGCCAAATACAATACCAGTGCCAACTGCCCTGCTCCAAAGCCCAGTCACAAGTGTAGATTGGATCACTCTGTGCTGCATATTGGAGAAAGGCATGTGACCTTACCTCCCATGAAGCTAGTTCCTTCCTTAGGTTATTGTTTAGCTGGAAGAATTGCAGAGTTTGTGCATCCTGGCTGGACTCAGTTAATTTTACCGCAGTTAATTTTTAATCAGCCTTGTTTCCTATGACCTGTTTCGCTTCTAGCTAGCTACTTATATATTCACTTCTTTTATTTTTTGAGTGGGGAGAAGGGACCACACATTGCATTATAGTGAAATATGCTTGGAATGGCAGATTAATAGTAAAAAATGAGTCTGTCAGAAGAATTGCACGTGCACTGTACTTAGTTCCTCCGAGAGGTTTGAGCAATGTCATTGACCTTTTGTTAACTAATTTCATTCTCATTAAGTGCCAAGTAGACTAGCACGAATATAGTTATCTTTTAATTTCCAGGAAGCAAAGTATCTAAACCTAATCCAAAGAAGAATAGAGGGCGCGCCAGAAGCAGGAGTCTGTTGTTCAGGCTACATGTTTTCTTCTAAGTGAACTTTATCTTTCGGTAACTCAGATACTTCTTGTGTACTGTTTGGTGGCATTAATTAGATATGCAGATTTCCCAGTACATTAGCAAGTAACTGTGTCTCTCTCTGTGTCACATGTACTCTGAAAAGCGACTGTAAAAATGACACTGCCTTATAGCCACTCCCTGCTGTAGTCCCTGCATAGCCAGTGCAGCTCAGAACATGAGCTGGATGTTATTCCTGCTTGTGCAGTCATCAACAGAATTGTTTGCTGGGTTCCACGGACAGAGCTAGTCCGTTACACCTGTGCATCCCAGAGGACGCTTTATACTAAATTTGTGGCAAGTTATCATGCAAATTAGATTCATCACTAAATTTGGCTCTTGGTTTCTAAAGGCACATACAATGTCTAGGGATGGACATTTTAAAGAGGTTAAATAGCTGATTGGATCCTATGGGATTTTTAAGGTTATATGCTTTATTATTAAAAAAATTATGAATGATACATGTAAAGTGTGCCCAGAAATTAACACAATGGTGTCTCTATTAAATACATGAAACAGTCTCTATTAAATACATGAAATAATACATTCTTACTACCGTTTACTTTTTTTTTTTTTTTGGAGTTGATATGCTTTTTAGTTATGTTGCTAATTTGTACTTTCAAAATCTGGTCAACTAGTCCCCTTTTCTTGCAGAATCATGTGAAGACCATCCTAAGGGATATGCTTTTGATTACTGTATATCTTTATAATGGAGATTAGCATCTGTTAATGCTTTTGAGATAGGCCAGAGAAGGAGATCTGCATGATCTGAGGGAGTTGGCTGATGTGATTGCAGAGACATAGGCCATTATCTTTGAAAACTTGTGGCGATCAGGGGAGGTCCCAGATGATTGGGAAAAGACAAATATAATGTTCGTCTTTTAAAAAGGGAAGAAGCAGAATCCGGGGAACTACAGACAGGTCAGCCTCACCTCATTCCCCAGAAAAATCATGGAGCAGGTCCTCAAGGAATTCATTTTGAAGCACTTGAAGGAGAGGAAGGCGATCAGGAACAGTCAACATGGATTCACCAAGGGCAAGTCATGCCTGACCAACCTGATTGCCTTCTGTGATGAGATAACTGGCTCTGTGGATATGGGAAAAGCGGTGGACATGATATACCTTGACTTTAGCAAAGCTTTTGGTGTGGTTTCCCACAGTATTCTTGCTAGCAAGTTAAAGAAGTATGGATTGAATCAATGGTGGATAAGGTGGATAGAAAGCTGGCTAGATCGTCGGGCTCAACAGGTAGTGATCAACGGCTGGATGTCTAGTTAGCAGCCAGTATCAAGCGGAGTGCCTTGGGGTGGGTCCTGGGGCCGGTTTTGTTCAACATCTTCATTAATGACCTGGATGATGGGATGGATTGCACCCTCAGCAAGTTTGTGGATGATGCTAAGCTAGGGGGAGAGGTAGATATGCCGGAGGGTAGGGATAGGGTCCAGAGTGACCTAGACAAATTGGAGGATTGGGCCAAAAGAAATCTGATGAGATTCAACAAGGACAAGTGCAGAATCTTGTACTTAGAATGGAAGAATGCCAGGCACTGCTACAGCCTGGGGGCCAACTGGCTAAGCGGCAGTTCTGCAGAAAAGGACCTGGGGATTACAGTGGACGAGAAGCTGGATATGAATCCACAGTGTGCCCTTGTTGTCAAGAAGGCTAACGGCATATTGGGCTGTATTAGTCCAACAGCAGATCGAGAGAAGTGATTATTCTCCTCTATTTGGCACTGGTGAGGCCACATCTGGAGTACTGCATCCAATTTTTCCCCACTACAGAAAGGATGTGGACAAATTGGAAAGAGTCCAGCAGAGAGCAGTGAAAATTATTAGGGGGCTGGGGCACATGACTTATGAGGAGAAGCTGAGGGAACTGGGGTTATTTAGTCTGCAGAAGAGAAGAGTGAGGGGGGATTTGATAGCAGCCTTCAACTACCTGAAGGGGAGTTCCAAAGAGGGTGGAGCTAGGCTGTTCTCAGTGGTGGCAGATGACAGAACAAGGAGTAATGGTCTCAAGTTGCAGTGGGGAGGTCTAGGTTGGTGTCATGGGATCTCACCCCCACTTTGAGCTTGTGGGTTCAAAGATGGGGACCCGCATGTATTCTGCCACCACCCTAACCCTTAGGGTGGGGTTCCTTCTCGCTGCCACCACTCGATTATTTCGGTGAATCGAGACACCCCTCTGTCCCCCCCTGTCTCCCTTCAAAGACACTCCCTGGGAACACAGATCCACTCACAGAGGAGGAACCCTCCCCCTCCCTTCTCTTCCCTCTCTCCAGCCTGCTCCGGAGAGAGAGATACCTTGATTCAAACTCCTTGAATCTCTACACACAGGGAAGCAGCCCACTTCCCCCCTCCCTCTCCTCCTTCCAGAGACTTTCCCTGCTTTCTCTGCTTGGAGACAACCCTTGTCTCCACAGAGTGGCGCCTAGCTTCCTTCCCCTGAATCCACAGGTAAGGAACTTAACCAAGTCCTGAACTTAAAAGAGTTTATTAAAAGAATAAAAAAAAGAAGAGAAAAAATACACAATCTCTATGAATCCAAGATGGACATTCATAGGGTCTAATCTTATTAATCCCTGGAGGAATTTCTCCCTTTTCCTCAGTACAAACAATACAGGCAAAATTACGAATAATCAATACAAACACACAGAATTGCAGACACAGGATTCTTATGAAATTACCCAGTACTTCTAATACTCACTAGCTTGAATAGAAGAAATTAGTTCAGAGAGATGAGCAGACTTGATTAAGCGTCTGGTCTGGTGTAGGTCCAGACGGCTAAGAACACAGAACAAAGAACACAGAGACCCAAGTTCCCGCTCTCTGGGATTTTCAAATTCTCTTCTCTGATTGGTCCTTTGGTCAGGTGTTTCACCAGGTCTGTGTTAACCCTTTACAGGTAGACCTTAACTAACTACTTATGACAGTTGGATATTAGGAAAAACTATTTCACTAGGAGGGTAGTGAAACTCTGGAATGTGTTACCTAGAGAGGTGGTGGAACCTCCATCCTTAGAGGTTTTTAAGGCCCAGCTTGACAAAGCCCTGGCTGGGATGATTTAGTTGGTGTTGGTCCTGCTTTGAGCAGGGGGTTGGACTAGATGACCTCCTGAGGTCTCTTCCAACCCTAATCTTCTTTGATTTTGTGATTCTATGTGTATGTGGTTAACTTGTTGTTGGTTAGCGGAGACTGTTTAAAAGCATTGTACATGGACTAGTAGACTCAATTTTATTACATTTCCAGTTTTCCTCTGTGCTCTTGTGTTGATTACCACAAAAATTATCGCTATATTTTGTATTTCCTCTGTTTTAAAAGAGCATGGTCTTTTTATCAAGATTCTCAGCAGGAGTCTAGTGCACAGCAAAATTCCTTTTGTCTGCTGCCAAAAGCAACTAATGGCTGTAAAAAGTTGTATACTCTTCTGTTTTAATTGTTCTCAAATGAATCATTGCTTTCCAGTTAGGTTTGCTCATGCAGCAGTGTTCTGGGCTTGGAATGGGGTTGGTTTTTCAAAGCCCTATAAAATATCTCCTTTGTATCTGATGTTTTTATATTGGAAGACAAAACCATGAAATGATCTGTATTTGCCTGGACTGAATAGCTTTTGTGGCATAGAAATGCCAAGCTACTTCTCCAGCGGCTCCAGAGCTCCCTCATGATGCTATGTTGTTAATAATTATAACTGTCTTACAGAATAATGCTTATCACTAGCATGTGTTCCATGATTTAGGACAGACAATCAGGCTTGGTCTATACTGCAAACTTATCTCGGTATAACTACATCGCTCAGGGGTGTGGATTTTCCATGCCCCTGAGCGACACAGTTGTATCAACCTAATCCCTGGTGCAGCAGCACTATGAGAGGTCATCTCCCGCCAGCTTAGCTACCGCCTCTCGGGGATGTGGTGTACCTGTGCTGACAGGAGAAGCTTTCCCATCAACGTAGATCGCATCTGCACTAAGCGCTACAGCGACGCGGCTGCAGCATTATAAGGCCTGGTCTACACTACAGAGTTAGGTTGATGCAAGGTGATTTATGTCAACCTAATTTGTCAGTGTCTACACTAGAATGCTGCTTCTGCCAAAGTAAGTCCACTGCTACACCAGCATAACTCCATTTCCACAAGAGGTGTAGCATTTATGTCGATGTGGTTAGGGCAACACAGTGTCTGTGTAGACACTGCGTTATTTACATCACCTGTTGGCTGTCAACCCCAAGTGAGGCTGACAGCTGGTGTCCTCCCTCTTCTTCCCCATGCTTGGCTGACAGCTCAGGCTATCAGTGCCGAGGTGGCTGTCAGCAGCGGGGGAGCCCAGCTTTGAGCCCCACATGATGCTGACACCTGAGGCTGTCAGCGTCCCTGGTGAGGACACGCACTGATGGCAGAAGGAGCAAGTGTGGATGTGAACCACCACTTTAATTACTGTGGCGGCTGTACATCAACTTAAGTCAACTTAATTTTGTAGTGTAGACAAGCCCTAAGAGAGACAGTTGTGAAATGGAAATCTTACAAAGAACCTAGTGACAGAGGATGTGGAGAAAGCTAGTGTACTCAATGCTTTTTTTGCCTCTGTCTTCACAGACAAGGTCAGCGCCCAGACAGCTGCACTCTGCAGCCCGGTATGGGGAGGAGGTGACCAGCTCTCTGTGGAGAAAGAAGTAATTCGGGACTGTTTAGGAAAGCTGGACGAGCACAAGTCCATGGGGCCGGATGCACTGCATCCGAGGGTGCTAAAGGAGTTGGCCGATGAGATTGCAGAGCCATTGGCCATTATCTTTGAAAAATCATGGCGATCGGGGGAGGTCCCGGACGACTGGAAAAAAGCTAATGTAGTGCCCATCTTTAAAAAAGGGAAGAAGGAAGATCCAGGGAACTACAGGCCAGTCAGTCTCACCTCAGTCCCTGGAAAAATCATGGAACAGGTCCTCAAGGAATCAATTCTGAACCACTTAAAGGAGGGGAAAGTGATCAGGAACAGTCAGCATGGATTCACCAAGGGCAAGTCATGCCTGACTAACCTAATTGCCTTCTATGATGAGATAACCGGCTTTGTGGATGAGGGGAAAGCAGTGGATGTGCTATTTCTGGACTTTAGCAAAGCCTTTGATACAGTCTCCCACAGTATTCTTGCCAGCAAGTTAAAGACGTATGGGCTGGATGAATGGACGGTAAGGTGGATAGAAAACTGGCTAGATGGTCGGGCTCAACGGGTAGTGATCAATGGTTCCATGTCTAGTTGGCAGCCGGTATCAAGTGGAGTGCCCCAAGGGTCGGTGCTGGGGCCGGTTTTGTTCAATACCTTTATTAACTATCTGGAGGATGGTGTGGACTGCACCCTTAGCAAGTTTGCTGATGACACTAAACTGGGAGGAGTGGTTGATATGCAGGAGGGTAGGGATAGGATACAGAGGGACCTAGACAAATTAGAGGATTGGGCCAAAAGAAATATGATGAGGCTCAACAAGGACAAGTGCAGAGTCCTGCACTTAGGACGGAAGAATCCCATGCACTGCTACAGACTAGGGACCGAATGGCTGGGCAGCAGTTCTGCAGAAAAGGACCTAGGGGTTACGGTGGACGAAAAGCTGAATATGAGTCAACAGTGTGCCCTTGTTGCCAAGAAGGCTAATGGCATTTTGGGTTGTATAAGTAGGAGCATTGCCAGCAGATCAAGGGATGTGATCATTCCCCGCTATTCAGCACTGGTGAGGCCTCATCTGGAGTACTGTGTCCAGTTTTGGGCCCCACACTACAAGAAGGATGTGGAAAAATGTGGAAAGAGTCCAGCAAAGGGCAACAAAAATGATTAGGGGACTGGAGCACATGACTTATGAGGAGAGGCTGAGGGAACTGGGATTATTTAGCCTGCAGAAGAGAAGAATGAGGGGGGATTTGATAGCTACTTTCAACTACCTGAAAGGGGGTTCCAAAGAGGATGGATCTAGACTGTTCTCAGTGGTACCAGATGACAGAACAAGGAGTAATGGTCTCAAGTTGCAGTGGTGGAGGTTTAGGTTGGCTATTAGGAAAAACTTTTTCACTAGTAGGGTGGTGAAGAACTGGAATGGGTTACCTAGGGAGGTGATGGAATCTCCTTCCTTAGAGGTTTTTAAGGTCAGGCTTGACAAAGCCCTGGCTGAGATGATTTAGTTGGGTTTGGTTCTGCTTTGAGCAGGGGGTTGGACTAGATGACCTCCTGAGGTCCCTTCCAACCCTGAGATTCTATGATTCTATGAGCTTCCGCCACTCCTGTTGGCTTCAGGAAATCTTGCAGGTTACAGCCCTTGATTTGGACTGGTTGTAAGAAATTAGAGGTAATATAAAAGTTTACTTTCCAATATATAATAAAAAGAAAAGAAAAGAATGGATATATATATGGCATAGTATCCATTATATTTTTATATATATATATAGGCAGATTTTTATATTGCCTCTAATTTCTTATACCCAGTCCAAATCAAGGGCTCTAATCTGCAAGATTTCCTGAAGCCAACGGGAGTGGAGGGAGCTTATCACCTTGCAGGATTGGGCACCTACTTTCCATATATATATAATGGATACGTCAGGCTGCTGTTTTCTGTGTTATCACTGGTAAAGTAGTGTTTCAAAAAAGGGCATCGCAACATAAGCCAGTCACTCTGAATCACACTGCAGAGGCTATTCTAGACATACCACTTTCAGAGGGTAGTACATCTGGGAGTGATAGCAAAGAAAACACTATATCTGAAAACACTAAAGCAGATGTTAAGAGAGATGGTCCGATAATACTGTCATCTTGAGCTGATTTCCCAGTGAATAGGCAGGTGGCTACCTTTGTCTTTGGAGGTACCTAGGGATCTGGGGCAAAAATCAGTATTTGGTCCTGCTAGTGAAGGCAGGGGGCTGGGCTCAATGACCTTTCAAGGTCCCTTCCAGTTCTAGGAGATAGGTATATCTCCAATTATTACATTAATTATTATTATTAGAAGCGCCTACAGTCCTAGATGCATTGGGAGCCTCATTGTGCTAGGCTCTGGACAAATACATAGCGAGATGCGGCCTCCTCCTAAGAGTTTACAGTCTCAGGGTATGGCTACACTTACGGTTTGCAGCGCTGGCAGTTTGCAGCGCTGGTCATCCAGCTGTGTAGGAGCAGCGCTGGTGTGTGGCCACACTCACAGCTACCAGCGCTGGTGTGTGACCACATTTGCAGCATTAGCAGTGCTGTTGGGAGTGCTGCATTATGGGCAGCTATCCCAGCATTCAAGTGGCCGCAACGTGCTTTTCAAAAAAGGGGGGTGGAGTGGGGTCTAGTGTGACAGGGAGCGGGGGGAGAGAGAGAGTGGATTTTTGGAGCCAACACTGTGTGTTTAGCTTCCTGCCTTGAAAAATCAGAACATTTTTCCGACCCCTTAGTCTTAACTCTTAATTGCAAACAGCCTGCAGCCAACACGACTCCCCGCTGTTTCATTCGCTCCCTGCCTGCCTCTCATTTGATTGTTTACAGCCAGGTACAGATGATCACAGCAAACAGGAGCTCTGTTTGTTTTTTAGATAAGCAGCAACGGAGCTCCCTGGAGCTCGTTCACAACAAAACAAAGAGAGGCTGCATAACAAAACAAAGAGAGTAATTTATAAAAGCATTCTGGGATACATCCTTATACCCTGGAGGCCAATCACAGCGCTGGTGTGTGGCCACACTTGATGACCAGCGCTGCAGCACCAGCGCTGGAATCCTTATTCCCCATGCTGAGTGAGGTGTACGGCCAGCGCTGCAGCCAGGGAGTTGCAGCGCTGGAAGTGCCCTGCAGGTGTGGCCACTTACTAATTGCAGCGCTGGTGGAGGCTTTCCAGCGCTGCAAATCGCCAGTGTAGCCATACCCTAAATAGACAAAACAGACAAAGGGTGAGTGAGTAAACAGAGGCACAGGGAGGTGAGATGACTTGCAGAGTCTGGAATGGAACCCAGGTCTCTGTAGCCCCAGTTACTGAGCCACATTGCCTCCTTGTGTGTTTTGTAGCCAAAACCATGCACTGGCTGCAATAAGCTTATTGCAAGAGAGTTTATTAAAGGTCTAAAAGTGGAATTACCAATCTCTGCTACATTTAAGGTCTTATTTTAAGGAAATGTCCATTGAGCCAAATCTGACTCTTGCCTGACTGAAATGGAAAAGTGACAAAACAGGTCTTGGGGTTCAACACAGGTGACATTAAGGGCCTAATCATGTAGCCTTTAAGCCCAAAGGTTATAAGATCATCCCTAACATTGATATTAACAAGTGCACTAGGGTAGTATTTCCACACCAATAAGTAATAAGTGTCTAATGATTGGGTTCAGTAAATCAGATCCCACCTACTCTCCTCTCTTACCTTGTAGTTACTGATTTTATAGCAAGGTTTGTTTTTGTTTCATTTCTTAGTGGACTGTTTATCACCATTCACGACAAAGGCCATATTGCAACAATGCTAAACTCCTGGCCTGAAGAAGATATAAAGGTATGTTTGATTTCTTTTTATGCAACTGAGAAAAGCTTGCAGATATTTTTCATTTCTCACAATAATCCAACAGAGTTTGAAGCTTCCAATAGGAAATGCAGCCTATCCCTCTGAGCTCAAGTTTTGCATCAGAACAAACAAATCAAAAGAGAACTCATAAGTTTTTTGTTCTTCTGTAGGCTTTCTTTGCAAAGATCTCAAAGTGGTTTCCATTCATTATTTAATTAAGATTCAAAGCACCCCTTTGAGGCTGATAAATATGTTTTTGCCAAGGAAGAAACTGGCACAGAGATGTTAAGTGACTCACCCAAGGTCACAAAGGACATTTGTGGCAGAGCTGGGAAACGAACTCAGAAATCCTGAGTCCTAATCCTAGGGGTCAGTCACAAGCCTGCTTTTCTCAACTACAGGTAAATGCCATGTTCATTGAGCTTTGTTCATTAAGAGCTGAACAACTAAGAACTTTACACTAGCTGCTCTATTGAGCTTATGTCTATATAGTTCCTTTTGTTCCAAAGCACTTTGCAAACTTGGGTGAGTTTTCTCCTCTCCAGTCCATACAGCCATGCACAACTTCTGCATTCTGCTCTCTGCCAGCCCAATTCTCCAATTCTCAGCCTCACACCTTGTGTAGTCAATGGCACCTGTGCATAGTGGGTGCAGCACCATCAGTCTGGTCTGGTGAATCTGTGATTCAAGAAATTGCCCACTATAATTGGCATACAAGACCTAAAGGAAAATTTGCATGCTTTGCTGAGGATGCTAAGCTGGATGGGACAGGATCTGAGACTCTGGAAAATGATTTGGTTGATTATTAGCAAGACAAGGTGGGTGAGGTAATATCTTTTATTGGACCAACTTTTATTAGGGTGAGAGACAAGCTTTCAAGCTACACAGACCTCTTCTTTCGGTCTGGGAAAGGTAGGTACTCCGAATGTCACAGCTAAATACAAGCTCAAACAGTTTAGCACATACTCTGTAAGGGACCATTCAAGGTGAAGTGGCCCGTTAACACCCCTGCAGTCATAAGACAAAATGGGGGGGGGGGTTAGTGGGTTACACATTGTTGTAATAAGCCATAAATCCAGTGTCTCTGTTCAGTCCATGATTTTTAGTGTCTAGCAAAGTTATGAATTTAAGCTCCAGACTCACCTTTAGAAAGTGTTGTGCAGGTTTCCTTTGAGGATGAGGACTGAGAGGTCAGATATAAAGTGATCGCTTTGTGAAAAGTGTTCACCCACGGGTGATGTCGTGTTTTTGTCTTTTATCATTTCCTGTGTGAGTTCATTCAAGAGTGCAGTGATTGTTTTTACCCACATAGTTGTTATTGGGGCATTTAGTGCACTGGATGAGGTACACAACATGTTGTGATGGGCAAGTGCAGGTCCCAGGGATCTTGAAAGGGGTATTGTGGCGGGTGTTGATCATTGTACAGTGGAGAGATGTCTGCAAGTTTTGCATCTGTTGTTCTGGCAGGGTCTGGTGCTGCCTTGAGTTGCTGTGTCCTGGTCTGTGGGGAGCTTGCTTCTGATGATGAGCTTGAAGCAGCTGGAGAGTTGTTTGCAAGCCAGGAGAGTGGGTTCAGGAAAGATTTCTTTCAGGATGGGTTCCCCACTGAGCATGGGCTGTAGTTTGGTAAAACCCCATATGGGTTCCAGTGTGGGGGTAGGTGACAACCAGGGGTGTGCCTTTGGAGGGGGTTTTATTTCTGTATTGAAGCAGGTTCTCTCGGGGTATTTGGGTGACCCATTCCATGATGTGATCTACTTCTCTGGTAGAGTGTCCTTGTTTGGTGAAGGTGATTTTGAGTATATTAAAGTGTATATCCCAGAGTGCCTGTATTTTCCTCAGGGCATATTCTCTGGTATCTGAGTGCCTGGCTGTAAATAAAGATTTCTTGGTGTGTTTGAGGTGGTTACTGGATTTATGAGGTAGATGTGGTGATCCGTGGGTTTCTTATATATAGTTGTTTGTAAGGTTCCAGTGTTGAAGCTGATCATGGTATCCAGGAAGTTGATGCTATTGTGGGAGTGTCCAAGAGAGTTTAATTCATGGGTAGTGGTTGTTGAAGTTGTGGTGGAAATCTGTGGTGGAGTTTAAGTCATCCATCCACCTCCCATCGACATAGTGCTGTCTACACTACATAACTGCGTCACTCAGGGGTGTGGATTCTCCATACTGCTGAGTGACAGTCATACCAACATACGTTTGCAGGGCAGAGCAAGGCTCAGAGTCCTTCACTGATGTTTTCCACCGTGCTTTGCCGCCCTCCTAGCCATCTCCCCATGGCTGACTTGCACCTATGTGATAACTAGTAGTACAGTAACCTACACAGGGGACAAACTTCCATCCCGTACTGTGGCTACAAAACTGCATTGTTATAAAAATCTAGGGAGCTGGTACTGCAAACAATGTTAAATAAAGCATTGGCAAAGCTGTATAATGGACGCTCTTCATTATCTGCAGGCCATCGTGGTGACAGATGGAGAGCGAATTCTAGGCCTAGGAGATCTTGGAAGTTATGGCATGGGGATCCCAGTAGGGAAACTTGCCTTGTACACAGCCTGTGGTGGAGTTCACCCGCAACAGTGTCTGCCTGTCCTGCTTGATGTTGGCACAGATAACGAGGTAAGATTACCTGCTTATTTTGTGCATTTAAAAAAAAGAAAAGCTGTTTTATTTAAAGCTGGGTTCTTAACTCAGAGAGTCAGTCCCTGAAATCGGAGCTAGAGTCAAAGGCTACGTCTATACTACCCGCCCGGGTCAGCAGGTAGCGTTGGACTTCTCGGAGTTCGATATATCGCGTCTCTTCTAGACGTGATATATCGAACTCCGAACGCGCTCCCGTCGACTCCAGAACTCCACCACCGCGAACGGCGGTGGCGGAGTCGACGGGGGAGCCGCGGACTTCGCTCCCGCGGCGTCTGGACGGGTGAGTAGTTCGAACTAAGGTAGTTCGAGTTCAGCTACGCTATTCGCGTAGCTGAACTTGTGTACCTTAGTTCGACCCCGCCCCCCAGTGTAGACCAGGCCAAAGACACCTACGATAAGAAGACAGCTAACCCAACAGTGCACGGACGTTGCCAGCCAGGGCTGGCCTTACCATGAGGCAAACTGAGGCGGCCGCCTCAGGTGCCAGACTGTGGGGGGGGGGTGCCACTAGGACCCAGAGTGTAGGAAATTGTGTCTGCTGCTGGTGCATATGTATTCTCTCTGCTCTACATGCACAGACATGGTGGAGTGCTGTGCTGGAGGAAGGGGGGCACAAGCGACATAACAGGCAGTCAGGAGAAAAGGTGAGAGGGAATAACAGAAAGTAGCAGGAGCTGCAGGGAGAGAGAGGAGGCGGATCCTCTTATGTACCTCTCTAGCACCCCCAGGAGCCTGGACTGATTAACACCAGCTTCTCAGGGAGCTTCCTGTTTCCTGCTGCTTCCCTGAACCCACTTGAGGAGAACAGGCAGTCAACTGAAGTAGTAGGAGCCAGTTAGGCCCTTAAGATGCTGATATCGTCCCTCACTCAGGCCCTGCTACCAGCCTGCTTATTTGTCCCCTTCAATAGAGTGTTGAGAGCCACTATAGCTGGCACAGAACAGCTGTCATGAGTGAAAGAAGAAGACACTCCTCTGGGGTAGTATTCAGATAAAGAAAGCAAAGGAAGCTTTTCTATCTAAGCAGGAAGGAGCTCTCCTGAGATACATAGACACAAATGTTCATGATGAGCCTTCCAGCCCCAGTGAGGATGTGAGTGGTGAGGAGATGCCTGATCTTCCAGTTAGTCAGAGTGCAGGTGACCTGGCAGCTACTGCAGCATCCATATCTCCATCTCAAATGGATGTAACCATGCACATTCCAAAATAAAAGTGTAGATCAGAGAAGAGTGTGGTGGAGGCGCAAGAAACAGCTGCTGCTGAGTTTAATTCCTTAAGTCTACATGATCTAGGACTGTGGACCCACTTGAGCAGTAGCCTGAGGGACTTCCTTGTACTGCATGGGCCACAGCAAGTGAAAAACTTCATGTTCCCCAAAGACAATGAAAATAGAAGTTTCCATCCAACACATTACTGGTGTGAAATCCCCAATGGTGACAAAGTGGAGAGTGCTGCATACTGTTTTTGTTGCAGACTCTTCCAGTTTAATGTTCCAGATACATTGGGTTCTACAGGAACAAAGGACTGGAAAATCTGGCTAGAAATCTGGCATGCCTTGAGAAGGCAGCAAATCACCAGAGAGCATTCCATAGGTGGAAAGAGCTTGAGATGAGACTAAGGTTAAAGGCCACCATAGATGATCAGCATTAAGAGAAGATTGCCTCAGAGTCTCTTTACTGGCAAAATGTTCTGAAAAGACTCATTGCCATTGTGTGAATGCTTGCTACCCAAAACCTAGCACTGTGTGGCACTTCAAATTGGCTGTATGTGCCAAGCAATGGAAACTTTTTTAAAATAGTGGAGCCGATGGCTGAGTTTGATGCTATACTCCAGGAGCATCTAAGAAGAGTCACCACCCAAGAAATGTAAACACACCACTACCTTGGAAAAACAATTCAAAATGAGATCATACAGTTACTGGCAACAAAACTCAAACAGAAGATTGTGGCAGATCTGAAGTCAGCAAGATGTTACTCTGTTATTCTGGACTGAACAACTGACATCAGCCATATGGAACAAATGACTGAATGGTGCATTTTGCGACAACAACAGAACCTAGTGAAAATGTCCCTGCAATGGTGACTGTCAGAGAGCATTTTCTAGAATTTATTGACATTGATGATACTACAGGAGCTGGTATGACAAATGTGCTTCTTAAAAAGCTGGAAGATACGGGAATTGCGATAGCTGACATGAGAGTCAGAGCTACGATAATGGTGCCAATATGAGAGGAAAGAACAGAGGAGTGCAGACACGTATCTGAGAGTTAAACCCTCAAGCTTTTTTTGTCCCATGCAGTTCTCATTTATTGAACTTGGTGGTCAGTGATGCAGCATCAGCTTCCAGTGAGGCTGCTGAATTTTTTAATGTAATTCAAAGCATCTATGTATTTTTCTGTGCATCAACTCATCAATGGCAAATTTTGAAACAACATCTGGGAACATCCTCTCTGACACTGAAACCAAGGAGTGCCACACAATGGGAAAGTCGAGTGGTGGCGATAAAGCCTATCAAACACCAAATTGGGAAGATAGATGATGCCATAGTTGCCATTATAGAGGATAATGCTATGAGAGGAACTGTTCATGGGAGAACAGTGGCAGAGGGAAATGGAATCACCAGAAACATACATAACTTCAAATTTCTGTGTGGCTTAGTGTTGTGGCATGACACACTGTTTGAAATAAATGTTGTAAGCAAGAGACTCCAAGGTGTTGACTTTGATATATCTGGAGCAATGGAACAACTGGACAAAGCAAAGTCTTACTACAGTCTTACTGGTCAGATGAGGATTTCAAAACGTTCTGAAGAGTGCACAGAAGCTGGCAGAGGAACTTCACACAGAAGCTATTTTCCCACCCATTCAAGAATACAAGAGTCACCAAAGAAGAAGACATTTTGATTACGAGACACGGGATAATCCTATGAAAGACCCCAAACAACAATTCAAAGTTGAATTCTTTAACCAGGTGATGGATTGTGCAATACAGTCAGTCGAAGAATGTTTCATACAGCTCAAGGAACACAGCAGTATATTTGGGATGTTGTATGATATTCCAAAACTCCTCACTATACCTGAAGAAGACTTACACCAGCAGGGCACTGGAGACAGTGTTGACCCATGATGACATGTGCACTATTGATGCGAATGATTTAGGTGATGAACTGAAAGCCCTTTCAAGATACATTTCAGCAGGATCAACTCCAAAGGCTGCTCTGGAATATATGTGCACAAATAAGATGACCACCCTCTTTCCAAATACTTTTGTTGCTCTGCGAATATTTCTAACACTTTCTGTAACAGTTGCCAGTGGAGAATGCAGCTTCTCCAAACTGAAGTTAATAAAAACACATCTATGTTCCGCAATGACATAGGAGAGTCTGGTCGGCATTGCAACCATCTCAACAGAGCATGAGCTGGCCCAGACTGTGGACCATCAGCAGGAAGCAGTTCAAATCTTTGCAACCAAGAAGGCACGGAAAGCACCACTTTGATTATTCGAAGAGAGAAAAATGCTATCGTTTACTATGCATACAAGAAAAGTTACATTTGCTGTTCAGGTGTTTGAAAGTTAAGTGTTACTTAACATTTTGGAACAAGGCATTTTAAGTTGTTAGTTCTCCTTTACTGGGGTAGGTAGCAGAGCAGTACGATGAGAGGAGTAGAACAGGAAGAAGGCAGAATTGAGACCTTTCAAAGTTTTGACCCAAGCGAGGGGGCATCGGGGCGTCATTTGAGCTCCCCGCCTCAGGGGCCAAAATGTTATGGGCTGGCCCTGTTGCCAGCTTGCACTCTTGCTTGTAGTATGAGGTCAGATAAACACTGGTTGTCCTAATGTTCCGCTGATGGGAAGGCAAAGCTGGAGCTGAGCCAACGGGAGCGGAAGGGTCAGCTCCATCTTTCAGCATGATAAGGTGAGTTAAAAGATTTCAGCCATGCAGATACAGACTGACTTTTCCTGTGAAAAGCGTAAGGAAACTGACACATCCCCGGGTGTGTTTGGAAGCGATTATATTTCAGCAAATGGAGAATCCCCACTGGGTGGTTTGGACTTAATTAATGGCAGTGTTTTGTCAGATTGCACACTTTACTGCACACGATAACAGAACAGGAGGATTCCATCTGTTCGCAGTTTTTCTGCCTTATGACTCTGGCTCAGAAGGGCTGAAATGCAACATTTTATCAATGCCAGAAGAGACATCTGTGAGGATATGTTTTTAAAATAAATTCCTATGGATATTTGCTATGGCCAATCTTGTCAAATATGCAATAAACTATTTTAAAATGTACTTGCTTCTCATTTGACCATAAGCCATCTGAATATATGATTCTCAGCTGGCACGGAAAAACCAGTGGGATAAAGCTTTCAAACTTGAATGCCTAAAGGCAGTCACCTCAATCCAAGCTTAGGCACCTTAATCAGCCATCTGATTTTTTCAGAGGTGCTCAGCACTCCTGGGCTTCATTCGGAATTGTGGGTTCTCAACACCTCTTTAAATGTGGGCCCAGTGTTTCAGGTTGGGCTGCCTAAAAACTGAGGAAGCCAAATTAAAGGCCATTATGGAAAATTCAGGTCTAAGTGACTTCCCCATGCCAGCAGCAGGAGGGGAGTAAGTGTCAGAATTGGGGTGTCTTGGATCCACAGGGCATGCTGTTCCTCTGCCTTTGTACAGTTTCTCTGGGAGTGTACCCTGTTTAGTAATAAGCCCTGGGTCTCCATATCGGACAAGGCGAAGACCCCTGGCTCTGCTCTGGGTTCAATCACCCTGCACTGGCCACTGGGCCAGCAAGATTCTTTTTCCACTCTGCTCACACCTCAGAGTCAGTTGTTTGTCTCAAATTTCAGTCACATGGTTTGTACAAAAAAAACAGGAGTACTTGTGGCACCTTAAAGACTAACAAATTTATTGTAGCATGAGCTTTCGTGAGCTAAAGCTCACTTCTTCGGATGCATAGAATGGAACACACAGACAGGAGATATTTATACATACAGAGAACAATGAAAAGGTGGAAGTATGCATACCAACAGGCAGAGTCTAATCAATTGAGATGAGCTATCGTTAGCAGGAGGAAAAAAAACTTTTTGAAGTGATAATTAAGATGGCCCATAGAAGGTGTGAGGAGAACTTAACATAGGGAAATAGATTCAATTGGTGTAATGACCCAACCATTCCCAGTCTTTGTACAGATACTTTCCCCTGCTCCCCTGGCTCAGTCAGGAGAGGGACTGGGGTCAGACAAGTAATTTACCCATCCTGATCCAAAAAGCCCCTTTGATCGGTATTCATTAACAGTCAATGGTCAGGTTGTTGGTCTCCATTGTATCTCCAAGGTAGCTCCATTCTCATGTTGACAGTTCTTGATAGACCATTCACATGAACCCTTATGTGACTCTCACACAGTCATGTCATTACTTATCCCCTTTTCCAGGAAAGACATTTAACCCCTTCCTACCTATGGGGTAACAATACAAAAGTGAAAGGGAAACTGAATCACAAATGCTTTTCATAAAAATAATGCAAACATGTTCTTAGTACTCAGGCATTCCTGGTTTTCAGGTCTGTGCTCGAACCACAAGGCTATCCCACTCTCGTGAAAAAAATAATAAATTTAATTTTTAAATGACTTGCCTCTGTCTGTGTTAGGTGCATAATGATGCATTTAAAAACACTTCCCTGCCATCTTTCTGGTACTGCAGATCATACAGATCAACCTTTTCAAATTAATTTCAAGCAGATTTGTGGTGGTGGCCAGGCAAATTGGAGTGAGTGGCGTTGCAGTCCGGCCCACAGAGTCATGCACATTCAGGTTTGGCCTGGCCAAACATTGTCGGGCGATGGCTCAGGTCTACCTCCCAATGCCAGTGCCACGGTCTATGCTGATGCGCACCCAGGGCTGACATGTGTGATTCTAGGTAAGGTAGCTGAGGTTTTGAATTTGGCATAAATGGATGGTTTTTGTTATTTTTATGCAGGAGGTAACATTATTAAATCAGAAGTTTCCCACATCTACTGGGATACTTGGTCAGTGTCTTACAGAATTCTTCCATGTACTGCTTGGGCAACTCAGCCTGTGGCTTTCAGAACTTGGAATCACCCAGGTACCTCACTTTAGATAACCAGCGACAGGCCATAGACCACTTAAAAATGTATTCAAGTGCTGTATAGTAATGGAAATATGTGTCTCCTCTTTAAAGAACCATGGCATGGAAGAACAGTCTTAATCAAACTCAATGGAAAACCCCTTTCATATTCCCTGCTAAAGGAAAAACAGCTGGGTTTCTGTGGCTCTGGAAACAGAGTTAGTTTTAGCATACCTGCCAACAGTTACGGTTTTTAAAGCTACAGGACAATAGGCTTTGGTAGGATGCCCCCCTCTGATAGCCATGATTCGGTTCCTGAGTCCAACGCAGAAGTGGGATCTCTTTCTGATGACTCACTGAGACCTTCAAAACATCCCGCTAGCTGGCCCATCTGTCTCCTGCTACAGCTATTTCTGTCACAGTCTCCCGGATGTTATTTCTTTCCATGCTGAATCACCACTTTTGGAGGCAACGGCTTCTTATCAGCCATAGATAGGATGCAGGTCCCAGTTCAGCACCTGTTGGGTTGACTGGAAAAACTGTTTTTTGTAAGTCTTTTGAATGTATGGAATTGTGTCCAATATCTGCAAAAGGCTTTGAGAAATAGAAATCTGAGTCTGAAGTTAGAAAGTGACAGCAAAATCAAGGAGACTAGCAAACATACAGGTGAAGTTGAGGACTAAATGGTTCAGGAGATGAGTAAAGGGCTCTGCAATCAGATCACTGGTTCAAATCCAGCTCAGGTTAATAAAATAGAAAATTTGTTAGCATCTGGTGGCTTAGATGAAATGGATTGATGGCCTCATTAGTTCCTAATGGAGAGGAGTCCATGTTGCAAAAATTATGACTGTCCCTAGTGAACCCCACATGAGCAGTCTTCAGTAAGAAACCTGGAACTGAATGAGCAATGGACACTGAACTATCTACAAGCTGGGCCTTGCAGGGCAAGAGTGAAACACTTCAGGAAGGTGGCATAAGGAAGCACTGTCACTGCATGAGCTCTTCTCATCCTGTGGAGAGAGGACTCTGCTTCCCAGTGCTGTCCAGCAAGCACTCAATTCCTATGATTGTATTTCCACAGTGAGACGCTCCTTGGTGTGGGTTTATTTACCATGAACTAAAGCTACATTTGGTGTTCAGGAAGGGATTTGTGTTTGCATCGTGCCCAGGAACTGGACAGCCGCCATGTTTTGTTGTTTATCAATAATGATTGAAGCTGACATAAATGTGAGACACATGTACATTTTGGATGTAAATCTCTGTCCGGCAGAGAAGCAGGTGCCATAAACAGAATGCTTTGTGTCCTAGGCTCTCCTGAATGATCCACTCTATATTGGACTGAAACACAAGCGGGTCCGTGGGAAACAATACGATGAACTGATTGATGAGTTTATGCAAGCAGTCACTAACAAGTAAGTGGGGCTTTGTGTGAGTCTCCTCTTAGCTGCTTCCATTTAAAAGATGTTAAAACACTCAAAGTAAACACTAGTTTAATTGATAGCTAAGCAAAGAAAATCCATTAATGCAAACCCCTTGGGTGGTCTGGAAATGACCCTGGGTGCTCGAACGCTCCATGTCAAAATTATTTATGTCTTTAGAGAGCTGAGAGGGGACTGACTATTTATAACCATTTCCTGTCCATACATTAGGCTAGAGGTGTCAAATGGGCCTGTGGGCTGTATCCAGTCTCCATGGTGTATTTACGTGAGCTACATAGCAGATTCACGATCTCAGTGTCCTTTTTTTTTCCGTTTTGTTAAGTGTCTAGCTGTCACGGTTGTGAAGTAAACCTTCTAAAAGTAAACAGGGTGTAATTCAATGTGGGGCTGTCTGCCTGAATCTGCAAGCAGCCTGTAAATGACTTACTCTGAGAATGTGAGCTTCCCTGCCTGCCAGTAATCACATCAGTCTCAACCCTAAAGCCTGAAGACATATAAGCATCAACTATCATATTGCTTATTTTAGCAGTGGAACAGGGAAGCTCTTAGGAGTAAATTCTCTGGCTAAAGAATGTGGAATGGGAAGGGAAAGAAGTATAGAGAAATGAAAAGAGAAGAGACACACTAACCAGGAGGAAAGATGGTCCAGTGATTAGTGTGCTAGCTCTGGGAATGGGGACCCAGGTTCAATTTCCTGTGAGGCTTTGGCCAAGCCACTTAGTCTGTCTGTGCCTCATCTCCCCTGTACAGTGTAGTGCAATGCTTAATAAACATGGTGATGTGCTCCGATACCATGGTAGTGGAGGCCATATAAATATTTAAAATAGACAAATATGCAGGGAGCTAGAGAAGAGAAACTGGAAGGAGAAAGACAGAAATAGTGCAGGAGCCCACTGTGTGAGCCAGACTGCCACGACAAGGTACTTAATAACAAAGGCCTGGTCTACACTACGACTTTAGGTCGAATTTAGCAGCATTACCGCGATTTAAGCCTGGACCTGTCCACACAACAAAGCTCTTTTTTTCAACTTAAAGGGCTCTTTAAATCAATTTCTTTACTCCACCTCCAGCGAGGGGCTTAGCACTGAAATCGGCCTTGCCAGGTCGAATTTGGGATAGTGTGGATGCAATTCGACGGTATTGGCCTCCGGGAGCTATCCCAGAGTGCTCCATTGTGACTGCTCTGGACAGTGCTCTCAGCTCAGATGCACTGGCCAGGTAGACAGGAAAAGGCCCGCGAACTTTTGAATTTAATTTCCTGTTTGGCCAGCGTGTTTGCAGAGCTCATGCAGAGCTCATCAGCATGATGTGCACATTGCCGAGGCACATTGCCCAGTCCGTACGTTGTGAGAAGTCTATGACCATGTCCCTCTCGTCACCGTACTGCCGTCACCTCCACGCCTGGTTTTACACGAAACAATTGTCTGCCATTGCTCTGACGGAGGGAGGGGCGACTGATGACATAGCTTACAGGGATTAAAATCAACAAAAGGGGTGGCTTTGCATCAAGGAGAAACACAAACAACTGTCACACAGAATGGCCCCCTCAAGGATTGAACTCAAAACCCTGGGTTTAGCAGGCCGTTGATTTCACAAAACAAATTGGGTCAATTTCTTGTTTTTATCCATCTATCTTTTACATCTTAGGCTGGCAGATGGTGCAGTATGACTACAAGCCATCGTCATCTCCTGGGTGCTCAGCAGAAGATGTTGCATGACAATTGCTAGCCATCATCATCATCTCCTGGCTGCTCGCCAGAAGACGGTGCAGTATGAGTGCTAGCCATCATCATCTCCTGGGTGCTTGGCAGAAGATGGGAATGACCTTGCTGAGTCATTCCCATGTCTGCTAAAGCGCCCCTGACCGATCTCACCGAGGTCGGCTAAAAGAGCACCAAGGAATATGATGACGATGGCTACCAATTGTAACGCACCATCTGCTGCTAAAAGACATGAGCTGCTGCGTAGCAATGCAGTCCCACGTCTGCCAGCACCCAGGAGATAGGTAATAATTGGAGATATACCAATCTCCTAGAGCTAGAAGGGACCTTGAAAGGTCATTGAGTCCAGCCCCCTGCCTTCACTAGCAGGACCAATTTTTGCCCCAGATCCCTAAGTGGCCCCCTCAAGGATTGAACTCATAACCCTGGGTTTAGCAGGCCAGTGCTCAAACCACTGAGCTATCCCTCCCCCATATATACACTGATGGTGAGCTGAGTGGGCTCCATGCTTGCTGTGGTATGGCGTCTGCTCAGGTAACCGAGGAAAAAAAGCACGAAATGTTTGTCTGCCGTTGCTTTCACGGAGGTAGGGAGGGAGGGAGAGGGGGGCCTGATGACATGTACCCAGAACCACCCACGACACTGTTTTTGCTCCATCAGGCATTGGGATCTCAACCCAGAATCTCAATGGGCAGTGGATTCTGCGGGAACTGTGGTATAGCTACACACAACTTCCCACAATGCAACGCTCTGGAAGTCAATGCTAGCCTCGGTACTGTGAACGCAGTCCGCTGACTTAATGCACTTAGAGCATTTTATGTGAGGACACACACAATCGCTCTTTCAGTGCGGGAGGACTGCATGAGCTCAGAGAACATTTCATCGCGAGTGCATTTTTTTCGCCTTCTTATCTGTGCTAGCCTCTGGGACGGAGATGATAGGGGGAGCACTGAAACATTTGCAGCTGCGGGAGGAAAAAAAGGGAGAATATTCTTTAAAAAGACACAGTTTAGAGAACAATGGGTAGACTCTTTCACGGTGAACCAAGCTGTTAACATTACATAGCACATGTGCTTTCGTTACAAAGTCGCATTTTGCCTCTTATATTGAGGGCCTGCCAGTTTTCAGAGGGGCTGCAGTTTTCGGGTTAATTTGCAGCACAAACTCAACTAGCCCCCCCCCCCCACAATTCTCTGGGATGATCACTTCACCCCTCCCCCCACCACATGGCTAACAGCACGGATGATTTCTTTTCAGCCACGGGCACACAGCCCAGCAGGAACGGCCACCTCTGAATGTCCCCTTAATAAAATTCCCCTATTTCAACCAGGTGACCACTCTCCTGAGGATAACACAGAGAGCTAAAGAATGGATGTTGCTTGACTGCATTCCAGTAGCTGTACTGGCTGCGAATGCATCCCAAGTCTTCAGGGCAAATTAATCATTTAACATGCTTGCTTTTAAACCATGTATTATATTTACAAAGGTACACTCAAATATTTTGGCATTTCATCTTTTGGAACATAGAATCATAGAATTCAAGATCAGAAGGGACCATTATGATCATCTAGTCTGACCTCCTGCAAGATGCAGGCCACATAAGCCGATCCACCCACTCCTTAAGCAAGCGACCCCTGCCCCATGCTTCGGAGGAAGGCGAAAAACCTCCAGGGCCACTGCCAATCTACCCTGGAGGAAAATTCCTTCCCGACCCCAAATATGGTGGTCAACTGAACCCCGAGCATGCGGGCAAGACTCTCCAGCCATACCCTCTGGAAAAAGGCTAACAATATCCTATCATTGACCCATTGTACTAATTACCAGTGTGGCACTTAATTGACCTATTGACTAAGCCCGTTATCCTATCATACCATCTCCTCCATAAACTTATCTAGCTTAATCTTAAAGTCATGGAGGTCCTTCGCCCCCACTGTTTCCTTCGGTAGGCTGTTCCAGAATTGCACTCCTCTGATGGTTAGAAACCTTCGTCTAATTTCAAGCCTAAATTTCCTGACTGACAATTTATATCCGTTTGTCCTCGTGTCCACATTAGCACTGAGCTGAAATAATTCCTCTCCTTCCCTGGTATTTATCCCTCTGATATATTTAAAGAGTGCAATCATATCTCCTCTTATCCTTCTTTTGGTTAAGGAAAACAAACCGAGCTCCTCAAGTCTCCTTTCATACGACAGGCTTTCCATTCCTCGGATCATTCTAGTGGCCCTTCTTTGTACCCGTTCCAGTTTGAATTCATCCTTCTTAAACATGGGAGACCAAAACTGCACACAATACTCCAAATGAGGTCTTACCAACGCCTTATATAACGGGACTAGCACCTCCTTATCCCTACTAGAAATACCTCGCCTAATGCATCCCAAGACCGCATTAGCTTTTTTAACGGCCACATCACATTGCCTACTCATAGTCATCCTACGATCAACCAGGACTCCTAGGTCCTTCTCCTCCTCCGTTACTTCCAACTGGTGCGTCCCCAGCTTATAACTAAAGTTCTTGTTAGTCATCCCTAAATGCATAACCTTACACTTCTCACTATTGAATTTCATCCTGTTACTAATACTCCAGTTTACAAGGTCATCCAAATCTCCCTGGAGGATATCCCGATCCTTTACCGAATTTGCAATACCTCCGAACTTGGTGTCATCCACAAACTTTATCAGCCCACTCCTACTCTTGGTTCCCAGGTCAGCAATAAATAGATTGAATAAAATTGGACCCAAAACCGAACCTTGAGGAACTCCACTGGTAACCTCCCTCCAACCCGACAGTTCCCCCTTCAATACGACCCTCTGCAGTCTCCCCTTTAACCAGCTCCTTATCCACCTCTGGATTTTCATTTCGATCCCCATCTTTTCCAATTTAACCAGTAATTCCTCGTGCAGTACCGTATCAAACGCCTTACTGAAATCAAGATATATTAGATCCACCGCATTTCCCTTATCTAAAAAATCTGTTACTTTCTCAAAGAAGGAGATCAGGTTGGTTTGGCACGATCTACCTTTCGTAAATCCATGCTGTAATTTGTCCCAGTTGCCATCGGCCTCAAGCTCTGTAACCACTCTCTCCTTTAAAAATTTTTCCATGACTTTGCATACTACAGATGTTAAACTAACAGGCCTGTAGTTACCCGGGTTACTTTTTTTCCCCTTCTTGAATATAGGAACTATATTAGCTAATCTCCAGTCAAACGGTACAACCCCCGAGTTTAGAGATTTATTAAAAATCATCGCTAACGGGCTTGCAATTTCACTCGCCAATTCCCTTAATATTCTAGGATGAAGATTATCCGCGCCCCCCGATTTACTTCCATTTAGCTGTTCAAGTCTGGCTTCTACCTCAGATACTGTAATGTCTACCCCCATATCTTCATTCCCATCAGTCCCTCTATCACTATTCCTTAGCCCTTCATTAGCCTCATTAAAGACCGAGGCAAAATATTCGTTCAGATATTGTGCCATTCCAAGATAATCCCTAATTCCACTCCGTTTAAGCGGTCCCACTTCTTCCTTCTTGGTTTTCTTCCTATTTATATGGCTAAAAAACCTTTTGCTATTGGTTTTAATCCCCTTCGCTAGGTCCATCTCCACCCGGCTCTTTGCCTTTCTCACTGCTTCCCTACACCCTCTGACCTCAATAAGGTAGGTTTCTTTGCTGATCCCTCCCATTTTCCACTCCTTGTACGCTTTCTGTTTTTTCTTAATCACCCCTCTAAGACGCTTGCTCATCCAGCTCGGTCTAAAACTGCTACCTACGAGCCGTTTTCCCTTTCTCGGGATACATGCCTCTGACAACTCCTGCAACTTCAACTTGAAGTAACCCCAGGCATCATCTGCCTTTAGATCCCTAAATATGTTAGTCCAATCCACTTCCCTAACTAGTCGCCTTAATTTAGTAAAGTTAGCCCTTTTGAAATTGTATACCTTAGTCTCAGATGCAATTTTGATTATCCTCCCATTTATTTTGAAACGAATTAGCTCATGATCACTCGAGCCAAGGTTGTCCCCTACAACTATTTCCTCAACAAGGTCCTCGTTACTCACCAAAATCAGATCTAAAATGGCATCCCCCCTCGTCGGTTCAGCAACTACTTGATGAAGGAATTCATCAGCTATCACGTCTAGGAAAAGCTGAGCCCTATTATTATTACTAGCATTTGTTTCCCAATCTATATCCGGGAAGTTAAAATCCCCCATGATCAAACAGTTCCTATTAGTATTTACCTCCTTAAAAACATTAAAGAGCTCTCTATCCATATCCAGGCTAGATCCCGGTGGTCTATAGCACACCCCAATCACTATCCCAGGGGAGGCTCTAGTAGTTTTCTTCCCCAATGTGACCATTGCCCAAACAGACTCCGTATTATCCATTGCATTGCTAGTTATTTCGTTACATTTCACCTCATTATTGATATACAATGCTACTCCCCCACCTTTACCTTTGCATCGGTCTTTCCTAAACAGCACATACCCTTCCATACCTGTACTCCAGTCATGGCTACCGTTCCACCATGTTTCAGTTATTCCTACGATATCCGGTTTCAATTCCTGGACCAGGAGCTCCAGTTCCTCCATTTTGTTACCTAAGCTTCTCGCATTGGTGAACAAACATCCTAATTTTTGCTGTTTGGCTCCTCTCACCCTTTTCACCCAACTTGGTAGGGACACAGTACTACCAGTATGACCTGTCGATCTAGTATCCGTCCCCCCCCCCCTTCCTTACACCTAACCGTCCCCCTCTGGCTATATCTGTTGTTATCCTGTTGTTCTCACTCCCAATGTATAAATTTGGCGTGGAGAGCACCTGAACCTCTCCCAACCGTCTCCCCCCAGTGTCTAGTTTAAAGCTCTTTTAATCAGATGAGCCAGCCTCCCTCCTAGAAGTCTACTTCCTTCCCTACTTAGGTGGAGCCCATCCCGTGAGAACAGTTGTCTGTCCCCAAAAGCCTCCCAGTGCCCATACATCCCAAAGCCCTCCTTGTAACACCACTCCCTCAGCCAACTATTAATCGTCACAATCCTGTCACCCCTTTGGCGCCCTTCCCTAGGGACAGGTAGGATCCCACTGAAGATCACCTGAGCCTCAATTTCCTTGAGCGTCTTACCCAACCTGGCATAGTCTCCCTTGATCCTCTCTAGCGAGAATCTAGCCGTGTCATTCGTTCCTACATGAAGGATGATCAAAGGGTTCTTACCTGCTCCTCTTAGGATCCTTTTCAACCTCAGGTCCACATCCCGTATTTTAGCGCCCGGTAGACAGCACACCCTTCTGTTCTCTGGATCGGCCCTGGTCACAGGCCTGTCCAACCTTCTCAGTATGGAATCCCCAATCACGTAGACCTGCCTTTTCCTGGGGACAGTGCGGTCCTCTAACCTATCCTCCGTCCCCCCTGGTTGCAAGCTCCTTTCATTCCTATCATTCCTTGTGGTTTCCGTTAAGCCATCCTGTATCCTCCCTTGGCCCACACTTGGTGCTGCCTCCATGGACTCCTCCCCTCTTTCTATCGGACTAGCCGCTCTTCTCTTTTTCCTTGGCCTCCCACCGTCAGCTACCACCTGCTTTACCCCTTCCTCATTCTCCAGACCTTCGAACCTGTTCCTTAGCTCTATTTCTCCCTCACTGGCTCTCCTTTTTCTCGGCCTGCTTCTCACGGTCACATGCTTCCACCGCCCATCTTCCTCATCCGGCGGTCCCCCCTCACTGGCCTTAGCCCCTGCTTTCCCCTGTACCCCTGGGCATTCCCCTTCGGTCACTGCTTGCCATTGCTCCATCAGCTGCTCGAACCCCCTTCTATGCTCTACCAGGGTTTCTACCTGCAGCTCTAGGCCTTGGATCTTTTCCTCCAGCAGCTCTATTAGGCGGCACTTCATGCATACATAGTACTGTTCTGGGTCCCCCGCTAGAACCATGTACATACCGCAGCTGCTGCATGCTCTCATCCTCGGTGTATCCTCCACAGCTTGGCTCATGGCTGCTGCTGTCTCAGCCTCGCTCGGCGTGCTTACCTGGGGAACATGGGGGACACGGCGCCGCCCCCTTCCACCTCCCCCTGTAAACTCCCACTCAAACTCCCCTGTTGGCCGGCTCCTGGGCCGCTGCGATCAGCTGTGCCGCTGCCTGGCTGGGCGGCCGCTTTTATAGGCCCCCTCCTCCGCCTAGCTCCGCCCCCTAATCAGGGCTCAGCAGTCTGCCCCGACAGAGAGAGACACAAGCACCCCAAAGACAGACGCAAACACAAAATACCTGGCTCCTCCAATGGGAACTCCCACTCAAACTTCCCTGTTAGCCGCCCTGTTGGCCGGCTCCTGGGCCGCTGCGAACAGAGTTCTGATAGCACAATTCATCTCCCCATACAGCGATCAGATCCAGTACCTCCTGTTCAGTCCATGCTGGAGCTCTTTTGCGATTCTGGGACTCCATGGTCACCTCTGCCGATGAGCTCTGCACGGTCACCTGTGCTGATCAACTTGCCATGCTGGCCAAACAGGAAATGAAATTCAAAAGTTTGCAGGGCTTTTCCTGTTTACCTGGCCAGTGCATCTGAGTTGAAAGTGCTGTCCAGAGCAGTCACAACGGAGCACTCTGGGATAGCTCCTGGAGGCCAATACCATTGAATTGTGTCCACACTACCCCAAATTCAGCACGGCAATGTTGATTTCAGCACTAATCCCCTCGTCAGGGAGGAGTACAGAAATCGATTTTAAGAGTCCTTTAAGTCAACAAAAATGGCTTCGTCATGTGGATGGGTGCAGGGTTAAATTGGTCTAACGCTGCTAAATTCAACCTCAACTCGTAGTGTAGACCAGGGCTTAGTTACCCTCCTTATCCTTGTACCTGCTAGTCTGAACAAAACATCCTCATCCATTATCTTGTCATGCCAGCCTGATCTGACAAGAGGTCAGCGTGTTCTTGTTCCATCTCATTGGAATGCATTTACCAAGTTACTTGAGAGATCTGTGTGGTTTTGTACCATCCTCTCCAGTCAGGAATGTGCTTACTTGGTGTTAGCTAATAGTCTAGTTGGCAGCCGGTATCAAGTGGAGTGCCCCAAGAGTCGGTCCTGGGGCTGGTTTTGTTCAATATCTTCACTAATGATCTGGAGGATGGCGTGGATTGCAAGTTTGCAGATGACACTAAACTGGGAGGAGCGGTAGATACGCTGGAGGGTAGGGATAGGATACAGAGGGACCTAGACAAATTAGAGGATTGGGCCAAAAGAAATCTGAAGAGGTTCAACAAGGACAAGTGCAGAGTGCTGCACTTAGGACGGAAGAATCCCATGCACTGCTACAGACTAGGCACCAAATGGCTAGACAGCAGTTCTGCAGAAAAGGACCTAGGGGTTACAGTGCACGAGAAGCTGGATATGAGTCAACAGTAAGTCAACAGTGTTGCCAAAATGGCTAACGGGATTTGGGGCTGTAAAGTAGGAGCATTGCCAGCAGATCGAGGGATGTGATCATTCCGCTCTATTCAGCACTGGTGAGGCCTCATCTGGAGTACTGTGTCCAGTTTTGGGCCCCACACTACAAGAAGGATGTGGAAAAATGTGGAAAGAGTCCAGCAAAGGGCAACAAAAACTATTAGGGGGCTAGAACACATGACTTATGAGGAGCAGCTGAGGGAACTGGGATTATTTAGTCTGCAGAAAAGAAGAATGAGGCGGGGTTTGATAGCTGCTTTCAACTACCTGAAAGGGGATTCCAAAGAGGATGGATCTAGACTGTTTTCAGTGGTACCAGATGACAGAACAAGGGGTAATGGTCTCAAGTTGCAGTGGGGGAGGTTTAGGTTGGCTATTAGGAAAAACTTTTTCACTAGGAGGGTGGTGAAGCACTGGAATGGGTTACCTAGGGAGGTGGTGGAATCTCTTTCCTTAGAGGTTTTTAAGGTCAGGCTTGACAAAGCCCTGGCTGGGATGATTTAGGTGGGGATTGGTCCTGCTTTGAGCAGGGAGTTGGACTAGATGACCTCCTGAGGTCCCTTCCAAACCTGTTATTCTATGATTCTATGAATACCTAGTGTGGTGGTGTTTTGCCAAGGCCAGGCCTACTCTGGTCCAGAGCCTTTGATTCACACTGTTAGTTATGCCTAATGCTCCAGCAAGGCCTACACTATATACAGGCCGTATTCTCCCCTTATCTTAATCTTCATGCAAACCTTCCATTGACATCAGTGGGTTTCTCTGTTTATACCTCAACTCATGGACCATCATTCAAAACGGAGGTAAGCCCTCTCCATTGAATGAGTTTGATACATAGGCATGAAGCCCGGTCCTGTGGCTCTCACTCTTTTCCCATTGTAATCACTGGGACTGCTCATGAGAGTAAGGACTGCAGCACTGGACCCTAAATCTATAGATATGGGCCCGAACTTGCACACCAGAACAAAAACACCTCTGCAGTTCAGGTCCTGATTGGAGCTTTACACGTGGCACTCCAAAGTCTCCTACCTGCTTGCCCTGAGCTTTGGGGAATTTGGATTCAAATTTTGCAGATTGGGCTGATCTCTGCTGGACTGTCATCCTTCCAGTAGGTTCAAGGTCAGTCACGACCACCTCTCCTTTCTTTCTGGCTAGTTGGGAGGGAGGGGATGGCCATCCCGAATAGTATTCTGTTGTAACACAGGGTTATGGTATGGAAAAAGCTGAGAACCAATGCTCATGGCTATTGTTTACGTGCTTTTCAGTGCATTCTTGTGCCCAGGTGGGGACAGTGAAAGTACATGACAATCCCCTCGACTCACTGAAAGAGATATTGGAAGGAAGAGAGAGAAAACTCTATTTAAAACAGACTGGAAAAGCCCTAACCTCTTGAGCATCATTTTCTGCATCTGCTAAAGTAACAGATGATGTTAATCAGGGACTGCAGAGTGCTGCAGTGCACTCCTACTCACCTGATTTATGAGGTGCTTCATGTTTGCTTGTCTTCCCTCCACACTGTTATTGTTTCAGTTCTTTGCATTTAAAGGCACCATGTCAGTTACATGAATTAGGTTTCCCTCTGTCTCAGCAGGCTGTTTTTGCGTGCACTGCTGCGCAGTGTAGGCTTATGTCTCTCATAAAGGAGGTCTGGAGGGTTCTACGGGCAACACCTACCAAAAAAAAAATGACCAGTGCCCTTCCCCCATGCCCAGGTGAGTCGGGAGGAACAATAAGGAGGGAAATGGTGAGGACTGGTCAGTGCCTTCAGCAGCTGTAGGTCCTGGGGGAGCTGACTGCTTTAGAGACAGTGTCTGTGCTACCCTCAGTTTTTGTGACTGGCCCTTAGTCCAGTGGAATTGGGTACTAGACTGAGAGAACAGGGGTGAAATCCTGGCCTCATTGAGTCAATGGGAGTTTTGTTGTTTACTTCAGTGGAGCCAGGACTTCACTCCAGGTTCCCGTTCCCAGTTCTGCTACTGACTCACTGCGCGACGTTAGGCCGGGCCCTTCACCTCTTCTGGGCTGCAGATTCCCCATCTGCAACGTGGGCTAATAATTATTACCCAGCTTTATAAGCCCCTGAGATCTGTGGATAAAAAATACTCTATCTAGTGATAAACATTATCACTTCAGCGAGGGGTGCACTAGAAATGCTTAAAGGAGAACCTGAAAAGAGAGTGGGAAAATTTGAGCTTATGCCTTTTTTGTTCTTTATAATGGACAAAGGCCTGATTCTCTTTTTTTTAAAAGTTGGCTCTTTTGTGGCTTGTGTTGACATTAGGAATTCATGTCTTGTCTAATCTGGAAGACTCTGGCAGTAGAGAAACACATCTGTGGAATCACAAGAGATTGAAAGCAATTGGGAGGTGAAGGGAATTGTAGTCTGATTGTTTACAGTTGGTATTTTGTTGGCATGCTCTCTTATTTGAACTCCAGCCTCTAATGAACACAGTGGAGAAAGGATGTCTCCTAAAGTTTCCTCTTCTCCTCTGGCCACAACAGGACCAGGGAGAGAGAATTCAGAGCTCAGCAGGGTCCTGTGACAACAGCTTGAGGCACTTGGTTTCTATGGTGATGAGTGGTATAAGGACCTAGATAATGGCTCCCTCCCATCACTAGTCTGGCTCTGGGCTTTGTTTGTGATATCTATGGCAGAGATTGCTGAACATGCAGGATATGAACCCTGCCACCACTGCAATATGTATTTTGGGAACAGGGCAAAACAGATAGGCAGCTAGCCAGCCCTGGCCTGCCACCTGACCCATTGGAATGTGCTCCTGGGCAGCATGCCTCTTCTGTGCTCGCTGTTGGGAAAAGTCTGCCTATTGTTTCCCTATGGCAGGGTTAGATGGGCTAATCCCAGAGGAGAATGCAGAGGAGACTCAGCCATGGAACTCAGCAGAATGACCTACCTAGGCAGTGTGGTCTAGTGATTGGAGCAAGGTGCTTGGGTCAAGAGCCTTGGCTTCTGTTCTCAACTCTGCTAGTGGATGCAGGACAAATCACTTAGACAGCCTGAGACCCAGAGAGGTTATCTCCAGATTGGTATACCTACTTTGCAGATGTATTGGGAGGGCAAATCCATTCATGTACATTCGGTGCCTTGAGACCTGGGTGCAAGGCACTATAGAATTGTATTATTACTACTTCTTCCAGTGCTCGTTTTAATAATTATTCTTTATTGCAAAGACCCTGGTGTTGGGAAAGGTGGTAACTCTGGGCTGAACTGGATTCAGCAGGCTTGAATGGATTCAGCAGGCATTCATTTGGTCTTGGATTACCACCTGAACAGTTACCCTGAACTTCCAGCCAGGTCATGAGATGAAGCAGAAAATGGAATGAGAGTGCTGTCATATTGTAGCTAACCTCAGTGGTATTTGTGAAGCGACCTTTGAATTTGAAAAGCTCTGATCCCTGAAATCCGGACTCTGGGCTCTGACTTTTGTTATTCATAAGAATAGCACTTCTCAGAATCATCCGAGAATCATCTGAGAATAAACCCACAGTCTGAAGGGAGAGCTTGTCTGATTATTTTGGGGGGATCTTTTGGGTCCCTAATGATTAATTAACCAGGTTAATTTGGTTCATATTGAGAGGTTTTGCAAGAACAATTCTTGAATTCGCCAAAATGGAGACAGGCTAGTCATGTAAAAAGTTTAATCTGGTTTATGAGGGTCCTTTAAATTCTCATGTAAGTCAGTGGTCAGCTCGTTTCCTGGAGCACCTCCTGTCTCAGCTAGTATCTACTGCTTTAGCGACATGTAGGAAGTGGAATGTGTCAGAACACAGGAAGGAGAATAGAGTGAAGATTCATTGTTCTAATGTATGAAAAAAATCAAACAGAAGCTATTCCAATTTCTATGGCTGGAGGCATCTCCACTCAGAGGCAAAGGCTCAAGGCTTCATAATAGTCACCGAATAATGGATGGGTATAGCAGTAGCTCCACAGTTAGCACTAATATATTTGCCAATAAAATGAGACTTATGGGCATTTTTAGACCAAATTATTAATGAAGGCCCTTCTCAAAATAGCTGGAAGAAAGATCTGCATTTTCCCAGTGTCTAAACCTCCATTCATTACTGTTTCACCTAAAAGCAAGAAAGGACTTCCTATTAAGGGACAAATTCTTGTATTTGCAGCTCTCATTATCCCCAGTGGAAGCCAGAATTTGGCCCACTGAGCTCAGGCCATGGATTTTAGGATTAAGCAGCCTTGCAAAATGCTACTTGCCCACAGCAAGTAATTGGGGTGGGGGGTTTTCTGCGATGGGCATGTATGCATATCTACATTATCTTCAGTTGCCGGAGCAAAAGGAGAGTGGGTAGATTTCGCATCTGGACTGGTAAATTTTCAAGGCTGGAATAAAAACTCACTTGCTTCATCCAGGGATCCTATCAGAAGGAATATCCCATAATCGCCACATATCAGAGAAAACTGTGCTTGAAATCTAAAGACCTGAGTGGGATGCCTATGTGCCAGGGTATATTTTCTTTGTGATGTGGAGAGTTAGATGCCCTTGCAGTGTGATAAGACTCAGTCTATACACTAATAATATGCTTTATTGGCAAACTCCCTTAAAAAAAAACAACAACCTAACCAAGATCTGGGATTGAGCTGTGGAGTTTTTAAAAGATTGTCAATTTTTTTCCTCCTCCCTTTCGCCTGAATTCCTTCTTTCTTACTCCACTTCCACCTCCCATCATCTCTTCCATAGTCCCATTGTAAAGTAACAGTGTTACCGTGATTCCAAATGGCCAGAAGTGCTGATGGATGGGCCATCCCAAAGCGAACAGCCTCCCTTGTGAAAGCCAGCCTCGCTCGCTTGCTGACAGATGTTGAGCAAACAAAGTATAGACCCTGGGAGAGGCACTTCCATACTCCAGCAGATTGTGTCACTGAAGCCTCATTAAGCTGTCATAACTTCTCTCCCTTTTCCTTTCCCATCACAGCTGATTACCAGGGTAATTGTGAAAACAGAAGCTGTCTCTTTTATGAGCCTGTTCCATTTGACAGGGTGCAGGAGACAATCAGAGACCAAGTGTTGGGGAATTCGAATGGAAAGAGAGGGAAAGCAGCTCTAAGGAGTTCTTTTCATTTTGGTTGGAACGAGATTTGTTTTCCCCTGAGCTCCGCCCAGTAGTTTACCCACGTACAGAGCTAAAGACAAGGTCCCAAGTGCCCTGCAGGAAGCTGGGCATATGTTCTGCAACAAGTTCCTCTGGTTTCAGCAGCTCTCTAATGCATCAGACTGGGAATCCAGTGGCCGCTTTTATGATGCTAAATAATCAGTACAGTATCCGCTGTGTTATTTATTTGGCCTTTACATTTAATATAGTTTATTGACCTGAAAATATCAATGTGATGCTCGGCCAGAGCTATAAATGGATCCTGCTTTGTGAACCCAGCCCCATTTTGGGGTTGGTAATAACACCTCAAATCAAGGCCAGATTGGCTTAGTTTCAGTTTTTGATGTGCAGGTTTCACAGAGAGCTAGCTGCATATCCCCCATCTCTACCTCCATGGAGCTCGGGGCTTGAATTTCCTCTATGTGCACCTTGAATTGGAGTGAAGTGGCTTTAAATATGCACCGAGCAGCCCTTTTGAAACTACCAAGCTGCAGCACGGCTCTCAAAACAGACAACAAGACAGATCAGCCATGGAATCCTAAACGAGAATGCCCCTGTGGTCCTTCCAGTGACCTTCTTTGAGTGACCCCTGTGATGAAGTGAAATAGCTGAACTCCTCACATGATCACAGTGACTTGCTTTTGAGCAGAGTAGGCTATTGAGTGTGGGAGAGCTGTACTGATACTGTACTCCTGGCTCCACTAGCATGACTTCCTGTTACTGATTAAGGACTGAACTTCAACCACTGCGGCTATGCTGGATTACTGTCCCTCTGGTAATGGGCGTTCACACTTTGTGCATGACCTTGACTGATCTGGAATGCAACAGTTTTATCCTTCACTGGGGCTTTCTGGCTTGTGCATTTACAGCTAGACCTGATTTACTGTAGCTTTTCTAGGTAAAAGAGATGTCTGGAGGGAGGGCAGGTGGCTTTGCTGCCTTTGGTGTTTTCTGCCATGAGGCAGGGTTAGTTTGTGCCCAGGACTCCATGCTAGCACTGTTGCATCCCCTGGCCACGCCCAATCCCCAGAACGTGCAGTACCCCATTTTAGCTGCACTATCCCTTTCAGACCCTCGTTGGTATAACCCTATCTTACCCCTCAGCAGACTTTATGCCTCTAGGGCCCAGCCCCTGGATTCACGTTGTCGTGGACCCAGTCTGACTCTCGCTCAGTATTAGGATGGAATATATATTCTGGAATAAGTGAAGGCAAACCGCAATTAGAGCACAATGAGCTGCGTCTCACAGACAGAGGCAGACTACTGGGCTCGTGGTGCAGTTCCTGGGCTCTTCTGGAGGAACGATTGGGCACCAAAACTTGCAGGCACAGAGCTGCATCCAGGAGTCCTGTGAGCGTGGCTTATCCAACAGTCCGTAACGCAGACCTATGGCGAGAAGACAAATTTACAGGTACGAACAAATTTGCCCACTGTTCCTACATGTCTGCAAAGCACTTGTCACAGCTATCGATACTGGATAAATAATGCCATCAGGGCAGGTGATGTAAAACTCTGCCTTGTGTGCGGGTTTCTGTGCTATAAAAACCCTGGTGCCTGCTTTTATTTTAATATTGCCGGCTGTTTTCTACTCTGTCCATTCTTAAGGGAAGTCTCTTAGCGACACAGGTGCTATAAAAATGAAAGGGACTTTTTTCTTTAAACCCCAGTGTGTGTCTGATGTAAATGGGCAAACAAACATTCCAACCTCTCTTGACAAGTAATAGCACCGTCACCTGTCCCCCGTACTGTCCAGGCTGTCAGCTCTCTCCCTGCAGCCCACATGGTTTCCTCCCCTTGGCCAGAAGTAAAGCTGTGAGAACAATGGAAAAACAAAACTTGGGGGGGGGGGGGGTGTCCCAGAGCCCCAGGCACCAGCCCAAGCCCAAACACCTTCACCGCAGTTAAAGATCCCTGCAGCCTGAGCCCTGGAAGCCCGAGTCAGCTGGCAGAGGGCAGCCACAGGCATTTAATTGCAGTGTAGCTGTACCCTTCTATGCCTTAGCCAAATCCTGGTGTGCGGCCCTGCTCAGGCAGGAGCTCCAGCTGCCCTTGAACTACCAGCCAAAGGGCTACTGGTCCAGTTGCAGGTGGGGAGGGAGCTAGTGGATCCACAACAGCAAAGCTTGGCCTAGACTGTGAACCCTTGTAAAAGGGCTGGGCATGAAAATCTTTTTCCCCCTCCCTGCAAACTCTCTACCTGATCCATTCTGCTGGTGCCTGCTCTTTTGGAGCTTCTGGCTGCTGCTCTGTTTCCAGCTTGCACAAGTTCTTTTTTTCTGATCCCTGTACTCTTGCCTCAGGGGATGGACAACTCTTCAGCTGGACTCCCTTGAGCAGGAATCCAGGACTTGCAAGGGACCGGGGGGAAGTGACTTGCTTTTTTCTCTCTTTGAACATACCAGCTGGACCCAGCCCTTCCTCTACCCACAGCACCTTCTGTCATTCCTGTGGGATAGCCTGGAAAGCCACCACAATGCTGCCAGAGCCTGGTGGGTAGCTCCCTTTCATAAGCAGGGGAAATGAAGACTCTCGGGCTGCTGCCTTTATCTTCTGCAGTGGATTCTGTTGATCTGGTACCTGGCAGCCCCTGCAAAGTGCTGGGTGCAGCTTTGAGTGGGGAAATCCTGTTCATCTCTTCTTCAGTGGCCAACTTCTAGCCAAGTGCCTGCAGCCCAGGAATCTTTGTGGATTTTCAGCCTACATGCCAATCGCTTGTGAGGCACAGACAAGGCTGGTGGTTGAGAGGTGGCCTTCCCATTATGAAACTGGCAAGTATATGATGAGGAATGTCAAGGGCAAGGGAGAAAAGACCTCTTCTTTTACCTGGCTTTATATAAGGCCAAAGGTGGAGACTCAATATGTGAAGCAGTTCTCTTCCATAGTTGGGCTTGGAGAGCTTTTATGAAGTGTTATATTCAAGGAGGAATTGGAAACCACCTCTGTAGGAATCTTGCTACCAAGGAACTTGAGTAACATTTGTTTCTGCCTCTGGGGAAATAGTTTATGTGTTCTGCTCACAGTGAATAGAAATGACTTGTCAACCTTGAGCAGCAAATGCATCACACAGAGCCTATGGACTCGGTCCTTCAAAGTTTGACTTACATTATCCAGTCAGGTGCTTTTCAGAGTATTGCCCCGTGGAATTTTTTCCCCATGATCTCATGACCTATAATGAGGCTGGAAGAAGTTGATGAGATAGATGCAAATGTGAATAAAAGAACCAGGCCGCATGGTCAAATTGTTTAGGAAATTACAAAGAAAGTTGTCTACTGGAGGAACAGAAAGCAAGTTCATCAGCAAAACATCTGCCTGCTGCTTCAGGGATTCACACGTCTTCTTGTGAGTACATTCCAAGAGAGACGTGCATCCCTATTTGCAGAGAGTGCATCCAGAAAGATCTTATTTTCTGCATCCTTCTTGTTAGCTTTGTCCAAAGCATCAGTGCAGCTTTGTTGATCACAATGGTGGAAAATAACACAATGAGAGACGACACACGAATCCTTACAGAGGCCCACCTAATATCTCTCTCCTGAGAAGCAGAACAACTTCCTAAAGTTTTGGGGGGTTAATTGTTAAAACAGACTTACACTGTTGCCGTTGCTTAGAAAAACATGAAACTATGGAACAGGAGCCAGATTCTTATACCCTTCCTCACACTGAATAGCAGCTCACTCAACATGTCCATGGATGCAGAAATTACTAGCTGAGCTTCTTTGGCCTGTGTCATGCAAGAGGTCAGATTAGATGGTCCCTTCTGCCCTCAAAATCTATTATTTCAGTGGTGCTAAGTGTGAAAGAAGATATACTGCCTAATGTGAGTAATGGAACCAGAATTTGGACCATAGTTAGTTATTTATGTAGGGCCAGTAAAGACCATGACACAGTCCCTACCTCAAAGGACTTGCAATTTAATTTTAGACATGATGCTATGTGTAAGAGTAAGGAGTGAGGAAGGACGAGGGTAACAACAATAAGGTTAGTCGCTTGCAGACTTGTGCTTTCTAGTGTAGAAGTGGCAGAACAAACTCCAGGAATGGTGCTGAGAGTCTATGGTCCTTTGGTCAAATGCAGATGCATGAGCGGTAATATTATCTAGCTTTTATTGTGGCCTATTTAAAACCAGACAGGTTGAATAGGTTAAACAGCTTCCTGTTCCTAGGTCTCAGTGCCATTTTTGGATCAATGGCAGGAAAACACAGCCTCACTGAACACCAGCTTCAGAGCTTTGAGGAGTGATGGAGGATAGAAATGGATGGGCGAATCGGGCTCAGCAATGCAATACCGACAGAACCAAGCAAACGCATTCTCTGCATTCAGATCCCTTGTAGAGATTTGCTTCTTCTGTGATTCCCACAAGAAGTGAACCAACACCCACACACCCAAACACACACACGTTATCCTCTCAACACCTGGCCCTCTTGACATCTATCATTTTGGCACATTTTCTTTCAGGCTGGAAGTTCTTACATAACCTCCTCTGAAGCCACCACCATGTAATTCTGTGGACTAGTGTGAGGTCCTCTTAGATTCTGTGCTTGAACACCCAGTTAGTTAAGGTGGAAAAAAACATGCTAGAAGTTTTGATCCAATCTGGTTGCTTGCAGACCTGACCATAGTGATCAGGGGCGGCTCCAGACCCCAGCACGCCAAGCGCATGCTTGGGGCGGCATGCAGCGGGGGGCACTCTGCCGGTCGCCAAAGCCGCAGGACCAGCGGACCCTCCGCAGGCACGCCTGCGGGAGGTCCACCGGAGCCGCCTGCCGCCCTCCCAGCGACCGGCAGAGCGCCCCCCGCGGCATGCCGCCCTGCTTGGGGCGGTGAAATGTCTAGAGCCGCCCCTGATAGTGATCCACACATTTGTAACCTCTAGGCTGGACTATTGCAATCCTCTTTATCTAGGAAAAGTAGCAAGAGAACCCCATGATCTCAGGAAGCTACAGCTTGTTCAGAAAGGCGCAGCACCTTCCAATCCAAGTCACCAGGAACCTATCATCCTGATACACCTCTCTGCTCTGCATCCGCATTGAAAACAGAGTCGAGATCAAGGTCACTGTCCTGATACTCCTGTTGGTAAATTGTATAGTCACTTGCTTGACTACACTTTGGTTAATTATGAAATATATTCAAGAGATCAAATAACCCATATCAGTCAGGTTCATTGCTCAAAGTCAATAGTGGCATAGTACGGGAAGAAAGGCTCAGTACAATACAATTTTGAACAGTGTTGTTAAATTCACCTTACACAAAAGGTGTGCTCCCTTCCTTGTCATTGTTTTGGATACTAACATTCCAGGCACTAGTCCATGAAAGTACCTCCCTAACTTGTACTAAGACATAGAACGTAGAATGGATCTTGATTTTGACATGTTTCCTATCTGCTTATGCCATATGCTGAATTGCACTATTGCAAGGGATTGTGGGATGTAGCTTAGCATGAGTGAACAGAACTCTGGGAAAAACATAGGCCCATTCAGCTCTTATAACTGCCAGGCATTTGTATAATATGGTATATACTAACCTAACATAGATGTGCATGGCATCAGTCTTGGTTACCGGAGAGACAGTCTCATCTGCTGCAAGCAGGACCTCCTACAACAGCTGCATTCCACCAGAACAATGGTTCACTCAACCAATAGGAGGAGGCTTGTGATCATGGGAGACAGGAGCTGGACCAGGAACATGGAACTTGGTGCCAGAACAGATAAGAGTGACCACTGGACCTTGCTGCACTTGGAGCCAAACACAAAACCTGCCTCTTTGCCCAGGCTTTAGCACCCTCAATCTCACTGATTCATAAAAAACAAAAACAAATAATAAGCCTGCTTCTTGATGGCACTGGGGGGAGAGAGAGAGAGACCTCGACCTCTTCGGTGTTTGCAATGAGGTCTGTATAAGTATTCAAGGGATGAATGGATGGATAGCAGGGGACTTGGCATATATGATCTGCTTTAGGCGTTAGTCTTACTGATGGCAAAGTTTGCAGAGTGCTCCTCACCAAAATCTCTAGCTGGTGAGCACAGAATTAAGAATTCATTAGGGTTTAGTCCTTAGTAGCCTCTGCTCCTGCCATCCATGAGTTTGCTGCTTAAACTTGGAATTGTTTTAAGCTGCATGCCATTCCCGTAGTCCGTGGGCTCCTGCTGTTGTGAGAAGGCTTCTTCAAACACCTGGGGTTTGCAGCACGCTCTGGAAATAGACAGGCTTGGGCTCATTCGATGAGTGCTCAGCTCACTTCTACTTCCCGATCTCTTACATGACCGTGCTTTGGGATTGTCAGCACTTAATCAGACTTGCCCAGTGGTGCACAAGCTCTGGTCTGTACAGATGTTTCTTGTAGCTAGGTGAAGACCTAAAACCAATGTTCAGAAATGCTCATACACACATTTTCTGCATCTGATTTGTACCCAAGTTGGGAATTCACAGAGCTTTGCTCACCCACACGGCCCAGATGTTTTGCACATGTGCAAAAGTTCATACAGAGCCCTAAGCATGGACTTAAAAAATGTGCACCTGAAACTAGCCTCATTGATTTGCAATCAGTATACGTGCTCAGTTCTCATGCACTAAACCAGTGTTCCAGCTGCAACTCCAAAACAGCCCATTTAAAAAAATATTTTAAATGAATATTTTGTTTAATATTAGTGTTTATAACCCCCCCTTTTTTTTCTTTTTTTTTTCTTTTTTTGTTGTTGTTGTTACTTATATGTACATTTCTGTCCTAAACTGTCTGAATTCCTTTAAGTCTGTCTTCTGCTCTTTGGAAGGAGGGCTGAGAAATGCGAAAACAGTCTCCCAAAACTTAACTTTTAACAGCCAGCAAAGATGAAAATTACTCATGCAAACTGGAAAGGCACCTTTACATAGAGAGAGTTACAAGAGCAGATAGTGCCAATAAATACACACTGTACTGTGCCCTGGAGGAACGGGAATATATTGGAATCCAAAACTAGAAGGTCAAGAAATAAAGCTGCATTTTACTGGAGGAGGGGAGGAGGGAAACAATCTGCCCAGCATATCCATTGGATGGAGGTAGGCAATTTGGATGCTGGCATCCATCTGTTCAAGCTTCCCCAGCCAGGTTAAACCAAAACCCCACATACTATATACTACAGCTTTGCTTTAAGATAAAGGTAGTTAAACTCTGGGTGGTTAACTCCTCAGGCACTGAACATTTTCCTAGGGTTTCAGATGGACTTCAGGGGAGCATGCTCTGGCAGAGCATGCCAGAGAAGAGGAGCAAATAGTAGGTAGGGAGAGATTCCTGGAAGGAGCCTGTCCTAACTCACCTTGCCTTTCCCCTGCTGGAAAACACTCAGTCGTAATGTGACTCTGTGTTGCTGGTTCCCAACCTTTCCTCAGACTGGGAGCCGTAACTGGGGAGGTGGGCGTCCGGAATGGCCATATGTAAGCTGGTAACATGCCAGCTGGACCGACCTGAGGACTCTTTTCTAACTAGAAGCTGCTGCAGGTGCTGCTCCCTGGCTGTTCTTGATTGCTGTCATAAACTTAAGAGTGCTGAAATATAATAGAGCAGATCCTCAAAATCCTTACACTGCTCATATGGCAGCTGTTTTTCTTAGAGGCATCCTGCACCTGCAAATAATAAAGCACATCATGGATACTCGCAGCCATATCTCACCTGTGGCATGTGAGATCACAGCAGCTCTCACAAGGTCAGCAGAATAGAGCGGGTCAAGCAACGAAGATGTTTTCCTCAAAAATTCTGACAAACCCAAATAAACTAATTTGTGTTGCAAACATCCTCAGAATTGTGACCAGGCTTGGGATGGACCTGATTAAACAAAGCCACAAATGTATCACTAGGAAGGAGCAGTAAACATTAATGGTGAGATTTTCAAAGCGGCCCCAGTAAACTAGGTGTCTAACTCTCATTTAATTTCAGTGGGATTTGAGTACCTAAATCCCTTAAAATCCTCTGAAAGTCTCAGCATAGATAGTACCTGTCCTTGAAAATCATTCCAATGGTGCCAACTATCGCAATTTTATTGCAAGTCGTGCAATATTGGATGTTTTATGTAAAGCCCCAGTTCCTGGAATCCTGTGAGTATGTGAGAATCTCAGATATTATTATTGTTCTTGAGTTTCTAGCCCACATGGTTACAGAGAAAAAGCCTGAAAATGTGACCTGAGGGTGCCTGAAATCTCACAAACCAGAAGGTAAAGGAAAAGAAAATATTTTTTAAATCTCATGATTTTGTCGGGGGAGGACTCATGATTTTTGAACATTTGGGGTTGGCAATATTGATTCCATTCTGAACCTTCAAAAAATACCTTGGTGAAAAAAAGATGCAGCGTTCCATCACTGCCCTGCCATACTTGAAGGGGCAGAGAAAGAAATTAAATATTTATGGAGCATCATACTCTCTTTGCACTGTCCTCAGGAAATGTTTGTTAAAGATAAAAATAGATGGAAGGAGATCTGATCAAGCCCCCCCCATTGGACACGCACCAGACTGCTGAATTGCATGTGTCAGCTTGCTGGAGCTGGGCAGAGTTCAGGCACTGGCCCTGGTTTTGGGCCTCTAGGCACACAGTCCAGGAGCAGACCTCATGTTTAATACCCCTCTTTGCAGTGGGAAACCCACAGTCCAGTACTCTAGTGCCATCTCCCTCAAGCCTCATTAGCAGCTCTTGCGTGTTCCCCAGAATCCCACTGACCGTGTGAGACTTCTGCTTTAGAGTTTACCTCTTCAGGGCTATGTGACTGTGAAAGCTGACAGACAGACTGTGCCCAGGATTCTAGAACCCAATTGCTCTTTACCCAGGTAGCACAAGAAATAAATAGATATATGCAAAATAATAAACACACCTATACACATTTCCTTGCCTCAGTTTCCTCACCACGCAGGAGAGTTCTTTGGGAGCAGGCCAGAATCCTCTCAGGAAGTCAGGATCCTTCCTTACCCCTTCTGCACATGGCTTCTCTTCCAGAATATGGAATAAATCAATCAACCAATCAATCCCACTCTCTCTCAAATGACTGCCAAGAGACCCTCTCTTTTATAACCTGTAGCCCAATGTTTCTGAGACTGGGGGTCTTGACCCAAAAGGGAGTTGCAAGACTATTGTGGAAGGCAGGAGCGGCTCTAGCAATTGCGCCACCCCAAGCAGGGCGGCGCGCCGCGGGAGGTGCTCTGGCGGTCGCCAGTCCCACGACTCTGGTGGACCTCCCGCAGACGTGCCTGCGGAGGGTCCGCTGGTCCCGCAGCTCGGGTGGACCTCCCGCAGGCGTGCCTGCGGATGCTCCACCCGAGCCGCGGGACCAGCGGACCCTCCGCAGGTATGCCTGCGGCAGGTCCACTGGAGCCGCGGACGACCGGACCCTCCGCAGGCATGCCTGCGGGAGGTCCACCAGAGCCGCCTGCCGCCCTCCCGGCGGCACGCCGCCCCAAGCGCGCGCTTGGCGCGCTGGGGTCTAGAGCCGGCCCTGGTGGAAGGAGTTGCAAGAGTGGCGGCTGCTGGCCGGGTGACCAGCTCTGAAGGCAGCGCCATCACCAGCAGCAATGCAGAAGTAAGGGTGGCATGAGATGGGGGGCATTACAGCCCCTTTGTCAAGTGACTCCTTGATCAGCTCCATCAGGTGATCAGACTCCTCTACCAGCTAATCTATTACTTAGTAACTAACCCACCTGGGTAGACTGAGCCTTCTGGATAGGAGCGAACCCGCTGTCTAAAGTGGTTCCATTTCAATGGGAGAGCACTTACACTAACAACCATTTGTTATTGTTTTACTACCCCTTGGAATTCCAGTTCAACATGGAAGTAAAAGGACAACAGGGAAGGAAAACAAACCACACATTCAAAATGGAGGCTGCAGTCTAGCTTAGACACTCATAACTAGCCCCTCAGTCTCAAACAGAATTCATAAGCTGTACATAGACAATTTCCCCTTATCATCACATCTGCCTGCTATTGGAGAGGAATGTGTGCGGTAGGAAAAGATTTATGCGCCTGACACAGAAAAGAAATTGTTCAGGAGTAATTAATCCTCATGAAAATATGATCCCATAGTCATAGAGGCCTTCCCACCATTGTGATGTTTGAAGTGCTGGTTGCACAAATTATTTCTGTGCGAGAACACCATTTTTCCTAGCCAATTAATGTTAATTCAGCAGTCAGACTGGTTTTAATGGAAATAGCTTGCCTGATACTTTGCCTTAAAAATTGCATGCCTAGTTAAAGATTTGCTAATCCCATTGTTTGTGTAGTATTTGAAATTGCATTGCGCCAAGAGGAGACCTACCACACAGGCCAATTGTGGTATTTTTCTTCAGCTCTGGCAAATGTCAGCACATGTTAAAGGTGATGTGGCATTTTGCTGATCATGACTTTTTCCCTTGCACGTGCAAAACCACTCACTTGGCAGATAATCGATAAGAGAATTATATTTGCCAGATACTTGCCATGTTATTCATTCCTTGAACATATTGCATTGGAACCCAGACTACCCCTTTTAGCTGACAAGCTTTAGTGGAGGAGAGAAATTTGTGAAGCTTCACTTTAGGGGGGAGGGGCACTGATCAGTGGTCAGTGTTTTGGAAGAATTATGATATTGGATGTTTCCTCCGTAGCTTCCAGGATTGATGTGAAAAGATTAAAAGTGCATGGAACTTGTAACTGCTCCATCCCCAAAATATACTGTGCAACTCACAAATAATTGGCAGCAGGTTGGTGGCCTCTAGGAAGGGAATTAAAAAGATTAACAAGGTATTTCAGTTGAAAGCACATGGTCTCAGACCCTTTATAGGGCAAGGAAAAGAATGTGTCCTGTTAGAAATGGGTGTCAAGCTCTTTCCTTGTGTGTGCTTCACTCTGTGTTTACACCGTGTATTCCCCCATTGTTGTTCTGGTTTGTCCCATTATGCTAGTAGAATACAAAAAGGGTTCATGTTCTTCTGGCTGATGCAGTATATCCATTCCAGGAGTTGGCAAAGTAGAGGTAGGAAAGTGACATATGAGCCATAATAGCTGAAGGAGGGCAACCGATCGTTCACCAGCGGAACAGATCTCTAGACCAGGGGTGGGGAACCTTTTTTGTGTCAGGGGCCATTGACCCACCAAAAAACTCAATGGTGGGCCATACACATTCAACTCACCTGCCAGGGGGTGCGGAGGCTCGGGGCTTCCCCCTGCAGTGGGGCGAGCCGGCGCTCATGGCTCCAGCGCCACGGGGGGCACCGAAACTCAGGGCTTCCCCTGCGTGGTGGGGCAAGCCGGTGCTCGCAGCTCCAGCCCCACAGGGGGGCGCCAAAACTCAGAGCCCCTCCATGACCACCAGCTCGCCCTGCCATGGGGGGAAGCCCTGAGTCTCAGCCCCCTCGCCCCCCAGCAGGTGAGTTGAACATTGGCCTGCTGGCCAGATGAAAATGAGCAAGGAGCTGGATCCGGCTCACGGGCCATAGGTTCCCCACCCTGCTCTAGATGGTAAAGACAATTCTTTCCAAAACAGCCCCTACGTTTGGTTGCTTCCGTTTTGGGGGAACTGATCTGAGGCACCCTGGGCCTGATTTTCAGAAGTGCTTAGCACCCCCACCCCAGCTGTAGTCCCTGGAAGCTGTGGGTGTCCAGCACCTCTGAAAATGTCTATCTCTTATTAAATTGTGAGCTCCATAAGGCAGGGACTGGGACCTTCCCTTCTGTTTTGGAAAGCTCCTAGCCCATTATGGCCTCTAGAACTAATAAAACAGATTTTTGCGAAAGGAAGGATGGTCTTGTGGCTAAGGCAGTGGGCTGGCTTCCTGTGTGACCTGACGCAACTCACTTGATTGCTCTGTGCTCAATTGCTCATCTGTAAAAGGGGGATAATAATGCTTCCCTCCCTTGTGAGGAGAAATCTGCTGTTCTCTGTGAGGCGCTCAGATACTACAGTGCCAAGCACCAGGGAAAAGTCTTTACCTAAGTAAATAGGTGCCTAGTTACAGGCAACCATGTAAGAAAATGTTGGTCTGGGTGACTTAGCCAAGGTCACACAGTGAGTCAGTGTAAATGATAGGAATAGGACCCAGTCCTGATATATGGTCTCCAACTACAACCATTACACAGGCCCAGGTATCTGAAATGTGGACTTGCTTTGTTGCTCTCCTTAACCCTAGTGACTTAGGGCTTGTTTACACAGAGCCTTGTGCATGGCAAACCAAGGTGTGACTGTACAGCGCACTAGCTTGCTGCACACTAATGGGCTGCATGGACCCGTGCACTAAAAGTTCTCTAAAAAACAACAAAGAGTCCTGTGGCACCTTATAGATTAACAGACGTATTGGAGCATGAGCTTTCATGGGTGAATGCCGACTTTGTCAGACGTATGTAGTGGAAATTTCCAGAGGCAGGTATAAATATGCAAGCAAGAATCAGTCTAGAGATAACGAGGTCAGTTCAATCAGGGAGGATGAGGCCCTCTTCTAGCAGCTGAGGTGTGAAAACCAAGGGAGGAGAAACTGCTTTTGTAGTCGGCTAGCCATTCACAGTCTTTGTTTAATCCTAAACTGATGGTGTCAAATTTGCAAATGAACTGAAGTTCAGCAGTTTCTCTTTGAAGTCTGGCCCTGAAGTTTTTTTGCTGCAGGATGGCTACCTTTAAATCTGCTATCGTGTGTCCAGGGAGGTTGAAGTGTTCTCCTACAGGTTTTTGTATATTGCCATTCCGAATATCTGACTTGTGTCCATTTATCCTTTTACGTAGGGATTGTCCAGTTTGGCCGATGTACATAGCAGAGGGGCATTGCTGGCACATGATGGCGTATATTACATTGGTGGATATGCAGGTGAATGAACCAGTGATGTTGTGGCTGATCTGATTAGGTCCTGTGATGGTGTCGCTGGTGTAAATATGTGGGCAGAGTTGGCATCAAGGTTTATTGCATGGATTGGTTCCTGAGTTAGAGTTACTACGGTGCGGTTGCTGGTGAGAATATGCTTAAGGTTGGCGGGTTGTCTGTGGGCGAGGACTGGCCTGCCTCCCAAGGCCTGTGAAAGCGAGCGATCATTGTCCAGTAGATCACTGATGATGCGTTGGAGAGGTTTAAGTTGAGGACTTGAAGGTGATGGCCAATGGAGTTCTGTTGGTTTCTTTCTTGGGCTTGTCTTGCAGCAGGAGGCTTCTGGGTACATATCTGGCTCTGTTGATTTGTTTCCTTATTTCCTCGTGTGGGTATTGTAGTTTTGAGAATCCTTGGTGAAGATCTTATAGGTGTTGGTCTCTGTCTGAGGGGTATAGTTAAAATCACGTAAATTAAACAAAGACTGTGGATTAAACAGAGACTGTGAATGGCTAGCCAACTACAAAATCAGTTTCTCCTCCCTTGGTGCTCACACCTCAACTGCTCAGAAGAGGGCCTCATCCTCCCTGATTGAACTAACCTCGTTATCTCTAGATTGATTCTTGCCTGCATATTTATACCTGCCTCTGGAAATTTCCACTACATGCGTCTGACAAAGTGGGTATTCACCCACGAAAGCTCATGCTCCAATACATCTGTTAGTCTATAAGGTGCCACAGGACTCTTTGTCGCTTTTTACAGATCCAGACTAACACGGCTACCCCTCTGATACTTAAAAGTACTCTAGTGTGCTTTGATGTACTAGCAGTGTTATGTTTCAGCAACATCCAGAGACGTTAGATAAAAACATTAAAAATGCTCATGCTCAAAGGTTGTAACAATACACTTATTTTTTGCTTAGTATGCAGAAAACACAAGAACCCCAAAACAGAGAGAAACAAAGCAGGCTGCTCCCTAAAATAGAGTGGCACAACTCACCTAGCTGGCTGCCTACAACTTGATTCTTCCCTATAGAGCCCTCTAGCCTGCAAGCAGGACCAGGGTACAGGGCAGTTGCATCTTACGCGGGGGTTAGGTTCTGAAGTCAGTGTATAAGGCAAAAATCACGTAAAGTCAAACGCTCTTGAGTGGAATGGTGGGTGGAATCGCCCGCACTACAGGTACAGTATTTAAATTGTTATTTTTCTCTTTTTTTGTTTGTTTGTTTTTCCGAGCGTGTACAGTTAAAATCGCGTAAGCTAAATGCGCCTATGATGCAACTCCACTGTATAAAGTGGCAGCTTGTGATTCTTCAGTTTTCAATACACCACAAGCAGTATCCCAAAGCACATTACAGACCTTTTAGTGCCTGGTAGCAGGGTCCATACAGCCAGTTAGTGCCCAGCAAGCTAGGAGCACTGTAGATTTACACCCCACCCTGCCATGCACTAAGGGCTTGTCTACACTACCACTTTTGTGATATAATTTTTTTTGCTCAGGGGTGTGAAAAAAACACCGACATGGAGAACAGGGCAATGCTTTTTATAGTTCAGTTCTGTGTATTGGACTGAAAAGAGGACTGATTACAAGTGAATTTTTCAAAGAAAATGTAGATGCTTAGGAGCCTAAGTCTCATTGAAAGTTACTGTGCCTTAGGCTTCTAAGTGCCTAAGTCACTTTAGAAATGGGATGCAGGTGCCTAAGTCACTTATGCACTTTTTGACAAATGTCACCCTATATCTCTTGAAGGGCAGGAGAAGCGGGGAGAGAGAAAGTTAATAGGCTGGCTCTTAGAGAGGCCAGATGGTTTATAAACCATGTCTGACCTGCCTGATTAAATTTCTCGTGATGGAGTGGTAAATAGGGACAATAAAAGTGTTTGTCATTGTCTCCTTGCCGACAGACATGGTAGAAATTGAAAGTAGTACAAAAAAAATCTGGGACACTCTGAGGGCGCCTGAGCCTATCCACTCAGAGAGTTGTGAATGGAGCTTTTGATGGCTGTAATCTTGGCTTTTAAACAAAGCATGATTTGCCTGGTATCACTTTCTAGTTTAAAGCATTGGTGTCCCATTTTTTCATGTCAAATGTCAATGGCAAAAGGGAGAGACTGGCTGGGAGGTATGAATGGAAGTGCTGCCTTTGCATTGCTTAAGGTCCCAGAGAGGGTCATTTTTGTAATACCGCAACAGCCATTTAACCTCCTTTGACATAACTACAGCACTGAGGTTGCTAATCGCTGCATTGCTCATTCCTCATGCTCCTCACGTTGTCTGATGATGGTTATTTGAGAGACAACCCTATTCATGTTCTCTTTTATTTTACTAGTTTAGCAGTAAAGACAGGAGTCAGATGACTGTTGAAAGTTTAAAGAGAGGCATAAACTTGAAATCATACTGCCGTCTGGAAAACATTTATCTACAAGTAACAACTAGGGTGACTGTAACAGAAAGAGATTAGGGGAAAAGAAGTATTTTCCTCTAATTTGTTTACTTTGTGATTTTTGTATAACATGTTGTTTGTGTTTCAATCTTCCTCAGTGCAACATGGGAGAGAGGAACATTTTTTAATGTAGGAGAATGTAGTAGTCAAATCACACAATGGTCGGGAGATCAGAGGCTGGTACATGCAGTGATGCAAACAGCTTTGAACTCATTTCTTTCAAGCACCTAGATTTCAAGTGGACTCTTGATGGTGTTTTTTTAACTGATATTTCTTTTGTAGGCAGGATACTGTCTTTCTAAAGAAATAAACTGAATCAAGGGCAAAAGTTGATTTCCTTACCTTTGAAAATTGGTCAGTTCAGTATTTAACATTATCCCAAATACATATTCAATGTCCCTTATGGATGGGACTTTGTAATACTGCTACTTAGTCCTTCTGTAGTGCCTTCCCTCTGGGGATCTTGCACAGATTCACAAACATCAATGCACTGATACTCAGAATACCCTCAGTAGGAAAGTATTGTCGTCCCCAGGGGGAAACTGAGGCAAGGAAGGGGTTAAGTGATTTGCCCTAGATTATGTGACAAATCAGTGGCAGACCAGGTAATAGAACTAAGATGTCCTGCTTTCTCTGCCTTAGCCATAATTCCTTCTGTATAATCAGTACAAATGGGAAGGATAATCTCATGCTTAAAACACAGGCAAGGAGTCAGGGACCAATTTCTGCACTGACTCCCTATGTGACCTTGGGAAGTCACCTAATTTTTCTGTGCCTCAGTTTCCTCCTCTTGAAAACTTCTTTATCTCCAGGTGTGATGTTCTCAGGCTTAATCCATTGTCATTTCTGTAACACATTGAGATACTCAGATGGGAGGGCCTGATGCAGTGCAAATTAAAATATATTTCCCTAGAGTGGCAGCAAAGTCTCTGGGCAGGTCTGCACTACAGGGCTAAGTGAATAATGTAGCTGGAATCGACATACCTTAGGTCGACTTATTGTGGTGTCTACTTACCTCATGCTATTGCGGTGACTTACCTTATGCTTCTTGTTGTGTTGGAGTACTGGAGTCGACGGGAGAGTGATCAGCGGTCAATTTTGCGGGTCTTCACTAGACCCTCTAAATTGACCCTTGATGGATCGATTGCTGCACGCTGATCCCCCGGTAAGTGGAGACAAGCCCTCTGATTAGAGTGGATGATTTTGATGTCTAACATAGGCACTCTCAATATACCACTTCCTTGGATGGTTATCTCCACTAGTCTTTTTTCTATATATATTTTCTGTACATACAGCCATGTTGTCTTCATAAAAAAAATTAGCAGATATATACTTCTCTTCCTGTGTTGTGGAGGTTTTTATCCACTGCTAATTGTCCTTTAAACTACAGGTATGGAATGAATTGCTTGATCCAGTTTGAAGATTTTGCCAATGCCAACGCTTTCCGTCTTCTCAACAAATACCGCAACAGATATTGTACATTCAACGATGACATTCAGGGTGAGTGCCAATGCAATCCTGACCGATTCACAGGGAAATGCAACTGAGTTCACAAGGCCATTAAATATACTGAGCTCAGATTTCTGCTGAGCCTGAGAGAGCTTACACACAAGCAATAACAGTGTAAACAAAAGCACAGTAATGTATTTTGAAAAGTGTGCCTGCCATTTCCAGTAACCTCACTGCTCTGCAAATTTCTGCAGCAGTTATCACTGCAAGAAAATGTACCATGTGTGCTCTCCTAGTGCTTTAGTTAGTTCAGTGAGTTGACTTAATTTTCTGCAATCTGGTTGGGACAATAAAAATGATACTTAGCAATTATGTAGGGCTTTTAGTCTTCAAATACTCTGCAAGCCTAAACCTTGCAAATCCCCTGTGCTATTTTCTTCCCGGTTGGCTTCCTCCTTGTCTGCAATCAGCCTCACTGGGGTAAATCCAGGTTAAATGGAGCAACTCTGGATATTCACTAAGAAAACTAAGAGCAGAATTTTCCCCAGAGGGATTAATGTGACTCTTCCAAAACCACGGAACAGAGAGAGTGACAAAGCCGGGATTAGAACCCCAGTCCCATCTGTCCCAGAGCCCACAGTGCCCCCCTGTTTCCCTCAACATGTGGAAGGGAGTATTGTTCAAGTTAAGAGCAGGATCCTCCTATCACATTAGAAACTGGCCGCCCTTTTCCTCTCCTTCTTGTCTCCTCGCCTTTTTCTTCCTTTTCTAGTCCTGACTGGCACATGCAGGAGTTTCAGAGGTTGATCTTAATCAGCTATTTACAAACAATGGGACTTGTCCTAATCTGTGTCTGAAAAAGATTGAAAGGAAATGTTGTGCCAGTTTCACACAAGGTCTGTCCCTGCACAAGGCGCTTCCCAGAGGCATCTCTGTACACACACCTTCCAGCAGCATCCTGCAATGCTGTCTAACAGGTCCTTCACAGCGATGAAGGTCCAAGAGCGATCAGGCCCCCAGAGGGACTTTGGGGAATGAAGGTGTATGGGAGAGAGAGGTAGGATGAGCAGCCATCCTGGAAGAACCATGTTCTGAGGAGGGATTTTGTGGAGACATGTCAGACTGGGAAAGGGAGACATGTGGAGTAACGGGGAAGAAGTCCAAGTGACAAAGAGTAGGAGAAGAATACAGATGGTAGATCCATGGAGCTTGGGTGGAGTGAAGAGGACAGAGGAAGGAGGCGAGAGCAGACCAGGAAGCAGGAGCCAAATTTTGCAAGCCCTTGAGAGCCAGGACAAAGCTTAAATTTGATAAGCGGGGAGGGGAGGTGTGGAGCTAGTAGAGATTAGAAGGACTGGGCTTGGTTGGAGCACAGGGGGGATGGATTGAAGAGGGGTGAGATGGGGGAGAGGGGCTCAGATGCTGTGGTGATAAGTATCTAGACAGAGTATGAAGGAGAAAATTGTGGCCCAGACAAGGGTTTTGGTGAGGGGGCTAGAGAGGGTTGGGCAGGCTTTTTTGAGATTTGCAAAGGGAAGAGTGGCAGGATTTGGTGACTGTCAGTGCAAGGGAAGAGAGGGAGGAGATGAAAAGGACATGGCAGCTCTGAGCCTGGGGGACAGGGCATATGGTGTGGAGAGCCCATCTAGGGAGAGGATTAACACCCTCTCTGAGGAGACCCCACAGTTGAGTGCCTGGGAGCAAACTCTGAATCTAACTTGCCAGAGCACCCCCTGGCAGCACTGCTGGCCTGGTTCCACTATGAAGGAAGGCAGGATTTGGGGGTGGCAATGCAGCGCTCTGCTAGCACACAGGTATTGGTTGGTGCTCCTCCGTTAGGCATGTGCAGTTGCATATGTGCATCTTTGAAGATCTGGCCCTTAGGAAATTGGCTAATAGGCAAAAATCCCCACATGCTAAAACAATAGACACTTCCCGCTTTCCAAACTTCCTGATCTCCCCTACAGCAAAGCACACAAGCTGGGGCTGGTTGCATTGTAGCAGATGAGGAAGCAACTGCTCATTAATCATTTGGGTAGCTGTGCGATGTGTCAGGGAAGTTAACCATTGTCTTGGGAGGTTTATGAGTTTGCCTTTTAATTGTATGTCAGACAGCAAAAGGGGGAAGACAAGTCCTGAAGTGTGTGACTGCATTGAAGGAAGCTTCTTCTAGGCCTCTCTATATTCAGTTACGCTCACTTGGACTCATACTGTCTTGTAATTCTCATCCCCTTACCCAGCCCCTCTGAATTTGGCCACTGAGTCTAAGCCAGGATAACCTATATACCACAGAGGTGTAGCGCAGGTGTGGGATAAAGTAGGAGGAGTCTGACTTTAATTTATGCCCTCCTGTTTCCTACTTTTCCTGCTATGCCCCTCTCTTCTGATCCCTTTGTAGCTCAGGCCTTGTCTACATTTCAAACTTGTGCCAATTTAACTTAAATCGGGTTTTAAATGATTTAGTTAAACCAGTCCTCAGCCCTGTGTGTAAGCACTCTTGCTTCAGTTTAGCTCAAGTCATTAAGGAATAGATTTACTTCAACCTGAACCTGACTTATATGGATTTAGCTTAACAGTCTCCCTACAGGGGCTTGCACGGGTTTAACAAAATCAGATTTAAAAACATGCTGTTAGCTAAAATGGTGCAACCAGGCTTGAGTTGCACAGTTCAAGCTTCTTGGCCAAAGTCACAGGGGAAATTCACCATCAGTAAGTGGATTTGAATCTAAGGCCTAGTAAACGCACAAGAGTTAGGTTGGTATAGCTGCGTCGGGCAGGGGTGTGGAAAAACCATCTATCTATCACCATAGCTGTCACCATAGCTGCCATCGTTTTGGGAGGCAGTACAGCCATGGAAAAACCCCTTCCATTGGAGTAGGCTGCATCTACACTGCGGGGTTGTCCCGGCTTAGCCTCTGTAGTGGCGATGCAGCCAAACGAGAATCTGAGAGGATTAGCGGGTCTGATGAACGCCCATACTGAAGGGGTGTGAAGAATGTATAAATCCCACCCCTCAGAATCACTTCGGCCTCCCTTTCTTTGGCCCTGGGTGTCTGCGAGAAAAGACGCCATCTCTTGAAAGATTAATTCCCACCATTGTTTGGTTAACAATACTGACTTCCTGCAGAGAGCATCCTAACGCAACACAGTGAGAGTGACTCTGAGGATAAAAACCCTTCCCCCGCCCTGTCCGGCCTGCTAACGCAGAGTGGGAAGTTTGCCATGTATGTATCACAGACTGGGAAGAGGTGATTGTTTTTATTACGAAACCCATTAGCCCAGGCCTGAGGCAGGAGCTGGCTCACAGTGCCCTGCTGCGTGGGTGTTCCCCATTCAGGGACTGCTCCTCATTTCTCCCCGGGGATGATGACATCACTCCTTTCTCAGCCCGGTCTCAGTTCATTCATGGGGCAGCAGCTGGGATTTCAGCTAAAAGGGATTATTTTTTGACTGTTCCCTCACCCCGTTGAAAAGTCAGGGATGCGCTGAGCAGCAGGATGTCTGACTGGAGAGGCATCGGGAATATCCTACCCTCTGTAGTTTGTGTACTTCCCTTACCCACAGACCAGGACCGGCACCAGCTTAGCAAGCAGGTGCTTGGGGCGGCCACTCCAGAGAGGGGCGGCACGTCCAGGTATTTGGCGGCAATTCGGCAGAGAGTCCCTTGCTCCCACTTAGAGCGAAGGACCTCCCGCTGAATTGCCGCAGATCGCGATCGCGGCTTCTTTTTTTTTGGCTGCTGGGGGCGGCAAAACCCCTGGAGCTGGCCCTGCCACAGACAATGGGGAAAAGAAAGGAGACAATTCAGAACTCCTGCAGTGGAATAAATTTTGTGCACTATTGAAACAGGACTCCATATGTTTCTGCCTCATCACTATATAGAGGAAAGCACCTGTTGAATTAAGCAGGAGCCCGTCGGAGCCCTGCCTCATGCAAATCTGCCCAATTCTAAAGCTACATGGCCACATGCCTCGTTCACTGTTCAGTCGAGAGCTTTGTCTCATTCAGCTCAGCCTTCTAAAGTGTGTGCTGAAGTGTGTGATGATCCAGTACCATCCAAACCAAAAGAAGTCTTTCTGTGGACTTGAATGTGGGAGGTCTGGCTTACACTGCTGAAATTTTTGTGCAACCAGCACACAGTTTTCCATGTCTTGGAAAACTTTACACACCAATGGATTAAAGGAACAGGTCTTGCCAGGGCCCATGGAACAGGACCAAGGAGCTCCACTTATTTGCTGCCCATCAAGAATACGTATGACTTTCGTCGGCTCTGATCATCTGCCATGCCCAGAGCAGTACTTAGTAGAATAGGTTGTTGTGCAAAGTGTATCCACAATTTCAGAAAAAAATTATGATGTGCTCTTGACAAGTAGTATTTGATCATGTAATTAAGGGACTAGATCATGCATATAGACATGGGGACAGAGATAAGGATGCCCGGCTGTCCCTACTTTGGCATTTCCTTACTTTTGAATAACTTGGATGTTCTCTCTACATTAGTTTTTTGATGGAATAATAATATTTACTAAGATTTTTCAAAAGTGACCATTGATTTTGGGTGCTTCTGTTTCTGGGTGTCCTTATGACCAGCCTGATTTTCAGAAAGAGCAGCACACCCACCCTCTGCAAATGAGACCTCTTCAAGGTGTCTCAGGATGAAAACCCCAAATCACTAGCCACTTCTGAAAAACTTGGCTATTTATATAAAGCAGTTGCACAATGAAACTGAAATGCACACTGTGCACAGGGATCATTTCATTCCTCAGAACTTCTTTATGTCTTCTCATAGTCCTTGGACTATAGGAGAATGCTGCTCCCAGGTCTTAGTTGAGATGAGAGGTGTATTTATTGCAGCCCTCCCAATCTGAATCCTTCAACTGTTTGGGTGGGTTGGACTCCAGAGCTCCATGCTGAAGCCAGGCTGAAGGCACAGGTCCACAGGCCGAGTAGAATCGGACTAGTGTCTGGCAATGTGGTCTGTAATTTCAGCAGATTGCACTGTACAGTATCTTATTTCATTGTTTCAGCTGACATGGAATATGCATTGGTCATTATGACAGGAAACTAAGAGGGAAGAGAAGCAGAATAGGAAGAGAGCACTGGAAGATATAATGCTATAAACAAAGCAAACTATGTGCTGTTGGACAGCTTCTGAACAGGGCAATGTCCCTGTAGGGACCTTCCCATCCTTCGTGGGAAGGCAAAGGGGGAGATTTTTCTCAGTCCTGCCAGGATTCTCCATTATCCTGCCCCTTCTGGCCTGCTGTGCTCTGCGAGAGACGAGGCTCTGGCACTTTGCAGTTGCTGCTGCTGACTAAGGGCCAGCTCCCCCTCCTGCATCCCTTATGCACCCAGAGGTGCCACTGACTTTTATGTGTGCTGCTTATGTAACCCACACACCTCCTGGGTGTGGTGTTCTGTCCCCTCTAGTGGCACCGAGACCACTTAGAGAGAGCGTTAAATGAGTCTGCTCTACAGCCTTCGCTAAGAGCTGGTTGGCTTTTAGCTCATGTGGTAGAGGCTCATGTACTAGGCTCCCAAGGCTCCAGGTTCGATCCCGCCTGCTGACGACTTGGGGTCTGTCGGCGTTACACTTACATAATAGACCAGACCTCAGTGGAACGACACTGATATAGAGCTGCTGAGGATCTGGCCCAACGTATTTGATCCATTAAGCGGGTATGGAACATTGCACTTTCCCACACACACACACCAGCACAGATTTGTGACTGTATTAAGCTTTTGTCCTTCACTGGATAGTGTTACTAACCCTGTCTCTGAACCATTCCTATAGCCCATGCTGTAAAGACCAACATAATTTGCCTCTCTGTTAAGCTCCTCATATGAAGTGCATGATACAAAGTCACTTTCCAGGGGAGACAAGATTTTTATATATATTAAATATATATATAAAGAACTTGACATGTTAAAAAGGTGTTTGATGCCCGGTCTCAGCACTGACTCTCCTCTTGCAGTTTTGTCCCCGGCGAGGTTGCTGAGGCAATGGATAGCAGTGGCTTCTGCCTTCCTTTGAAGGGAAGGAGGTTTAATCTCTTCAGTGTCACTGATGAGCTGGGCAGCTCTTCCCCCACCATGATAAATGCTAGGCATCGCCAGTGGTCCCAAACCTGTCATACTTGAGAGTGAAGGGTCTGAACTAGGATCCTCTGAGCGTCAGCACATCACTGTACTGCTAGATCGCCCGGCCTGACTGGCTCCATACCATTTCACGGTTTATGTTTTAACCTTTTATCTAGGTCGTCTTTGGGAAGAATAAGAGCACTCTGGTTACACTTTGAGATTAGAGGTCAAACTGAAAATATTCGGAGATCTTCACCTCGCTTTAATTTTGCTGCGTTTTACTTTCAGTTATGTATTTGGATTGCATGTGGGACGGCTACTCTCCATTCGCCAATAACCATCTGAATGGCAAAGGCTGCAGAGGATTAATATGAAGGAAGGTTTGGAAAAGCTGCACAGCTGGGGCTTGTTTGCTCCATGTCCATAAAAATCACATATTTTTGGCTGCCCCTTTCACAAAGCAGTTAAAATGGCATTTGCTATTCCCTTGTGCCTGATGGTTGCTAAGGGTCAGATTCTTGAGAGGCTTTGGTGGAGTGAACTAGGAGGAGGAGGAGAGCCCGGGTTAATGATTAGAATTTTGGCTCAGCTGAGTGTCAGCTCCGTCCACCAGGTGCATTGGACATTGTGGTCAAGGGAGATACAAAGGCTGCTAGGGAGTATCACCTGTACCGAAGGCCAAGATAATGTGATGAAGTCGCGCGCGCGTGTGAGTGACTGCTGCTGTTGGATGGAATTGGAACTGCTCAATTGTTTGTCATAGGCCCTATGCAGCTAATAGCTATTGGAGATCCCCCCCGAGCTCGGGTGGTAGGATCTGTGCTTTTGGAGCAGGCGGCTCTGAGTTCTGCCCCACTGGCTCTCCGATGGTGTGCGGCAGAGCACCAGCTGGGTACTTCTAGAGGCCCTGGACTTGCTACAGTAGACACAGTGGCAGCCCTGCTCCCTGTGTTGCTTACTGCTGGGCTGGCTAGGGTGTGTATTTCCAGTTATTCAGGCAACTGGGTGGCCATTAGCCCCAAACTGTGGCTGCTTTATGCACCTTTCTCTCGCTTATCCTCGTGTACTTAGACATGAGGCCCATATGGGAGGTATATAAAAACAGCCCAGAGGCATGCAAAGAGGTGACCTCTCTTCTCCCGCAATGTCTCCTGGTGCATCTGCTGAGATATCCAAAGCCCCTCCACTCCTACACGCCACTCTCATAAGAACATAAGAACGGCCGTACCGGGTCAGACCAAAGGTCCATCTAGCCCAGTATCTGTCTACCGACAGTGGCCAATGCCAGGTGCCCCAAAGGGAGTGAACCTAACAGGCAATGATCAAGTGATCTCTCTCCTGCCATCCATCTCCATCTTCTGATGAACAGAGGTTAGGGACACCATTCTTTACCCCTCCTGGCTAATAGCCATTTATGAACTTCACCACCATGAATTTATCCAGTTCTCTTTTAAACACTGTTATAGTCCTAGCGTTCACAACCTCCTCAGGTAAGGAGTTCCACAAGTTGACTGTGCGCTGCGTGAAGAAGAACTTCCTTTTATTTGTTTTAAACCTGCTGCCTATTAATTTCATTTGGTGACCCCTAGTTCTTGTATTATGGGAATAAGTAAATAACTTTTCCTTATCCACTTTCTCAACATCACTCATGATTTTATATACCTCTATCATATCCCCCCTTAGTCTCCTCTTTTCCAAGCTGAAGAGACCTAGCCTCTTTAATCTTTCCTCATATGGGACTCTCTCCAAACCCCTAATCATTTTAGTTGCCCTTTTCTGAACCTTTTCTAGTGCTAGAATATCTTTTTTGAGGTGAGGAGACCACATCTGTACACAATATTCAAGATGTGGGCGTACCATGGATTTATATAAGGGCAATAATATATTCTCAGTCTTATTCTCTATCCCCTTTTTAATGATTCCTAACATCCTGTTTGCTTTTTTGACCGCCTCTGCACACTGCGTGGACATCTTCAGAGAACTATCCTCGATGATTCCAAGATCTTTTTCCTGACTCATTGTAGCTAAATTAGCCCCCATCATATTGTATGTATAGTTGGGGTTATTTTTTCCAATGTGCATTACTTTACATTTATCCACATTAAATTTCATTTGCCATTTTGTTGCCCAATCACTTAGTTTTGTGAGATCTTTTTGAAGTTCTTCACAATGTGCTTTGGTCTTAACTATCTTGAGCAGTTTAGTATCATCTGCAAACTTTGCCACCTCACTGTTTATCCCTTTCTCCAGATCATTTATGAATAAATTGAATAGGATTGGTCCTAGGACTGACCCTTGGGGAACACCACTAGTTACCCCTCTCCATTCTGAGAATTTACCATCAATTCCTACCCTTTGTTCCCTGTCTTTTAACCAGTTCTCAGTCCATGAAAGGACCTTCCCTTTTATAAATAAATATATACACCTTGCATCTGTCGCAATCACAAGCTCCTCACTAGCCTGTAACTCCCTCGGCTCTTTTCCACTGTGGCCCTTTGCCTGGCCAGACTCCATAGATACACACTTCTGGTGACTCAGAGGGGGTGGGCAGGATCAGCCCCATAGTCAGCCCATCACACTGTGGTAGTTCTTCCTCTCCTCCTAACTGGTTCAGAGGACCATGGGGGAAAAGAGCAGCTCCAGGACTCAAAGCAAAAAGGAACTATACTGCCCAAAAGTCTTGTCAGGGCGCAGTGGAACTAGACTGTGGTTGAAGACGAAAGGATCGCTGTTCATGCCAATTCTTTGGGTGTCACTTAATTAACCGCTAGTGTCTGTCATGCTGGAAAGATTGTGACATCAGCGCTAGACCTAACTCTCCCTTGAACTCTGATCCCATCTCTGCCTCTGACTCATTGTGTAACCTTCCCATAACTGCTTTCCCAATTGGCAAACCTGGGTTAATACTTGCCTTCCCCACATGGGTGTTTCTGGGCTTAATTATTTAATGCCTGTCCAACGCCCCGAAGATGTAATTTGTTGTATATAATTGTGAGGGGTGTGATCCTCTCTGCCTGGTTTTACACCTACGCAACTCCATTGACATCTTGTGCGGTTATTCCTGATTTACACTGATGCGAGAGGAGAATCAGGCCTTGCGTATTTTAGCCCTCAATGAGAACAATATTCAGAAATGGCCTCTGGGCTTCTTCTTACCAGACTGGCTTTGGTTACCTGTATCAGCTTTGTTTTTAAACATATAACACCATTTTCTTTTCCTGACACTTTCTCTGGACTCCCAGGAGGGGCTCCTGAGGGCTGGTCAGCTATTTAGTGATACTCTGTTGAGCTTTCCATTCAAGAACAACATGATTTATTAACATTCACCCTTCTCTCTCCGCACCACCTTCCACCCCCGCCTCAAAAACAGACTTGCCAACCTGGCCCTCATTCAGTAATTACTTCAGGAAGTAGTTATCTGAAATAATGACATTCAATCTGTTTGGAAAACAGAGAGACCAACTTGCTGAAGGCCTTTTTCTTGCCACAGCCTCTGGTAAGGTTTTTCCCTTTGTGGTCCTTTTGGAATTATTGCATTGATTAGCCAACGTCTTACAGAAACCAGCTGTGAGCTCTCCTTCTCCACAGAGATGCTTTATTGCTTCAAGTGCAGAAATTGTAATTTCAAAGATATCTATTGATCCCAGGCCAAGGTACAGTAATTTTGTTACTTGAGTAATGGGAAGGAGCTGCAGTTGGAGAGAGGAAGGAGGATTAGAAACACATTGGAGAGAGAGGAGAATTATTATAAACAGCAAAGCTGAGCAGAGTCTGGCCATCCTCAGTCATATCTGCAACTAAAATGCAGAGGGATGAGTAATGGCACGCCCTGTCCCATAGGCATATGGGCTGCTCAAAAGCACATCACTTAGCAGCCTGAGTCAGGGCACCCGTTATTCGCTCCTCTCCCCCAGTGCTTAAATCCTTGTAAATAACACGTGTTTAAAAAGAATCAAGTCTCTTTTGCAGCATGTTCCAGTTGCGTTTTCACTGGTTTTAATGTGGGTTCACAGACACATCCAACAATAAGGGTTACTCCCTATTGGCCCCTAGATGACCACTGGGGTTTAAAGCAATTTCACATGGGCCAGAACCAAGAGAAACATGGAGTTTCTCCAGTTTCATTTCTCTCTTTCTCTCTCTCCAATATTCTTCCACATGCAGCTTCCATCTCTGCTAGTCCTGTGTCCCTTATGGAGACCTACGTTGCCCTTGCACCTGCCAGAATTACTTCTCCCCAGATCAATTGCTCTGCCCCACCTCACTGTGGTGTTTGGAGTTTTGTGCAGTCAAAACACTGTAATGAAATGGCCTGTGCCTACCTTTGTCCTGAATGGAATTGGATCTGTTCATCTCTTTGTCATAGGCCCAGTACTGCTGCCAGATACTGGAGCATTCTCTGTTCACTCAAGAGGTTGGGGCAGGAATTCTGAATGGTCCTACTCTGTGACTCAGTGGCAGCTGAGCCGCTGTTGGTCGTGGCTTTGCTGAAATCCAGTGAACAAGCAGAACAAAAGGGATACTAGAAAATCGAAGCATTAACAAGCCAAGCGAAGTGACACCATGGGAAGGCAACATTGAAGCTAGCAGAGTTTCCCTGCATTCCCATAATCTTGGGAATGTGTAAAAGTTTGCATTGAGGAAGGGGTTAATTATTCTCCTCTGCCATCGGTAATGGGCATCTCAGTGGGCAGAGACCACTGGGTTTTCCAAACAATGCCGGCCAGGGGATGATGATTTTGTACAGGAGGAGCAAAGAGGAAACGCTTCCCACGTACAGAGGATCCTCCGGTTCCTTCGTTTCCAGAGTTGATGAACTTTAGTCCCCTCTGAGCAGGACATTCAGTTACAGCAATTCTTTCAAAGAGATTGAATCCAGAAGTTCCATATCAGGAAACAAACTGGCACGAGACGTTCTCTGAGCAGACAATGGGGGGTTCCTCTTTGGTACAGATCTGAGGATCTCGTGGTTTCAGAGACTCTGGCCTGAGAAATTAAATTACCCATCTACTCTAGCTATCCCTAGGAATCATATGCTTAAATTACTGTTGCCTCTGATAAAAAGCCAGCCCATAGCTGCATGCCTAGATGCACACATTATGGTGATAGCACAGGACAATTTGCTCTGGAAACAGGCCTCTGCCACTGGTAGAATCATAGAAGTGTAGGACTGGACGCGACCTCAATATTTATGCTAAGTCAGACTCTTGATTAGGTGGCAGTAGCTCTTCCATCCTGTAGGTTCGACTAGGTCTCAACTCAGCTGGTATCGCTCTACTGGTAAACCCTCCTAACGCAGATGCAGCTTATACTGGCTAAAAAGTGCTTTTCCTGGTATTGCTCATACCGGGTTCCCTAAGCAAACTAAATAAACCAGGAAACACGCTCTTGTGCTAGAATAACTGTGTCAATATAAGGGCTTTTTGCCGGTATAGAAATGTCATTAAAAAGAAATCACACACCCTCTAAACAGACATTACCATACTGGCAAAGGTTTCTAGTGGCCTAAGACACTAGAGGAATGGATGAAATACACCCAATAGCCAGTCACACATTTGCACATCCCTATTGCTTTGATCTCTTCTTGTGTCTTCACTCTTGTGAAATATAAACTGTCTTTCTTTCTGGTTTCTTACATCACACCCATCCCTACTGGAGTATCAGAGCACCTCACAGCCTAACTGAATTTATCCGCATAACACCAGAGGGAGGAAAATGCTTCCCACCATTACAGGTGGAGACCTGGGGCCCAGAGGGCTTAAGTGACTTGCCTAAGGTCACACAGGAAGTCTGGCAGAGCAGGAACCTGAGCCTGGAACTCCTGAATCCCAGTCGAGTGTTACAGAGCATCATTCTTCATTAACAGCCTTCTGTTGTCTGCCCCCCACATACAGTGTTCATATAAATAACAGCGTTGCCTGTCAAGGTTGCCAACTTTCTGATTGTAGAAAACCAAACACCCTTGCCCCACCCACAGCCCCACCCCTGCCCCAAGGCCTTGCCTCTGCCCCACCCCTTTTCCAAGGCCCCACCCCAGGCTCTGGGCAGCGCTTACATGAAGCAACTCCTGGAAGCAGCCAGCATGTCCCTCGGCCTCCTAGATGGACGGGCCAGGGGGCTCTGCGTGCTGCCCATGCCCACAGGTGCTGCCCCCGCAGCTCCCATTCGCTGCAGTTCCTGGCCAATGGGAGCTGCGGAGCCGGTGCTCAGGACAAGGACATCATGTGGCGACCCCATGGCCACCCCTGTGCCTAGGAGCTGGACATGCCAGCTGTGTCTGGGAGCCGCACAGAGTCAGGGCAGGCAGGGAGCCTGCCTTAGCCCGGGTGCGACGCCGACCAGACTTTTAGTGGAGCCGCCAGGGTCCCTTTTCGACTGGCCGTTCCAGATGAAAACTGGATGCCTGGCAACCCTATTGCCTACTTAGAAAGCAACTAACCTGCTCTGTAAAGCCAAGCCACTGGAATCTCTAGAATAGCCTGGGAACTTGCTTAGTCCCCCTGCAGAGGGTTTCTCTATAGTAGAAGTTGCTTGTTGTTATATACTTTTCTATGGCAATTATCAGAGTGTCTGGGTGCCTTTATCATGAGTTAGGTACCTCCAAAAACACACTAGCACGTGGTTCTCTCTCCGCCACAGGCAGCCACTCCTGAAGGGGACCAGATGCAGAGGGTGGGCGATAAGGCACTAAATTGCACTATCCCCATAGCCTTGCTTTTTGTGCAAGCTGGAGGAAAGAGGAGGGGGATCAAACTGAAGCAGCCACTTAACACTAGAAAGCTTCAGCCACACAATCCCACGCTGATCTTTGCTGGGAGATTTCCTACCATTGAAATAGGAACAGCGCCATCTGGTGGTTGTATAGCTCACGTTCATGCGCCCTTAATTAGCATCATCTTCCATTATGCTCCTTAGAGGGGGTGGAGGGGTGAAAGCAGCACTTTCCCCTGCACTAACATCAGGGCAAGCCACTGGGCTGGCTCACCCGCTCTCTCTAGCTGATGAAAACTCTGCCTGGCTGGACTTGGGGAAGGAAGGGCAGGAAAAGGTGAGCTGCTGGAAGCATGGGGAAAACAAGGTATTTAGCCTGCCTGGCATGTGGCGAGTTCTTTACTTAACGGCATGGTGAGAGCGGAGCGGCCAGTGGGTGGCTCCTCGGAGGCAGATCCAGGCTGCCCAGCAGGGGAGGGTTACAGGAGCAGACCCGCCATATCCACTGAAGCCTTTGCACCAGCATAAGCCGTTGCACCTGACTCTGGGCCTGTGTTTCCATAGTATAGACCCTGCGTCTGTCACAATCACAAGCGCCTCACCAGCCTGTAACTCCCTCGGCTCTTTTCCACTGTGGCCCTTTGCCTGGCCAGACTCCTTAGATACACACTTCTGGTGACTCATAGGGGGTGGGGAATGACTCAGTCCACGATACTCTAACCCTGTTTGAGGGGAGGCTGGAGGAAACTTTGAACTGTGCTGGTGAAGCAGCTGGGATGGTGCAGAGCATCTGGCTGAGGCTGTAACACCAGTGGATCTAAGGCTATGTCTACACTTATGGCACAGTCACTGCACGTCCCCATAGCATGGCTATAAATGGCAGCCTAGACACTGAGGCACTTCTTCAACGAGTAGAGACACGCCAGAACCCTAGGGCACATGCCCTACCCGGCTCTCTACATGCCCAAGGCCATGCCTCCCGTGTCTACATTGCACTTTTAGCAGTGTTGTGTCCCACGGCCTCCCCGCTGCCGGAGCCTTTCCCTGCTGTATGCAGCTACACACCGCAGTCTGGACACAGCCTGCCTTTCACTGCTGTGTGTAGCTACGGATACCCGGCCTACATGTCACCGCAAGTGTAGCCAAGGCCTAGCTGATCTGTGCTTTTCATGACCTCTCCCTTTCCCCCGCATACATCTCCCCACCCCCACCACCCAACTTCCTCCTGCTGACTCTAGAGTGGTAGTTTTCTCCCCAGCTCTGGGCTAATAGACAGGCTGGGCACTGAGCCAGGAGTCAGTGTTAGGGAAGTGAAGGAGAAGAGAAAGCAGGGAGCTGAAAGGGAATTGGAAGAGAGAAGGCAGGTCCAGGGGTTAGGACAGTAGCCTGGAACTCAGGAGACCCGGCTTCAATTTCCAGCTGTGCTACAGACTTCCTGGGTGACGTTGGTCAAGTCACTTAGGGTATGTCTACACTGCAGCTGGAGGTGCAATTGCTACCCAAGTAGGCCTACCCGGGTTAGCTTCCATCTAGCTACCATGGCTAAAAATAGCAGTGAAGACGCAATAGCACAGGCTAGAACCATGAGTATGTATCCAGCGTTGCAGGAGGGCGTGTCCTGCCCATGCCACCACGTCTTCACTACTATTTTTAGCTCTAATAAACTAGACTAGCTAGATTAAAGCTAGTGTGGCTATACCCACGGAAGCTGTAATCCAATCTCGGATTGCAGTATAGACACACCCTAAGTCTCTCTTCACATCTGTTCCCCATCTGTAAAACAGATGATAGCACTGCCCTGCCTCACAGAGGGGCTATGAGGATAAATACATTAAAGGTTGTGAGGTGCTCAGATACTACTACGGTGATGGGGGGGGCATAGTACCCGAGAGATGTTTTCCTGCAAGTTCTCAAACAACTAGCAGCTGGATTTAGTGAATGGCACCTTCTGCCTTTGCTCCTCTTGCTCACTGGTGTCTCTGTTCTCTTTTCAGGTACTGCCTCTGTTGCAGTAGCTGGCATCTTCGCAGCCTTAAGAATCACAAAGAACAAGCTCTCCGACCATAAGTTTGTTTTCCAAGGAGCCGGAGAGGTAGGCTTCACTTGGGTTTGGCCCTAAATACAGTATTTGTCCTTTCATTTTAAGGGGGTAAAAATTGAAGCATAAGGCCCAGATCCACAAACCCCAGTGCCTAAGTCCCAGTTTTGGGTTCCATTGTGATCCACAAAAGTCCCACGCAGCTGCCGCCAAACCCTGTAGGCGCCTAAGTTTCTGCCTCTGGGTGTGCACACTGCCACACCACTCCAGGTCCCTGGAGGCCTATCTCCAAGAGCGATCCACAAAGCAGGGGAAGACAGGCAGAAGAATGCCTGTCTCACCCATGGGCCCAATCTGATAAGCGTGCTCAGAGGCACCTATTGGATCAGGTCCGATTCAAAATCAAGGAGGTGCCACCACCTTATAATTTCTAGCCCAGTGGTTCGAGCCCTCACCTGGGGTTTGAGAGACCTAAAATTCTATCCTCCCCTGAGGCAGAGGTGGGGAAGGATCTGAACAGGCACCTCCACCCTCTCAGGGAAGTGCGCTAACCACTAAGCTCTGGGATACTCTGAAGTGGGGCTCCCTCAGTCTGTCCTGTGGAAGCTGTGGATATATAGAGTCACGAGGCCAGAGAAAGGATGAGAACAATTCCGTAGTCCAGTGGTTAGGGCACCCACATGGGAGATCCTGGGTCAGTCCACCTGCTCCAATCACTGTTTAATTACGTATACAAAATAGAACAGCTTCAACAGGAGAGAGTGAGGCAGACCACCTCAGAATGTCCCAGCAGGTGGGCACCACCTCCTCTCCTCGCCAACGGTTCTGTGTGGTGTGAAGCAGTCACCTAATTCATTCTCACAAGAAACATCTCAGGTGCCCATCTCCATGAGAGAGCAGGGCTTAGGACACACCCCACTTGTCAGCTTCTCCCATTGGCTACTTTAGGCAGCCCCTCGCCTAGCATGCTGGCTTTTGTGGATCACATTCTAAGGCACCCGTCTCTCCCCATGCATTATATAGGGAGCCTGGGTGCCTCACTTGGCTCTGCACATCAGTGTTGTTCCAGTGATTTTTTTTCATGCAGTGCTCCACTGAAGTCTTTTTGTGGATCCGGGCCTAAGCCTTCAGCCAGGCTGGAATTCAGTAAGGAGAAGCAAAGGGACAACCTATTCTTAGTGTACCTTTCTGACCAGGAATGGTCTTCATTGCTTGTTAGCCCTTCAGAGCCAGAACATCTGAGAGGAAACTGGAGCTGGAGCCTGTTCCTCCTTGTGCATCACCAATACAATGGTTTACTTAAGTTACAGTCAACTCCGTGCAAAGCCACGGAATGCGATGAGGCTGCACAGGTGTCAGTGGGGTTTTAATTTGGCCTGCAGAACCTTTATTACTGATGATGCATGAACTGAAAGGAGCCCAGCTTGACAATCAGGGCCTGCCTGCCAAGCTGGCTGTTAGGGAAAACAAAAATCTTCTTCCTTGTAATCTGAGCCCATCACTGAGGAACAACGAACACAGAACTCCCCCGTGCCACTTTTACAATCATTTGTCAGAGTTGAGCCACACTTTCCCTTTGAGGCAGAAGCCATCTCTACCTCTGTGTGTGTACAGTGCCTCCCACAACAGGGAGAGGAAGGGTAGCTAGTGGTTAAGGCTCTGGAGTGCGGCCTGTGAGATCTGCCTTCAATTCCTGTCACCAACTGCCTGTGTGATTTTGCCTCTCTGTAAAATGGAGATTACAATCTAACAGTCACGACAGATGGGTGTGTTCAGCATCTTTCCACCCAGATCTCAGGTGGGGCGTCTCGGTGAAACCATAATGCCAAGAACTATAGACAGTAAGTCAGGGTTGTTTTGTTTTTTTATCATGAGACTGGGGGAAGAAAGAGGGGACTGTTCCCCTCAACATTTCAAATTTACCACTGTTGCCTAGAGTTCCTCTCTGCTGGCTTCATCCTGGAGCCGCACCAGTCTGGCTTCCACCCGCGTCTCTCCACTGAAACTGTTAGTATGAAGGTCTCAGACAACCTCTTCCTGGTCAGATCCTAGGGCGATGCTCCACCTTCAACCTCCTTGACCAGTCTGCTGCATTAGAAGCCATCAATCACTCCCTCCTGTTTGACATGTTTCAGCTAGATGATGACTTGTATTACTGTGTGCGTTGGAGACTCGGTCACGGCCCAGGGCCCCGGTGTGCTAGGTGCTGTACAGAACAAAAAGAGGATCCCTGCCCCACAGAGTTTACAATCCATGTGCTTTTTGGGAGGAGGGGGGGGACCTGTCATTTTTTTAAACTTCTCCAAAATGAGGCACGTTCCTCTGAGGAAATGATCAGAATTTGCTTTCTGCTTATTGGTTTCAGGCTGCCATGGGCATAGCCCAGCTCATCGTTATGGCCATGGAAAAGGAAGGAATTTTGAGGGAAGATGCCATCAAAAAAATCTGGATGGTGGACTCCAAGGGACTAATTGTCAAGGTAAATCTGCCTCTGTTGCACTGCTGTGCTGTGGTGCATGATAGATCCAGTGTAACAGGCACAGGGTACAATGGGGCCTGACTCATTAACCCAGAGCAAGCAGATCCAATGGGCCACAGGCAGCCCTGAAGTAAGTGGTTGCAATTCTGTTGAAGTCAATGGAGCTGCACTTGGTTATACACAGCGGGGTAGACTTTGCTTTCCTGTTTTTGATGCCCTTTCCGGTAGCGTTTGGACATAGCTCCAGCTGCAGAGTCAGGGACCATTCTGCTCTTCAGGCCCAATGGGACTTCGTAAATCTCCTCCCCAGGAGACAGAGCTTTCTTGAGATTTGGTCCAAGACACTGGAATGAACTTCTGCCTGAACTAAGGGCCATCAGAAACCTCACCACCTTCCACGCAAAGTGCAAGGTGCACATCAAAAAAGAAACTTACCAACGCAAACCACTCCACTGCACACAATCCTCCCCCCCGCGAGAGGATGGGAGAACAAACCACACGTAACAGATGTTAGTTACATAATGCACAACTGGAAGGTGTGCAGATACTACAGGGATAAGTGCGGTATAGTAGAATATAGAATAGGGTGAGGCATTGAAATCTTGCAAACAAGATTTCGCAAATAATCGATCCAGACTTTTCTCACCTGCTGGAGGTTGATTTGTTCCTTTTTCCCTGCAGGGGAGGAGTCACCTGAACCACGAGAAAGAAATGTTTGCCCAGGACCACCCCCAGCTGAGAACTCTGGAGGAGGTAGTGCAAAGAGTGAAGCCGACAGCTATTATAGGTAGAGTCATGGAAACGGGAGCTATGTCTCACTTGTCCAGTTCTTGGGGGGTTTCTTTCTTTGTTCCAGGGGCTCCTCTGTTGTCCAGTCCGACTCCCATGTCCTCCCTGCCTGCATTTTTTTCCTTTACTTCCCAACACGCCCCATCTCTTGAGGCTATGAAGCACAAGCTCCCTCCCTCCTTCTGTTGAATAGGGATCCCTTGGGAGCCAATTGGTGCTGCCCTTAATTGGCCACAGGGGGCACTCTTGAGTTAAGCAGAGTTCTGCTGCTCCTGGAGGCTATGTGTATATCCCTGGGGCCCTACCAAATTCCTGTTCCATTTTGGTCAATTTCACACTCATGGGATTTTAAAAATTGTAAATTTCAAGGTTTCGGCTATTTAAATCTGAAATGTCATGGTGCTGTAATTGTAGGGGTCCTGACCCAAAAAGGAGCTGTGGGGGATCGCAAAGCTTATTGTAGAGGGGGTTGCGGTATTGCCATACTTACTTCTGTGCTGCTGCTGGCGGTGGCGTTGCCTTCAGAGCTGGGCAGCTGGAGAGCGGTGGCTGCTGGCTGGTAGCCCAGCTCTGAAGGCAGAGCCATTGCCAGCAGAAGCGCAGTAGTAAGGATGGCCTGGTATGGTATTGCCACCCTTGCTTCTGCACTGCTGCCTTCAGAGCTGGGCCCTCAATCAGCAGCTGCCCCTCTCCGGCTGCCCTGCTCTGAAGACAGCAGCGCAGAAGTAAGGACGGCAATACCGCAACCCTCCCTGCAACTGCCTTTTGGATCAGAACCCCCACATTTGAGAAACGCTGGTCTCCCCCATCAAATCTGTATAGTATAGGGTAAAAAGCACACAAAAGACCAGATTTCACAGAGGAACACCAGATTTCATGACCGCAAATTTGGTAGGGCCCAATATATCCCCAATTGACCAGCAGAACAAGAGTCTGGTGCCAGGTCTCCTGAAGGATAGTGCTGAGCATAGCCAAAAAGCCAACCCAGACAAACACTTGGTTTGAGCTGTTTGCTGATCCTCTGCTCGGTGGAGGGCTTTATCCTGAAGGTGGTTTTGTCACTGTAAATCTGACTTGCACGGGGTCTCTGCAAAGGGGTGGCCTTCTCCCTCAGAGTCATACAGTTCAATTTACTGAGCACCAACAAGAGCTGAGGTTTAAGGAAACATGGGCCCAATCCATTGGAAGTCATAGAGTGAATCAGGAATTAACTGTTCACCTCTTAGGTGTAGCTGCCATCGCAGGAGCTTTCACGGAGAAGATTTTGAAGGACATGGCATCTTTCAATGACAGGCCCATCATATTCGCCCTAAGTAACCCCACGAGTAAAGCAGAGTGCACAGCCGAGCAGTGCTATCACCTAACAGAGGTAAACGTGCGACTGTCTCTCCCAGCACAGCAGCTGAGTGGACCAGCCAAAGAGACTTAACACACAGAGCAACCTCTCTATGTGCTACAGTGATCAGAGGGCTCTTTGGTGGGTCATGAATGTAACCTCCTGGCAGAGCCCCACTGATGTACAGCTCATGTCTAGTAAAATGGCAGCCTGCAGGGCTCTTGCAGTTGATCAGCCCCACGGGGGCAACTTTCGTTCATAAACTCTCAGGCCTAGTCTGCACTCCAGAATTAGGTCGACCCTAGCTACCCCGTTCAGAGAGCTGTGAAACATTTTGCACACTGTAGATGTAGAAAACATCTACACTGGCACAGCAGAGACATACCCTTAGTGTTAATGGTGGTGATTTGTTGAGGGGGGGCGTTCCTGATGCAGAGACCCTCCTTCCTTCCAGGGCCCAGCTACATAACCTTGCTGGGGTTGTAGCTTTTTATTAAGTGGAGAGGAGGGAGGCCCTGATCCCACCCCAAACTCCCTTCTCAAGCTGGTCCATCAGAGCTGTGTTCCTCAGTGAGCTCCTCAAATGCATGAGGACCCTAGCTCAGGTATTCATGGGAGGCAACATTGGGATTTGGATCAGGCAAGGGGAAAGAGAGTGGGTAAGGCACTGGACTGGAACTCAGGAGATCTGGATTCAAGTCTAGGGTCTACCTCAGCCTTTCTGGGGGGCCTTGGGTAAGTCATTTAGGCCCAGATCCTCAAAAATATTTAGACTCATAACTTCCATTGATTTCAGTGGAGGTTAAGCCTAAATACCTTTGAGGATCTGGGCCTAAATATCTCTGCACATCTCCTTCCCCTCTGTAAAATGAGAATATTTTCCTGCATCACAGGACACTGTGTTGATAGGAGCCATGTATGTATCTAGATAAATAGGTTAGAATGAGACATCTGGTACCAGGCCAAATGGAAACTAAATGCCACATGGCTCTTTCCCCTGGGCAAACAAACTCTATGTCAGTTTAAATAGAGTCAGATCCTAATGGTGGTGGAGCTGTTGCTGAATGATCAATGAATTTGCTATCACAGTCACTGTACTCCCAGAGCTGGGTTCTGGGATCCCCTCAATGGTAGACATTGCATCTCCAATATCTGTGTGTGTCTGTCTCTTTCAACAGGGCCGAGGCATATTTGCAAGTGGGAGTCCGTTCCCTAACGTAACCCTGGCCAGTGGACAGACCTTCTTCCCCGGCCAAGGAAATAATGCCTACGTGTTCCCTGGAGTGGCACTGGGAGTTATTGCCTGCGGGGTCCGGCATATCTCTGACGATATCTTCCTCACCACGGCAGAGGTTTCAAATCTATATTTAATTGATGCTTTTAAAAAATAAAAAAGCAGCTTCAATGAGACTTGTTGACCCCCCCAGGAGTCTAGTTAAGTCTTTGGCTAGGAACAGGCCCAGGGCAATGTGTATCATGTGAACTTCAACTCCTCAGCAAAAGGCTGCAGACTTTCCCAACACAGCAGGATGCTAGAGCTTCCATTGTGCCAACAGAAGTCCTCTGCATGAGCCAGTATTTGGTTCCCCTCTATGGAGGGAGCTGCGGGGGCAGGCTAGGGGACATGTCCCCTGGAGTCCTGGGTATTTTTTCTTACAGGCAAAAATAACAAATCCAAAATAAAACAAAAATCCCCTAAAGCCTTTGATCATATTTGAAACAGCTGAATTTATTCCATAGCCTTTCCCCTGCTGCAGGAGATGCCTGGCTCCCATCAGTGGAGGGAAAAGCAAGCAGCCAGGGTTCCCCGCCACGCCAGCACCTCTCACAAAGACATTTTTGCTACTTTGCATTTTCCTCAGCCTTTGTTGTAGGCTGTATTTTTAGAAAAATGTCTGTTCTCAGATGATAACATATAGCCAATGTGGCATGTTTGGGAGGCATGGCCAACTTTTTCTCAGAAATGGACTCACTTCTTTCAAAAATGGTAGCTAGTTGTACACAGGTTTTTTGCTGTAAGGGCTGCATTGTCAAGCAGGGAGAGGGATAGCACAGTGGTTTGACTGTTGCCCTGCTAAACCCAGGGTTGTGAATTCAATCCTTGAGGGGGCCATTTAGGGAAGTGGGGTAAAAATCTGTCCGGGGATTGGTCTTGCTTTGAACAGGGGGTTAGACTAGATGACTTTCTGAGGTCCCTTCCAACCTTGCTATTCTATGAAGCTCAGAATGAAATGTATGCAATTTTGGGTGAGTTTGCTTTTGATTACAAGGACTTCTCCCGGCTCTCGTAGCAACTGAAGTCTCAGCTACGCACTGCCTTGTTAAAGCCTTACGAGGGCGCATGCTGTACTTGATGGAGAACATCATCTATAACCTACCTTCTCTTCATTCTAGTCTATTGCTGAAGAGGTCACGGAGGAGCATCTTGCTGAAGGGAGACTCTATCCTCCCCTGAGTACCATCAGAGAGGTGTCCTTCAAAATTGCTGTTAAAGTAAGAATTCAAGTATTCTTGTGAAGTTTTTGTTTATATATAACCTCTCGTAACGTTGGCAAGGATTTTTCTCTTGTCCTCATCTTTCATGAGATTATGACTACCAGTATAACTGCACTGGCTATATTAGACCCAGAAACATGGGCGGTGGGTGACGCTTCCCCTTGGGGAGGCTAGCCCCCTGCCCCGCCTCTTCTGGCCAAAGCCCCGCCTCTTCCAGCCGTGGCCACACCTTCGCTCGCTGCTCTCAGCGCCCCCCCCCCCTTCTGCCCCATGACTTTCCACGGGATAGAGTAGATCAGGGGTAGGCAACCTATGGCACCGATGCCAAAGGCGGCATGCGAGCTGATTTTCAGCAGCACTCACACTGCCCGGGTCCTGGCCACCTGTCCGGGGGCTCTGCATTTTAATTTAGTTTTAAATGAAGCTTCTTAAACATTTTAAAAACCTTATTTACTTTACATACAACAATAGTTTAGTTCTGTATTATAGACTTATAGAAAGAGACCTTCTAAAAACATTAAAATTATTACTGGCACGCAAAACCTTAAATTAGATTGAATAAATGAAGACTCCGCACAGCACTTCTGAATGGTTGCCGATCCCTGGAGTAGATCATTCAGGTTTATCAGAGCTGATTCAGTGCCATGGGCCAATCACAATTCCAGGTAGCCCCACACTGTGTAACTCCCAGTTGGCTCCCAATGTGTCTGACATTAATTCCAAATTAGCCTCCGTCACACATCAGTGAAGCCTCCTTGTCCATTTCAAATTACTGACATTGTAAATACTGAATCAGGATGTTGAGGTGAAGAGTCTTAGTAATGGTAAGAAAATGAATCCCGTGTGGTTTAAAGCTCCATGCTCTGTTTCTTGTCCTAAGTTGTGTGGCTTTCTTGTGTGGTGTGAGCAAAGCAATAGTACTCACAAACTCCTGAGTTTCATCCCAGATTTTCTAGCGGTTCTTTCTGTATTTGGGGAAATGGTTGAGACCCAAATGTTAAAAGTGGCCCAGCTTCAGGTGCAGGGGCGGCTCTAGGCATTTTGCCGCCCCAAGCAGGGCAGGCAGGCCTGCCTGCCGCCCTTGCGGTGCCGGCAGAGCATCCCCCGCGGCTTGCCTCCCCAAGCACGCACTTGGCGTGCTGGGGCCTGGAGCTGCCCCTGTTCAGGTGCACGTAGCTAGATTTTCAGAGTTGTAGATCATCTCTAACTGCACTTAGTCAGTGGGAGCTTAGAGTGATCAACACCTTGGCAAATCAGGGCCAACGTTTGCAGACTTTGGGGGCCTGATCGAGTGATGCCTGAAGTAAGTTGGAATCTTTCCATTGATTTCAGTGAGCTTATGGTCAGACTTCGGGCATCTAAACTTGGGCACCTAAATAAGTGACCTGATTTGCAGAGGTGCTGAGCACCCAGGGCATGTTCCATCATCCTTAATAGGAGCTGCAAGTGTTCCATGAAGAGTCAAAGCCAGTGATTAAATATGGATTTAGGGGTAGATGTAGACACCCATGGTTGAATAACTTGGCCTTAGTGTCTATAGTATACCCAACTTAGAGACCACTTCTGAAAATTTACCTCATGCCTCAGTTTCACCTTTTCTGACTATGGAGATGTTAATACTTAGCTGCCCCCAGAGGTGTCTTGAGAATCTGGCAGTCTGTAAAGTGCTATATACACCTGATAAGTAATAGATTTTTGAAAATGAAGCAGGAAATACCACTCACTTTCCATGCAAAACATACAGCAGCACATCTTGCTTCACAGACTAGTGGTGCAGCCTCTAGCACAGAAGTCTTGGCTGATCTTGAACAGTTAGTCCTCTCTTCTGCATTTTAGTGCAACTCAGATAATGAAATCTCCCTCCTCCTGGGTAGGTATTCCAGGGTGCAACTCGCCACCATCCAGTGCACTGTCTTTTGGGAAGTTTTGGCAATGCATGAGGGGAAAGAAATGAGTCATACAGGGGTGACTGGGAGCAAGGGGACAACGTCCCAACATGCATCTTTCTCCCTCCTGTAATGTCATCCTTATCCCATAATTTCTGCCCAAAAACCCACGAACCTACGTGGCCCTCCTTGCTCTCCACCATCTCTGACAGAAGCATGGAACCCGCACAGTTCTGCACTATTGTCGTGAGTGTTCCAAGCACCAGACACACAATTCGCCGGTATTTGCAGAACCTCAGAAAGAACCAGATCAGCAGGGAACACAATGATTTCATGGAGGGCAGATTTCATGGGATATAGTGAAAACCAATGCAAGGTTGTTGGTGGCATTCACAGAGCAGCTGCAGACAGTGAAGCACCACTTCTGGGCCCAACAAACAAGCACTAACAGGTGGGATCACATCATAAGGTAGGTTTGGGATGACGAGCAGTCGCTGCAGAACTTTTCGATGTGCAAGGAGGGCCACATTCCTGGCTCTATGTGCCAAGCTTGCCACAGCCTTCCATCGCAGGGACACCAGAATGAGAGCTGCACTGAAGTGGAAAAACCAGTGGCAACTGCCCTGTGAAAACTTCCAATGTCCAATTGCCACCGATTAACAGGAAATCATTTTGGAGTTGGAAAATCCACGATGGGTGCCACTGTCATGCATTTATGTCCATTTTGGCGACACACATACAGCAACCTTGGCTCTCATAGGTCAGTGTATGTGAAGCTGTGGTTGGCCTTACTGACCCCCAGTGTGGAGTAGCAGCGGTAGGGATACAGCTCCTGATGCCACGTGGAATGTTGAAGGGGTTGTGTGTAGGGAGGTGCTCTAGTGGAGTTCTCCATAGACGGCAAAGGGAGTGGCTGTTGAATCTGTAGGTCCACAAGAGGCTGCAGCATCTGAGTTTGCTGCCAGAGAAGTCCCATTATGTCCTGGTGCATCTCCCGCTCCTTTCCGTGCTGGGATTCTTGGACCTATCTCCTGTCCATTCTTTCCATGTCCATACAGCCTGCAGTATTCACCCTTCAGGCCCTCTGTTCACGGTCTGATGCAGCACTGGCTTGCCGGATCTTGCTGAACATGTCACCCTAAGTCCTCTTCTTTCTCCTCCATATCTGGCTCAGGCATCCTGTGGGTATGGAGGGGAAACACCTCAAGCTACCCCTAACACACACCCACCCACACACACACACATACACAGGTTGTTAGAATAGTCACAACAGAAAGCAAAAATTAAGTTCAGAACTCCCTTCCCTTGTTTCCCTAAATTTTTACAAAGACATGCTTGTTGTCATTTCTGCTTTGTAGTGCTTATGCACGGCACCATTCACAGCACCAGCCATGTGAGCATGGCCTCCCCAGGGGCGAGAGAAATAAGAAGGGAATTGCTTGAAGGAATGAGTATAGGACAGTGCCACTGAATACTGGCACCAATTTCCACAGGCGGTGGTGAGCTTAGCTGATATCTCACTCCTGAGGGTAACAAATGCATGGACAGCCCAGCTGCTGTCGGTGTCCTGAAGTTGCCTGGGCCTGTATGCCGCTAGCCTGTTGACGGCAATGGTGCTTCCTGAAGTCATCACCAACTGGTGTGGGAAAATGTTCTGCTGGGGAGGAAGACCTAAGGCTGCCATCCCTAGAAACCTTCGGGAGAGGATTGCAGGGTACCAACATGAACGTTTCATTGAGATCTCTCAGGCGGATTCAAGGGGCATCCCTGTGTACATGAACAAACCTCTCCACAAACCCCCACTCCCCCGCCTAACTTACAGGGGAATGAAGAGCAGCTAACACCTGTCCTTGTTGTGCCACTACCTCTTCTAGGACGAGTAAACTAATGAAAAGTCAATAGCTGTGGCCTGTTACATTGGGGGACATCATGGTACTGGGAAATACATTTACACTCTTACCCAAAGAATCCTGTGGCACCTTATAGACTAACAGACGTTTTGCAGCATGAGCTTTCGTGGGTGAATACCCACTTCTTCAGATGCAAGTCTGTTAGTCTATAAGGTGCCACAGGATTCTTTGCTGCTTTTACAGAACCAGACTAACACGGCTACCCCTCTGATACTTGACACTCTTACCCAAGGTTCCTTCCCCTGCACTGGGCTCACTGATGGTCAGCTGCTGGCACTGACTTGACTGTGGTGGAGTCTCAAACAGGTCCTGGCTCGCAACATAGCTGGAATCCCGGTTGCATGTCCCCTAGTCTCCTTCACTCCTCCTCCTGGCTGTGCATGCCATGAGTCTTAGGCTCCTCAGAGGTATCCATGGGCTGCTGGTTGGGTTTTCACCAAATACGGCATGTAGCTCTTTGGAAAAGCAGCATGTCTGCGGCTGGGCGTTGGATCGATTGTTGGCCTCCCTGGCCTTCTGATAGGCCTGCCACATTTCCGTTGCTTTCTCGTGGCTCTGCTGCTGATCCGTCACACCCCTTCTCTTGAGTCCTCTGTGTAAGCTGCTCGTAGCTGTCCACATTTCTACGGCTTGTCCATAGCTATGCCTGCACAGGCTCTTCTCCCCACAGGCTCAGGAGAGCCAAGATCTCCCATCTACTTCAGGCCAGAGCGAGTCTGGAGCATGTAGCCCGCCTGGTCACCCAGGCAGTTTCACACAACAGTGGAGAGCTGCTAGGTGTGCTTGTTAAACTGGACAATCAGAAAATGGCATTTCAAAAATTTGCAGGGTTTTATGGTGGCGGGGGCAGGGGAGGGAGGGGCCTTCCAGTCTCTGTGACCTCTGGGCAGTGGAGTTCACAACTGTAACCACAGCACTCAGTGTCAGGCATTGTGGGATGACTGCTGGAGGACTGCTAGAGCCGATATAGATAATGTGGTGTCTACACTTGCACTGTGTCAACCTCAATACATCAACCCTGGCTCAACACCACTCGGGGAGATGGGGTTACCGTGTCTCCGTAAGGGGGCCCCATCGGTGTGAGACAAATTAAAGTATAGATACAGGCACAACTAGGTCAACGCAGGGTGGCTTACGTCAACCGAACTTCATAGTGTAGACCAAGTCTTGGGGAGAAATAGCATTAGGGATTGAGTTATTCATTATTGTTTTGGTTTTTTTTTCTTTGCAGGTTGTTGACTATGCCTACAAACATAATCTGGCTTCCTGGTACCCAGAACCAGAAGACAAGGAAGCCTTTGTCAAAGCCCTCATGTATAGCACTGACTATGAGTCATTTGCTATCGATAACTACAGGTGGCCACAAGCAGCCATGCACATTCAAGATGTATAATTTTTTTAAAACTCTGATCCTTAATATTCCCTGGTTGTTACCATCATTGCCAATCTTCAGGCTTGCAAAATTGTATTGTATCTGGAAACAAGCACTTTCTTACTTGCAGCTGCCTTTTTACTTTGTAAGTACCTGACTAGGGAAAAGGCCAGAGCCAACATGTGTGGTGACAGAGACATATATGTCTAAAGGCTTACCCCAAGAAGTCCTGCACTGCAGTTTCCACCTTCTTGCAAAGCACTCCTGTGACCTTGCATAAACAGTATTCTCATCTAAACAAATTGTCTCACTTCTGTATCAAAAGAATGAATTGTAAGGTAGCAAAGTACACAGGAAACATAGCTCCCAAGGAACTGGCTTGGGTCCTCTCCTCTACAAAGCGATGGTGGTAGAGGCCAAAACTGTCATTGACGTTTCATTTCTTTGATACACAGAGCGCAGCAGTGATTTTTTTAGTAATCAAAAAGAATTGCAATCAAAGGCACTGCGGCATCACTACTGTTTTGGTGCTCTAGTCTCCTTTCAGTGACACTAGCGGAAATCAGAAGTCGCTGCACTGGAGCCAATGGAGTTTGCTGTAAATTTAGGAAGACCTTTCAAAAATCTTCCACGTTGAGTGTCTAATATCCTGGGACCAACATGGCTACAACAACACTGCATATGTCCTTTAACAATCAGTTTAAATGTATTAGTGAGGAGTATCCTTTCCCTATTGATTCCTCTAAAAGGGAATAATATCAGCCCAACCTGAAGATGTTTTTAAAGAGATGATAATTTGAAGTTCCAAGTATGTCCTTTGCAGTGTTGTTGTAGCCATTTTGATCCAAGGATATTGGCACGCCAAGGTGCGTAAGATAATATCTTGTATTGGACCAACTTCTGTGGTGAAAGAGACAAACTTTTGAGCTACATAGAGCTCTTCTTCAGGTCTGGAAACGGTACTCAGAGTGTCACAGCTATATACAAGATGGGCATATGGTTGGTTTCATGGTGCATTTGTCCAGAAATTCTTCCTCATTTTTTGTCCTATGACTGAGAGGTGTTAATGGGGCCACTTCACCTTGAATGGTCTTTTAAAATATGTGTTAACTACTTACGTTAAACAATCTGTTCCACCATGTGTTTAGCTGTGACACTCTGCTGTCCCACACCTGAAGAACAGCTCTATGTAGCTCAAAAGCTTGTCTCTTTCACCAACAGACATTGGTCCAATAATATATTACTTCACCGCCCTTGTGTAAGTTTGTTCTGTTTATTTAAAGCCTTATTCTATTGGTTCACATCATCAAATGTCTGTAACCTATATAACTACAATCAAGATCCTACACTCCAAAGATTTAAGAGTATTTGATTTTCCTAACACATTCTCCTTACCTGGCTCCAATATGGCCAAGAAAGGTCTCAGGGAATAGTAATAGGGTTTTTTTTTTACTTAACATAAACCAGCACCCAAAGCATCATAACCAATAAATCAAGTTTATGTTTCTGCTGCTGGGTTAAATACAGGCTTTAACCATACAAGTCTTGCCTCATCAAATCTGACTGCCAATGCAAAGGGATGGACATCTGTTTATTTTCAGACTAGCCCACAAAAAAGGAAAACAGAATCTGATCTATTTTAAAATGTTATTAATTGATGCATAAACAAAAAGTCTTAGCTCATGGTTGGCTGAAAACGGACTCATCACATAATGAAATTCAGCATGACCGTATCAAAAGTCAGCAATGCTGACATGTGCAACGCTGATGAACCAGTTAGATCACATCTGATGCATCCCCATTGATATCACAGCAGTCAAATAGTTTCCTCTGAACTGCTACAACCAGTTCAGCAATGTAAATGTTTGTTTCCTGATTAGCTGAGACCTCTAACTTCTTTTCTCAATTAAATATCAGTTAAAATGAAAACTGGCAACATATCTGACATGTAAAGCCAAAACTGAGAGCTTTCTAGTTGCTTTAAGGTCCCAGTCACGCAAGGCTTTACGTACAGACTTAACTTTACACACTGAGTAGTCCCACTCGCATCAATGGGATCAATTACTCACGGTGGGTACAGTTAAGTGTGTGTGTAAGTCTTTGCAGGATCAGGGCCTAAGCCATTCGGACTGTCTGACTCTACATTGAGTCCGTTGACTTCACGTTTCAGCAAGCAGTGAGATTTACTGTGCTTCTCAGGGTTTAACCTTAGGTTCTCCTCAGTCAGTATTTGGTTCAATAAAAGCTTTACTTTCAGCTCCAGTGACGTAGAAATGGGCATGCACCAGAATCCGAGCTGATCACCCCCAAATTTTGGAGGAAAACATTCAGCGTCCCACCTGGACAGAGCGTGGAGGTTGTATCCGTCTCTAAACAAGAGTCGGTATCTGAACTGAAATCACTAATGATTTTTCTCCCTTACTTCGAGCTATTTGCATACCTTGCATGAATGCCTACAATCTGTGAGGAACATTCCAAACACCGCAGGTGGCATGCTCCCACCCCACTCTGCTCATGAGCTAACATAAACAAACATTTTGAATTCAGTCAGTGACTAAAGCAGCAGGAGAAGAAAGCACTCCCAAAACAACGCACACTTCCAGCCCAAAACACCTTCTGGAGTTTGTCATTGTCTGTATTCTCCCCTCCAGTCATCAGGTGCTATAATGACAGGTTAATCTCAATATTATTCTGCTTTTCCATGTACAGGTCCAATGGAACCCTTTCATTGTTACTTTGTCCATAAAACTGTGTTAAACTGCCTCAGTAATTCTTAGCATTACTTTATGAAGACCTCAGACAAGCTGAATGTGCTGGCCATTTTATTAGAGAGCATTAAACAGCTCCTGTAAGTGATTGTACATGCAGTGCTTTTGTAATGCCGTGACAGCTTTCTGTACTGTGTATGTTTCATTTGTATAATCAATTAAAGCTTACTTAAAAAGTGCAACACCATCCCTTCTTTTAAAAACCACGTATGCAAATGGTTTCTGAAGAGTATTTTAAATTCACTGCATGTGACGTACTAGACGTGTGTCAGTGAGAGCCAGGCATGCAGACTACACCTGAAAATGGAAGCCAATGTGGTGTTGCCTGCCCTCTTGGGCACCAATCCAGCAGAGCAGGTGAGGGTTCCCATTAATGTCAATGGGACTGCTCACGTGTTCAGTTTCTTTGCTTAGTCAGGACTGAACCTGTGCATTAGGGGCATTGTGCTGTTGGAGCACCCATCTTTCAGGCAGCAAGCCATGAGCCTCACAACATCTCACTGTAGAGAGAAATAAATTCCAAAACAGAACACGCCAGCCACTTCTCCACCTGTGGGGAGCATGAGAGAAACAGGTGACAGATGGGTAGTCACAGCGGTTAATGCACTACTGCATAGTGCTCAGTGATGAGCACGGGCTAAGAACCTGTCTAGAACAGAACAATTGTGACCATTATGTATCCCATGGCACCTTAAGGCTGTTAGTCCTGCAGCCCTGCCCACCTACATGCCTCACTGCAGCTTCAACTGGATAGGGTACTCTTCAGTGCTTGTCCCAGCCTGCTATGCAGCACTGCTATTCACTGTCCAAGAGCCCCTGCAGTCCCAAAGGAGGCCTGCGTTGGGTCTCTCTTATTTACCTCACCAGGCTGTTGACGGCCTTAGCTAACTGATTGCACAGATTGCTAAAGTGAGTTAGTTGAGGTAGGGACAGTGTCTTCTCTAAGCATTTCTGCGGCATCTAGTACAATGAGGACTTGTGTAGGACTGCTGGGAACTAGTGCAGTATAACTATTCAACAATAATACAGTTCCCGTGTACAGAAACAATCTCTGTCCCTGCTCATGTTCGGGGACCGTCTGTTCAGACAGCAGAACGGTGTAGCTGTTCTACTGGGGGGAGGGCCTACAGCTGTCAGTAACAGACCAGTTATTGCCCCCTATCAAAGGTGAGTTTTGGGAAGGGGAAGAGGATCTAGAAGTAAGGCCCCCAATGCTATAGCCCTTGCAAAACGCCTGATGAGCTCAACGAGCTTTGCAGGAATACTGCAGGATCAGGCTTTAAATCTCAAGGGCTTTAGCAATAGTGAGAGAGAGCACTGCTGCTCTCTGGAGTGCGAGTCAGGGCAGGCGTCTGACTGTTTGGACAATTTGTATTCTCTTGGGTTCTGTAGCAAATTGGCAGTATTGGTTGATCTCTTGCCTAATTAGCACATTTCTCTCCTTGCCTCCATGGCTGTGATCCAGCTCTTGGCTAGTCTCCACTAAAGTATCTCAGCCTTTAAACACGTCCAATTCCAATTCAGCAGTTCCAGCTGGACAAGTGCCTGAAGAGCAGAGGACTCAGTTGCAGCGCTTGCATTCAAAATGAAGCTTAAGGGCTTAGGATTTTCCAAAAAGCCTGCTTGAGCTAGTATTTCAGCGGAGCGCCCACAGGGCTCCTCACACCCAAGCACCACACTGTAGCACATCGAAGGGGTGAAGGAGTTCATCTGGAAATACTTATTCCACTTAGTACCCCCACTATTTGTGGGACAGCAGGCAGGATCTGTAACAGAACTTCCTTTCCGAATGCCTCTTGCCATCAGACTCCACAACAGAGATTAATGTTTACCGGCATCAACGGTCAATGATTAGGTGAATTGAATGGCTTGAAGAGTGACAGCCCTGGTGAGTGAAGTTGTGGACAGCCAAATAGAGGATGCCATGGACAGTGGCAGTGCAAGCTGCCTTACCTTCAAGGCCTGCCCTCGGACCAGGAAGTCAGATTAGGTCAGTCTCCATGCTGATTCAGTTCTTCATCTTTGCTGTGATTGCTAAGAAGGGTGTTAAATAGTGGTAGCTGTCCCCTAGATACTGGACCAAGAACACCAATTCCTTTCCTACAGGGCACTAAATGGTGATCAGAGGAGTAGCAATTGCTGATCACTCAATGACAACTTGACAGGGTAACAATCTCCTACACCCCATGCTGTCTTCTTTCTGCCCCTCCAGATCTTACCATCAGTTCAGCTAACCTACAGATCTGGTACCAAAGCAAGGAAATTACTCCTTTGGAATTTTGTTTAATTCAACATAATTCTCATAAAAACCTAAGTCCGAAAGCAACAATCTTTAGAGCAATTTTCACTGAGCTCTGAGACATAGCTCACCACATTCGGAAGGGGGGGGGGAAATCCCCACGAAGAAAACAAAAATAGGGTGAAAACTTGCTTCAAACCATTAACCGGGATCCTGGAACGTATCTAGACTCTGACCACACATGGGATTCCCCGCAGTTGGTCGTGCGCCTCTTACACTGGAAACAGCGTCGATATCTCTCGCACTGATCAAGTAGCATGAGCTTGTCCCCGGCACTAAAGGTAAAGAGAAATGTGTTAAATGTTATTGACTAAGGGAAAACAGAGAAATTCAGCCTCATCCCCACTGCAGTCAATGGGAATTATACCTGCTAATGTCAGAGTTATACCTGACTCTGTGGCTGGGTCACGGATCACACAGAGCCCTCCTATACAATACAGTTGGAGAGTAAAGTTTGCAGCTATCCATATAGAGGCTGAGAAAGGCAGGATCTGGGCCCTTCAATGGAAGTAAGCCAGTGTAGAAAGCATCAGTGCAGTACACAGCTGACTGCTGCCAGTCTGGTTGCTTGGGAGGTGGCATGAGAGAAAGGCCAGACTAAGCTGGACTTTGGAGCCCACCTGTTGGTAAATCTAGAGAGCCCTTTAGACGCAATCCACCTCTGGCTTATATTACCAATGTATAGGGTGCTCAAGAGGTGCCCCTCTGTGAGTGAGCAGTGGCTGATCAGCTGTTCTGATACAAGGTTCCCAATGCACAAGGCAGAGCAGAGCCCACCCACAAGAGGTGGACGCAGGAGACCTACTAACTCAAAGGCACCTCTAAGGCCATTTATACATCATCTATGGCAAATAACAAAACACCTAATGTACTTAGTTTGTGTTGGTCTTTTTCAAATGAAGATTGCTGGCTCCCGTCAGCGAGTCCTTAAAACAGACCTGGTAAACAAAGGGATCTCTCTATGCACTAGCCACGCAGCAGGAGGTATCACCCTCTCTGTATTGCATTAGAAGGCTAGCAGTGTCCAGCCATGTCAGAGAGCTGACTGGCTGTGTGATGCTAAGTGCTTTATAACTTGGCATTAAGACATTCCACCTGGGCTGTGGTAATGGCGCACTAAACCACAATCTGAAGTGCCTAGATATTCCTGCTATTAGGCTCTTTACACTATTATTCATTTTTCAGAAATCTTTTTAAATCCACCTTGTTTGGCATTTTATGCAGTGAAGAGTCCCACCTCTGGAAAACCAGAGTAGACAGGTGAGAAGATAGGAAGGGAACCTATGTATATCAAAGTGCCTAGGTATCCCACTAGGATTTTAACCTTAAGCAGGCTTGGACAGATGTTACTGAAGGATTAACCTGAAGACAAGAGGTTTAACACAGGTAACATTGAGGGCATAAGCTGACAACATGTATTTTAGGCCTGTGGTTCTCAAGCAGAGGTATGCATACCCCTGGGGGTACACAGAGGTCTTCCACGGGATACATCAACTCATCTAGATATTTGCCTAGTTTTACAATAGACTACATAAAAAGCACTGGCAAAGTCAGTACTAACTAAAATTTCATACAGACAATTCTTGTTATACTGCTCTATATACGATACTCTGAAATGCAAGTACAATATTTATATTCCAATTGATTTATTTTACAATTCTATAATGAGAAAGTCAGCAATTTTTCATTAATGGTATGCCGTGACACTTTTGTATTTTTATGTCAGATTTTGTAGCAAGTAGTTTTTAAGTGAGGTGTAACTTGGGGGGTAAGACAAATCAGACTCCTGAAAGGAGTACAGTAGTCTGGAAAGGTTGAGAACCACTGTTTTAGGCCATAATTTGACCTGCAGAGCCTTGGTGATAATACACAGGATGGAAAAGTCCCAGCTTGATTGTCAGAGCCCTCAGTGAGTTTCCAGGGCTGCCCGTTTGAAATAACATCTTTTTACTTGAGCAAGTGTGATCCAGAAATCAGTGAGAAACAGTGTATATGGAGCCACTTGAATTGCACTTTAAAACTCGATTCTTTTGGCTAGCCTTCCACTAACTGTCATCTCCTGCTTTCTTGCCATCCACCCAAACAGAAGACAGACAGTATAGAATGTCAGGACAAATCCGCAATAAAAATCCTGGAAGTGAAAAATGCCAATCCCGTGATTCTGTTCAAGCTGAGTATACATGCAAACGTTTTCTTGCCCAAAGTCCGATTGGCAGTGACTTTGGGTGGGGGGTGGGGAGTTTCGCCTTCCTCTGCAGTGTGGGGCACAAGTCACTTGCCAGGATTAACTGGGTATATTTCACTTAATCAAGTCCCTGCCATTGCGGGGGCCTAGGGCCCTTGTGCACCTTGGCCCCTCCTGTTCTCTGCCTAAGGCCACATAACAGTTTAGTCTCCTGTGGGCTGTGATACTTTGGTCTGATTTTGGTTGCTGGGTTTAGTGTGCAGGTGCAGGGTGGTGTTACATAAAAACACAGGAACGGCCATACTGGGTCAGACCAAAGGTCCTTCTACCCAGTATCCTGTCTTCCGACAGTGGCCAATGCCAGGTGCCCCAGAGGGAATGAACAGAACAGGTTAATCATCAAGTTCTCTCTCCTGTCGCCCAGGCCCAGCTGCTGGTGTTGGTGGCCTGTGATAAACAGGAGGTTTAATGAACCCCCTCTGGCCTTAAACTCTATGACTAGGTGCCTATTTGTATCTCTAGGCACCTGAGTACCTTTAGAAATCTGGTCCTTACATCCATTAGCTTGGAGATCATGGTGGACTCAAACTTCTTACATGGTCCAGCTACTACAGTGGGAGAAAGGCCTGTACTGCATTAATATGGTTTTGCTTCTAACCCATTCTAGCATGAAGCAGTACTGAGATCAGTTAGGGGGTTGCCACTTCCCCGTGCACTGAAGGCAAAGCACTGCAGCAGGTATGGCTGGCGAAAGGATGGGCAAGGGGAAATCCCCTCAGCGTTTGGGAATCTTACCGCTCAAATAGCTTCTCTTCAACTTCCTTCAGCCTTTTCATTCCTGCGCTTTTTTGCCAGTCGTCCTGCATTGCTAAATTCATCTGGAATATTTTCTCAAACTGCGCTCCCCTGTCTGCAATCCACCTGAAACATTATTTAAAAAGTCTCTCCTATGATTCATGGATGAATCTACCTCCCACTCCCCTACTTTGTCAGTTTGTCCCTGGGTTTCTTTAACCACAGCTCCAGCGTGGTGGGCTGTCTAACATGACTCCCTCTCCCTGCCAGCCACAGAGCTGCTGGAGGCTGTGACAAAGTTAATGACTTTCACGTGGACTGAGAGCACTAACTGAGCCAGAAACCCTGTGGTGCTTAGAAACCCCACACAGCCTTGGGCAGATCTGGCTGCTCTTGGCAGAGCCTATGAAGGCCACCAGCTCAGCTGAGAAGATTAACTACAAATTCAGGCGCTTGTCTGAAATGTTCAGCCAGAAATGGGCCCAATCCACAAAGTTCAGCTCTGTTAATCCCAGCAGAAGTTAATCCCAGCAGAAGGCTCCAAGTCTCTCCACTTAGACCTGATCCAGCAAAGCACTTAAGCACAGGCTTAATTTTAAGCATGTGAATAGTTCCCACTGAAGACAGTAGGACTACACATATGCTTATCTTTAAGCCTGTGCCTAAATGCTTTGCTAGACGTGGGCCTTAAAGAGGAGAAAATGCACCTCAGAGCCCTGTGCGGCAATTTCATTATTGCTGTTGAGTTCTCTCAAGGCTTCATTTGAAATGGTGTACTGGATTGAGCTGCAGGCTTACTCTCTCTTGGCTCTCTGCAGCATATCAGCTTCTCTCCTCTGCTCCACCAGCTGATTGAGGATAGCTGTCCTCTTCCGCTCGGCTGAGGCGTGCAGCTGGTGCTTGTAGAACTCCTGCGCTCGCTTCCTTTTTTCTGCAAGCTTCTCATTGGTCATATCACTCTTCCCAAAGATGAGATCTGCTGAGTCAGGCTCACAGACCGGCAACTGTATCGGCTTCAACTTTATCTGTATTAGGTTGATATGAAGATTTTACCATGATGGAACTAACCTCATGCATGGCTCTGAAAACTTTGAATGACAGAAGCTAGGGATGGGAAAAGACCTATTAAATCAGCTAATCCACTTTCTCAATTCTGGATTTAAATGCCACACCCAGTGAGGATTCTACCACTTCCCTTGATTATTTTATAGTTCAGTGTCAGGAAGCATTTTTTATTGATATTCAAGTCCATATTTTTCCTTATTAAATATCACCTTATAGAGGAGACAGCATGATGTAGTACAGGGGTCGGCAACCTATGGCACGCGTGCCAAAGATGTCACGCGAGCCAATTTTTAATGGCATGCTGGGGCCTGCCGGGACTCCAGTATGCCATTAAAAATCCTGCCTGGCGCGGCAAGCCGCCAGCCCCTCTCCTGCCTTCTCCCCCTTCCCCTGGAGCCCTGCCACCGTGCGCGCAGCGCTCTGGGGGACGGGGCTGCGCACTCCCACAGAGCAGCGTTTGGCTCCATGGGGAGGGAAAGATGCTCCCCGCTCATCCAGAGCCTTGCCGCCGCGCGCGCAGCGCTCTGAGTGGCAGGGTGGGGCTGCGCACGCGGCGGTAAGGCTCCGGATGAGCAGGGAGCCTCATGGTAAGAGGTCCGGGGCTGGAAGGGGTTGGATAAGGGGTGGGGGCAGTCAGGGGACAGGGAGCAGGGTGGGTTGGATGGGGGCTGGGATCCCGGGAGGGTGGTTAGGGGCGGGGGTCTCTGGAGGGGGCAGTCAGGGAGCAGGGGGGGTTGGATGGGGCATGGGAGTCCCAGGGTCTGTTAGGGTGAGGGGGGTGGATAGGGGTCAGGGCAGTCAAGGGACAGGGAGCAAGGAGGGTCCTGGGGGGGCAGTTAGGGTGGAGGGGGTCTCTGGAGGGGGTGGTCAGGGGACAAGGAGCTGTGGGGGGTTGGATGAATCAGGAGTTCTGGGAGGGGCTGTCAGGAGGTAGGGGTGTGGAGAGGAGTTGGGGCAGGCAGGGAGCGGCGGGGGTTGTATGGGTCCAGAGTTCTGGGGGTCCTGTCTGGGGGTGGGGAGCGGTTGGATGGGGCATGGGAGTCCAGGGGGTTCTGTCTGGGTGCAGGGGTGTGGATAAGGGTTGGGGCAGTCAGGGGACAGGTAGGGTCCTAGGGGGGCAGTTAGGGGACACGGGGCAGGGAGGCTTAGATAGGGGTGGGGTCCCAGGAGGGGGTAGTTGGGACAAGGAGCAGGGGGGGTTGGGGGTTTTGGGGGGGAGCAGTCACCCAGTCCTCTGCCCTGAGCCCTGACCCCTCCCCACACACACAGCCCTCTGCCCTGAGCCCTGCACCCCCACACACACCCCAGGCCCCTGCCCTGAGCCCTGTACCACCCAGCCCTCTGTTGACTCCTTCACCCCCCCCCATGACCCCAACCCTGACTCTGGCACCCCCACACATACCCAGCCCCGCCTCTGCCCTGACACCTGCATCCCCTCACATGCCCCCAGCCCTCACTCTGCACCCCCACCACATCCCCAGCCCCCCACGTCCCATGCACCCCGCACATCCCCACCCCCACCCTGAGCACCAAACGGGAGCTCCTGCACCCCCACCCCCCACATTCCCACCTGCACCCCTCACACCAAATGGGAGCTGCCCAGGTACGTGCCCCACACCCAAACCTCCTGCCCCAACCCTGAGCCCCCTCCCTCAATCTAGCTCCTGGGCAGACCCTTCACCCCCAGCCCTGTGCTCAGTGCCCTCCCACCCTCAGCTCAATGCAGAGAGAGGAAGAGAATGGACCAGAACCAGGGAGAAGGTAGGTACCCACTGTATGTGGGCAGGGCCGGGACCCCAGACTGTCAGCGGGCTGAGCGGGTCCGGCAGCCGGGATCCCGGCTGGCAGGAGCCGGCGGATGGAACCCCTGAGCGGCAGTGGGCTGAGCTGCTCAGCCCACTGCTGGTCTGGAGTCCCGGCCGCCTGCCCTGCACGGCCCGCTGCTGGTCTGGGGTTCTGGCTGCCGGATCCTTCCCAGCTGGGGTCCTGGCCACAGGTCCCACTCAGCCCGCTGCTGGCCTAGGTGAACAGAACCCCAGACCAGCAGCGGGCTGAGCGGGCCGGCGGCATAAGATCAACATTTTAATTTAATTTTAAATGAAGCTTCTTAAACATTTTTCAAAACCTTGTTTATTTTACAATACAACACTAGTTTAGTTATATAATATAGACTTGTAGAGAGAGACCTTCTAAAAAACATTAAAATGTATTACCGGCACGTGAAACCTTAAATTAGAGTGAATAAATGAAGACTCGGCACACCACTTCTGAAAGGTTGCCGACCCCTGATGTAGTGGATAAGGCACGGGACTGGGAATCAGGACACTATGCCACTGACCTGTTCTGTGACCTTGGGCAAATCCCTTCACCTCTCTGTGCCTCTGTTTCCCCTCCTGCCCTTTGTGTGTTTTGTCCATTTAGTCTGTAAGATTTTCAGGGCAGGGACTGAATGCTACCTAAGCTCTTGAAATCTAGTGGCAATTTCATTCAAAATTTCTCAAAAAATTCCATGATGACTTTGTATAGCTCTACTCAATCCAAACAGATACCTCTAGATAACTAGTTTGAGGGGGGACGGGCTATTTTCTCAGCCAGCAATAGAAACATTGTAAACTGTGCCTCATTTTAGGTGTTAAATAGACTCACCATCTTAACAGCTTTAAAATACTGGCTATAGTGATAATTCTTAAAACTTCGGAAGATCTTATTATGGCTTAGATCATTATAGAGTTTTTTAATATGTCACTTCAGACATGGTATATTTCCACCTTTCTCCACAACTTGCTGAGAAACATTCCAGTTTTTAAAGACACATCTCTTAGCCACATAATAGGTAGGAAAGTTATTAAACATAGTATTTTTTTCCATTTAAAAAACTTTGTCACTATCAGGTCAGTGGCCCTGGCCTGGTGAGCGACACATAATTATTAATCACAAGTTTTTACCTGTGTATCCAAGGCCCTCTTATAGCACTGCATTTCTTCCATCTTGCCCTTCAGATATTTAGCTCTTTGGGCAGCTAGCCTAGAAATAAAAATACAAAAGAGACAAAAGAGTTTTACTGAGATGATATTTCCAAGAAATAAGTGTGCAGGATTCATCCAGGCATGGCCTGTGAAATACAGACCCGCCAATAGTACATCTGAGTTCACAACACTTAGCTACTGGGTTTAGCCCATGATTCTCTCCCTTACCAAGATGGCTCTGCTCCCTCAAAAATTATTATAACAATAATTATTAATGATGATGACTTCCATGATAGAGTAAGACAACTTATGACACTGAGCTTCAGCTGTGTGCATCACCCTGGCTTACATGTGATAATATAGCAACAAATCACTGGCCATGTCCAGTGCCGGGTTTACAATGGCTCCAGTGGCTCTATGGAGACGGGCCCATGCTCAGAAGGGGCCCCAGCCTGCTCCGCCTGCACTGCACCCCGAGACCCTACTGGCTCCCCCTGCCCACCACTTGCTTCTCTCGGCCTGCCTGCCAGCTGGCCAAGGGCTCTTCTCTGCCCCCTGGCCCCACCCCCCTGGCCGGACCCCAGGGCACCTCTGGCTCCCAGCAGTCTCTGCTTCCCACCACCTGTGGGGCTCCACCTGTCTCCCCAGAGCTGAGCCGCCTGGGACTGGTGCAGAAGCCTGGCCAGTCTTAGCCAGGTGTGTGTGGGGGGGAGAAACAGTGCGGGAAGCTTGGCTGGGCGCCTCCAGGCAAGTGCGTCTGGAGGGAGCCTGCCCAGGGCAGGTCCTGGCCTGGTTGATCGTGCCACTCCCGAGAGGATGGAGCAATTCCCGGCTCTGGGACCAGCCCTGGCTGCGCTGCTGGCTCAGCCCAGCAGACACAGTCGCCTCCCAGCAGGCTGGTGAGTGTGGCCAGGAGCCAGGAAGGGGGCAGGGAAGATGTGTGTGTTGGGGCACTAGGGAGTGGGGGTTCTGTGGGGGGTGCTGGGCAGTTGTGGGGCTGTGGGCAGGGGTGGTGTTGTGCAGGGCACTGTACATTTGTGGGTGGGTCTGGGGAGGCACTGGGCATAGTGGGTCCGGGGGGGGGTCTGGCCATAGGAAGTTGGGGGGTGTTCAGTGAAGGGGGGGGCTGTGTGGTGTGGCGTAGAACTGCCCCCAAGGGGAAGGGACACGCTGGCAGCCCAGGGCTGGGCAGGCCACTGTGTGTCTGGCAACTGCCAGTTTGTAAATAGTGCCCTTGCATTGGGCAGAGCGGGGCCGCCCCTGCCATGCCAGGCCTCATTGCCTCTGGCTGGCCCCTCGCTCCGGGGACTGACCTCCCCGCGCCAGGCCCCATTGCCTCTGGCTGGCCCCTCGCTCCAGGGACTGACCTCCCCACGCCAGGCCCCATTGCCTCTGGCTGGCCCCTCGCTCCGGGGACTGACCTCCCCACGCCAGGCCCCATTGCCTCTGGCTGGCCCCTCGCTCCGGGGACTGACCTCCCCACGCCAGGCCCCATTGCCTCTGGCTGGCCCCTCGCTCTGGAGACTGACCTCCCCGCGCCAGGCCCCATTGCCTCTGGCTGGCCCCTCACTCCGGGGACTGACCTCCCCACACCATGCTCCATTGCCGCCATGGGGGCCCACAAATATGTTTGGCACCGGGCCCACAAAAGGTTAATCTAGCCCTGGCCATGTCAGATTATTAGGATTGTCACTATGCTGCTGCATATCTTGGCAGCTTGGAATTTCCTAAATTCAGCAGGAATTGAACTGAGACCTTCTCGTGCTCCAAAAACACAGTCAGCCCCTACAATCTGATCCAAAGGAAACCTCCATTGGCTATTAGCAGAATAGGGCCTATGACACACAATGTAAATGATCTGATTCCATCTGGCAGGGGGCAATGATATCCATACAGTGAACCCGAGCCAGCTAGTATGTTAAATTACTGTCCTTGTGTTTGAAGAGGCAAAAAAAACCAGTTCACAAGTGACTGAACCTCTAGAATTTCCTACCATACATGTAAAGTTCATCTGTGTAGGAGACAGAGCATTCTCAGGGCCAGTCAGAGACCATGGGATGAACTCCCCTAGGAACCAAGAACCATCACAAACCTCCCCCTACCTTCCACTCCAAATGCAAGGAGCACTTCTTCCACCTGCCTTCTCTAATACAAACACAGAGTAGCATGTAGGTAAACAACATACAGCCCAAAACTGAACCTAGACCAAATCGAGAAGTTACACTGCACATATAATCATATCACTTTATACAGGACTGGAAGGCACTCTGATACTATGGCGATAAGAATCTACATAGAAGCAAACGCTATATAGAATAGGAAGGTGAGGCGATAACATTTTATTGTAGAGAATGCTGATTGGAGTAATTCTATAACGGAATGAAATGGCTGCTACCCATTGCCCTGATTGGTTCAGAGTGCCTGCTTGTAAATGAGATGCAGGGCAGACACACTAAACCAGAGTTGACTCCTCATGGTTATAATGTCCTTGTTCACCATTTCACGTATTTTTCTTTTCAAATCCCATACAGTGGTTCAGCTGGAATTTTAGCTCTGGCTACAAAAACCTTTAGCTCAAATCAGTATGGAAGCTAGTGCCACGTTATTAGCCTCTCCTCCACACCCACGCACATAAATTCTGCCTAAATTGCTTGTAGGGATGTTGCATTACACTCACAGCACACAAACATTGTTAAATCTGCATCTTTACTACTCTCTGAACCAGATTCTGATTTCAGTTACATTAGTGTAAAACCAAAAGTGTCTCCATTGACTTCAATGGATTTACATCAGCATCAGCTTAATCAGAATCTGGATCCTTATGTTTATTTGTGAGTTTAATATTACTTTCTTCTACCTTAGCACTGAATAAGACACATAAAAACAGTCCTGACCCCCAAGAAGACCCTTTTCTACCACACAAGAGTAATCCAAGTCACTTTGAACTCAACAATCCTGATCTTTGTGCCACTTCATATAAGGCAGCAGTGGCTTCCCCTCATTCCCCATACTAACTGTATAGGAGTGAACTGGTGAATGTAGATTTTTAAGGATATTTATAGGATGGTTTGCTGTTGTATTTCAATATGTATCTCTTTGACCTGTACTGTAGAACTGACCTGTAACATCAGGTGCTTAGACACCAGTAGGTGTGTGGAATGATTCGATAGGTTAGACTGGATAGAGACACAATAGAAATATTTTAAAATCATGTCTGATCACATTCTCAAGGGGGTTCCAATCCAGCATTCAAAACAGGACAGGACAAGGGGCAGGTAACATTTTTCATGCATATACTTCTTTCATTGACACATGCCTTTTTCAGGCCACCAAAGCTATTCATGAAATTCAGGTCGAATTCAGTGAACGGTTTCAGCTGGAGAAAAAATGAAAAGAAAAATCTGAAATGTTGGAATGGTCCGTTTCCAAATGTCATTTCAAATGGACATTTGAAACATTCCGTTTCAGCCCGAACACAACTTATTTTGTTTTGGCGAGAAAAAATGAAAAACTCAGTTTCAGTTTGACACTAAGTGGTTTGGCAACAGAACCAAAAATCAATTTTTCACTCAGCTCTAAACAAGACTGGCTTAATTACCATTGCCTCTGGGTCCTAACTCTAGTGCCAATGGCAAGAGACATGTAGAATGGACCCACTCCCACCAGCACCACACCCAGCTCCTACCCTAGGCAGAGACAACAGGCAGACTTACTCTTCCGCAAGCTGCACTTGTTCCAGCCGATCCATCAGCTCTTTGTCCTGCTTTTGTTTTGCTTCCTTCTCCTTCTTCTCCTCCATTTGCTTCAACAACTCTTGTGAATACTCCTCTTGCTTGATGTAGGGGGGAGGGCTGGGCGGCCGTTTCACAAAAACAAATGATTTCTGCAAGGAAAGAAACATGGTTCACGTCTGATGGGAGAAACAAGATAGAAGACGATACCATGAAAACATGGCATCATTTCCTTAAATACGAACACTGCGGAATCATTTCAGGCAGAGATGCATTTGCAGTATCCAGAAAGGAGACAATCCCATCAGAACCAGGGGAATCACCCCAAAATTCCCCTTGGGTATGTTGACAAAGGTCTCACTAATGCCCCCAAGTAGCACCACTACTATCACTATTGTTATTACTGTGCTTCTAGTTCACGGTGCTAGATAATGTTCACTTACATCGCAGGGAAGAATAATTCCTTCCATTACAGGAATTACTGGTGACGTCCTGTGGCCTGTGTTAGGCAGGTCGGACTAAATGATGACAAAATCTGAGCATCACTGCTAAATGCATTAATAGTCTCCCTTGCTGAAAGTTCTCACACTGAAAGGGTTTGTCTATTAATTCTTTGGGTGACCCAGTTTTTGATGTTTCTTTCCATGTTATATATGCTAATGGAAAGTCAATACACAGCTTGGGCAGAAAAGTTACCAGGATGAGACTAGTCTTCTTAAAAAACAAAACAAAACAAAAGCTCTTACATAAAATTCTGTGGATTTTTCATTCTTGTGGTTTCTCATTGCTTCAGCCACCCCCAGGTTAAAGGCAGCGGTTTTTTGGTTCTGTTCTCTGTTTGCCAAGAATTTCATCTATCGTGGGAGGAAAAGAAAAGAGAGGCATTTTAAATGAAGGTGTGAACAAAAGTAATGTCACTGCACAGCCAGGAAATCCTCCAGTAATGACATGTCTATTCTCTGGACATACAGTTTAAAGTTCTTCCTTTTATAATGAAATAGATAATTCTGTACATTAAAGGCCTTAGCCCCCAGCCCACTGAAGTCAGTGGAAAGACTCCCATGGATATCAATGGGCTTTGGATCAAGTGCTAATAGTTTAGGTCCTAATATTATTAAAAGATTAGATTTACATAAAATAAGAATATTACTGATAACATTTTAATACTTTCTAAAACTAATATATTTATAGTGAATAATGATAATACCACTTAGCTCTCTACAACACTTTTCATCCCATAGACCTAAAACTGCTTTACAAAGGGAGTATCATCATCTTCTCTTTACAGATGGAGAAACTGAAGCACAAAGATTAAATGATTTACCCAGGGTTACACAGCAGGTCAGTGGCAGAGCTGGGAACAGAACTCAGGTCTCCTGACCACTATGGCTCTATTTACTAGACCACACAACCTCCCCTAAGGGAACAATTCTCTTCTCCAATCCACCTAGCAGATTTGTGCGTTGATATTTTGCTGTATATTTGCAGGGATCACTTTATGTCTCTTTGAGAGTTCAGCGTTCACAACTCTTGTGATTTTATAGGCAGTCTTGTGATATTTGTTCTTTTTCTTAAGCTCCCGCTCATGAAATAATGTGATTAGGTGAGACTCTCGGCTCTCACTTTTTCTTTAAAAAAAAAGTTTCTAGCCGTCATGGGTGCAGTGAAAAGCTTGAAAATGTGACCCAAAAGCCAGGAGGCAAAAAAAAAAAAGCTAAATTTTTATTTTGTATTATAAAATCTCATTGTTTTTAAGCCATTCCCATGAGTTCTGAATATTTGGCCTGGCAATACTTGGTCTGCACATGGTGACTGAAATGCCTGCCAATGCTGAGGATCTAGCACAGAGCCTTTTGCACCATTTAAGCCCTCAAACTCTGGGGCTGAAGTGGTGCACAGAGTCTTGGGTGGGGCCTCTTCACTGGAGCACATTTCACTCCCAGACCAGCGAATGTAAAGAACTGCCGTGCAGAGAATTCTGCTGTAAGTCTTTAGCACTCTGGGCACAAGCAGAGATTTCTGCTAAGCAACAATGGGATAGTTAAATTAAGGGCCTGATCGCAAGCCTACTGATTTCAACGGCGCTCTTACCATTGACTTCAGCTAGCTTTGGACCAAGACCTTGATGCCACAGGTCTCTCTTTATTCCCTCATTTTTTATTTAGAATTTTTCTCTCAGAATAGCAAATAGACAAGCATCTACAGCAGTGGTTCTCAACCCACGGGCCATTTGCAGCCCAATCAGCACTCAGCTGCAGCCCATGTGACAGCCTCGGGGCCATACAGGTTATATATATATATTAATGTGAATGAGGCTCACATACCACAGAGAGAGCAGCATATGTGGCCCACAATGGCAAATAGGTTGAGAACCACTGATCTACAGATACCTTTCCTGCCTACTTCTTTGAAACATTCAAAACTCAGCTCCCCCGGTGGTAGGAAACCTGTCTCTCTGAGTGCTTCAAATTGCATGGAATACCTGCTGCCTATGAAGAGCCTCTTGGTCTTTCATAGTTTGGTATTGCGCCAATATTCTGTCATCATCCAGCTCTTTCCTCCGCCTCTCTTCGCTGAAGTACACTGGTATGTTCCTCTGAGCACGCTGCATACACAGGTAGCACATTTCCTGGAGGCCCATAGAAATATAAAAGAATGCACGTTACCTTCATCTCTTTTAATTTTTCACCCTCTAGTCACCCTTCACCTACAATGAACTTCCACAAGTCTTCAAGAAAATCCAACCTTCTTACAAGTATTGTAATTAAATATACTAGGGGGGAATTATTTCCTCCTTACTAAGGGCAGCTAGAGGCACAGTTCCTGTGTAGTGGCAAAAAACCTATTTTGAAATTCAATTTGCTCCTAAATCTGTAGGCACTTCTGAAAATCTCACCCCTGATAACTATTAGCACAGCTAGATCTGGAACAGTCTGCCCATGCAAAAGATTACATGGGACCAACAGCAGGAGATAGACATGAAATTGACAAAAAAACCAAGCTACCAGCCTCTCTCTTAGAGCTTGGCAGTGGCTACACTTGCAGTGACTTGCAGGGTATGTGTAGCTACACGCTGCAGTGAAAGGCTCTGGCAGTGGGAAAAGGCTCTGGCAGCTCCCCAGTGGTGGAGCCTTTTCTCACTGCCTCCCTCTGCCAGAGCCTTTCCCTGTTGCTGGCGTCTTTCACTGTAGTGGAGAAAGGCTCTAGGAATGGGAAGGCAATGGGACACTACACTACCGAAAACAGAGACCTGGGAGGCATGGCTTGGGTGTGTAGAGAGCCACATAAGGTAATTGTTCTGGCATGTCTTTACTCACCTAAGCCTTACCTCACCGACTCCACTGCTGTTTATACCTGTGCTAGCTGAGTGTGCAATGTCTGTGCTCTATTCACTGCCCCAAGTGTAGACCTACCCTTATCAGCTATGTTGTTTTACACTTTATAATTTCCAACCCAGAACATAAAGGAGAATCTTTCTAGAGCAGATTGGCAATCAAACTTGGAGGCAACAAAATCACAGAAGAGCCTGGTTTTACATATAGTCAGACATGCATAAACTGCACAGTTTATATATGTTAGTGAGCAGGGATCTACAGCACACACTGCAGGTGAGAGTAACAGAAAATTTTCCCAGCTGTTAGTATATTTGTTGTCTGTGTTCCGTTGGTTGGTTAGTTAAAAATCGGATAAAATAGCTAGTGGCCAAGATTAAAAAAAAATAGCCTAAAGTTAAGCTCCTAAATACATATTTAAGCTCCTAAATCAGTGGCCATTTCAAAACTGCTGAGCAGCCACCTGCTCCTATTGATCTCAACAATTAATACGCCAGCATTACCAGGACATAAGCCCCAATCAGAGGTGCTGCGTGCTCAGAAATTTTGACAAATCTTATTTTATGGATCCTAAATATGGATTTAGGAACCTCATTTTATACTTCTGGTTTTTTGAAGATCTGACCCAATCAGTGTTGCCAGCACTCATGGTTTGAACACAGTGGACCATCTAATCCTGTATTCTGTCTCTGACAGTGGCCAGCAGCAGAGTCGTAGATTCTAAGGCCACAAGGGACCACTGTGATCATCTAGTCTGACCTTCTACATAACACAGGCCAGCCATAGGATGCCCCCAAAATACTTCCTGTCTGAACTACAGCACATCTTGTAGATAAACATCCAGTCCTGATTTTAAAATTGCCAGTGATGGAGAATCCACCACAATCCTTGGTAAAATATTCCAATGGTTAATTACCCTCACTGTTAAAAGACACTTCAGAGGAAGGTATAAGAGCCCCTAAGTAGGCAGATGTGGGATAATCGGCCCCCTGCACAAGTCTTATCCTGGTCTCTCATAGTTAGAGATTGGCTCAAACCCTGAATCACGAGGTTTAATATCCCTCTCAAAATTTTTGTTGTCATTAATTATGACAACACTGGATATTCTTGATATCCACATAAATATCTAATCCCTTTTCGAATCGAAGTGGTGTCTCCGCATTGCTTTAGTAGCTCCCAGAAAACTTCAATGTGTAAAAATAATTGACAAAATTTGCAACCTTAGCACTTGTTTTGGCAAAACACTTGTGCACAAAAGGGAAACTATATATTTTCTACATCTCATAATCGCTAATGAATGAAGACCCTTATGGTTAACATTTCTATAATAACCAGGTCTCAAATACACCTCTACCTCGATATAACGCTGTCCTTGGGAGCCAAAAAATCTTACTGCGTTATAGGTGAAACTGCATTATATTGAACTTGCTTTGATCTGCCGGAGTGCGCAGCCCCGCCCCCCCTGGAGCGCTGCTTTACTGCGTTATATCCGAATTGATGTTATATCGGGTTGCGTTATATCAGGGTAGAGGTGTAATTTATTCCTATAGGTTTCTTCAGAATACAGTCTTGATCAGGATTTACTCATACATGTATAATGAAATGCATTTTTTTAAAGTAAGATCCAATATGGCCTATAAAAACAGTACAGTAATTGAATGTTATAGTGAACAACCATTAGGGACAGTTTTAAAATCAATCCCCAGGTAACCACATTTTGCTATGATTAAAAAGTGACATAATATGTAAATAAGATCCATATATTATACCTGTCCAGCCCTACCATGATCTTGACAAAGAGGGGATGGAGTTCTGGGTCCAGCAGCATGAATTAGGTTGGGACCGCAGTCAGTTTCTGTCTTTGAGAAACACGGAGGAGCAGGTGATGTTGCACTAGGAATACACAACAGGACATGTGCATCAGTTTATTACAAGTGCTGTGTACGGACACCAACACACTGGGCATAAGGCAGTTTTGCAATGGAGTTTGGTGCACCACTGAGAAACTAAACACATGCTCATGAATGCATATTGGAGGATAGTGTCCACACATAAAGAGGTGGCTTAAGACTAAGCTGGGCTCAAATTCTCTAAATAGTTGCTACATCCTCCAGTAAAAAGAACAAACAAAAAACCTCATTGGTGCTCCCAAACAGCCAGTCACAAATCACAGGGCTCTCAACTGCTGCCCTCCTTTCTGCCCTGAGGTCTTGTCACTCAGGACACTGGAGAGCTAGCCCCTGTCTGGTTCCTGCGGCAGCAGGAGTCATTCAGCAGTGCTCATGTGTGCTACTCCCCTTGTGCTCACAGTTGCAATATTGGCTCCTGCACTTCCTCAGCTACATGGCCTGGACCTTGCCTTAATTGGCCTCTGAACTCATGGGCTTATACGGGGAGTCTTTGCATTGGCTTCAAAGCCATAAGATCAGGATCATAGCTTCAACTGAGTTCCAGTGTATGGTTATACTGCAGTAGGAGGTGTAATTCCCAGCTCAGCTGACATACCTGCGCTAGCTCTGACCGAGGTAGCATGCTAAAATAGCAAGGTAGCTGTAGCAGCACAAGCCACAGGACCAGCTATCCCCATGAGTACGGTTTCAGACAGGATCGTACTGGGGCGGTTAGCCTGTCCTGCCACAAGCGCCTCCATAGCTACACTTCTATTTTTAGCATGCTACCTCGATCAGAGCTAGTGCAGGTATGGCTACCTGAGCTGGAAATAAACCTCTAGTGCCAGTGTGGTCATACCCTGTGTCACAGCCAGTAACTAATTTGCCATCAGGGTACACATATGATGCTTTGTCATGCACACCGTCACAGCCTGGCCCAGAAGCAATTCTAGGAGTTCATCCACTATCTCTTGTAGAAACACAGTAAAACCTCAGTTAGCCAAATGTGCTCAGGAAGGAATACCTAAATACAGGGATAAACAAGTCTTCAGTAAACTAAATTACCACATGGAGAAACAGAAAAGCAGTACACAGAACTCTGCAGGAATTCACTTGCATTTATAGTTGCTGAATAAAGAATGTGCTACAGATCAGTTAGGGTCCAATCCATCGTCTGCTGAGGATCGTCCAGTGGTTAATGGTCCAATGGCCCAGTTCCCAGCTCTGACGCAGACTCCCTGTGTGACTGTAAAACAGGGATAACAGCACGTGCTCCCCTCACAGGCACATGGCGAGGATAAATTCAATAGCCTCTGTAAGGTGCTCAGCTGCTGTGGTGATAGGGGCCATAGAGATGGTTCAGATGCAAAGCAGCGATGAACATCTTTAAATGACCAATAAATAAGGCAGGGAATGGAAACTTACATTCAGTTTTCTCCAGTTTCATTGACTGTATTCAAATGAACAGAGACTCTCATCTTGTCTGAACTTCCCTAAAGCTCAAGGTGTCCCAGATCCAGGCCCCTCTCGCTATTTAACTAACAATGTCATCTAAATGGCAGGCACTTGGGGGGACATTTACACAGGCATTGTACATACATTAAAATACACTACAGATTGTGAGGCACTACGGTGATGGGGGCCATATAAGTACCTAAGATCAATATAGATAGATTGCTAGTGGCGAACGCTGTCAACAAAGAGAAAGCAATGTGGTGAGAGAAGCAACTCTATCTACCTATCAATCTCTGGCCATTCTATTGTGCTCATCACAGTAATAAGCTTTAGTACAAAAGAAAAAGCCTCTAGGTTAACTGATTAAACCCCAGACAAACAATGGAGATGGGCACTGTTCTATCCCCTTCGTGCATGAGAAGTTTGAATTTCACTTTGCCCTGTAAAGCAGTATCCGCCAAATTAAAACAAAGAGCTCCTACATGTTTAATCATGGCTGAATTGGGTCTCAGTGACCTCCTGGAACAACTGATAGTGTCGAACAAAGCTCAGACAAGCAGTGAAAACATTTAGAAGCCATTAGACGAGCACTCTGAGTCTCGCTTCCATTAAATGTTTATAAACTCTGCAGACTGTTCTCATCAAGTAGGAGGATCAGGTTCACTCAACTCCACAGTGAATGGTAAGAGGATCCTGAACTTTTCGAATAATTGTTTGCATTTACTTATCAAACTATCAGATACAAAATGGAGATGGCGTCAGACGAAAATGAAGCAGACACCAGACGCTCACAAAAACCTGTACCATACCTCCCAGCCAGCAAGAAAATGTGAGATGATCCAATGTGAGATGAGCACACTCTTACGATAGACTTGAGGTCTTTTAAAGGGCTGTTGCGTGATAAAAGCTTCAGTCAATGGGAATTTTTAACCTTAGTTTACTTAGGTAATTAACTTTTATCTCAAGAAAATAAACTGGTACAGTGATCCACTGATCGAGGGATAAGCTGGAACTTGGCGTCCCAGGGACATTATATGGAAAATGCCCACTTATACTATTCATCCCCAAATAGCTTAGATTTTGACGTGTTTGTACAATAATTCTAATAAACATAAATTAAATCTATTTACTTCAGAGGATTATTGCTAATGGACACAAAGATACAAAATATTAGCCACATTCTAAAGCCTATACTCAGAGCCTGAGTCTGCCACATCAAGCAGATTCAGGTAACAATTTTAAAAGCACCTAAATGACTTGGGAGCTTATTTGTCATTTTTCTAAAGTGACTCAGGGACTTAGGAGCCCACATATCATTGAAAGCCAATGGAACTTAGGCTCCTAAAGGTGGGATTCACAAGGGGGACTTAGGTGCCTAACTGCCACTTTAGGCATTTAAATCCAAAATGTAGGTCCTCAGAACCCACTCAGCTGCTGGCTAACCCTGTAGGTGTCTAAGGGCCCTAAGCACCTTGGCTTCCATTGGTAAGTCCACTAGGTGCCTACATTTCTGTCAGTGCACAGCCAGTGCACTGACACCACCAAGCAGCTCAGCACTCAACTCGCTCATAAATCCCAATGGGATTCACAAACTAGGCATTCCCCTGCCTGTCTCACCTGCAGGGCCTGATCCAGCAGACACGCTCAGGGGCCACTTTAGAGCATGTCTACCGATCAGGCCCCGCACAAAACACAGCCACTAGAGGAGCGGGAAAAGGTAGTGGTGGAAGACTTAGGGGCCTAACTTGTTTGGTGCTTTTGAAAATCCCACTAGGTGCCTATCTGCATCTTTAGGTGCCTAAATATCTTTGAAAACCTGCCCCCAGGTCATGTTTAAAAAGGGATTTAGGCACTTTTGAAAATTTTATCCCCCTTCCTCATTAGTTTAATAAAAAATTTTCTTTTTTCCTTTTCACAATTAATACAGACATTGTAGCTGCATTTAAGTGCAAGAGATACTGAAAAGTTTATAGTTACCCTTATCCACAGCTCCCAGGGTGTCTCACCTTTCAGGGGCGTTCTTTTGCTTGAGGTTCTTCTCCAGCTCATCAGTCAGATTGAACCCTGACACTTTGGCAGGAACAATAGATTGTCGGGACAGAAGGCGCTTAATGGGAAGATTCTCTGTAATTGTGAAACAAGGAAAATCCCGAGAACAGCATTTCTGTGACAACTTAGACCAGGACAGCATGGGAGCTCACACAAGACACACACAGTAGATGTGCTGCAGCATTTCCATGGTTTAAAAATGCCTTAGTCACTGATTCTGTGAGTACTCCCATTGATTCCAGTGCCATAAAACCATTCTTTTACCACTGAACTACATTAGTCATGGAGGAGTTTCAGGTTTTAATACCTGTCTGACACAAAATCATAATATCATGGGTCTTTCCCAGCTCTTAACTTCTATAGTGCAGCATCATTCCCCACACTATACACTATACTGTGCTCCAACGAATGGGGCTACCAGTGCCATTGGGAGACTGTTGCACAACCTAATAGATCTCAGTGTCAGGAATATTTTCCATGAGAGTGGGACAGAGCCTCAGCCAGTATAAAATGATGTAGCTCCAGCATCTGGCTCAGTTAGTCTCAGTTTTCCTTTGCTTAATTTCATCCCACAACCCCTGGTGATAGCCCCAAAACAATAAATAACTGAAGATGGTTATCTCAGCCCTGCTTAATTTGGCAAAACTATACAGCAGTGGACTGATTTTCAGCTGAATTCAATGAGAGCTGCAGGTGCTCAGAGCCTCCAAAGCACATCAGCCACTTTCTATCAATCCCTCCAGGCCACAGCATTTTTAGCTGCTTTTCTCTGAATAACTTTTGTCTCTTCCTACCTTATCCATAAATTGACCAGCTAGACTCAGACCCCATTTCCTGTCCATTGATAAAACACAATGCATAATGTGGCACATTGGGCTGAGACTCACAACTTGTCTATACAGGAAAATTACAGCAGTATAAGCTAAGGTGTGACTGTGAACCAATATACTGTAGTTATCCTGGTGTAACTCTCCCTGGGGAGTTACATACCAAAATAAAAGGGTCCACACAGGGAGTTATACTCGTTTATTTTTACCAATATACTGATAAAACTTTCCTGTGGAGATAAACCCTAAGCATGAGAAAGTACAGCCCTAGCGGTTTATTTTTGTGAAGTTTATGAGCAACTTGAAAGTGAGGGTTAGAATGAAAATTGCTTCCCAGCTTTAAATATAGAGTTCAGTACCGGCATAGGCTGGCAGCCTTCAAATGATCATCACAGGAGGATGCCTTCTCTCCAAAGAAAAGCCAGCGTGATTTTGTATGCGGCACACACCCTATTGGAATGCTAATAGATTTTCTCAACTTTCAATGCTTTTTGCCTAGCCAAACTCATAAAACTGCAGAAAGCCTTTTCCAATACAGTCTAGGTATTAGAGTTGAGTGGAAATATCCTCTTGAATTGAAAAGGTTGGACCCTTTTGTGATTCCTTTCCACAATGGTTAGCATGACTGATCATTGCAATGATGGATACTTACAACTGTTAAATGTGTGCCAGAGGATGTGCAAACTGCACATTTTAAACCTGGCCCCTATTGTCTAACAAGTGAATGACAATGAACCGGTATCAATATTCAGCTGACAACCTACCTTTTTTACTGCTACTGTTACTATGAGCTCTCTCTTTTTCTATTAGCTCCTTTTCTTTGTTGGACTTTTCACTTTCTTCTGTGATGGTTTCCATGGCTGCTTTGTTGTCTGTTTCCTTCAACTCAATCCTGGAAACAAGGAAAAGACGTCAGTTTGTTTTGTAGAACCTATGCCAGAATAGAAGGCACAATGTTGTATTAGTAACCTGGTCACACATGTATCTTTAGCACTACTGTAAAGATTGCACTTTTCAAAATCAGAATATACAGCAGCCTTAAGGATTATGCATGTAAAATGATTTACATAAAAATGGACAGTAACAAAAATTATTCTTGATGGCAATCTATGTCAGGAAGTAAGGCAGAAAGTGTTCAATTTACTAACTATTCTCAGTCATTTACATTTCTATAACCCCTTTTATACCAAAGGACACCAAAGCTCTAAGTTTAGGGCCCTACCAAATCCACAGCTGTGAAAAACACACCACGGACTCTTATACAGCTTTCACAGGGGAGACCAGCGTTTCTCAAACTGGGGTCCTGACCCAACAGGGGTTTGTGAGGGGAGGGGGTCACAAGGTTATTGTAGGTAGGTTGTGGTATTGCCTCCCTTACTTCTACACTGCCTTCAGAGCTGGGTGGCTGGAGAGCAGGAGCTGCTGGCCAGGCACCCAGTCCCGAAGGCAGCGGCTCCCGCAGCTGCAGTGCAGAAGTAAAGGTGGCAATACTTGGTAATGGGTACTCGGCACCCATTACCCATTACCATTACCCATATTGAGCAACTTGGTAATGGGTACTCAGCACCTCTCAGGATCAGCCCTTCAGTTACCTAAAGTCCACTCAAATGGGACTTGGAGGGAGAGGAAAAAATATAACTAATATATTTTAGAAACCTCTAAAAATTACCTAAAATATCATGACAGTGCTGTAATTTTACAGTTCAACATATCATGAGGTACTAGAACTAGAAATAAATGATTTTTACTATTGGAAAGTCCTTGTTTTCTAATGGTGAAAATCTACCGCTGATAATTCACAAGGTGTCATATTTTAAACCCATCACTGTTACATGAATGGATAATTCCTGTTCTGAACCAGTATCATGGGGGCGGGAAGGGGGAGACAGGGTGGAACTCCTCCTCTGGGGGAAAGGAGCAAATGGTTCCCTGGGAGGTTGTGTACCTCAGTTAGGTTCGGAAGGGAAGGAAATTACCATATTCCATTGCTATTGAAGAGGGAAGCAAGATATCTTTTTGACTTGTCACTTTTTACTGTGGATCTTCTACCCAGGAAGACTGGTGGTAGGTATTCATTCAACTGAATGCCACAAATACCAGTAAAATTACATGACCATATGACTTTTGTAAGTCTACGGCCAGATCCATAACTTAAGGGAAGCTGTTCATGTAAAAATCAGACAGTGTACATATTTTGAAATCTTACACGAAAGAAAGAGACGAGGCAGGTGAAGCATTATGAAAATCATTATCTAACCTTGTCTATACTTGGAAGTTAATTCAGATTATGTTAAAGTGTGAAGTTAAAGTGCAACAACTATTCCTAAATAACTCCATGAGTAGACTCTCTTATCCCAGGATAAAAGTGCCTTGTTCCAATTTAGCTTAAGAGTGCCCACAGAGAGTTATCCTGGAATAGCTACCCTGAATAGGTATTCTGAAGTAATAATTCCATGTGGAGACAAGCCCTAACACAATAGATTCAGGGCTCCCAAATGTAAGATAGGAGATGCTAGCTTGGTCAGTGAACTGGTAAAGAAGCAAAAGTACTCACCTTGGAAACATGACAACACTGCAAGCACGGGACTGAGACACTGCAGTTTCTCTGCCTGAAATGACTGAATCGCCCGTCCCGGGCCTCTACAACAACAAACATTTGCGATAACTCAGAGGACATTGTCTAGCAGGTAACGAACAAGGCAACCCTTTCTACTTCTAAAACAACAGGCTGCTACTCCAATATCCTGTCACAAAATTCTATTTCATTCACATTTGCCCTTCACTGTAACTGATGGAAACTGTCCCAGCCTATTACTGATAATGAATGATAATATTGTCATGATTTCTGAGTGGTCAGGAATCGTTAGACTCAGTAAAGAGGCTAATTACTTTCCAGTAGAGAAGCAAGTGGAGACAGGTACATGGTTAACCCATGTTACTAGCATGGTTTTAAAGCACTGCTTGGTTGGTTGGTTTGTACAGTTCCTGCAGATTATGGACTTGAACAGACTGCAATTAGTTCAGTCATTCACAAAGTTGCAGCAAGTCTTTCCCACTACTAAAATGTCTGTCCTCGTACCAAGGAAGGACACAAACTCAGGCCTTCTTTTTCTTTGCCCAGAGTACTATTATTCACTACTATTTGTACAACAGTAGCACCTAGAGGTGCTGATCAGGGCCCTGTTGACTACATGTTTGTTCAACCTTTAGCACAAGAGACAGTCCCTATCCCAGAAAGCATTATGACAAGATGCAGTACGTAGGGTTGGGAGAGAAACACTGGATGGGACTCAGGAGATCAGGGTTTTGTTCCAGACTCTGCCACAGTCTCCTCACTTATCCTTGGGCAAGTCACTTTGGGCACGTCTACACTACAATCAGAGGTGTGATTGCAGCACATGTAGACATACCCAAACTAGCTTTAATCTATCAAGCTCAGGCACCAATAGCAGTGAAATCATGGCAACACAGGCTAGCCACCTGCGTACGTACTCAGACTCCCCAGCAGGCTCATACCGTGCCACCATGGCTTCACTGCTATTGCTACCTGAGCTAGCTAGAATTAAGATAGCTTGGGTATGTCTACATATTAAAAAAAAAATTGGAGATATACCAATCTCCTAAAACTGGAAAGGACCATGAAAGGTCATTGAGTCCAGCCCCCTGCCTTTACTAGCAAGACCAATTTTTGCCCCAGATCCCTAAGTGGCCCCCTCAAGGATTGAACTCACAACCCTGGGTTTAGCAGGCCAATGCTCAAACCACTGAGCTATCCCTCCCCACAACTGCACCTCCGATTATAGCACAGACATACCCTGAGTTTGTATGTGCCTCAGTTCCCCATCTTTAAAATAAGGGTAACAAAATGTTTCCTTTGAGCTGTCCTGTCTGTTGAGATTGTAAGCACTGCTCATCAGGGACTGTCTCTTACTACGTGTAATCACAGCACCAAGCACAACAGGGCTCTGAACGTAGTGGAGGCCGCTAGGCACTACTAGAAAACAAATAATAAATAATAATAATATTGGAGGACAAGGTAAGAATAATACTGTACAAGACTGGCTGTGTGCACAGTGTGACTCACCACCTGCCTAATAGGCATTATTGACTGATACTGACTCAAAATAATTTAAGTTCTCCTGGGAAAACGATAAACTTACATTGGAAAGAGCTTTCACCAGATTGCCACTGCCATCCATGGCTTGAAGGAAATCTTTGTAAAATTTCATTTTCACTTTGTTGTCCCGGATAACGAGAACTCCAATTCCCTTGAAAGTGAATTCAACATTCTGTTTGGTAGCGATGGATCGTGAGAAAAAAAGCAGGGTCTCTTTTACACATCCTTCCACTATCTCCCTGTTAAAGGGACCCTCCAGGGATAACATGATGAAGTTCAGTTGAATAATTGGGATATCACCTGAAATCAACAATCAGGGGAACCCAGTAATTCAAACAGCAAGCAGACTTCCTAAATAACAGCAGCAACAAGGCTGTGAATTAATGGGTCACATTTTGCACTTACGTAGCACCTTCCTGTAAGAGGCTCAAAGCACTTTACAACCTTGAATAAAGCCTCACAAAACCTTTATGAGGCTATTATCATATCCATTTTACTAACCACCTTACAACTCCATATAGCTCCTCTTCCCGAAGGACCCCAAGCTCTTTAAAAGCAAACTGATATGCCAGTTATACAGGGATGACTTCCTCAACATGAAAATACAAAAATGAAACATGGCAGCTATACAGCACAGGATTTCAGGACAGGAAGTGAAGAATACTGTATGCAGTTGAAATTGCAGGGGGATGGAACATGAAACCAGAGTAGGAATTTAACCAGGGCCCCATTCTTAAATACAGTGATCTTTGATAACCACAGGTGACCAGAACTTTCATTTTGCAACTCATCTTAGAGATATGGGGTCAGATTCTGCACTCATTACACCCTTTGCTGTACACCAGGGTGTAATGGAGTGCAGAGGATTTTTTTTAAAGAAGCCCCATGGTGCTGCACAAGAGGCATAATCAATACCATTGCTCCCCAGTCTGTGCAAACATGGTGACATTGATTTGAAACTACTTTTTGTTCAGAATACATACAGCTGTACATGTGCTTCATAAAACCTATTGTTTGTTCGGGTCTATTTTAAGCTGTCTCCAGCTGATTACTCTATTACGGTGTGTGCCACTAAAATAAAATAAAAAAGCTGTTGCAGGCCACTTTTGACTTGGAGTTGTGCATGTGTAAAACCTGGCACAAAGCTTTGAATTTGCAGAGCTAAAGTCTTGTGCAAGATGCATATGGAACTTCAGTGGTAATAAAAAATTTTTTAGAACATATTGCAGCTACCATAAAAGCTCCACAGATGTGGCATTATGCAGTCAGAAGGTAAAAGAACATTTCAAACAGAACCATTCTAACCTTACACAGGATATAAATATAAAAGCAATGGTGTCTTGTAAAGAAATTCCCTCTTGGTGTCTTATCAACAGAGCCTAAGTTGTTATCAGTGAAGGAATTCTATATATGTATCATATTTGGTTGCTTAGCTATTAATCTTGTCAGATATTTTATAGCACAGGACAAATATGTTTCAAGGAAAGGCAAATGCCATAATCAAACTTCTTACCAGGAGTGTGTATTTTGGCAAGTTTGAGTCCATGAATCTGGGCTAGTTTCTCAGACAGAAGAAACACAGGTCTTTGAATAACGATAAATTTATTGTTGCCGACATCTAATTTTTGTCTTAAAAAAGAGAATGTTCCAAGCCCTGGTATTTGGACGCCCTGAAAAATAACCAATAATAAATATTCAGGAAGGAGGGGAAACATTTTTGCTTCTAAATAATCACAATCAATTCATAATTTGTCATTCTATGCCAGATCATTGTGATGGTGGTGATTGAAATCCCATCCACACCTTATGTTTTCCGGTGCAGGGAAGCAGGATGGGGCAGTTCTCAGAGCTCCCTGAAAGCACCAAATATTTCCTATTTTTCTCCTCTCCCTCCCTTTCGCTATTTGAAAAAAAATCATTGATGTAGCAACAGCAAAATAAATATCCCTAATCTAGAGAAGCCCCAAAGAGCTTGACTCTGCAAATCCTCACCCCAATGAGTAAGCCTCCTACCCACACAAGTAGCACCATAGGCTATAGTTGGACTACATTCTCCTGAGTAAGGACTACTCCTACAAGCAAGGATTGGCAGGAGCAGGATCTAAGTGCTTAATTTAGCAATCTAAATACCTTATGAAACGTATATTTCTTTGTTAGACACAATGAATTGAAATAGCCAAAGATGTGCGTTAGGGTACTGCTAGATTTTTCTGGACTCCCCAGAGCAACCTGTTAGCTTGGTACCAATCTTAATATATTTGCTATTTTGTGGATGGCTAATTTTTAAAATAAGGGGGTTACTTCTCCTTTAAGAACAAAAGAAATGAGCACAATGGGTTTTTCAAATCTGTTCTTAGCATATAAAACAGGCATAAAGGAATATCGTACTAAAATTCCCACCTCTATAAAAAATGTTAAGCTTCCTTATATATAGATCTATGAGGGGGGTTACATCTAACTTTACTATGCTACACTGTGCTGAATAACCCAGTAAACTAGGTAAGAGAAGCCTGTGGCACATTTGTACCTTTGTACATTTGTACAATGTACCTGGCATGCATAACACGTTTTATGGCGTGCATCAGAATAATTAGAAACATTTGGGTTCAAGAAGAGGAATAAGATGTGAGTCCCACCTTGTTCATGGAGAGCTGCCGTTCCACAAATTCAGACACATTGGCCCAAATACTAAAGACTTCTGAAATGCAACAGTGAAACACAATATGTCATGATGTTTAGATGGCAAGCTCACACATTCACCACACTCCATGGAAAATAGAACTCTTCTTTTCTGACTAATAAGACTGCAGGATCCCAGTGTAATCACAAGCATCCTGCATAGTTTATACATTCACTACAGAGCAAAGGTACTTGCTCCATAGTTAAGTTTTCAACCAAGTTCCATTTTAAACCTGATTTGGACTTTAGTCCCTTCTAAAACCCTCAGTAAGAGTCTGGGGTTGAAAAGATTTTTTTCTACAAATTCTAAATGATTTGGGCAAGGAGTTCTTGCAGCCTGACATAAAAGTGGACGGGTGTTCAGAGTTCAAAAACTAGTTTTCACAAGCTTTGATTTTTAATTTAGAACAGCACTAAGACCTGTCATTTCTGGCAATGTCACTACAGCACAGCAAAGCACCATAGGAAGCTAAAAGCTTTCATTAAAAAATCAAATACCCCTCTTCCTTCCAAAAGCAAACCTTAAACCAGTCACTAGGGAAACTTGTCAATGGAATTTCCATGCAAATGCTTGTGAGAGGACTGGACTACTGAGAGGCATAACAGGATCCAACAACTCTCCTGAATTTCACACGCCATGCTATGTTTAAGCTGTATTTTATCCTTGGCTAGATACTCACGCTATACTCTTCTAGAGCACCAAACACTTTAACTAAGATGAGTTAAGTTGGGCAAATCTCCCTCCCATGAGACTAGTATTTCTCTCATTTTACAAATGGGGAAACTGAGGCCCAGACTTTTGGCAAGTGACTTTTGTCCAAAGGTCATGCAGGAAGGCAGTGGCAGAATCAGGAATAGAACCCAGACACCCTGGCTGCCATGTCTGCGCCGAAGGCACCGTAGGTAGCGCTGTAGGGCAAGTGGCAGGATGGATGGGCATCCCCAGCACCCACCAGACACACAAGGGGCCGCTGGAGAACACTGTTGTAGGTAGGAGTCTCCCCGATGAATCAGGCTGCGGGGGGGAGGCGTGAAGGCCTTACCGTCCGCCGTGAGCTTCGGGAGCGTTGGGAACACGCTCCTGCCAGACTCGAGGATCGCAGCATGGAGATTGTCCAGCATTTTTACATCCCCCACCAAGGTGCAGCAGCAGCAGAAAGCAGAGGGGCCTGCGCTGCTTTTCCTCTTCCAGGAGGCTGTCACCTTCCTGCCTTCCCCACCTCTCACCTGCTCTCTCCTGTAGCACACTGCCCTCCTAGCCTCTCCCCCATCCCCTGCTCCGCTCCCTCCTCCCCGAGCCCCTGAGGAGAGAAGGAAGGAGAAGAGCTGCTGGGCCAGGGATTCAATGGGCTGCTCAGGGGGAGGGGGAGGGAGCCTGCGGTGGGAGGGAGGGAGCCGTATCCAGGACGCGAGAGCAGCTCGCTGTTGCTAGAGATTACGTCATAATAGGGCTCCAGGGCCACGCCCACCCGTGAGTTCCTGCCTGGAGCGCAAGGGGAGGTGATCCCAGGTGGGCGTGTCGCACTCCAAGCATCACCCAGGCAGTGTCAAGCCTAGCTGCCGGCTCTGCCTCCTTTTGGATGAACCTTAATGCATTGCTTAGAGTCTGGGAAGGAAGGGTTTATTTTTATTTGCTCTTTCATTAAGACCTAACCATGCAAATGGCCACAGCCCCTGGTTGCTTGAGGGCAACATTTCCCCTTTCCCTTAGTGAAGTTAGTTCACTCTCTCTCCCCAGCACAATAAAAAGACTAAAAAGCAAATCCAACCTGAATCCTCTTTAAAATGCATCTAACCAATGCACAAAAGCGCAAAATACTGCTATGTAAAATAGCTGTGTATGCTATATACTGTGGGAGTGGTTTGGGAATAATTTTTATAGTGATCAAAATCTATTCAGACTGAAAGGCAGCGTGTTGTATGGCAGAGCTTAGCTGCCTACAGTTCACATTAATATTTAAATGGAAGGTGAATACAGATTGTTAGTGGGAGTGAGGATTTAGTGCGCGCACACACGTTTTCTTTTGCATAAATAGAGACAGTAGAAGACCCAGTTGTAGCTATATAACATTCCCAGGACAAAAAGAACAGGAGTACTTGTGGCACCTTAGAGACTAACAAATTTATTTGAGCATGCTTGGTGGGTGCATAACTAGTTATGAGAATCTGAGCGTGCTCAAATAAATTTGTTAGTCTCTAAGGTGCTACAAGTACTCCTGTTCTATTCCCAGGACAGTTTTATCTCATCATGGGAATTCCTAAAGCTGCTGACAGCACATTACTAGAGCCCCAAAATGACACATGTAAATACATTTTAATGTATAGGATGGTCAGACTAGCCTTTCTTGGGCTATCCATCACAACTAAGCATTTAAAAAGGAAGAGCTTTTTATACTGCGGGGGAGGGGAGAACTAAGCTATCCTTTTCCACAGAATTTGAGTCCTAACCTTAGCTATATACATTGGTGCTGGTGGGTTCAATAAGGCCTGAAAGGGGGTAGAGTTGGGTTCTCCTCCCCGCTCCACCTCTGATTGTGCAGCTTCAGGCAAGTCACTTGCTATGTGGTTCTCTTTCCATCTGTCAGTTGGGGAGAGTGATGCACACCCTCCTTCCAAAACAGCTATATCAGTATAACCCCTAGCACAGACAGACAGATTGGTATGAAAGTTGCCTTGGAGTGGTGGTGTCGGTTTCCTTTCCGTTCCATTCCCTTCCCTTCCCTTCCAGGAATATACCAGTATAATTGCATCCACCTTAAAGGGAGGTGCACTACTTTTTAACTGGACTAGTATATGTAAAGCAGTACAATGTGTGTGTTTCCAAGCCCTTAGATTGCCACAAAGGAAATGGAGAGTTATAAAGAAAGGGTATTGTCACATGTATTAAGTATATATAAAAAAACATTATCTGCTGAAAAAGAATGTTTCCTTACCTCTAACATTAAGAGTTTTAAAACTCAAATGTAGTTTTAAAATCTAGTTTCTTTTTCATTTTTACTGCTCATAGACTAAGGTCAGAAGGGATATCGTGATCATCTAGTCTGACCTCCTGCACATCGCATGCCACAGAATCTCACCCACCCACTCCTGTAATAGATCACCAACCTCACTACCATTTATGCTTTTTACTTTCTGCACTGCTGTTTCCTTGGACAATGGAAATAAACTAGTCACTTCTCATAGCAGGCTTGAAGCAGTCCCCCAGTCTTGCATTTGTAAAACTTTGATTTATTGGGATCTTTTACCCTGCACATGTCCCTTTGAGTGTACATGCACACACAAGAATCTCATTTAGCCAATAAAGCCTAGAACTCATCTTTGATACAGTGTTTTACACCCATAGATTTCAAATCAATTTGCAAAGGCAAATATCTTTTTACACACAGAGTGATCAGAGGGCAAGTGTGAAAAACCAGGACATGGGGTAGGGAGTAATAGGTGCCTATATAAGAAAAAAAAACACAAAATCTGGACTGTCTCTATAAAATTGGGACATCTGGTCACCCTAACACAGACACACATAGGCATTTAAACAGCTTAGCCATGATTTTCAGAAGTGACTAGTGATTTTTGAATGCTTTGCTTTTTCATACCAAATCTGAGACCCTGTAATAGCAGGATGAACTTCAGGAGGTGCAGAGTAGCTGTCCTCTTAAAAGCACCTCCCACTCTTTAAGGTGTTAGTGCTTCCCTTCCTTACATGGGTGTTATTGTTATTAGCCTCATTTTATAGATAGGGTACAGAGAGATTAAGTAACTTTTCCAAGGTCACTACAAAGTCTACAAGAACAGGGAGCTGAACCAGGTCTTCCAAATCCCAGGTTAATACTCTAACCACTGGACTATCTTCCTTCCCACTGACATTTGAGCCACTGTCTCACTTAGAAAAACAAGACAGACTAGACTTTAAACAATCTTAAAGTGAACTTTAAAATTCCAAATTGCATTTTTTTGTTTTTAGGCATGAGCAATTTACTGCAAAGTATCTTCTACCCAACATATTATGCAACTCATTGATTTCTAGCCCCTCTCTCAAGCTGTAAAATAGGAATAATATTTCCCTGCCACAGCTGCACTAAGAGGACTAGATACTACCATGCTCCAGCAGCACTTCTTACTTAAGAGATTAAGGAAAAGTGAAATATTACTGCAAATAGGTTAGGGCCCTGGCTTGCTGACCTTCTGAGCCTTGTGGTTTCCACTGAAGTCTGAGGTTTGTTTGTTGGAGGAATGGCAAAGAAACTAAAAAGTTAGAGAAATGTGCCGAAATCAAAAGAATGAAGTTCTTTCAAATCAAACTGGATCACCTGAGACTGAATTCAATCCATAGTTTAAAATGAAAGCAAACTAGCTAACAGCATAAGAATTTAGGGGTGAGGAGCTAGATAATTTGAGAGCAGTGTATAATGCAGCTATAACACTGCCATATTTGTGTGTGTGTGTGTGTGTGTGTGTGTATATACACACACAGAAATGTGAAATATGAAATAAAAAAATAAAAGCTGTTTAGTAAAAGGGAGATATTCCCCTTTTCAAGCATTTTTAGGATCAGAGAATATTGTTTGCAGCGTTTGGAACTGTACTGAGACATTAAGCATGAAACAGATGTTAAGATTCCCTCTAACAAAAGGCTCGGAAAAGGCACTGATTTAGTTCAAATCCCTGAGACTGGAAATACACGAGGGAAGGAAAAATTTACCAGAAACAATAGGAGGTGCCTTTGTTTTTCCTTGGAACAGAATCACAGCAAAGTACAAAGGAGACTAGAATGTCAAACAGATGTTAACTGGTTGTCAGGGCAGCTTCGCATTGAGCAAGGCCAACACAAGACTGTTACTGACTGCATATGATAAGTTTATTTAAGCAAGCCTAAGAAAACCAAGACCCTTTAAACTACTGTTGTAAGATATTGCTGCAACCCCACAATCTATTATATACTAGTGAAAAAGAAACTCTGAATACTAAGAAATATTAGACTCCCCTCCTCCCCCCCGATCGTGCATCGTAACAAATAAAAAGTATACCCCTCAGGCTAAGTAGGAACCCACCAAGATCCTCCAGTATAAATAGCCTCTGCTGCCCAAACCTTCCTCCCTCTTTCACTCCATTAACAAGTCCTTTGCTTGACATTACAGAATATTAATTTGGGCCCCTGAATTGGCCTGTGATGGCCATTTTAAAAGATAGTTTGAAGTGGAGTGAAGAAAATGAGGCTCAAAGGCTTGCCCCTCCCATCCACTCTCACAAGTGGAATGAAGCACATACCCCTTGGGATCAAGCCCTGCAAGGATTTGGAAGGAAGAGGGAAAATGAAGTTATATCAGTTTAGACCAGTTGGGGATCCGGCCCCTAGACTGTTATGCTGAGCAAAATGTAAGAAGTGATCGCTTCTTACCTCTAGTTCCAAGATATTAATAATGTGAAAATGTGATTTAGCTGACAGCATTTCTTAAGAGTAAGATGACCAGGGTTCAATTTGGTTTCTTTACCATTAAACAAAAAGCTGCAATACTTCATAAAATGTGTACAGATATGGTGTACAGCCATTTTAAAATGGGATGCAATTACAAATTGATACAATTACACTTATAAAGATATAGATACAACATTGGCTTCTTGAAGTTTAATATTTTTTAGCTAGAAAAAACACAAAGATGAGCAGTTGTTTTCAGGTTTTTAATTTTAAATAAGTTTCAGTGGTACTATAAAATCCATGTAGTCTGCTTTGATTTTGATTACTCCACTAGTTTTCTTTAGTGGGGTGATTTACTGTATCTTTAAGACATGACTATAGTCGGAAAGCACTTCAAAAAGACCTGATTGAAGTTTATGTTTTCCAGAAGAAAGGATTCTGAGCCAGTCGTCTCTGGAAGTTCTCATACCTAGAAGAGACAAAAGTTTGTCACAATTAAAATGGCTTCCCAATGATGCAACTCAAGAATTTTAGCTTTCAATTTTCCAAACCATTACTGAAGAACTAGCCCACATCACAGATTAAGTCATCTATACAGAGCCAATATTTAAAGTATTTCCCCCACACACAGCATGGAAAACTGTTTAAATATAATCTTTCCCCTGGATGGTCTTCTCAAATAAATTTGTTAGTCTCTAACGTGCCACAAGTACTCCTGTTCTTTTTGCAGATACAGACTAACACGGCTGCTACTCGGAAACTTCTCAAACCCTGTTTTCCCAGTCATGCTTAACTTAACAAAACCAAAACATTTCTTGGATTACATACTAAACTACATAATAAGAATATTATTCAGGTTGCAAAGTCAAGCCTTCAGAAGTTAGAAAATGCCAGGTAAAGGTTGCCCATATACCCTTAATTCTGTCCCCTCCGATTCCATCTTGTGAAATAAATGAGGCTCTTGATTCTTGTGGAAAATATATCTGATTATGTAATTGAAGACTAATGCATATGTGTCATGTTCCCTTATAATTCATAGGAAGAGCACTAGATAAGTAGTTTGCCATTTTTTCTACGTATGCTGAAATAGTAGTTTAAACCCCAACATTATGTGAAGTGTACTTATATTTAAGAATATAAGTACACTTCACAAAAATCCAGTGCTGAATTTAAAGAAATAAAAATAATGGGCTTTTAGATGCTAACATTCCCTACGGTGTGCTAATGCTTAGTGAAATTAATTATTCACAGACCACTCTACTTTCTCTATTGCTCCCATCTTGGACAAAGAGCATAAGTGATGAAAACAATGAATTTTTATAATCCAAGTTAATAATCTAAGAGGTTCCAAAAACAGGGCAGAATATGAGACTTATTGTGTGACTTTTCAATAAATATACTATAGGCTTTGATCCTGAGAAGCCAAAAAACAAGCTTCGAAATCCTCACTTCAACACAAGCTGTTCACACTTCACATATCATAATGATGAAATAGTCAATAGCCACAGGAAAGAAACAGTCATCTGATACAACTTCAAATGAGAGCAGAGTGTGAAGCTCTTCAAACTCTTGCTCCAGCTGGGTCAAACTACTGGTACCCTATATGGCTGTGATCAGATTAATAGGTCAATTTAAACGTTTCTCAGCTAAGGAGACTGCTTGATCCTATTTATCTCTGGCCCACTTCAGTTTTTCTATTTCTACTTTTTTTTTTTTTTTTTTAGATGTATTGGTATAGCCTGTGCAGACCTCCAGAGTGCCTGTCCTGGCCTAACAATTCATGTTCCCCTGATGGCCTGGTTGAAAGCAATAGGTGCATTCCTGCCTCTGTGGCTTTTCAACAGATTCAATGAGGCATTTATGTAGTGAATAATGTCCCGTCAGGAGCCTAACTTATTTAACCAAAGGCCAAAAGGACACTTAAGCAAGTCTTCACACCAGAATCCCAGCAGGGGCATAGAGTGTAGCTCCCCAGTGAAATGGACCTCCTACCACTCTCTGGAAAGGTCCTTTTGCTGGGACTGGGCATCCCTAGGGGTTTTGCCACTCAAGGACCAGCTTCACTGTGACAGTTATCAAAACTGTATCAGGACTTGACCAGTCACTATTCTGACTATTTGTTTAACTCCTTTCCCCTACCCTTTGTTTCTCTTTCAGGGATCTTGCCTTCCTTTACGATTGTACAGTGCCTAGCACATTCTCGGTGCTATCAGAATCAAAGCATAAGAATGGACCAGCTATGTTCAGGGTAAATCTTAGGATTTAAAATTCCAAACCCAAAGGAGAACCACCACCAACAGTAGAACCTCAGATATACAAGAACCTCAAGAATGGAGGTTGTTCGCAACTCTGAAATGTTCATAACTCTTGAAAAAAACAACCATAACGTTTTGTTCAAAGTTGACAACTGAATATTAACTTAATACAGTTTTGAAAGTTTACTATGCAGAAGAAAAATGCTGTTTTAACCATCTTAATTTAAATGAAGGTTTCTTTACCTTGTCAAATCATCTTTTGTCTTTTTTTTAAGTGGTTTATGTTTAAATACAGTACTGTACTGCATTTGCTTTTCTTTTTTGTTTTTGGGGGGATAGGGGGGAAGAGGAGGAGAGGGTGTCTGCTGCTGCCTGATTGCATACTTCCAGTTCCAAGTTAGGTGTCTGGTTGACCAGTCAGTTCATAACTCTGGTGTTCGTAACTGAGGTTCTACTGTATATTAAAAGTCTGTCCCCCAACACTTCCAGACCTACAGTGGCTAGGAACTGTTACCCAAACCAGTTTGGGGCATAATTTTTAACTAATTAGGCTAAAGTAATTTAACATACTTTGCCCTGCTCATGCTAGATGGTCAAACCATGTTCAGGCAGTCTGAATCATTTTTAAGTAGTGTTTTAAAACCTAGTCTAGGTCAACATCCTTTGAATACATGTACCCTGGGCCAAGAGGTGATGACTTTGTGGGAAAAGGACTAGGAGTGTTCACACAATGTTGTTAACTAAGTATTTCTGAGACACATTGATTGTAGCCCAAGAGGCAGCAGTGTGTTCTGCTTTCCAATGGTCAGAATCATTACAAGGAGCAAAGGCAGCTTCCGGAATCAGCCACATACTGCAGGTAGAGGTTAAACTGCCTGGTAGCAAACACGTACAGCATTTTAATTATCCAAGTTTAGTATTTAAAGAGGCTACATAGAACAAAATACAAGAAACTACTACAGTGTAGCAAAGTCAACAGGAAAATTTTTAGTTACATATTTTCAAAGTAAGATTGCTGTATGGCATGAAAGTTAATTCAGTGCTATGAAACCCATAATTTTGGTGCCTAGAAATTAGCTTATTGCTTGAGATATTTTCCTTTACCATTTCAGAACCACGTTCGCAGGAATGAAAGCTTCAGAGGGATTTGGCGTCATCTGGGCCTGCGTGACAGCAAACGATGAGGCAAAGTTATAGAAGCTATCCAGCATCTTCTGAGTGAACTGAAATACCAAAAAAAACCACCACATTGTAAATCAAATCCATATTTAGAACGTTGATTGTGCTTTTATCTAAGTGCTGTTCAAATGATTAGCTAATCCTTACGTCTCATGTTGGGTGGATTAAATCTTTCTTTTACAGATGGGGGAAAGGAAGGCAGAGAGGTTAAGTAAAAAGGAAGCCTGTGTTAGAGAGGATTAGATCTAGAGTCACTAGTTTATAGTCCTGCTCTCAGACACCGCCTCTCTCAAGAGATGATCTCTTAGAAACTTAAAAGTATTTTGATTTTTATCCTGTTATTGTTTCTTTTCAAAAGATTAGTTTCCTGAAGTAAGTTTCTGAAGGAAAGCCTTAAAACGACCTCAAGATAAACAATTAAAATTTGTAAAGTCTTATGGGATTAATGGATGATGTAGCGATAAGACTTGGGCCTTGTCCTACAAACTAGCAAGTTCGTGGCAGCCTACCAATAGCACCTGCTTTTGATGATTTTGCCTACAAGCACCTCATTTTTTGTATTTGCTCACCTCGTGATAATTCCATGTAAGAAGAGGTTACTTACCTTTAACTAGAGGTTCTTCAAGATGTGCAGTCCTTATATGTATTTCACCATGGGTTATGTATGTGCACCATGAGCCCACAGTTGGAGAATTTGAAAGTAGCATCTGTTGGTCTGTGCATGCACCCTGGCTCACCTTATGATTCTGACCAAGGCAATAAAGGGCGGGGTGGACCAACAGCCACATCACTTCCTTCTCCACCACAAATCAGATAAGATCCAAAGTAGAGGGAAAAGAGGAGGGGTTATGGAAAACATATAGGGACCACAAAACTCAAAGAATCTCCAGTTACATGTAAGTAACCTCCTCTTCTTTGAGTGATGGTCCCTATGGTATTCCACTGTGGGTGACTGACAAGCAGTACTTAAGTAAGAGGAGGTGCAAGGATGAGGATGGTAGGGTCAAATGCAGAACTGCCATCCCAAATGAGGCATCAGCAGCCGAATCTTGTACCAGAACGTTATCTTGTAAAAACATGTGGATGGAGCTCCATGTGGCCGCTTTACAGATGTCTAAGAGGGGTACGTCCCAAAGAGATGCTACAGTCGTGGCTTGAGCTCTCATGGAGGGGGGAGGTTTGAGAGCGGATAGAGTAGAATGCAAATGGATAATCCATTTGGAAATGCTCTGGATGAAGATGGCATAACCTCTGACTCTCTCCACGACAGCGACACACAGTCTCAGGGACTTTCTGAATGGTTTTGTTCTCTGCAGATAAAAGGCCAAGGCCTGTCAAACATCTAAGGAGTGGAGCCTATGCTCTTTATATGTGTGTGTGTAGTTTCAGGAATGGATTGGTGAAGGTGAAATTCCAAAAACACGTTGGGATAAATTTGGGGTGTAGATATAAAGAAGCTTTATCTTTGTGAAATACAGTGTCTGGAGGGTCTGTCATCATTGTGCCAAGCTCATCAACCCTCCTTGCCAATGGCTACAAGAAAGGCGACCTTCATGGAGAAGTATCCGAGCGGTAGCTGTGTTTGCTGCTTTTACAGATCCAGACTAAGAGTCTTGTGGCACCTTATAGACTAACAGACGTTTTGGAGCATGAGCTTTCGTGGGTGAATACCCACTTCATCGGATGCATGTAGTGCATCCGACGAAGTGGGTATTCACCCACGAAAGCTCATGCTCCAAAACGTCTGTTAGTCTATAAGGTGCCACAAGACTCTTTGCTGCTTCATGGAGAAGAGGGACATGGAACAAGTCACTAAGGATTCAAAGGGGCAGAGGAGCCTGTGTCAGAACTGAAAGAGCGAGATTCAAGTCCCACAGGGTATTATCTTTTGAGAGGGTGGGCAAGTTCTTATCAAGTCTTTCCAGAATCAAGTGGTTAGCCAGTGTGCGAAAATAAGAGTAGCTCTCCATAGGGGGATGGAATGCACTGATAGCTGCCAGATGGACTCACAGGGAACTGAGGAATAGGTTCGATGTCTTCAAAGATAGGATACAGTCTAGGATGAGTGGGATACCCATAGCTTCTGGTAGAACGCTTCTCTGCTGTGTCCAGGATGAGAAACACTTCCATTTAGATTGGGAACGTTTCCTAGGTGAGTCCTTTCTGCTATTAGAAAGGATGTCTCACAGAGCCGAGGAGCACACCCATTTTAGGGCCGATGAACATCTAAACATCATGCCCTGAGGTGAAGTGGTAGTGGATTGGGATGCCTGATCCTGACATTGCACTGGGTCAGGAGCTCAGGGAAGATTGGGAAGGTAATCAGAGGATGAGATGACAGGCATGGGAGTCTTTGGGGAACCAAAACTGCCTGGGCCAGAAAAGCACTATCAGGATGACTGTCACTCTGTCCTGTCGGATCTTGCATAGCACTTGTGGCAGAAGCAGTAGCGGAGGGAAGGCAAAGTTGATCTGGTATGACCAGGGAAAAAGAAGAAGAGCGTCGCCCAGGGAGAAGTAAGCTAGGACTCTCCTGGAGCAACACGTGGCACACTTGTTGTTGGCCCAGAAAGTGAACAGATCCCTGGTTGGAGTTCCCCATCATGTGAAAATGTCATGAAGCCCCGTGTCATGAAGCTCTCTCTTGTGGTCAGTCACGAAGTGTCTGCAAGCATATTGTGCATCCCCGGAAGGTAGGCTGATCTGATTGCTGATGCACCAGTTCCAGAGATTGACTGTTTCTGCACACAGAGAGGCCAATCTTGCTCCCCCTTGTTTGTTGATGTAGAAAACCATCAGAGTGTTTTCTGACATTATGAGGACATACATGGTGAGAGGTGATGAAAGGAAGAAGGAACTCGCATGCCTTCAATAGCACCTGTAATTTCAGGACATTGATGTGCATTCTGGATTCTTGAGATGTTCATGTTCCCTGTGGTTGCCCACATGGGCTCCCCAACTTAGTAGGACGCATCTGTAATAATGGCCTTGTCCAGGAAGGAGGGGAGAAAGGGGACCCCTAAGCATACCAAGAAGGGACAATGGTGCTTAGTGGGAACTTTCAGTGTGAGGTTCATAGAATGGCGGCTTGGAGAGTAAACTGACTGTAGCCATGCCTGAAGGCAACAAAGGTTTTGTCTTGCAAATGGAGTGACACAGGTGTGGGGAATGCCAAAGCCACCTCTTCATCCAGTGATGGTGATGGTAGTCTGGCTGGTTCAGGTGGAACTGCCAGAACCAGAGCATAATACCCTGCCTTGTCGACTGGATCTGGGGATAAATTTGAGGTTCTCTCATAGGGGAGGCAGGTGATGACACTTGTGGATCGGAAAGATTCCAAAGGGGGATACAATATGACCAGTAGGTGAGGTGGACAAGTGGTGGAATCAGGTACCAGTGAAACCGAGTCAAGGGAGGTGGTGGTTGGTCCTAGGGTCATGTGGGCCTTGTGAGGAATGGCAGTACAGGAAAAGTGGTTCCTCTGATGGTTCCAAGTTTTCTGAGGAAGAAACGGTTGACTCGGGTTCTGATGGTGGTTCTGTCGGTGCTGATTGAGAGGTGTACATTTTATATAAGTGGCAGTGATAAATTCCATCCCAGTGGCAGGCCTCTCGGGGGTGATGTAAGCTCCCTAAAAATGGAGAATCCCAATGGAAGGAGGGATTCTGGGTCCAGGACAGAAAAAACATCCTATGGTCCAACCATGGATCCAGATCTCCCCAGTGTAAGAGGGACTCCTACTGTACAGGCAATTGGTGGCAGCGATGATAATGGTATCTGGACATAAGATATCCTCATGAGACGAGTTGGTGGGTTTGCTTCTAGGCACGTCCGGTATCTGTGGAATGGATTTAGATGAAGATTTAGTCCTATGCTTCCTTATCTTCCAACTAGGGCCTGCTATGGGGTCAGATCCTCCAGCACTGAAGTCACACTTTGCAGCAGGAGGTGCAATCCTTGCGGATTCAGGCCCAGGTACCCAAGGCGGGTGGGGGTGAGGGGGTAGGATGTCCCCAGGCTGGGTCCGATTGAGGCCTCATGGTCAATTCCATGAGGTACTTACAGAGGCAAAGTGCCTGTCCTTCTCGGGTACAGCTGGTGAAGGACAGACAAATACTGTACTGAGCTGCAATGTGGGCCTCTCCGAAACATTAGAGGCAGCATTGATGGTCATCGCTGACTGAGAAGGATCGTGGGCAGAAGGTGCAGAGTTTGAAGCCCAGAGTACTGGGCATAAGTCTGGTAGTCAAATGGAATATGGGGAAGGATGGGGTGGAGGATGCTAAAGATTCTGACCCTCTCCATGCCGTGGTGAGTAGGGACTAAGGAGGTGGTCAGTCTGCCTTGCCCTTTATCGCCTCAGTCGGAAGCACGAGGCAAGCCAGGGTGCATACACAGACCAACGGACACTACTTTCAAATTCTCCAACTCCAGGCACATAGGGTGTATGTGTAATCCACAGTGGAATACGATAGGTACCATCTCTTGAAGAACAATCCAAGTTCAATGCAAGATAATTCAACTTAATTTTAGTTTGATATAAATGAAGCTTAAATATAAAATGGAACAACCACCTCATAAAAACTATGTTTCCAATCATATCTCACACACACACTTTTTTTTTTTTAAATTACAGGCCAGTTGCAACTGTTCCTTTTGCAAACTAGTCTTTAACTAGTATAGCAAGTCCTTGACTTCACGACGTTCAACTTACGACGAATATCACTTACAAACGTTTCTGAATTGATACCCTGATTCGACTTACAACAATTGGTTTCGACTTTACGATGCTCGGTTCTGCAATGGAACGTACTGTGTTTCCAAATTACAACATTTCAACTTACAACACAATTGGCTCCTGAAAATTATGTCATAAATTCAAGGACTGCCTGTAATTCATCCTAGTCATAATCCCTAGTGTTAGAGCAACCCTATTCCAGAGAAACAGTATGAGCCTTTGCCAGTATAGCTGTGCCAGCAGAGCCACCTAGTGGAGATATAGTGGGAGATGACAGGAGTTCTGACAGCATAGTTAAAACACCTCCCTGAACAACATTAACTAAGCCAACAGAACTACTCTGCTGTCAATGTAGTTGGATCTGCATGGGGGAGGGGAGGTATCAGCATTGCTGTGTTGGCTAGGAGGTGTGATTTTCCCCCCATACTTCTAGCCGACAGCTATGCTGGCAAAACTTTGTAGTGCAGACTAAGTCTGAAGCACATTTTTACATTTGTTATAACTTGGAATATACTTGTAAAAAGTAACTTGCAAATATCAAATGCTTCTCCCTTAACAAAAAAACAACGAGAAGTCCTTGTAGCACCTTAGAGACTAACAAATTTACTTGGGCATACAGCTTATGCCCAAATAAATTTGTTAGTCTCTAAGGTGCCACAAGGACTCCTTGTTGTTTTTGCTGATACAAACTAACGTGGCTACCACTCTGAAACCTCTCCCTTAACTGTGGGTATATCTACACTACGGGATTATTCTGATTTTTGTATGAAGTCGAGTGCACACGGCCACACTAAGCACATTAATTCGGCGGTGTGCGTCCATGTACCGAGGCTAGTGTCGATTTCCGGAGCATTGCACTGTGGGTAGCTATCCCATAGCTATCCCATAGTTCCCGCAGTCTCCCCCGCCCCTTGGAATTCTGGGTTGAGATCCCAGTGCCTGATGGGGCAAAAAACATTGTCGCGGGTGGTTCTGGGTACAGCCTCACCCCTCCCTCCGTGAAAGCAGCAGACAACCATTTCGCGCCTTTTTTCCTGGGTGAACTGTGCAAACGCCATAGCACAGCAAGCATGGACCCTGCTCAGCTCAAGACAGCAATCATGGACGTTGTAAACACCTCTTGCATTATTGTGCAGTCTATGCTGAACCAGGACCTGCAAAACTAGGCGAGGTGGCGGCGTCGGCTACGGCAGCGCGGCGACGAGAGTGATGAGGACATGGACACAGAATTCTCTCAAACCGCGGGCCCCTGCGCTTTGGAGATCCTGATGGTAATGTGGCAGGTTCTATCCATTGAACGCCGATTTTGGGCCCGGGAAACAAGCACAGACTGGTGGGACCGCATAGTTTTGCGGGTTTGGGACGATTCCCAGTGGCTGCGAAACTTTCGCACGCGTAAAGGCACTTTCATGGAACTCTGTGATTTGCTTTCCCCTGCCCTGAAACGCCAGAATACCAAGATGAGAGCAGCCCTCACAGTTGAGAAGCGAGTGGCAATAGCCCTCTGGAAGCTTGCAACGCCAGACAGCTACCAGTCAGTCGGGAATCAATTTGAAGTGGGAAAATTGATTGCAAGTAGCCAAAATGATAGCAAGTAGCCAAAGCAATCATTAAGCTGCTGCTACGAAAGGTAGTGACTCTGGGAAATGTGGATGGCTTTGCTGCAATGGGATTCCCTAACTGTGGTGGGGCGATAGATGGAACCCATATCCCTATCTTGGCACCGGAGCACCAGGGCACCCAGTACATAAACCGCAAGGGGTACTTTTCCGTGGTGCTGCAAGCACTGGTGGATCACAAGGGGCGTTTCACCAACATCCACGTGGGATGGCCGGGAAGGGTTCATGACTCTCGCGTCTTCAGGAACACTACTCTGTTTAAACAGCTGCAGCAAGGGAATTACTTCCCAGACCAGAAAACAACAGTTGGGGATGTTGAAATGCCTGTAGTTATCCTGGGGGGCACAGCCTACCCCTTGATGCCATGGCTCATGAAGCCATACACAGGCAGCCTGGACAGTAGTCAAGAGTTGTTCAACTACAGGCTGAGCAAGTGCAGAATGGTGATAGAATGTGCATTTGGCCATTTAAAGGCGCTGGCGCACATTACTGACTCGCTCAGACCTCAGCCAAACCAATGTCCCCTTTGTTATTGCTGCTTGCTGTGTGCTCCACAATCTCTGTGAGAGTAAGGGGGAGACCTTTATGGCGGGGTGGGAGGCTGAGGCAAATCACCTGGCCGCTGATTACATGCAGCCAGACACCAGGGCGATTAGAAGAGCACACCAGGAAGCGGTGCGCATCAGAGAAGCTCTGAAAACGAGCTTCATCACTGGCCAGGGTAGGGTGTGACTGCTGTGTTTGTTTCCCCTTGATGAACACCCCACCCCTTGATTGACTCATTCCCTGTAGGCAACCCACCCTCTCCCTTCAATTACAGCTTGCTTAAGGAAATAAAGTCACTATCGTTTAAAAATCATGTATTCTTTATTAATTCATTATAAAAAGAGGGAGAGAACTGACAAGGTAGCCCGGGGGGTGGTTTGGGAGGAGGATAGGAGGGAAGGAAAAGGCCACTAAAAAAATTTCAAAATAATGACAGCCTTTTGGTTGGGCTGTCCACAGGGGGTGGAGTGGGCGGGTGCACAGAGCCTCCCCCCACACGTTCTTACACATCTGGATGAGGAGGATATGGAACATGGTGAGGGTGGTTATATAGGGGCTGCAGCGGCACTCTGTGATCCTGCTGCTGTTCCTGAAGCTCCACCAGACACCGGAGCATGTCAGTTTGATCACGCAGCAGCCCCAGTGTTGCATCATGCCTCCTCTGATCTTCCTGCCGCCACCTCTCATCTCGAGCGTCCCTCCTGTCCTCACATTCACTGGCATCTTTCCTGTAATTTCCATGTCCTTCCACTCATTCAGATGAGCTCTTTCATTGCAGGTCACTTCCATGATTTCCGAGAACATTTCGTCTTGCGTCTTTTTTTTCTGCCGCCTTATCTGAGATAGCCTTCGGGATGGAGTAGGGAGCCTTGAAAAATTTGCAGCTGCATGAGGGAGGGGGAAAAAAAAGGGAGAAGATACATTTTACAGAACAATGGTTATACTCTTTCACAGTGAACAACACTATTCACCTTACATAGCACATGTGATTTCACTACAAGGTCGCACTTTGCATCTTAATATTGAGTGCCTGCGGCTCTGGTGTTAGAGATCTCACAGACGCAGGTCCAGGCAGCAGAATTCAACTTGCATGCGGCCATGATAAGCCATTGTCTTTTGGCTTCTGCAGCCTTCATATACACAGTGCCCTCCTTTCCCAAATACCAAGCAAAGCCCGTTCAGTGCTGTTTCTTTCCTGTTAACATGTGGCAGCAGAAACCACCCCCCCATCCAATTCTCTGGGATGATCGCTTTACCCCTCCCCCCACCGCGTGGCTGGTAGCAGGGAAGATCCCTGCTAGCCAAACGCGAAAAAGCTCAGCGCCAATCACCACCTCCCTTCCCCCTGCTTGGCTACCTGCAAGGAAGGATTTCTTTTAAACAACAGGCAAACAGCCCGGTAGGAATGGCCATCTCTGTCCCCTTAAATTCCTGAACTTCAACCAGGTTACTATGAACGATATCACTCTCCTGAGGATAAACAGTGAGATAAAGAGCAGATGTTGCTTGAATGCCAGCAATCACCAGGACCATACACGGCTAGGCTTTTTGTCATGCAATGATACCAGATTACTTGCTACATGCATGGCGGGTCAAGTGTTCTACCATGGAGGACGGAATAAGACTGCCCTGTCCAGAAACCTTCTGCAAAGGCTTTTGGAGTACCTCCAGAAGAGCTTCATGGAGCTCTCCCTGGAGGATTTCCACTCCATCCCCAGACATGTTAACAGACTTTTCTAATAACTGTACTGGCCGCAAATGCATCTCAAGTCCTCAGGGCAAATTAATCATTAAAAAACGCTTGCTTTTAAACCATGTTTTATATTTACAAAGGTACACTCACCAGAGGTCCCTTCCATGGCTTCATTGTGTGGGATAGTGGCTTGGGAGGGCTAGGAGGGTAATTCCGTCAGGGTGAGAAAAAGCTCCTGGCTGTTGGGGAGAACGAAGTGCTGTGTGCTCTCTGCAAGCTCGTCCTCTTCTTCCTCCTCCTCCTCCTCATCTTCCCCGTTCGCAGAATCCTCAGCCCTGGCTGAGATTACCACCCCCACCTCGGAATCCACAGACAGGGGTGGGGTACTGGTGGCGGACCCCCCTAGAATTGCATGCAGCTCAGCATAGAAGCGGCATGTTTTCGGCCCTGCCCCGGACCTTCCGTTTGCTTCTTTGGTTTTCTGGTAGGCTTGTCTGAGCTCCTTAACTTTCACACAGCACTGTACTGAATCCCTGATGTGGCCTCTCTGCATCATGGCCTTGGAAATTTTTTCAAATGTTTTTTCATTTCGTCTTTTGGAACGGAGTCCTGTTAGCACGGAATCCTCTCCCCATACAGCGATCAGATCCAGTACCTCCCGTGCGGTCCATGCTGGAGCTCTTTTTCGATTCTCAGGAGACTGCATTGTTACCTGTGCTGATGAGCTCTGCGTGGTCACCTATGCTAGTGAGCGCTCCATGCTGGCCAAACAGGAAATGAAATTCAAAAGTTCGCGGGGCTTCTCCTGTCTACCTGGCCAGTGCATCTGAGTTCAGATTGCTTTCCAGAGCAGTCACAATGGTGCACTGTGGGATACCGCCCGGAAGCCAATACCGTCGATTTGCAGCCACACTAACCCTAATCCAACATGGCAATACCGATTTCAGCGCTACGCCTCTCATCGGGGAGGAGTACAGAAATCGGTTTAAAGAGCCCTTTATATCGCTATAAAGGGCCTCGTTGTGTGGACGGGTGCACGGTTAAATCGGTTTAACGCTGCTAAATTCGGTTTAAACGCGTAGTGTAGACCAGGCCTGAAACTACCAACAAAAGGCATTAGCTGCTTTGTCAATTATCTTAGTGGTGCAACAAACAGTAATGGAAGATTTGGTGCTTCAGAGAAATACTGCTCAGAAACCATCCTGTTTTTCTCCTCTCCCTCCCCATGCATGCTTAGTATATTTACATAAAAACGGGATTTGTTTAGGTGTGCCAGTTACGCCTGTTGAGTACGCCTCACTTGAAAGTCACTCTGAAGTTCATCGCACCTCCACAGTTAGTTGTGATGGCAGACTGCATTATACCTTTATTTGGAGGAAGCTGCAGCAGACATGCCAAACTCACAAAAAAACCTGCAGAAATTGGGTTTGGTTTTGGCTTAATTGGCTGGTGAGTTGATTGTTGGCTAGTTTTTGGCTTGTAGGTTTTTTTGTTTTTTTTAAATTGGCTCCCGGAAAGCAGGGGTGGGGGGGTGGAAAATGGAGTCAATGGTGCATAGCGGGCCCATCACAGTCCCAGACTGCATGTTGGGGGTCATCTAGTCACAAAGTGTTGGGGTTCTTAGGGATTGGCTTGTTTTGGCCTTGTGTTGAAATGGAATTAGCTTGATTTTTGGCTTATTGTGAAAGTCAAGGTGCTTATTTGCCACGTGAAAGTTGGCAACTGTGAGCAGCAGTGAACAGTGTGATTAACACTGCTAACAAGTTAGGCTTCTCAAAGTGCTCAATTACAGTTCTTTAGGGGTCATTGATCCTATCACACCACAACCATTAATTATTTGCAGTGAAGTTGATCATAAATGCCTGAAAAGTTTCTGCAGAACTGAAGCAACAATTTATTGTCTGGATCAAGAAGCCAAAAGCAGGGTCTGTCCCAAGCAGCTGCAACTGGCATAAATTTCCTGTGGTTCTGCACACTCCTCCCCTTTCTCTGTTCAACTGCCCAGGTGAACATCAAAAACCCATTTACCTCCCCCTCTGTCTGAGATGAGCATGGGGAGGTGGGACATTGCTTAAATCTAGGCCCAAAATATGGCAGTCCTCAGTGTACAGGGCAGTTTCCCTAGAGAAGATGGGGGGGCTTTCAAAGGTACCTTTTCACTGAATGGTCAGGAAACTGGGAGGAGAGAATGGACCAGAGGTACTGCTCAGAGGTGCTGGAGCAGGAAGAAAGGGTGGTCGTGGCAAAGGGAATATATATCCAGTTGAGCATGGAGTAGATCAGGGTCCCTGCACCAGCAGCAAAGCTGTGCATAACAAATCACAACGGCAAGAAGCAGGAGGATCTAGCCAGCTAAGGCAGCAGCATAAGCCTGCTGATGGAGATATCACAATATCTGCCTCAAGCCCAGTCCAACTGCTTTGGCCATTCCCTTTGTTCCCAAGTAACAGCCCTGAGCTTCAATGTGCAGCAGAGTCTTGTATCAAGAGTAAATTTCTTCAGAGTATGGTGGCGACAGATTTGGAGCTACTCAGTAATAATTATAAATAATGCATGTTGGTTACTGGAATACTGGAATATTATCTGACTACATTGGTTTAAACTGACAAGAGTCTGGAAAAACAGGCAGGAAAGAAAATGGCTCAAGATAAGCCATTCCTCAGCAAACACTTGAGCTGTTAAAGGACAATGCCAGAATCACTGGCTCATTATCCTGCTGTACCTACAGAATTGGTTTTAAACAGGAAAGTCAAACCTTGGGGAAACAGAAGAAAAAAAAGAAAAAAAGAAAAAAAAAACTATAGCAGGGTTTAAAAGGGACCCTCTTCTCAGAAGAGGAACAGTAGGTGTTCAGGGGAACCAGACTGAGGCTTGATTTACACTGAAACGTACTATCGGCATAGCTATTTTAGTCAGGAGTGTGGGGAAAAAAATACCTCCCTCAACATAGTTATGCCAGCAAAACTCCCATGCAAAAGTGGTGATGTCAATGGAAGAGTGACTCTGTCAACACAGCATATTGTTTGGTGTGCCTATAATGATGCAAAAACTCCTGTTGGTGTAGGCTGCACCAGGGGGCTATGTCAGTATAGTCTTTCTAGTGGAGAAACGGCCTGGGACCTAGTGGGGGTGCCTGAAGACGATAGATCTACCTAGGCTACATCAGGGGACAGTAAGGGGAGGTCTACCCTTAAATTGCTGCATCAGTGCAGTTTCACCAATGCAGCTGCGCCGTTGTAGTGCTTAAGAAAAGACGCTCCTATGCTGAGATGGGAGAGCATCTCCCATTGTCATAGTTAATCCACCTCCTTGAGAGATGATAGCTATGTTGACAGCAGAACCTCTCCCATCAACACAGCACTGTCTATACAGGGGAGATTAAGTCAGTATAACTATGTCACTCAGCGGTGTGGTTTTTTATACCCCTGAGCGACATAGTTATACCGATATAGGTCCTGTAGTGTAGGCCTGCCAGAAGACTCTAGACACACATGTATTAGACTGTTAAAATCTTTTCCCCCACTCTAGTGCTTTGGGCCTATTACTAAACAAAATAATACTTTTGTTTTAAGAAAACTGTCTGATCACTGTACACGACTGGTCAGACTCCCAAGGGAAGAACCACAGGTGCACAAACTCAGTCACACCCGGAGGGTAAGCATAGTTGACACAGTACTGTAACTCAGTACCTGGTGTAAAAGTGAGGGAATTGCAAACTTTTGCCCTGAAATTGGTAAAGGCACAAGACCTAAGGCAAGTGAAGTTGGAGACACCAGGAGGGGGACAGAGGTGCAAGCTAGCCCTGAAACTCTGCAGAAGAGAAGATTAGTCTGCAGAAGAGAAGAATGAGGGGGGATTTGATAGCTGCTTTCAACTACCTGAAAGGGGGTTCCAAAGAGGATGGATCTAGACTGTTCTCAGTGGTAGAAGATGACAGAACAAGGAGTAATGGTCTCAAGTTGCAGAGGGGGAGGTTTAGGTTGGATATTAGGAAAAACTTTTTCACTAGTAGGGTGGTGAAGAACTGGAATGGGTTACCTAGGGAGGTAGTGGAATCTCCTTCCTTAGAGGTTTTTAAGGTCAGGCTTGACAAAGCCCTGGCTGGGATGATTTAGTTGGGTTTGGTCCTGCTTTGAGCAGGGGGTTGGACTAGATGACCTCCTGAGGTCCCTTCCAACCCTGAGATTCTATGATTCTATGAACTCTGTGGCAAAAGACTTAGCTTACTATTTGAGCTGGTATTCCACCCCAAGTGTTTCCCATTCCCCAAGTCTAGGCACTGTATTTAAGGTCCCCCATCAGCTGGAAGCCTGGAGAGCCCTACTTTAGCTATCTTCTTAATGCACCAAAGCTTCAGTTTCAGCTCCTATGATGGAAAGGCTTAAAATATTATTTTAAAGAAATTTTATTTGAATTATAAATCATGTACATAGAACTACTTGACTGAAGAGGAAAATATACCAGCATTTTACGCAACAGTAAGTATGCACACCATGGCAATGGCAAAAAATACATGTCTATATTTTCCTAAGGAAAAAATCTCATCTGAAGTATTCTGCTGAATGAACAGACTACCAGATCATGGTTAGCTTGATAACATACAATTGGGGGCTGTAGTTTTGGAACTATTTGTGCCAATTTTTCACACCTGCTCTCACAGAGAACTTGATTCTTAACTGGCTCATACGCTAATGAGCGAAAGACTGCTGGAAACAATGTTTTTAAATTACCTGAGTGAATGAGTCTACTGATGATACAGCAGCACTTGCTACAGGAGTCTGCTGGGCCAAATGTTCCAGCAATTCCACTGAGATCCCAATCTGGGCTACAGATGGTGTCTGAGGGATGTTCATTGCTCCAAAGGGGTGTTGGCTGCCTTTCCCTGGAAGAAATAGCACAAGCAGCAGAAATGTCAAACTTGGCATCAGCACAACTATTATATTAAGTTTAAGTCACCAAGATTTCTTGTGTGTGAGGTTTCTTGTTACTTGCCAAACAGAGTTCTCTTTACATACAGAATTATGAAAAATTGTGTATAGCTCATATACTAAGTGTGTGAAAAAACGCAATGGATAAATTTAAAATATAAAAATATCTTTAATCTTACTAATAACTGAGGAATAGAGAGATAATCCCTAACAGACCCTTACAGGGAAGGAGTTTTGTAAGGAAGAGTTAATCAGTTTTTAAAATCCCCTAAGAAGTAAACTAACCTCCCCATTGAACCAGCTGGGTCATATATTTTTACAAGATTCAGAAGTGTTTGAACCTCTTGCTATTACTGACTTTTCCAGTACAACAGGGAGTATGATTTTTTATTTTTTTTAAGCTCAGGAATATGATTTTATAGTACTACCCCATCCTTAATATGCACAGAAATGTTTACAAAAAAACCCCAGAACTAACAAGTACTGATGCACAGTCCTTTGGTTCATTCATGCATTGTATTTATGCCTTGGATCACACAACTATTATGCATTTATTTTTAGACAGCCCCTCATCATGGTCTCTGGATGCTGAATGAATTTTTAAATGAATGTAAATAAACCATCATCTTGAACAGCACCTAGTAGCAAAAAAAAGGTAAGTGAACACTTGTGAGGGTTGGTATAATGGTTCACTCCAGTGGTTCACACTGCACTACACACGTAGGCAGCTGTTTGAGGGATCTTCAAACCTATCTCATGTAGCATGCACTGGAGTAATCCGATCTCAGCACTATAAAGCCACCAATGACTGTATCAAGGTCCACATCAGAAAGAAATGGTTGCAAAATAAAGAGGCCCTGCTGGTCACAAAAGCCATTAGAGAATCCATTAACAACCCGGCTGAAAAGCATTAATAAATAGCAAACCTTTTGTGCAGGCATCATCCCAGAGCTCCAGCATCACTTCTGACTCTTCTAAACTGAGCTTTAATCAGTTCTAAACCCAAGTCTCTGGGGCTCACCAAAAATACAGACAATCATCTAAATTCACTGAAATCTGTCACTCCCTCCTGTTCAACATGTATGGGAAGACACAGAGAATGCCTGAAATGCCATTAGATGTGAACGAGACACACAGCTGCACATAAGTTCAAGTAAATGTTGTAGAAGAACATCCTCCCAATAAAGAAGCAACTGCTCAATACCAGCCTCTGGATCATCTTAGCAGGGAAGAGCAGAGCCATTCAAGAGCTATGCCATAGTCCACACGTCAATAAGTGGTATCACAAGCTGCTGACTGAGCTAAAAGAAGACTACACCACCACGTGACCTAGCTCAATTGCTAAAATCTCTGCCAGTGAGACTAGCACAAGTCTCTGCCCTACCCCAACTCAAAGGAATCAAGGAAATCTGAAGACTCCAGAAGACAGTTAATTCTTCAGCAAAGGCCTAAATCATTAGTATGTAGGAAGCAGGTACCCTGTCCTTCCTTAGGGAAGCACATCCAAAACTCTTCATTATCACCCACTTCTGAAAAAGCAGGGGAGAGCATAGCCTATGTAGAAACTCAATTAAGAGTCTGTTAATTTTCCATGTAGCACTGCAATCTGCAATGAAGTAAGTCTAGCAGTTACATTATCCGCCACTTCTATTGTATACTACATCTAGATTTGTTTTGCCAAATAGTAGCTACTGAGCTCAAGAAGAGATGGTCCGACTCACAAGAGACCTTCTTAGTTTAACCCAATCCAAACATACCACAAATGTCTCAGCACCAAAAAAAAGGAAGCTGTCTGAGCCCTCTCACTACCTCTTGGTGGTCTAACCCACCCACACGCTGTTGCCCTCCTCTTTCCTAGTCGCCTCAAGCATTGCCTCCTCAACTGAGATCTGTTTGACACATACATGCACACCTTCAGATCTCATACAGACTCCATAACTGAATATTAAAATCTGTAATGTAAAGTCTCCCATGAGAAAAGCACATACTGGTCCTTCAATACACAAACTTAGCACAAGGCAAGTAACAATCAGACATGGTGCTTTAACCCACTACTTAGAAATGCTTTGCGTAGCATATTTACTTAAAGTCAGCCTGTGCAGCAGGGAGACATCACAGCCCTTTCCTTTATATAATTAGGCTCTACAGGAGAAAATAAAGCCATTGGAAACCAGACTAACTGAAGATCATATTCAAATTCCAACTCTATCCAGTTTTCTGTGATAAAAATGCTGATAGCAATGAAGTTGGTAGAATTCTCCATATCTTTATGATCAGGATGTTAAATTTACAATTCCCTTTCCTTTGAACAAATCAGCTTTTCATCTGTATAAAACTATCCAACAACTTTAGAAATATACCAGTGCTCAAAATAATCAGAGGCCATCAGTGTACTTTAAACCAAAAAGCGTACCCATCCTCCCACTTCATATGCAAGTCCAGACCCTCTTTGGATTGCCGGCTCCTCTGTGCAATGCTCCAGCATGCACACATTGTTAGTGTTGAACACAGCACAGAACAGATACTCAAGATTTGTCCACTTGTGAGGATAAAATAAAGTTATCCTCTTCTGCATGTGGATTATAGTCTACCATCACAACCCCTATAAAATAATAGGTGTGTTTTGAGTGCCTCGCTCTTCTATTCACAACATATAAATCATCAATTCTAAGGAACATGCAGTATTTCAAAATATTTCTCAAGATACAGACTATTAAATATTTTTGCATTCACAATTTTGCCCTCAACAGCAATGCTGCAAAAGATCCCAACATTTCAGGAAAAGAGCAAGCAGGGATAGGCTCTTTATACTGATCTCCCACTTCTCTCCCTTTATCCAACTTTTAGCCACAGTACTCAGCCATTTCAGAGCACTTTCAGGCTTTGAAATTAGTTTGGGTAAAACAGAAATTGTGCGTTTATTCTCTAGCCATTTCCATTAATCAAACGCAGACATGGTTTTATACCACAAGTTTTGGGAGGGAGAGACTAAACCACCACAGCACCAGATAGCACAAAGTTAGAGGGAGCAAAATGGTGACCTATACCTCTAAATATTACCCCCATTTGTCATCTCATGTCTACAATCAAGACTGTAGCTCTTTGGTGCCAAGAGTACATTTTTCCTCTTTCACAGCAAAGTGCTTAGCACTTTTAGGCACAGCAAAAAATAAATAAAAGCAAGCTTCCCCACTTCATGAGGAAAGCTTCATCTTTACACTCTTTCCTGGTGAGAGTCAAATGTAATTTGTCTAAGTTAGTCACTGCTTAAAGGGAGATTTGGAAGCTAGCACATAAAGTGAGCAGACAGCTGCAAGCAGCTGCACTTGCTATAGTGTTACCAGCTGCTTCTGCTCTAAAGATCTGGTGGCTGGCTACAACTGACCTGAGAGGTAGCATCTTTCATCAGTGCCATTTTGTTCTCATTTAAATTTACTGCTTTTGGTCTGCACCTTTTCCTTATGGCATTCCTACTTGACAAAAAAAGGCCACCAAAACAGCATAGCAAAGATAATCTTGAAGACTTGCTAGACAAGTTCCTGATCTCTGGACACATGGCTAGGAGGAAAGGAAGCATTCAGACCTTAGAACTTCTTGGCACAGCAGTGCTGGACAATGATATCATTTCAAAGATTCTAAACTCAGCTAGGAACATAGTCAAAATTGATCTTATCCCAGTTTTGCTACTGGAGAATAAGCAAATCCTAAAAGGGGATCACAGTATCAAGCAGAAAAAGTCAAACGCTGCAATGAGCTTGAAAGCAGAGGACACCTTCTGAAGATTTAAGTGATAAGACCCAGCATCAGTTCAATTAGGCATGACAAGGATATTTAAGTGCCTAATTCAAAGCTAAGGGCACTTAACTCTACTGGGTGCTTATTGTACCAGAACTGGTACTCAGAGCCTTTGTTACTAAAAGCACTTAAACGGTAGATTTGATCAGAAAAAGAGTAAAATTTACCATTACTAAAAAGATCAGCTCCTGTGTATTTCTATCCTATCTGCTCACTTTTCCCAAAAATGTACATTTATTTTCTTTTTACTCCTGTTTGTGTTGCAGAGGCAATAAAGCTTTGGCAATGTGAGGAAGTTTCTACTCTGGCAGTTAGATCACGCCCCACTGCAGAATCCTTACTACTGGTGAAGATGCAGGATCCCAGAAGAGCAACAGACTGACTGTCAAATCCCTGTAGTTTACAGGCTTGGTAGCAATCAAAACTTTTATATGAACTGAGTTGATGAAACAAAGCATTCCTAAGATGACATTGAACAAAGTAAAAACAGAGTATACCACCATTTTCTCTAACTTTTGAGATCCAATGCATATGTTACATCAGCAGTGGTCAGAGCAATATGTTCAATTTTTCAGCACCTTTATTAGGCTGCAGGAAAGGGACCTGGAGAAGTGGATGACCCTGCTTTACTTCTGAGATCCAGAGAAGCCAGCTCTTTCAGCCCAACTACCCCCTGACCCAGACTAAACAGCTGCCAGCTGTTCACTCCCATAGCCATTGGTTAAGTGGACATATACACATTTAGTACTGCAAATGGACTGCATTTAATATGAAACATTTCCCTCATGTTATTGAAAAGGACTAAGAACCTATCTGTAGGTTTGATAGAGGGATCATAAGGGAAAAAATACAAATGTAGCATTAAACAGAGAGACCTTTTGATTTCCTATTAAAAATTCTGATCTACTCAGGTTACCTGAAAATCCTGTAGGGAGAAGCCAGAAATATTCCCCTGATTAGTGTCTTTTGGTAACATGGGGATAAAAATTGATCACAGCAATCTCGGAAAAGCAGGTGACTCATTACCATGGTCACTGCGTTCATGTTTTTCAAGACATTGCTAGAGCCACTTAGGCCTACAGAAGATAGATAATTTCTTTATTGAGGGACTTCTGATTTGAAGCTAAATATGGTTGCCTTGTTTCCAGCCAAACTGAAAAGAAAAAGATTTAGATTTTATCATTATTACAATGATTGCCAGCATTCATGTTAACTAAATCTCAAAAAAAGAAGGAAACAAAGAAGGTAAAGAGGTAGGAAGTCTAGGTTTATTAAGAGTGTAAGAGTGTAAGAGTCTAATTGACAAAGTAGGATAATTTCTGTAATTAAATCTACCAATAACTTATTTTGATATTGTGGCTTGTAGTCTAGACTTCACAATCACTTGGTAGCAAGAGAGTAGTTAAAGGTTCTGTCAGGACTTCCAATTCTAACATCACACTCATACCTTTCTGAAGAGCTTTTCTTGTCATGATTGGTTTCAAAGTGATTTTTTTTTTTTAAAGAAACAGAAAAATTCTTTCACCTGCTTGATTTACTGGGGTGCAAAAACAGATACTTTCCACATCAAGACTTTTAACTCATCAATAATACAAACTGCTGTACAAAGATTCTCCAATTGTCATGCAACTAGATTAGAGTAGTCTCAATGATAGTAGATTTTCTGGGAAGTTTAAAAATTAGAACATTAAACAATAGAAAAAAATAATGTAATTTTGAGCGTACTCAATAAACATCTAAGATTTTAAGCAGACATTAAAATGTATAGGTTCACTGCACAGCTTGAGAGGGCTGCTGCTGGACCAGTCCGCCGGAGAAAGATTGTAAGTGTCTCATTGAAACACAGCTGCATCAGCCAAGAGGTTCAAATTAGAGGTCCATTCCTGCAATCTTTTACTCAGACAAGACTCCCATTGGTTTAATTGGGAACTGTAACCAACCATAGTTGGGACTGCAGGATCAAGTACTAATTTCCTCTCTTCCTACTGCTGTCCTCATTACTTTCTCTGATGTGCTGTTACCTTTTTGACCCACCTTTACAAAAATGTCATCCTGCCCTCACCTCAGTGAGGTGTGAACTTTAAAGCTTAATTGGAAGGAAAATATTCACATGCATGGGCAGTTTTGCTCTCTTTCCTTGGAAACTAAAGAAATCTATGTCAATGCAATTTTAGTGTATATACAAAGAGTCAAAAATGCATTAGTGAAGCTCCCATAACAGTAACACAATTGCATACACTATATTAATGTACGCATTTAATAGTCCAACTAGTCGTCATAATTATGTGCAATTTCGGCAAGTTAGTTACCTTGTGAAAGCTAACTTCTATGTTCCCTGACTTTATGCTTAAGTGTGATCTTAAGATGCGGCAGGTAGGCGATTTTGAATTTTCTCTCTCACAGCTGTACTGCTTGGCCTTAAACACATTTAACTTTTACCATTCCCATCCACTTTAGTAATTTTTTTTTGCTACCCCATGGCCATTAGGCAAGTAAAAACCCAGTCCAAGTCACAACTGAACAGACTTTATAACCAGTTACTGGCATAGTTAGCTCTAAACACAAGCTGCATTTGCACAACACATGGTTACAAATGTTTAGTTGCCTTGTTACTGGATTTTGCCTCTGTCAGAGAGCTGGGCTGGCACATGACTGCCTTCCTGTATCCAGTTCAGCAGGTGTTTAGGTTTTCTACAGCACGGACAAGACTCTCAAATGTGCCAGTTTGGCCAGTAATCTTTCCTCTCAGCTCCATGCACAGTAGGACATTTCAAAGTGCATCACCAGTCTTCCTGTGACTGGCCCTGCTCTCTGGGTACCTCCCTGAGCACCTTATCTCCTGTTGAGGCAATGCAGGACAGCAGTCTAGATTTTCCCAAAGTGCACCAATAGAAACCCAGACAGGCAGACTGGTAACTGCAGGTGCACTAACTCAGTTGTGACAGTAAAGCTGCTGTATAAATACAAGCTGAATCGTGTTACTTATAACTGGTCAGGTGACCATGCCTCCAACTGGTTAAGGTATCAGAAATTGTGAGATTAGATGAAGGGTTCTCCTAGCCCTCAGTAGGATTTATCCCTCTGCATTTATACCATGGATGATGTGCTCAGTGCCATAAAGATACAAAATTAATGACAAGTTATCATTTTGGGGATTGCTATGTGTTGGGATTCTTGGGGATAGGATGGGGGTAGAGGAAGTAGTGTCAAAGTAAAGTGTGCTTCTATTCTAAGCATGGACTTGTGGGGTAGCATTTATCTCAACAACAACAGGTATCTTACCCAGTTTACAAGAAGGAACAGTATAACTGCAAGCCTTGCAAACTCAGCTGTAGAGCCCACAGTCAAGGTTTGGTTTTTTGACTGACTTCAACAATAAAGATTCTACAACTGAAACTTAGTTAACAATTGTACTGATGATATTCAAGAAAACTAAGACTCCAATTTGCTCCGCCAAATTTAAGTTGGCTCTGCAGCACTAAGAGTAGTAAAAACATATTTTACTCAATAAAGTGAGAGATATGACTAAATACACACAGAACAGATCTAGTGTCCCACTGTTGGGTCTTGCCCACATGCTCAGGGTCTAACTGATTGCCATATTTGGGGTTGGGAATGAATTTTCATCCGGATCATATTGGCAGAGACCCTGGGGGGTTTTCACCTTCCTCTGCAACATGGGGCACAGGTCACTTGCAGGTTTAAACTAGTGTAAATGGTAGATTCTCTGTAACTTGAAGCTTTTAAATCATGATTTGAGGACTTCAGTAACCCAGCCAGAGGTCACAGGTCTATTACAGGAGCGGGTGGGCAAGGGTCTGCAGCCTGCAATGTGCAAGAGGTCAGACTACATAATCATGATGGTCCCCACTTGCCTCAGAGTGTACAAGTATACGTTTTTCCAATCATTAGCTACCCTCACTGTTACAAATTTACACCTTATTTCCAGTCTGAATTTGTCTAGCTTCAATCTCTAGCCATTGGATCACATTTACCTTTCTCTGCTAGACTGAAGAGCCATGATTTGTTCCCCATGCAGGTACTTCTAGACTGTAATCAAGTCACCCCTTAACCTTCTCTTCATAAAGCTAAATAGATTGAGCTCCTTGAGTCTCTCACTACAAGGCAGGTTTTCTAACCCTTTAATCATTCTGGTGGCTCGTCTCTGAACCTTCTCTAATTTAGCAACATCCTTCTTGAATTGTGGACAGCAGAACTGGACACAGTATTCTAGCAGCAGTCAAACCAGTGCCAAATATAGAGATACAATAACCTCTTTATTCCTATTCAAGATTTCCATTTATGCATCCCATTATCACATTAGTCCATTTGGCCACAGAATCATGCTTGTGTTCAGCTGATTAGCCACCTCCAGCTCCAAATCTTTTTCAGAGTGTTTGCTCCCCAGGATAGAGTCCATTATCCTTTAAGTATGAGGTACATGCTTTGCTCCATTTGCATTTAGCTGAATTAAAACAGTTTGCTTAAACTTATTTTACTAAGTGCTCTAGAGCTCTCTGTATCAGCTGCCTGTCCTCTTCATTGTTTACCACTCGCCCAATTTTTGGATCATCCATAAACTTTATCAGTGACTATTTTGCTTTTGAAACACACCTGTTCAATGAGTCCCCCATTTACATTTTAAAATCTATCAGGTAGCTAATTTTTAATCCATTTAACGTGTGCCATGTTAATTTTCTAGTTTTCAAAGTTTCCACGTGAAAACTGCCTGCAAACTCTGAAGGGTGAAAAACCACATTGCCACAAGCATTCATTTACAATCAGATACTACAACAGCCAGTTTTGATGAACTGTTTAGAATATAGACTGATTCTTGCCTGCATATTTATACCTGCCTCTGGAAATTTCCACTACATTCATCTAACAAAGTGAGTATTCACCCACGAAAGCTTATGCTCCAAAACATCTCAGTCTACAAGGTGCCACAAGACTCTGTCACTTTGTTTAGAACAGGGGTTGGCAACCTTTCAGAAGTGGTGTGCCAAGTCTTCATTTATTCACTCTAATTTAAGGTTTTGTGTGCCAGTAATACCTTTTTAACATTTTTAGAAGGTCTATAATAAATATGTCTATAATATATAACTACACTGTTGTTGTATATAAAGTAAATAATGGTTAAGAAGCTTCATTTAAAATTAAATTAAAACGCAGAGTCCCCCAGACCAGTGGCCAGGACCTGGGCAGTGTGAGTGCCACTGAAAATCAGCTCGCATGCTGCCCTCGGCACACGTGCCATACGTTGCCTACCCCTGGTTTAGAATATAAGTGCTAGGTCTATGAAGAGCCACTTGAAAAGATACATATATTTGGCTTTTCAAGTAGCATTGCAGTGTATAGCATGTCACACAATGGGATCCTGGTTTATGAATAAGAACGTAAATGGGTATATTGGTTCAGACCAATGGTCTATCTAGCCCAGTATCCTGTCTTCCAACAGTGGACAGTGTCAGATCCTTCAAAGAGAAAGAACAGGGCAATTATTGAATGATCCATCCCCTGTTGACTAGTCCAGTCTGGCAGTCAGATAGTTAGGGACACTCAGACCATGGGACTACATCCTTGACCATCTTGGCTAACAGCTAGTGATGGACCTATCCTCCATGAATTTATTTAATTCTTTTGTTGAACCCAGTTATAATTCTGGACTTCATAACATCCCCTGGCAATGAGTTCCACAAGTTGACTGTGCATTCTGTGAAGTAGTAAAAGGGTTCCTAGGAGCTACATAATACAAATAATAATAAAAAAAAAACCACAATACGTTCCAAGATCTTATTACATTTATTCATTAGAGACTAAACATCCACTTCATTGTCTAACTGTTTTGTTGTTTAACTGCTATATTTCACTGCTCTTACCAGATTTTAAACCAGAAATTTTGAAGATGGCACTTGGCTTCTCATTGGTGACAAACCCCAGGAGTTGCCACACTGCCATCCCACTCTGGTCAGGAAAGCAGAAGTAGACAGATCCTCCCATGCCCTCTGGAAATGGGATAGTTCCCAGCATAAAGACCACCACATGGTTGATGTTTTCATAGTCAGGCAAGTCAAATACAAACTTATCCTGGGCCACCTGTTGTGCCACTGCTTGCACCTAGAATATAAAACCAAGTTTTAGTTTAGAAATCTTCATTTTGACAACCTGTGAGCCTTCTTTTCAGAAATCCATTTAGTGTTTGAAAGAAGGGGAAGTGAGGCACATGCCAGTTTTAGTTTATAAACAGACAGCATGGCAAACACAACCACATGGGAACTGTGCAATAGGCTAATAAGGATTCACAGTCCTTGCTCTAGCTAGAGGCTTTATATCACACCTAGGGCTGTAGTATCAGAGTACCTTAGCTCCCCATGTGGAGAGTGGTAAAATATGGTGCAGAAGAAGTCACCAAGTCTATAAAGCAGTGTCTGTCAACCACATGGCTAGCAGAACCCTAATCATGGAAACCTCCTTAAGTAAGAGGTAAGATATGACTTTATGCATTTAGTTCAAGGATGGCTAAAGGTCAGGTCACAGAGCCACCCTTGTCTTTATTACCAAGTTCATGTACATGATACATCAGTGCGTGCATCTTGACATAAGTGGCTCCTACTCAGAACAAGCTATAACACAAAAACGCTTGGCCCTGTCTGTTGCCTCCCATATGCCCAAAAATCTGTATTACCAAACACGGCTGCAGTCTGCTGCAACTTGGGGCAACCTACTAGCAAGGTGACATTACCCATCCCTTAGCCAATAAAATTTGGGTGCCACCCTGTATGAGGGGAAGGAAGGCACACTGGGATAGGGTCTGCACAGAACGTGAACATCTGGACAGGGAGGAAGACACAGTGACACATTTCATTTATGCAGGAGCTGCTCCCAAAAAGCAACAATGGAAGATAAAAATCAGAGCCACCCCAGCTTGGAACCTGCCCTCCACAGTATGGCCCCTCCCAAACTTCCTCACAACCAATGCTATCACCAGGCATAGCCCACACCCCAAGAGACACCCCTCCCTAAGCTGAGCCCAGCACACTCCTCAGGATCCTTCCCCAGACACACATACACACACCCCGCCACACTCCACAGGCTGCTAAACCCCCCACTCCTCCAGATCCTCCCCCAGAAATACCCTCCATAGGCTGAGCCCCCAACTTTCCCCACACACACACAGCATCCCCCCCAGACACCCCGCGCACTCAATAGGCTGAGCCCCGCCCCCACTCCTCAGGACCCTCCCCCAGAGACACCCCTTACTCCATAGGCTGAACCCCCCACTCCTGTCCTCCCCCAGAAACACTCCCACCCACAGGGCCCTCCCCCAGACACTAACCCTCCCCCCCACCCTCGGACCCTCCCGAGCTCACGCCCCTGAACCCCACCCCCAGCGGCCTCCAGGCCAGACTGCCCCAGAACGGTCCGAGGCCTCCCGCACGGCCCCTCCAGCCGCCTCCCAACGGCCCCTCTCCATGGGCCCCTCCCCCACACTAGTCTCTCCAGAGGCTCCACCCAGCGCGCCAAGGCCCCTCCCCTCCGGAAGCGCCGCCCGGCCAGGCCCCGGGGAACCGCTCACCAGCCTACCCGCCACCAAACAGCCGAACATGGCGGCAGCCGCGGAGCCCTACAGCTGCAGAAGCTTCGCGAAACAGCCGACCACTCCGCAGCCTACATAATGCCTGGTCCCCCCCGGAAACAGCCCCTGCCTGTGACCCCCTGGTTACGGAACTACTTCCGGGGAAGGGGTGGGGCTTCGTCTACGCTCGTGCTGAGGCCTACACATCCCAGTATGCACCGCGCTATCGGAGATGCATCCCGGGACTTGTAGTCCCAGGCTGCGCCGCGGGTGGATAGGGAAGTGCATGCTGGGACATGTAGTCTGTCACCTAACGCCCCCCCCCATAGCTGTGGAGCAATGCATGCTGGGATATTTATTGTCAGTCTGGTCCCTACTGGGTTATACATTAGAGCGTGGTGGGGCCTCTGAGTTTATGGGGGTGGCCATATCTCTATCAGAGCGGAGAGCTGGTGGTGCCTGCTGCATTCTGGACCTGTAGCTAGCTGTCAAGAAGGTCCTTCAGGGAAGATTTGAGGTAGATGACTGGTACCCTGACATACCAGAGCAAAGCACCATACCGCATTGTGATCATGCGGGCAGGCTGCAAGGACACAAATTCGCATTGCATCTATTCATCAAGGTGATGCAACAGGTTCTGGGGGCCTTGTACTGCCTTTAGCGTGTTTCAGAAGCCATTAAATTTGCACAGGCTTTGCTGGCAAGAGACAGATGGAATAACAAATACACATACAAACTAGAGCTTGTGAAGCACAGTTCTCCAGCAGTTTATCTTCATCTCTTGCAATTCCTTCGACATGCTCTCTCCTGGCACCTAAAACTAGTATTTGTGAAGGCACAAGGCACAGCTATGAATAAGCCACGACCTGCTGTCATGTAGAGTGACCAGACAGCAAGTGTGAAAAATCGGGACGGGATGGGGGGTAATAGGAGCCTATATAAGAAAAAGACTCAAAAATCAGGACTGTCCCTATAAAATCAGGACATCTGGTCACCCTACTGTTGTGTGACTTTGCTTATTTTCTCCACTTGAGGATGTGAGCTAAATCTCTCTCAAGTGGGGCTGGACCTACCATCCCTTAAAGAGCCAATGACCTTATAACGGGGTAGTATCACCATTTTACAGAATCATAAACAAGACTAGAAGGGGCCATAGTAGTGCTCTAAACTGACCTCCTGTATAACACAGGCCACAGGACTTCCCTGAATTAATTCCTGTTTGAACTAAAACATCCACTCTTGATTTAAAAATTGCCAGAGATGGAGAATCCACCATGACCCTTTGCAAATTGTTCCAAAGGTTTATTACCCTCACTGTTAAAAATTTGCAATTTCAGAATTTCTCTAGCTTCAACTTCCAGCCATTTAATCTTGTTCTACATTTGTCTGCTGGATTGAACAGCCCATTATCCCCTTTTTTTTGCTCACTACGGTAATTATAGACCAGTGGTTCTCCCAACTTTTGTGCTGGTGACCCCTTTCATATAGCAAGCCTCTGAGTGCAACCACTCTTCTAAATTAAAGACACCTTTTTATATATTTAACACCATTATAAATACTGGAAGCAAAGCAGAGTTTGGGGTGGAAGCTAACAGCTCGTGACCCTCATGTAATAACCTCGAAATCCCCTGAGAGGTCGCAACCCCCAGTTTGAGAGAACCCCTGTTATAGACTTATCAAATCACCCCATAACCTTCACTTTGTTATCCTAAGAGAGGAGTGGAGGCACAAATATTAAGATAAAAATTGTCCACTAATTTGGGGTGCCCATTACGAGAGCTCTAGGACCTGATTTTTCAGAGTACCATCTCACTGGGCTCTTTATCCCACCTGTTCTACTCCTTTCCCTCCCCGCAGTCCAGCTCTTGTTCCTTCTGCTTGAGCTAGGCAACTTCTTCCTCTCCGGTGCTTGGATGCCAAAAAGGGAGGGGGGGTGTCATTGAGAGCACAGAAGACAGGTTCCGTGCTCTTAGCTGGTGCCCAGCCCCACCCCAGTCTGGACCACTAATTATAGGGAAAGTTCATCTTCACCCCTGTAACCGTTGGCTGGAATATGTTCAGTGGGGATAGCATATGTGTACTTTGGGCAGCACTACCACCTGCAAGTGTTGGCTGGACAGAATCTTTGGAGACTATAGCTAGGGCTCTACTAAATTTACAGCCATGAAAAACACATCATGGACCGACCGTGAATCTGGTCTTTTTTATACTTTTACCTTATACTATACTCTTTTATACTGTAGGGTAAACATAGATACAAGTACACAGCGTTTCTCAGACTGGGGGGCTCAAGCCTATTCAAAAGGGGTCACAGTATTGCCACTCTTACTTCTGTGCTGCCTTCAGAGCTGGGTAGCTGGAGAGCGGCAGTTGGTGGCCAGGCACCCAAGTCTGAATGGCTGGGAATTCAGCTCTGAATCCTGCGCTGCTCCTGGTGGCAGTGCTGACTTCACAGCTCGGCACCCATCCAGCAGCCACTGTGCTCCAGCTACCTAGTTCTGAAGGCAGCACAGAAGTAATTGTGGCACTACTATAACCCCTCTCGCCCCCACCCACCCACAAAAAGCTTTGCAACCCCCTTTTAGGTCAGACCGCAGTTTGAGAAATGCCGACCTAAGGGCTTTATATGTTTGTATTTTGCAATTTTTCAATAACTATTCATGCTTTGTTACCACTCTGAAGTTTTAGATTTAAATATCTGAAATTGTGAAATTCAAATTTTAAAATGCTAACCATGACATTTATGAAAATGGACTGTGAATTTGGTAGGGCCCTAATTATAGCTAGTGAAATCTAAGAAGCTTCTAGTGAACAAGTACGAACTGAGATTTTTCAAAGGCTTGCAAATGGGAGCAGATTTGGGCGGGAGGAGTGGGAACAACAAGAGGCACTTCCCTGAGACACATTTCAAGTTCCTGCTCCAAAGCACAGGGCCTAGAGCCATTCAAAAAGCCACTAGAATTTAAACATGGACAAAACGTGCATTTCCATAGCCTCATTCTTGGAAGTGGCTGAACGGTTTTGACTGAAATTGAAAAAAGAAAAACTCAGCCTGGGGAAGGCACCTGACATGGAAAATTTCATCCCAAACGTAAGTCCAAGTAACTGAAAAGTCTTATAATGGGAAGTGTTGGGCTACCATAATTGTAGGCGCTTCTACCAACCACACTTATAATTAAGGCTACGGCATCCGTAACTTCCAGAGACCTTCGTGACATTTTCTGCTTCGGCCCCAAGGCTGGAGCTGTTAACGGGTGGGGGGAGGGGGAGAGAGCTCTCAGCTACAGGAACCCCGCAGCTGCCGGCCCTGGAGCTCTGGGCTGTAGCGGGCCCTCCTCCCCCCGCCCACCCCTCCCAGCCCCTGCAGGCAGTGGAGAGCCTGCCAGGTGCCTGCCCGGAGCTCCAAGCCACCAGAGCTGAGCCATGCAGGTCCAAGATGCCACAGGTGGTCCCCGGAGCTCCCAGCATTGCAGGCAGCAAGTGGCCCCCAGAGCTCCCAGCCACGCTGGCAGGAGGACCCCAGAGCACCGAGCAATGGCAGGGGGACGCCAGAGCTCTGAACTGGGGGGACTCCAGCAACTCCCAGCCGCGAGTCCTGGAGTTCCGAGCCTCCACAGGCAGCTCCCAGCCGCTGCGAGCGGCAGCAGTGGTGGGTGCTGAACCCTCCACTCCTCATTTTGTCAAGGTTATTTTTTAGTAAAAGTCAGACAGGTCATTGGCTTCTGTGAAGTTTTCTTTATTGCCCATGACCTATGACTTACTAAAAATTACCATAACAAAAGCTTAGGCTTACTTATAATATATTGTAAACCAGTACTAAGTTTCGATTCTGCATTGCTTTAGTATTGATTCATCTACTCCACTCAAAACTCAGGGTTTGGCTACACTTGCAGGTGTGCAGCGCTGGGAGTTAAAGCTGGCTTCGTACAGCTGCGTAGGGAAAGCGCTGCAGTGTGGCCACACTGACAGCTACCAGCGCTGCAGTGTGGCCACATTTGCAGCGGTGTTGGGAGTGGTGCATTATGGGCAGCTATCCCACAGAGCACCTCTTCCCATTCTGGCACCGTGGGTTGTGGGAAGGGGGCGGGTCATTCTGCTTCCTGTCCCAACGCCCCATGATGCATCGCTTCACATCCCAGCAATCCCTGTATTTCCGTCCACGTTTGGCGCCATCTTGCCTCTTTCAACGGTTTTTGTGCAGCGCAATTTCTGTGGGAAATGGAGCCTGAACTGCTGAGGAGTATGCTGATGAGTCTCACCAGCACATCACGTTTGGCAGTTGAGCTATTCCTTAAGATCCAAAGTGACAGTGAGGAGTCCGACGATGATAGCAAGTTGCGTAATGCGTCCAACACGAAATTGCTTGTGGCATTCACGGACATGCTCAGCACCGTGGAACGCCGCTTTGGGGCTCGGGAAACAAGCACTGAGTGGTGGGATCATATCGTCATGGAAGTCCGGGATGACGAGCAGTAGCTGCAGAACTTTCGGATGAGAAAAGCCACTTTCATGGGACTGTGTGCTGAGCTCGCCCCCACCCTGCGGCATAAGGACACGAGATTGAGAGCTGCCCTACCCGTGGAGAAGCTGGCAACTCCAGACAGCTACCGATCGGTCGGGAACCAGTTTGGAGCGGGAAAGTCGACCGTTGGAATCATGTTGATGCAAGTTTGCAGGGCCATTAATCACATCCTGCTAAGAAGAACCGTGACTCTAGGGAACGTGCACGACATTGTGGATGGCTTTGCCCAAATGGGTTTCTCTAACTGTGGAGGGCGATAGATGGGACGCATATTCCTATTCTGGCACCACCCCACCTAGCATCCGAGTACGTTAATCGGAAGGGGTATTTCTCCATGGTTCTCCAGGCGCTTGTGGATCACCGCTGGCGTTTCATTGACATTAACACAAGCTGGCCTGGAAAGGTGCATGATGCATGCATCTTTCGGAACACTGGCCTGTTCAGGAAGATGCAGGCCGGGACTTTTTTCCTAGACCGGAAGATCACAGTAGGGGACGTCGAAATGCCCATTGTGATCCTTGGAGACCCCGCTTACCCGTTAATGCCATGGCTCATGAAACCGTACACAGGGAGCCTTGACAGCAGCAAGGAACGGTTCAACTACAGGCTGAGCCCGTACCGAATGACTGGAGTGTGCTTTTGGCCATTTAAAGGGACGCTGGCAATCTCTGTATGGGAAGCTGGACTTGGGGGAAAGCAGCATCCCCACAGTTATATCCGCGTGCTGTACCCTCCATAATATTTGTGAAGGGAAGGGTGAAAGATTCAGTCAGGCATGGACCTCCGAAGTACAATGCCTGGATGCTGAATTTGCACAGCCAGAGAGCAGGGCTACTAGAGAGGCCCAGCACAGGGCTGCAGGGATTAGGGATGCCTTGAGGGAGGAATTTGAGGCTGAAAACCAACAGTTATGTTTGGTGCCTTGCATGTGAGTTAAGTGCAGTGGTTACAACGTTAGTAGGAATTTGTATTTGCTAAGCTGATTTGCAGTGCCTGTTTCTTTCGTGGGCTAAGGTATCTTTGACTTTCTGCAATAATAAAGATTCTTTTCAAAGCCAAGAATTCATTTATTGACAGACACACAAGTTTCTGGGAACCTAAAAGGGCAGGGGGATGGGGTGGGGAATTGTACAGGCACAGGTTTGAATATGTCCTGTCTGGAGTGTTGTGCAATGACTGCTGCACTTCAGGATGGCTATACTGCATGAGGGGGGTTGAGTGCAGAGGGTAAGGGTCGTAGTTCTCAGGGCTGCTTGGTGAACGTACAAGTGTTGGAGGCAGCTGGTGGTGGTGGTAAGAACCTGGATGCTGGGGAAGGGGGTTTTGAGCCGACATGGGGACACAAGGGAAAGAGCTTTGGGACAAGGGTGGCCGGGGGGGCGGCGCGCTAGTGCTCCGCCTGCATGGCTACAAGCACCCGGATAGAGTCTGCTTAGCGCTCCAGGATGCTTATCAGCTGCTTTGTGCTTTTCTTCCTGTCCGCTGCATTTCTCTGGCGGATCCTGCTTTCCCTTTCCCTCCCAGTCCTGCACTTTTTGATTCTCTGTGACAGAGTGCTGCATAACTGCTTGCAGCATGTCTTCTTTGCTTTTTCGCAGCTTCTTCCGGAGGTTTTGTAGTCTCTCAGCCGTTGATAACACGGGCAGCCAAGATCTCAAGGTTGCATCTGTAAAGGCAAAAATGCAACACTTAACAGACAAGTATCAGAGGGGTAGCCGTGTTTGCTGTTTTTACAGATCCAGACTAAGAATCGTGTGGCACCTTATAGACTAACAGACGTTTTGGAGCATGAGCTTTCGTGGGTGAATACGTCGGAAGTGGGTATTCACCCACGAAAGCTCATGCTCCAAAACGTCTGAGAGTCTATAAGGTGCCACAGGATTCTTTGCTGCTTTTACACTTAACAGAGGCAGCATCGTTTATACCAGACAGTTATTCTCCCGCAGTTAAGGAGGGTAACAGTCTTCACAATAGCATAATTTTCCCATCCCAAAAAGAGCGCACATAACCTACGGGAGCCCCGAAATGGTAAGGGGGAGTGATTGTTTCAGGGCTGTACTGTCCTCGGGGTTTCTGTGCATTGGGGAAAGCAAACAGCTGCAGGAGGCACCTACACTGAACACTATCCCAACATTTTCCACACGAGTTTATCCTGGAAGATATCTCGCTGCTGCCGGTCACCTGGGAAGCACAAGAGGGTCTTCTACTGCAATGCGGATTCCGCCGTGGCCCCTATGCAGCTTGCCTGCCTTGCAATGGTCCCCCCACCCCTCGCGGTACAGTGGCACAAACGCGTTAGCCTGACTGGGACAAGGACTACAGTGGCTCTCCCAAGAAACCTGCGCAAGCGCATTGCCCACGCTCTGGCTGAAACTTTTGAAGAGATTACCGAGGCCGATTACCGTGAGTGATAAACCACATCAATGCGCTATTCCACATCTAGGCATGCATGCATGCAGAACCCTCCCTCCTCTCCCGAAAAATTTCAATCCTGAAAATAAAAGCCGCTTACCGGGAACCCACTCCTCTGTTTGTCCTCCACCAAGTATCGGCTGCTGCAACTGGCTACCTTCCTCCTGGCTTGAGAAGAGCTCCTGGCTGCATGCTCCAGGGACTCTGGGGTGTCTCCCCCCACCCCAATACCCTCACTCTCGCTTTCCTCCTCCCCCCATTCTGAAGTGTCCATCGTGGTCCTCGGAGTGGAGGTGGGGTCACCCCCAAGTATCGCGTCCAGCTCTTTGTAAAAATGGCAGGTCGTGGGGGCAGCACCAGAGCAGCAGTTTCCCTCGCGGGCTTTGCAGTAGGCCCTCCGTAGCTCCCTCACTTTAACCCTGCACTGCAGCGTGTCCCGGTCATGGCCCCTTTCCAGCATGGCCCTTGCTATCTGCCCATAGGTATCGTAATTCCTACGGCTGGAGCGCAGCTGGGACTGCACAGCTTCCTCCCCCCCAAACACTGATGAGGTCCAGCAACTCACCATTGCTCCATGCTGGGGCTCGTTTGCCACGTGGAGCCATGGTCACCTGGAAAGATTCACTGATTGCACTCCACACCTGGCTGAGCAAACAGGAAGGGGATTTTTTAAATTCCCGGGGCATTTAAAGGGCGGGTCTGACACTTGGTCACCTGAGGCCAGGGCAGTAGAGTTCGAACTGATGAGCAGAGTGGCTGAACAGGCATTCTGGGATAACTCCGAATACCTCTGGAGGCCAATAACAGCACTTTGGTGGCCACACTGGCGGAGCAGCGCTGCATCAGCAGCGCTATAGTCGTTATTCCCCAGGTCAAGGTGGAGTACAACCAGCGCTGTAGCCAGGGAGATACAGCGCTGTATGTGCCTTGCAAGTGTGGACAGTGAGTGAGTTGCAGCGCTGTAAAGCCACCACCAGTGCTGCAACTCTCCAGTGTAGCCAAGCCCTTAATGTCAGGCACAATGATTTTCTGACACAGAGAAACTTAGGGCCAGGGACATGATGAATGCTAACACAAAGCATATAAATGAAGGGATGTTTGCAAATTTATAATAGCACTGAAGTTAAGCAATGTTCTACATCCATTAAGATAAACTGGAATTGATAAAGTAGAGATTACAGCCTACCATCCCCTTTTTAAGTAGAACTCGATTTCACGGAGGAGCCCTCCATAAAAGTGGATGACGTACTATGAGCTTGTACCTGTAATGAGGAAACCATGATAGACACTTTCAAATGTTCCACAGGAAGCCAATGGAAAAGTATTAGAGTTAACAAGGAGACCGAGTGTGGCCAACCTATAAGTGGGAGCACAAAGTGTGGGTGCAGTGGAACAAAGGCTACAAGAACTTCCACAACTTACAGCCGCTTCGAATGGGGCACATTTGTAATTTACAGCCTCCTGAAACAACTTCCTCCTTGGCCCACAAACCATCCTATGAGGGGCAGAGAAAGGTGGGGAGGAAGAGGGGCCATGACCCTACCTATCCCACTTCCAGCAAACCCAGAGACAAGAAGAGAGACAGTGAATTATGCACTTTGGCAAAGAGCTGAACACAGAATTAAAGGTGGCTTGAAGAGGGTAGGGAAAGATTGGGAAGAACATGATTATGCTCTTTTTGATTCTTTATAATGTATATAAAAGCAGCCTGAGAGGAGGATTTTGAAAGCTCTGTGCTTTATAACCTTAGGTACAAGAGGAAGATGAAGGCATGTGTGTTGGTGGGGGAGAGGGTCTTTTGTTTTTCTGCTGGTAAACTCAATGGGAGTGGGAGCTCTCAGCGTACCGTAGTGGTTTGTTATAGATCTTAGAAAGTTTGACTAAAAATCTCTTTGAATCCTTTTATAACTGGGGATTTGCCCTAGTGTGCAGCCAAGGGTTCCACTGCAGTGGCTAGTAAGGTTGGGGATAGGGCCACCCTGGCTGTTTCAGGGTTTTTGCCAAGATTTTCCTGGCTTGTGCCATCGTTCTGTGACTTTTCACAGCATTAACCATGACAAATCTCACGGTGACATAACATGTATAAAGCAGAGAAGATGAAGGATTATTTCCTTAGATCTCCGTCTAATCCCCTCCCTCACTTTGAGCTGAAACGCATACTGCAAGAGGGATGAACCGACTAGTTTGCTGGACATGTCAAAAATGAAAAGCAGAACAGTCAGATAGTCTAGAACAGGGGTTCTCAAACTTCACTGCATCACAACCCCCTTCTAATAAAAAAAAAAATTATGTGACCCCAGGAGGGGGGACAGAAGCCTGAGTCTAACCAAGCAAGGGGGGCCAAAGCCTGACCTCCACCACCCCGGGTGGGCAAGACTGTCAAAGCTGAAGCCCAAGGGCTTCAGCCCTGGCCGGGGGGCCTGTAACCTGAGCCCAGCCACCCAGGACTGAAGATCTTGGGCTTCAGTCCCAGGCGGTGGGGCTCGGGCTTTGGCCCCAGCAAGTCTAACGCCAGCCCTGGCGACCCCATTAAAATGGGGTCCTGATCCACAGTTTGAGAACCGCTGGTCCAGAACCCAGGAAACTTCAGTAGAGATGCTCAGGCAGACTCGCATGGGAATGGGAAGTATAGTTTCTCCAACTCCAGTGATGCTTTATGTGCAAACAAGTTGTATTTTTTAAAACTCGGAATCTCAAATACTGAACACTTACGAGCTGCCTTTCAGCTTTAGATCTATTCTTCTTGAGAGCCTGCAGATATTAGAAGACATCGCTAAGCAAATTCTAACATGAGTGTTGGTCATATTACTCACTAACTGGACAGGTGATCCTGTGAAAGGGAAACATTTACAAACTTGCAGGATTGGTTAAGAAATAGCTGAATTGGCTTTTTCTAACAGGAAGAGCCAGACATGCCTCAAATTGGTGCTATGGAGGACAACCTTTGAGCTAGCTTTACAGACCGATTCCCCCCCCCCCCCCCAAAAAGCGCCTGATGCATTATTAGGGATGGTGTGTTTGTTTCTATATTACCATAGTACATTCTTCCTGGCTTGTGCATGTTTATAGAGTCAGAAGAGGGCAAGTGAAAAGAATGGAGATAAATTGGTTCCAGACAGCAAATTCTGATTTATGTATTTATTTAAAATAGTCAGATGACTATTTTGCATTGTCTTAGATCACCTGCACACTACTGGATTTGGAACTATACAGTGACAAAAACAGAACACACAAATGTGTTTTGCCAAAACATTAGACACTTCATTAAAAGTAATATCTTGTTCTAGTTTCTCTCCTCATTCTTGGTTAATTGTACACATTTTAAGTTCTAATAAAATTATTAAAAATAGTAACAAGAATCATTATATAGTTTATTTGCTCTTACAACTAAACCTTTGATGAGACCCCACAGAAGACCCAAAATTTAGGTTGTATTTGGGAAAAGGAATGTTTTATAAAACCTAAATACCCTATTTTAAAGTGTCAGTAACAATAGCTAGGATTAAAGTATTCCCCTACAGCAGTCAAAATCTGAACATTACAGCACTGAGCTAGTAAATAAGAATCAGGAAGCCAGAAGGGCTTATCTTGTTTTTCCACTAGCCAACACTAAACTGCAAAAAGTAAACATAGTATTTTGCCATTTATGCTAAGGGGTGAAAAGCACATTTGGGTTTTAAAATTCCTTCAGTTTTACTACTACTACTCTACACTGACAGTAACGTAGGAAGAGGAACAGGTGCAAAATATTTTTAGCACAGCCACATTTCTCTTATATTATACTTTAAGGAACTTGTTATACAGATGAATGTAATTTAAATTATTGTGAACCCTAAGAAATATTTCTGTAACTACATTACGCTCCTTTTTAAAAAAAATAATAAAACACACTTATTTAAAAAAAAGCACACATGCAAGACTGCAATCTCATGTATACTCAATTCCTACCACACGGCTAACATGCATGTGATATGTACTATCTATACACAATGTAAAACATTACAGGTCACAGTTAAATCATGAAATTCATTTTGGGTAAATAATTTAAGTGGACAATGCATAAAGCTTTACAAAAATATTTTTTATTAATGAAAGCAGCAGAGTCTGAGCAGGACAACAGTACAAAGAATGTAAACATCACTAAGTTCAGCTCTGGCCAACTGAACAGTGGGAAAAACTATTCTAAATGCAACTACAGTAGAGGCTAGTTAACAGGTTATATTGTAAACCAACAATGTATTTTCTACTTTTAATTAAAAAAAGTAATTTATCGTTGTCGATCCCAGCGCCAGATACTGGCATCATCACAAACTGCTATAAGAATACTGCTATCCCTGCTAAAACTGGTTTGTCGAATGGCAGCAGCACACTTAGGATGGGTAAGTGTCGTACATCTACAAATAAAGAAATAATTTAGTTGCAATGTTAAGTCTGCATTTGCTATTATACTTGTGAGTAAGGGCTTTGCTGGATCAGAACTTTAACATGTTATCTGACTGACGCCAGTGGAACCCCATTCACAAAGGAAAGGTTGGCAAGGCTGGGCCCTTAGTGTATTCTGTATTCCTCGTTTAGCCGTTGGAACCCACAGGAAATTAAATTCTCTCTCTTTGCAATTTCTTCCTCCACCCAAGGTCAATTTTCATAAAGCTCTACTGAAAGTGGATCATCTTAGGTAGGTTATTGTAATAAACATAAAGTAATTTTTACTTAGGAATACAACATTGTAATTGGGTGATGAAAGATAGCAAGATCTCCAGGAAGACCTCATATATGACTGTTCAGTAGGTCACCTGGCCAGGCACAGGTGGTCAACTGGAAAGTCATAGTACAAGCCCCTCCAAATTACGCACGTAGCTAGCCTATGTAACTATATTTCTACTACTATTACCCTAGTCCTTTCCCCTCCCCCTTCCATTGTGCGCCACACCCACCTGGTAAGTCTCCTCTCAATTACTTTGTAAACTTTCCTCCTAATTACTCTGTAAGCTCTTCGAGGCACGGACTTTCTTTTACTGTATCTACGTACAGTGCCCAGCACAATGCGGCCCCAACCCGACTGGGGCCTCTGGGCGCTACTGTAATACAAATAATAATGTTAACTTTACAGGGTCAAAATGCTCATTTACCGTACAAGTTAGAATTGAAGGTGTGGCTACCACCACTCAAGAGTTTGTGTTATGGGGAAAGTAAAAAGGAAAGTGCCCTACCACCATTGAAGAGTATGAGTCATGTAAAGAAGGAAAGTGCCCCAACTCCATGTCTCAGTATCACAAAGGAATCTAGGGGAGTTTAGAAACTTAGATATACTCACTTAGCCTTATGAGGATCTTCTATTTCCAAATCCCAAACATAAAGTTTGCCAACTTGATTGCCCAATGCAAGCATCTTTGAAATGAGAGAATATAGATACTTTAAAATATGGTATCAAAGAACAGAAGCGGACTGATAACATTTAACATATACAGGCAAGTCTCATCTTACACAGGGGTTCCGTTCCGCGGTTAGCGTATAAAGCGAAAACCACGTATAGTCAAAATTACATTGTGTTGAATGGCGGGCGGAAATGACCGCACTACAGGTACAGTATTAAAATTGTTATTTTTCTCTTTTTTGTTTTTGCCGACCACGTAAAGCTGAAATCGCGCATGTTAAATGCGTGCAAGATACGACAGACCTGTATACGTACACACAGATAGGACTTCACATACTCAAATCACTATAAAACCAATGAGCCGCGCTACTCTCCTGTGTCTTATGTATTTGTCTCAGTTTCCTCATCAGTTAAATGGAGATAAAAGATTGAATATTTTTCCCCAATGCCACCATTGGAGAGTCAGGATTGAAGTCTAGTGTTCCTGACTGCCAATACGAAGCTCCTTGCTCCAGACCATGTTGCCTCCCATTGCATCAGCTCATGCAAGCTGAAAACTTTTCTTCATATACCCTTAAGGCATCTAAATATGTAACTGGGGAAGAGTTTCAGTTTCCGAAACTGGGATCTTCTTCAAATACAGCAGAAAGTGCAAAGCTCACTCTTACCTTTTGCCAGAAGTCCATTGAAAACCTCATATACCAGATATCACACTGACTGTAATCAAATCGCCCTAGTATAGTCACATTTGACTCACTGGGCTTGATTTTATCTATATCATCCTCCATTTTGCCAGGTTTCCAGCATACAATAGCATTTTCACAAGACTATGGGAAGAGAAAGAAAAATCACTTACCGGGGTGGGGGGGGGGACCCATAAACACCACCCACGCTTTTTTCAACTATAATTTTATCCAAACTTCTCCTCGTACAATTACCCTCAAGTACATAAAAAAGAAGAAAAAGAATAAGTGCACTTGGACAATTCAAACATAAAAGGGAGGTTTAGTTCTGTCAGGCAAATTTGAAGAATTTTAGTAATGTTCCAAACACGTTTCTTGCTAGAAATGAACTAAGTCTCAGAATAGACAGGGTCTTAGCCCAATATTTGCAGAGCAAACATTATCAATGTTTCAACACAAATCAAAATCATTCCATGATGTAGACTTTCCAATGTAGTGCACCTATTTCATTTCTACTTTTCGTTGCAAGATCTATGTGAACTCCCAGAAATGAACAGTCTTGCTTTTTTCTCTAATGAACATTCCACCCGAATCCTGGCTTTTCAGTTCTGATATACTTTTACTAGAGCTTTGATTGCTAGAAGAATGTATATAGATTTTTAATGTAAGATGCTTATATAGCCAAACCCAATTAGTTAAACTCACAATCTACTTAGAAAAAAAATCACCCTGCATGGCACAATAAGTTAATTTTCCGGCCAATTAATCAAAGCAGCAAAAGACACCCCATTCTACTCCACTCTCACCCAAAAACTATTGTTTAAGGCCCTGAATGTAAGCAAATAGCCTTGAACAATATGGCTAAACAGTAGACACTTTACCTTGGAAAGTATTAGATCTCCTAACCATCGTACACAGTCAACATAGTTCCTATGTATATCTCTGGTGGAAAAGTCAGGAAAGTGAATTTTCTGAGAAATAAAAGGCCTGTGGGATAAAAACCAACCAGTCATATCAAGAAGGGCAAAAAGAGGAACTTGGGGGGAAAAAAATTTAACACACTAAAATGTTAATTTATAACTGTCAGTAGAACCTCTCTCTATTGTGTCTAATACTTTGAGGCGTACATTTCAGAAACTTATCTGTAAGATATGTAACCCCTTTGGGGTTTAGAGAGCATGGCCCCTTTAAATCTTTTTCCTAGAGGGGAGGAGGAGAGTAAGAAAAAGAGGAGGGAAACTCCAGGGGGCAGCACTGGATCTCCAGGGAGAGAGAGCGGTAGTGGGCAGGCCCTTGCAAAGGAAGCAGAGAGAACCTGCCTGAAGCCTGGGAAGGGCAGGGCAGCCATTCAGGAACACCCCAGGGCAGGAGCCAGGAGGAGCAGGGTGCCTAGGAGGAATCGCCCGAGAAGGACAGGCTGGAGCTGGACCCAGTATCACTGCTACCCAGAGCTGCATGGGGCTGAGAGTACTGGGGCTTGTGACTGCATTGGGAACAAGGAGGGAGGCTGCTAGCTAGTTAAGTGGGGAGGTGGTTGCTCTGTGTGGCTTTGCAGAGAGTGGCAGAAGAGGGCACCAGAGGGGTTTCTTGGAGCAGCTGGTACGGGAACCCACAAGGGGAGAGGCAACTCTAGATTTAGTCCTGAGTGGCGCGCAGGAGCTGGTCCAAGAGGTAATAATAACAAGACCACTTGGAAATAGTGACCATAATATAACAACATTCAACATCCCTGTGGTGGGAAGAACACCTCAACAGCCCAACACTGTGGCATTTAATTTCAAAAAGGGGAACTATGCAAAAATGAGAGGGTTAGTTAAACAGAAATTAAAAGGTACAGTGACTAAAGTGAAATCCCTGCAAGCTACATGGATGCTTTTTAAAGACACCATAATAGAGGCCCAACTTCAATGTATACCTCAAATTAAGAAACACGGTAAAAGAAGTAAAAAAGAGTCACCGTGGCTTAACAACCATATAAAAGAAGCAGTGAGAGATAAAAATACTTCCTTTAAAAAGTGGAAGTCAAATCCTAGCGAGGTAAATAGAAAGGAGCATAAACACTGCCAAATTAAGTGTAAAAATGTAATAAGAAAAGCCAAAGAGGAGTTTGAAGAACGGCTAGCCAAAAACTCCAAAGGTGGTAATAAAATGTTTAAGTACATCAGGAGCAGGAAGCCTGCTAAACAACCAGTGGGGCCCCTTGACGATCAAGATACAAAAGGAGCGCTTAAAGACGATAAAGTCATTGCGGAGAAACTAAATGGAGTCTTTGCTTCAGTCTTCACGGCTGAGGATGTTAGGGAGATTCCCAAACCTGAGCCGGTTTTTGTAGGTGACAAATCTGAGGAACTGTTACATATTGAAGTGTCACTAGAGGAGGTTTTGGAATTAATTGATAACCTTAACATTAACAAGTTACCGGGACCAGATCGCATTCACCCAAGAGTTCTGAAAGAACTCAAATGTGAAACTGCAGAACTATTAACTAGGATTTGTAACCTGTCCTTTAAATCAGCTTCTGTACCCAACAACTGGAAAAGTTAACATGGTTTCTCTAAAGGGAAATCGTGTCTTACTAATCTATTAGAGTTCTTTGAAGGGGTCAACAAACATGTGGACAAGGGAGATCCGGTGGACATAGTGTACTTAGATTTCCAGAAAGCCTTTGACAAGGTCCCTCACCAAAGATTCTTACGTAAATTAAGTTGTCATGGGATAAAAGGGAAGGTCCTTTCATTGATTGAGAACTGGTTAAAAGACAGGGAACAAAGGGTAGGAATTAATGGTAAATTCTCAGAATGGAGAGGGGTAACTAGTGGTGTTCCCCAAGGGTCAGTCCTAGGACCAATCCTATTCAACTTATTCATAAATGATCTGGAGAAAGGGGTAAACAGTGAAGTGGCAAAGTTTGATACTAAACTGCTCAAGATAGTTAAGACCAAAGCAGACTGTGAAGAACTTCAAAAAGATCTCACAAAACTAAGTGATTGGGCAATAAAATGGCAAATGAAATTTAATGTGGATAAATGTAAAGTAATGCACATTGGAAAAAATAACCCCAACTATACATACAATATGATGGGGGCTAATTTAGCTACAACAAATCCGGAAAAAGATCTTGGAGTCATCGTGGATAGTTCTCTGAAGATGTCCACGCAGTGTGCAGAGGCGGTCAAAAAAGCAAACAGGATGTTAGGAATCATTAAAAAGGGGATAGAAAATAAGACGGGATACTGGGCAAGATGGACCTTTAGTCTGATCCGGTACAGCCGTTCTTGTGTTCTTATGAAAGTTCACTGGTGCCGAAGACGACCAGGAGCCCCCAAGATCAGCACTGGACTGGAACTTTGCTCAGGACTCCTGAACTGTGTGTGCAGATACATTGATCAGTGTCTGCCCTTCCAGACTGTGCTACCACTGGGCCTGTGGTTTGGATGCAGCCCTGTTTTACTCTCCCCCCCACCCATATTTCCCCTTGTTGTTTTTCTCCTCTCATCCCTCCATAAATAAATATTTCCCTTTTCTTATACCCACCCACAGGAAAAGTACAGTGGATGTGTTCCCTCTGGGGGGGTTGGAACAGGTGCCCCTGGGGTGGAAGGGATTTTTCCTGCTGCATTCCCGTGCGCGCCTTCTCTTGGCCAGAGCTGCCTGCAGAGCAGACTCCATCTTGGCCACAAGAGTGCTAAAGTTACAGGTAAATACCACAAGACTATCATCAGTGAAATAGTTGAGGTCCCAACATATGTGTGGGGAGGTGGGAAGGGAGAGGAAGGGCTGGAGGCACTGGAAAGACAAAACGTTAGCTCTGAAGGAATTCAGCAATCTCTTTGTCAAACACTTCAAGTCGTGTTAAAACAGAAGCAACTTCTGGGATTCCTTCAGCCCCCAACACTCTTCAAGCAAAATCTAAAATGTTTTGACAAGGTATGTGTAAGAACACACTAAGGATCTTGTTTTGTCTGAAGTGCCATTTAAGATTTGGTAACATTAAGAAGTAGGCACACTTCTAATATTAGTCCCATTGTAAAATGTGTTTAGTATGTTTTAGATCCTTCTCATTTTATTTCACAAATTCGAGGCTACTCAACACTAGGATTGGTACAAACAGGTAATTACATGAATTGGTTTCCCTTAAAATTAAGGACAAATTTTGCTAGCAGCGTAACTGAAAGGTAACTGTCTTTTCAAATCAACATATTTCTGAGAGATTGGATCACTGGAGAATTGAAAATGTCAAGTGTCATTCTAACTGTGTAAGCATTTTTTCCCCTATATCCCCTAAATAAACTACTGATTACAACAACTTGTATTATTTTCACTTTTAGAATTTAAGGAACTATTTACTATGATCTAGTCAATTCTGATGTGTATTTGTTACCCTACTATGAACCTTTGAGGGGACAGGGAAGGCTGCTGATATATATTTATATAGATGCTTCAGAAATTAGAACTGTATTAAAATACCAATTCCAAACACCTTATAGTTACACATAAATGGAAGAAGTCAGACTATTTAAATAAAGTTTCCGGACCTGTAATTAAACAGAACACTATTGCCACCACATATCCGTAGAGAAGCCTTCTTCCAGAGCAATTTAGGGACCCACAATTCCCACGTCAACGGAAAAACTCCCTCATTACAGCAGGAGCTGATATGCGCCCTTGGTGAGAAGATTCAGATTTAGTAGATATATCCAAGAATAGATATCAAGATTGTGTTTACCTGTTGGTTTTGTTTGGATTGTACTCATAAGACTCCTTAATGGCATTCATCATTCTCTTTGAATTGATTCTCCAGAGTTTCAGAGAGTGATCCATACCACAGGACATTATTTTCTCACCAAGAAGGTCATAATCCTACACAAAAAGAGTCCGCTTTAAGCTCTCAATGTTAAGTTTCAGCATACTAACACACTGATTCTATTTTCTTCTTTATTTACACTAAGCACATAATATGTTCAAGTCGTATTTTCAGTCTAGAGAGAAAGCTAAATAAGCATATTTCAAGTTAGAAAAGTATTAAATATAACTTAAGCCTGCTTCCTGTAAAAGATATATCTTGGCACACCTATTTTACTCTCTTGAATGCAAAAACAAGAGAACATTCAATGAAGCTGAAAGACAACAAATTGAAGACTAGTATTTTCCCCAAAATAGAACCTGTGAAATTCACTGCCACATGATTTAATTGAGGCAAAGACTATAGTAGAATTTGGAAAAGGATTGGACACAAATTAGGGTCATCCACCATACAGAACAAAAAGCTATTTTAAGCGGATATAAACCCTTATACTTCACAGCATAAGACAGCAAGTGGCAGGCGTTAAGAAAATGTTTTTATATGGGCAGATTATGCCTTAATTGTTCACTATGTGGTTTCTCGCATCGTCTTCTGAAGTATCTAGTATTGGCCAATATCAGCAACATTTCTGGGCTAGAAGAACCGCTTATCTGATTCATTATGGCAATACGGATGTTTCTATGTGAAGAAAGACCAAAGACAAATGATTGTTTCTACCACAAATATTCTATCTAGGTATTTGTTACATACCAATAAAATTTGAATATCTGTACATAAACAGAGCCATAAACAATAAGGCATAACAAACTTAAGTCACTGTTTCCCTTATTAATGTAAGGCTTTTCCTTCCTTATCCATTCCTCTCCCTTCATATTTTTTGTTGCTTTCCTTTGTGTTATGTGTACAATTTTACTAAGATATATGAGGCCAGGGCAGTACTGAAAGCTCATCTTAGATGTAAACCATGTTGAATGTGAAATTAGTGTCAAGTCCTTAATTACTAAAGAAATAGTACTGAATTAATTGTATACTACTGTAGGCCAAAGCCAGAATTGTGGTAAGTGTGACTATATTCTCTTGTGGATGAAAGCACTAGGTTTTTTGTTCTACTCATCCTTAAAGCTCACCTGTGCAAAGTCTTTCAACACTAAGTCACCTTTGAAAGTTGTTTTATAGACAGACAAGTAAACTCCACAGTTATGTGACGCTTGGATTATGCAAAGTTTGTTAGGTCTCCCAAATAAAAGTTTGTACAAGTGTCCAAGAAACATTTATGTAATCAAAGATAGGTTATTTGTATACACCAAAAATACAAGACAGAAATAGGTATAGAGGTTTTGGTGGCATGAAGCAATAACTGCATCACTTGAGTGGTGAATCTACGGGAGAGTGTGTACTGTAAGCCATTCCAAACAAGTGTCAAAAAAAGAGACCCCAGGAGGGATTGCTTTAAAATCAAAGCAATTTAAATAACTGATTTTAATCTCATTTTGCATTTGTACTTTTTAGTGATTTTCGTAGAGAAGGATTGATTTTCACTGTTTGTAAATGTTAAAACATATTGATTCACAACTAAATTTAGCCTTTACACCATATCTTTCCGGTCAATAAAAAGCACCAAATTTAGTGCATCTACACACATTTATTTAAAGTATTATATTTCTTAAATAAATAAATAATAAGAAATGATAAATAATGCATTTCTTATTTACTAGAAGATGATTAAGTTTTACTTGTGAATTGTGTCAAGTTCTATTTGGATGGAAGTTAAAATTCAAATTAAATACATGAAAGAACATTTCAAAATGATTTCTGTTAGTTAAATAAAACTACCTTAAATGTTCCGGTTACACAAGAATAAAAGTTTTTCAAAACAAAACATGTTTTGCATTTAAAGCTAACTTTTATTAAAGCAAAAGTAGTACTAGCTGTAGTTAGTGAATTGAACTGGACTAGCTGAACAAACTGACATGAAGAAAACATTCTCTCTACACCTGAAAAAGCTACTGCTGTCAAAAGCTGGTGTAGCACTTCAATAAATTCCAGTTCTAGGTGCTTAGCGCTGAACTGGTGGAAGTCACTGGCTATGACTTTCTTTAAAACTGCAGCTGCAAACATGTATTGCTGAATATTAATCCTTTTTTAATAGATTATACTACATTTAGGCCTTAAAACATGTAATAATTTCAAGTTTTAAATGGCTTAAAAATTAATTACATTTTTATATAATCAATTTTATCCACTGTTAAACTATAAGATGGTGGGAAGTCTATTCTAAATATGGTTGCAAATTTACAGAAAACATTTAAATATTTTAGAGATTTAAAATATTTAATTGGCACTATGGCATGTTTGTTTTTCTTTCATCTTCAGCCTACTTAAGATATTTGTATCCTGCCTACCACCAGGAGCCAAAAGGAATCACTCACATCTGTAAAATTAAACACAGGTAGGATAAGGGCCTTAGATTGCAAGCTCTTCAGGGTAGGGATTGCGTCTTTATTCCACGAAAAGCTATGCAATCTTTCACACTTTAAGCTATAAGTTATAAATGCAAAAACTGAAGGATAAAGCTATTTTAAACTTTGGTTGTTTCATCCAACCACCTACTAAAACTAAACCTTTTAAACATTAGCGTAGCAATTGACCCGTTTCTCTTAGCTGAGAGAACTCATCACAGGGTGAGGCAAACTGGGATACTTACAGTTCCTAGAGGCATTCATTAGAACAAGGTGTTCATAGTGAAGGGCTCTGAACAGTTCCTTCCCATTTCCCTCCAGCACCACTCTTCAATCCCACAGAGTCCTAGTTTATTTACCTTCAGGATATGTTGAAAAATATCCAGTTTCTCTAGCGTTTGAGTGACGCAGGTGTCCAGTTCTTATGGACTTGCAAGTATTTTAGTGCTGATGTTGTGTAATCTTAGAATTATATTAGCCTAAATGTGTTTTAAAAGTGTTCAATTCATGTACTTTGGGTTTGCTAGACACAATATTTAAGCCTAAACATGATTCAAAAAGAGAGAGATATTGGGATTCCCATACATAAGGCTGAAGACACTGCCCTATGATTTTCCACTTACTGCACTTAAGACCTCATCCCTGTGCCCTTCTACTCCTCCAAATATTGCAACCAATGTATCTGTTTGGATGTTCCACAGTCTCAGTGCATGATCTAGAATAAAAACACAGAAGCTGACAGGTTAACTTTTATCATCCATTTGTACCTGAATAACGTTAACGTAGCCACCTCTTTCAAGAACAGGAATCCCATAGTAGCATTTATAATGCATGAAAAGTATGTTCTTCCATTACTATAAGAAAAAATTGTTTTCAGTTGAATGTTAGAATCATTTTAACACTACTCTAGGCATGGTTGAGAAAGTTTTCATTCTAATGATGAATTCCTACCAAGCCTATTTTCAGGTCTTAAGTCAGAGGTGGGCAAACCTGGCCCTTGAGGCTCCTGGCCAGAGAGGCTGTTCTCCCTCCCCTGCAGCCTCAGTTCGCCGCGCCGCCAGCGTCACTCCTGCTGGGCAATGTGGCTGGCTCTGGCCGGGCTGCAAGCTCTTGCTGCTCTGAGTGGCATGGTAAGGGGGTGGGGATTGGATAATGAGCAGGGTGTCCTAGGGGGCAGTCAGGGGACAGAGGGGTGGTTGGATAGGCAGGGGGGGTTAAATAGGCGTGGGAGCCCCTGGGGGCCTGTCAGGGGGTGGGGGTGTGGGTAGGGGTCAGGGCAGTCAGGGGACGGGGGGGCGTTGGATAGGGGGTGGGGCCCCAGGGGAGTGGTTAGGTCTGGGGGTCCCAGGAAGGGGCAGTCAGGGGACAAGGAGCAAAGGGGTTGGATGGGTCGGGGGAGGGGGAGACAGTCGGGGGGCAGGAAGTGGGAGGAGTCGGGGGCCAGGCTGTTTGAGGAGGCACAACCTTCCTTACCCAGCCCTCCATACAGTTTCGCAACCCCGATGTGGCCCTGGAGCCAAAAAGTTTTCCCACCCCTACCACCTTAAGTCATTTCCCGGGGGAGGGGAAGGAAAAATACATTTCAGTCAAAAGTTAATGTCTCATTCATTCTCAGCTCAATGATGATTTTATATTTTGGAGAGTGTGCTAAAAATCCCTTCAGTCATTTGAGTTATCCAAGTATGCAGGAAAAAGGGTGCTTTTCACTCGTTAAAGTATTCAGCTATTATTATGTGTTCTGATAAGCCAAAAAAAGTTTTTTAATACACTGTGGACTGAGGGCAGGAATGGGGCATAAATTACGTACAACTTCCACTGAAGTCAGCAGGACATGTCTAGCTATTTCATAAGACAGAATTTGGTGACAATTTTCAATGAAGCGCCACTGACATTTAAAAACATCAGGTTTAGAAAGAACCGAAAGAAAATTTTATGGTTCCACTAAAGTACAGTACAATATAAGATGGATGTGTCAGACTATTTGCATTTTGTTTCCTCTTTCTCCCCCCGATTCTCTCCTTATCTATATTGGAAGTGGCTGAGAGTTCTTGGCCCTCCATTGCTACCACTGTCAAATCATTTTCTGGAAGGCAAAATTTGATCCAACGATCATACAATAGCGCGACTGCATGATTTTCCCTTCTTTAAAGTAAAATAAACTCAGAAAATTATGGTTTGGTTTGCACAGCTACATCACACTATACACAAAGCTGCAGGAATCACTTTCAGTTTCTAGATTCTTGTTCTTGTGAAGTCTCATCGACAACTCTGCACAACTGTAGGGTGTTCTGTATTTAGAACAAAATAAGTTTTTAACTCTAGCACTTGAAAAACTTCACTCTTGTGAGCACACAGTCTTGCTTTAAGTTAGTCAGTCAAGTTTAAGAGGTTATGAGTGGTTGGATAGTCTAATCAAGACCATACAAACTCTCTCTCCTTTCACTTCCTCCTAATTTATACTCGTAAGTGACAGAAGAATCAAGCTCAGAATTTTTTTCCATACTGAAAGTAGTGTGCACCATGTAACCAACACCACTAGGTGGCAGGACAACTCAACATATAAAAACAAGTTTAAATGATAAATCACAAAGCTCCATCAATGCCCAATGGTTTGCACAACTGTCACACTTAACCATGGATGTTTTCTTTCTATCTACAGAGACACCGTTTGCAGTCCTTTGGCACCAATGGATGCAGTTATGTCTAATACAGGCAGTGGATTTCATCCACACAAATCCAAATTAACAGAGTAAATTTGTTCTAGAGTTTCAATACTTAAAGTTGGTTTCAGGATATGAGAGACACAGTGGGTGAGGTAACATCTTTTATTGGATCAACTTCTGTTGGTGAAAGGGACAAGCTTTCGAGCTTCACAGAGCTCTTCTTCAGGTCTGGAAAAAGAGCTGACACACTCTGGTTACCTCTTCCAGACTTGAAGAATAGCTTTGTGAAGCTCAAAAGCTTGTCCCTCCCACCAACAGAAATTGATCCAATAAAAGATATTACCTCACCCACCCTGTCCACCTCAATTTTTAAAGTGTCACACGTTAATCTTTGTGTTCTGATGAGGTTTAGCTACTCATTCACACCCAAGACCACCTGCATGGTATTTAAAAAAGAAAAATTAAGTAGATGGTTCCTAAACAAAAAAATAAGCTAAACTTTCATACCTTTGCTTACAGACAAGAGAAGATTTGGATCCCTTGGATGAAATTTCAGTTCATTGATTGCATTTCCATGACCCACATAGTGCTAGAACAGATTTCAAACATAAAATTATTTCCCCCTCTCACATTGAGATAATTTACAAAGTATTTTACAGAGAACTGCAATCTGCAGTTCGAAGCAGTGACCACTTACCTTTATGCACTGCATTGTAATGGGATTAATTATCCTAATAATACCCCTTGACCCAGCCACAGCCAGAAGAGGGTGACTTGTATTGCTATCATAGGTCCATGCACAAGTATAAAAGTTCTCATCTGCCTAATAGGTGCCACGTTAAGGACTACAGAAGCAGCTGCAGAGTTTCCTTCAAGAGAATAAGGTATTCATACATTTGTTTAGAAGCACAGTTGCCATTTTGTAAAAGAGCTCACTAATGTTATGACCAAAGATAAGCAGATTTGTATTCTGATTTCTAAGCTTTCTATAACTCCACTCCCTTCCCTGTGCTTGTTTCTCTCCTCGCTGCTCTTTTTGCTTCCTCAAGCTGCACCATACACCTGAAATGCTCTCTGATCTATCAGCTCTTTCTTCTTCTTCAAAAGGACTCAAATGGTGGGACTAAATGACTAAAATGAAGGTGAAACAATAATTTATTAACCACGTAATTGGTCTAAGCTCAGGACTGGGAGCCAGGAATTCCCATTTCCAATCCTGGCCTCAGCAGTAAAATAGGAATGCTACCTAATACATAGGGGTGCTAGAAGACTGTAGAAGCTACAAACATGAAACCTGTTATATAGGTGTTAGTGCTGGGAGGCATAAGATTATGTAGAATCATTTTAACATGTTTCATGATTCTGCATTTGTAATATTAGAAAAGTAAAGCTAAAATTTGTGGGATACAGGCAGGAGTTTGGATCTGAAGTGAAAAAATGTTCCTTATCAACAGGTGTTTACAGTATTTTATCACAGACAGTAATTCAATTGTTACACATCGAGAGTAAACAAATGTTTCTCATATTAGTCCTATTTTAAAAAAAACCAACATTTTATGACCAGCTGCTTTAGAAGGATACATCAGCATCCACGTAAGACTGCAATAAACGGATTTCTCCTTGGGAATGACACTCATAAAAAGTAACCTGGAAAAAAAGGTTTAATGGATTATTAGTTTCAGGCAATATGGCATATGATTTTCACATTCATCTGTGCAAATTGAAGGGTGTCTTGTTCTTTTACTACACAAGTCCCATCTACTATCTGTTCCTTAGCTGAATGTGTAAGTGGTTCGATGCAAAAACGTTCATGTGTCTTATCAGACTAATGACTTATTTAAACATTCCTAATGGTGGCACTTCCCAGGGATGAAAGCTGCTGACAGGCTATACCATACCCTGAAATTAAAGCAGACAATAGAATGGCTTGTAAATATCGAATAGAAGTAACAAGTTAGGTTCATGCTAATTGTATTAATTTCTTTGCAAAGAACCATGGACCCTTGTTACTTATTCCTCTACGTTAGTTAGTGCTTGTGATAACCTTGGAAAAACTGACAACCTTGGAAAAATGAAGTTCTCTTATTTATTCATAAAACAGATACTGCATGGGTTGCTCTGGATGCTCTCTGCTAACTATTTCTTAAGGCTGCTGCTACGTGAAGGTCTGTTCACCAAGAATCCATCAACTCATCTCATATAGGCCACTAATCTTTACTTACTATCAGTACTTGGCACATTGACACCAATAAAGATGCTTCTTTCGTCCCGTTGTACATCACTTAGCCCTTTAAACATGTAATATCTGAGAACTAACACTTTACCTGAAAAGAATTTTAGTGTCTCCCTTTCATAGATATTCCAACTTCTACACAACTGAAGGAATTTTAGTAAAATATGAGCCTTATTCTCAAACCGCTGAAGCGTACCATCACACTACAATGCACTGAATTCACTCATCTTAAAATTGCAGGCATCTACGGCCTTGAAAAATGGAATACAAACCACCACCACCACAGTATTGTAAATATTGAACACTGGTAACCGGATTGGAGGAGGAAGAAACTGGCACACAGAAACAGAACCACGTTTAGCGACAACATGATTAGACAAAAAACTGAGCATATTACTCACTCTGTTGCTGCCTACAGTGGCAAACACTAATGGATCTCCTTCCTTACTGTGCCAGTTAAACTGGACTCCAAACAATGGCTGACTGTGGTCCTCCTGTAAAGGAAAAACAAGGTCAAGGAAACACGTGAGAGAAAGGAGACCGGACATTATTTCTCAGAAACTCATGATTTGTGGCAAAAGGAGCCTATTTTTGTACAATCTCTTCCCATATAAAAGGGCACTGCATTTATAGCCATTTATATATTCTGACACAATATATTCGCTCTAAAAAAAAAAAAAAGAGTAGCACAGCACATCAACTTGTTCATCTTCAGGGAGATAAAAATGTGTTCCTCTGCTCAAAGCTTTAAAGGCGAAGTGAAAAAAACACCACCTCTTATGTACTGGTTCTATTTGCAGCTTGACTACTTGCTTGTTTTGTGATCCTGGACAAGGCAACCTCTGGGTCTAAAGGCTGGTCCACACACATTTTGTGCCAGTATAAACTATTTCAGTTAGGGGTGTGATTTTTTTTTAAAATCCAAATAGTTATCCTAATATAACCCCTAGTTGGCATACTGTTATATCAGTATAAAGGGCCTTATCAGCATACCTTATTCCTTATGGAGATAGACAAAAAGCCCTGGAATAACTGTGTCCACATTGGCGACAGCGACTGGGGGGGAGGGGTGGGACAGAGCGTGTTACCACTTTAACTAGACAAGTATAGTTAAGGTGGTACAACTCTCTAGTGCAGTGGTTCCCAAACTGGGGTTCATGAAATACAGAAGTCTTTTCTGAGAACCTCCAATGTAATGGTAGGCAGAGCCATCCCTAGGGATCCCAACCCCTGTGGGGTCTGGCAGCAGAAGCCCTGTGGGGCACAGGGGCCAGCAGCCCAAGCCCAGTAACCACGACTTTCTGGCAGAACAAGTTTAAGCTTTGTTGTAGTCATGTATTTTTGCCTAGAATGCTCAAGACCCCAATGCTTGTGGGAGGAACTCTTTATTTGAGTTGGCTTCTTAAATACCTTCATGCTGTTTCACATCTGGTACTCCTTGATGAAACATGTAGGCGGCTTAATCGAAGTGATATGAGCTACAGAGGTGAAACCTTGGAAGAGTGTTGCCATTTTCATAAAGTAATAACATTAATAATGTAATGATAAATAATAATGGAATAATAGTGTCATAAAAAAATTATTTCCAAGATCACTGCTTCTATCATTTATGCTCAGGTAAGGGAGAAAATCCCTAGAAATATTCATTTTTAAGAGGGGGTTCACAAGAGTTGATATTTTTGTGAAAGGGGTTCACGGGTTGTTAAAGTTTGGGAACCACTGCTCTAAAATAAAGCCTATGGGCATGTCTACATTTGCCATTTAAAGCGGAAAATGTCCCCTTTTTTGCACAAAATCCGCAGGAGCATCTATACTTGTTAATGACTTTTTGTGGTGAAACTCAGAAGTTTCACCATAAAAAGAAAACCACCTTCACAAGAGGCAAACAATTCTTACCGCTGTTCTTTTTGCGGTGATGTGAGAGAGAAGACATTCTTCCTGTGTAAACGCCTTTTGGCCTCTGGAGGATATCCCACAGTGCCAAATATGACCACTCTGGCCAGCACCTCCACTGTTCTGATGCCAGGTAAACGAATGTCTGCCCCTCCCCCTGTAAAGCCCCAGGACAGCTTGTCAAACAGCTGGAGTTATATACAGCTGTGAGGTATACCAGCCCCCCACCATTATTGAGGATGGATATATGTGATGTTTTCTTTTTTTTAAATAAAAGCACAAAATTTTCAAAAAGAAGCAAGCTTTATTTGTGTGTTCACGTTTCTGTACAGGTCATCACAGCTACAAGTCAACTTCACTGAAATTACAGACAGAACCACCATGTAGCACAGCACATGCTGTTAACACTTCCTTTCCCAAGCCCAGCAGCAAAGTTTAATGATATTCATTTTCTAAAACTTTTCCCTCAAGGCATCCCGGATCCTAACTGCCACACGTTGTGCCCCTCTAATAGCCCTGGTATCTGGCTGCTGAAACTCAGCAGCCAGGCATTCAGCCTCCACTCCACATATGAGTAAACCTTTCGCCCTTCCCCTCACAAATGTTATGTACAGTACAGCATGCCACAATAACCATGGGAATATTTTCCTCACTCATTTCCAGTCTATTGTACAAACATCTCCAGCATGCTTTCAAATGGCCAAATGCACATGTTAGGATATAGATATTCAGGCCTGTTTGCAAAGGCCTATACTTTAAGAATGTAGGTGTATTCTTATCACTTAGCTAGTTATAGAGGAATAAAAGAAAATCAAAATCACAGTCTGCCAATGTAAGGGCCTTCTCTTATTGTGACAGTCTGAAGCCCTGTTCTTAGGCTAAGGCCTCTGGCTAAGCAGCAGAGGCAGCCATAAGCTGGGAAGAGTAGGTCACATCCTTACATTCAAAACTAGTCACATTGAAATAAGGTGGTATTGGGCTGTTAGGAATACAATCCAGACCTGATAACATCTATCACCTCCAGAGAAAGGGAAGTGCCTAGAAGATTTAAAGGAAACTTAGTTTGGTAGCATCCTGTCTGGCAAGAACTCACTTATCAATAGCTGGGATGTGAAATTCTCATTTCTTTGTTGTTCAATTACTGTAGTCCTCATTTCCCTGTCTGGTTTTGTGATGGTTTCTATCTGCTGAATAATTAATTTTGTTGGGTGCAAACCAATTAAGGTGGTGGGATATAATTGGTTAGATAATCATGTTACAATATGTTAGGATTGGTTAGTAAAATTTCAGTAAAATGATTGGTTAAGGTATAGCTAAGCAGAACTCAAGTTTTACTATATAGTCTGCAGTCAATCAGAAAGTAAGGGGGGGAATGGGAACAGGGAATGGAATGGGGAAGGGGAAATGGGAACAGGGACAAAGGCAAGGCTCTGTGGTGTCAGAGCTGGGAAGGGGACACTAAGGAAGGAAATTGAAATCATTGTTTGCTGGAAGTTCACCCCAATAAACATCTCATTGTTTGCACCTTCGGACTTCAGGTATTGTTGCTTTCTGTCCATGTGAGAAGGACCAGGGAAGTGAATGGGTGAAGGAATAAGCCCTCTAACAGCACATTCCACAGCCATTCTGCACCTACTCAGCCTGTTGTTGAAATGTTCCTTACTGACATCTAGGTTTCCAGTGCATGGCTTCATGAGTCATGGCATCAATGGGCAAGCTGGGTCTCAATGGGCATTTCCACTTCCTCAATGGTGATCCGCTGGCCTGGAAAGCAAGTCCCTACTTGCAGCTTTCTGTAATGCCAGTGTTTTTAAAGATACGTGCGTCATGCCCCTTCTGGGACCATCCAGCATTAATATCAGTGAAATGCCCACGGTGATCCACTAGTGCCTGCAAAACTATGGAGAAGTACCCCTTACATTTATGTACTTGGTGCCAAGGTGGGTCCCACCAGTTAGGGAAGCCCATTTCTGCAAAGCCATCCAAAACATCACGCACATTACCAAGAGTCACGGTCTTGCGCAGTAGGATCCAATTAATGGCCTTGCATACTTGAGTTACCACAGCACCAATGGTCGATATCCCCACTCCAAACTGGTTCGCAACTGACTGGTCTGGGGAAAGCTCAGCACAGTTCCATGAAGTTGGCTTAACACATCCGAAAGTTTTGAAGCCACTGGTCGTCATCCCAGACATGCATAACAATATGATCCCACCACTCTGAGCTACTTTCCCTAGCCCCAAAAACGCCGTTCCACAGTGCTCAGCTCCTCAGTTAATGCCAAAAGCAACTGAATGTTAGGGTGTGGCTACACTTGCAGATTTAGAGCGCCAAGAGTTAAACCAGCCCTCGGAAACAGCAGCAGGGAAAGCACTATGGTGTGTTTACACTGTCAGCTGCAAGCACAGTGGCATGGTCACATTAGCAGCTCTTGCAATGCCACAGAGAGCAGTGCATTGTGATAGCTATCCCAGTGTGCAAGTGGCTGCAGCGTGCTTTTCAAATGGGGGTAGGGTGGTGGAGTCTGACACGGAGTGTGTTGTGTGTATGTGGGGGGAGAGACAGTGTACTTTGGGGGGCAGAGAGTGTGTCAGCATGCTGTCTTGTAAATTCAGACAGCAGCGGGGGAAACCCCAACATCAGCCCGACACACACCCACCCCTGTCTCAAGGCAGCAGCAGCATTTCATATTGTTTGCTTTGTCCCAGAAAAGCATGCCGCTGTCAGAAACAGAGCTTTGAAAGGTCATATCAATGACAAGAGTGGCCACTTGACTTCAAGGGATTATGAGATGTTTCAAGAGGCCAATCCCAGTGCAGTTTTTCAGCCGGGGCACGGCAAGCGCTATGCTTCTCGTGGAGGTGGATTACCAGGAATGCTCCAGCTGCAGAGTCCAGGCACTCTAAGGGCTTGGCTACACTTGAAAGTTGCAGCGCTAGTGGAGGCTTTCCAGCGCTGCAATTAGTAACCGTCCACACCTGCAAGGCACATCCAACGCCTCAACTCCCTGGCTGCAGCGCTGGCTGTACACCTGGTCTGGTTGGGGTGTAGCGATTGCAGCGCTGGTGATCCAGCGCTGCTCATCAAGTGTGGACACACACCAGCACTGTTATTGGCCTCCAGGGTATTAGCAGATATCCCAGAATGCTTTTATAAATTACTCTCTTTGTTTTGTTATGCAGCCTCTCTTTGTTTTGTTGTGAACCCGGAGCTGCTTATCTAAAAAACAAAACACCGCTCCTGTTTGCTGTGATCAATCTGTACCCGGCTGTGAACAATCAAATGAGATAATCCCTGTGAATGAGGCAGGCAGGCAGGGAGTGTTTGCTTGACAGAGAAAGGGAGTCCGTTTGGATGCAGGCTGTTTGCAATTAAGAGTTAAGACTAAGGGATCGGGAACATTTTCTGATTTTTCAAGGCAGGAAGCTAAACACACAGTGTTGGCTCCAAAAATCCACTCTCTCTCTCTCCCCCCGCTCCCTGTCACACTACACCACCCTCCACCCCCCTCTTTTGAAAAGCACGTTGCTGCCACTTGAACGCTGGGATAGCTGCCTATAATGCATCACTCCCAACAGCGCTGAAATGTGGCCACACACCAGCGCTGTCCCTACACAGCTGCATGACCAGCGCTGTAACTCCCAGCGCTGCAACTTTCAAGTGTAGCCAAGCCCTAAGTGCCTTGCCAGTGTGGACACCTCAGGAATTAGAGTGACCAGGGCTGATTTAATGGCTACACTTGCAAGTTAGAGCACAAGGCCTTATTTCCATTTCAGGCAGCTCATCAGGCATCTCTGACTGCAGTTCTCTTTGCAAGTTTAAGACCAAATAATAAAAATAATATGTGGAGATATACCTAACTCATAGTGGAAGGGACCCTGAAAGGTCACTGAGTCCAACCCCCTGCCTTCACTAGCAAGTATTGATTTTGCCCCAGATCCCTAAGTGGCCCCCTCAACGACTGAACTCTCAACCGTGGGCTTAGCAGGCCAATGCTCAAACCACTGAGCTATCCCTCCTCCCAGGTTCACTGCTACACGTGATGTGCAAGTGACAGCTATCAGAGTAGTGGACAGCAGTGCAGGATCCATTCCTGCTTGTAGATGTGATAGGGAAAGCAGCCAAACAGCCAGGAGTGTTAAAAAATGCCATGAAAGAGACAAGGAAGTAATAGGGCTCCTGGGACATGAAGCAGTGCATCATGGGGCACTGAGCAGGGACCCAGCATGCCTTCCACTCCTCCCCTCCCCCCCTTCCCACAAGACCTATCATCAAAATGGAGAGAGCTACACCGTGGGATAGCTGCCCAAGAGCGCTGCTCTCATCTGTGATGGAACTCTCTGATGCCTAAGAAATTGAGCACACAAACCAGTGCTTTACTTTCACTGGTTCCCTATCACCAGTGAAACTTACAGCACAAAAAACTGTGCAAGTGCAGACATACCCTTAGTTAAGCCATGCCACAAATGACTTCAATACTAACCTAGATCACAATATGCCTAGGAAGTTAGCACTTACAAAGTGGATTAAAATCTTCAAATGACAGGTAGTATAGAAGCTAGAAAAACGATTTTAATATTACTAAGATAGGCCTGTAATTATACAAGTATCTTCTTTTTGGTGACAAACATGGGGGTGCTCTTTACTAATTAACACTGTATTTTGGCCTGCCACTGCCATGGTGTTCAGAGACTATCTGGAACAGCCCAGGCAGGCAAGAGAGGCGTCATGATGGTCGTCTCATGACCTTCAAAATGGAAGGTATTAAGAGATAATACCAGAACAATTAGTGCTGACAACTGTAGTCCAGCCCCTGAACTGGTTTGACCAGTGTAGAGGAAGGGGGGAGGCCAAAGGCCACCAACACTTGAAATAGCTTCCTGGAGAACAAAGAAAGCTGACACTGTTTAGTTTGCAGCTTTGTTGTAGCAGTGTTGGTCCCCCAGTGAGGCACTATCTTTTATTGAATCAACTTCTGTTGGTGAAGGAGACACGTTTTAAAGCTACACAGAGCTCTGCCTCAGGTCCTGAAGAGCTTTTGTAGTTCGGAAGCTTGTTCCTTTCACCAATAGAAGATGGTACAATAAAAAGGGCTAATAGACACTCTCGGGGGAGGAGAGAGAAACATCCGAAGACCTCCACAGAAACTCACCTCTGAAGTTGTTAATCCTGCCTAGGTCACCATAATGGGATACAGCATAAAAGCTGGTTGTTTTAAAATCAGTTTTTTCTTTCTAAAACTTTGCTCCAACTGCTATAGAAAATATTCTCTTTTTAAGAAGGCTACTGGTCAATATCACCAGTCACAGATTACCATGGAGAGAAAATAGGTGCCCAGATCTCAGCATGGTGAGAAATGAATGGTACACACAGGGCAGTTTGGCCCTGGTCCTTCTGAAATAAATTAAAAAATATAAATAAATATATGGAGATATACCTATCTCATGGAACTGGAAGGGACCCTGAGAGGTCATTGAGTCCAGCCCCCTGCCTTCCCTAGCAGGACCAAGTACTGATTTTGCCCCAGATCCTTAAGTGCCCCCCTCAAAGATTGAACTCACAACCCTGGGTTTAGCAGGGCAATGCTCAAACCGCTGAGCTATCCCCCCAGGGAAAGAGTGGGAGAACTGTGAAATACCACTCTGAAGCAGGTAGGAGTTAAAGGCACAAGACCAGAGAACTCAGGTCATTCAGACACCAGGACAGAGGGTGCAGCTCGCCCTGTAATCATGACAATGTATTTAAACAAAAATTTAAAAAAAATAAAAAAAATAAAAATTTACCTCTGTCCAAATCTGAATTTGAGTTTAGGAAAAGCAGAAATGCATCTGCAATGATATTAACTCTTACAAGGAAAATCATGCCATGCTCAGCTGAGGTCTTGGAAGGTAAATAAAGATACTATTTTGTTTTAAAAGGCAAGGTGTCAAAACAGCTCAGACAGACAACTTACATCAAGAAACTACTGTTTTCTCAGAAAAATCTATATGCTGTAAATCATCCCAGCACACACACTTATTTACTACTTAACCTTTACGTCTATACATATTCAGTTACTGATTTGAGCTCTCAAAATAGTTACCCCCAAAAAAGACATTTTACTTCACTTTTAAGGGACTTTGACAACTAATTTGTAAAAAATATTACATATATATCTTGCAAAAACAGGAAATAAAGGTTTGCTTTATTTGGAAAGTTATACTTTTGTTTTCTTGGCATTTAAACTACACCTAAGGGAGCTCCTACACAAGTGTTTAAAAAATATTTTTAGAGTGGTTTTTCAGACTCAGTCATAACAGTGTTTAAAATTTACAGCACTGAGTAACAGACACACTTCATGGTTTCCTTGAGGGCAAATGTGTAAAAACAGTAAAAGTAATGGAAAGCAAGTCTAGGAAGGTAGAAATATCCTGCTCCACACATCTCTACAAGATAATGTGAAATTCCATTCCTTTAAGTTGTTTTGGTGATTTTTCACTCTTAAGTGTAGTCTTGTTACACTTTTGTATAGGTCAAAGATGGGTAAAATATATTTCATACCACATGGCATAAGCTATTTCCCTAGGGATCATGAATGACATCTCCACTCCATATACAGCATTTATGGTTATTTCTGTGGTGTTCATCACGATAGTATCTGCACGATATTGCATAATTAGCTCAGAAGGACAGAGAAAGGGAGAAAGAGGATCACCTTCCTCTGAAGCATGAGTAAAGCTGAGATATCAGATAGTGTCTCTAAATCAAAGTGGTCACCACAACTAGTGTCTAGTTTCCAACCTCATCTATTTGAGCCTTACCTTCAGACTATTTACACATTTAAAGGAGTATTTGCACTTCTTGGATTTCCATTTTCCTTTTCCCCAGCTTTTTCTTCCTGGTGCATTGGGAGTGTTTGTTGGGGTGTCAGGGCGTTCAGTGTTAGTACCACTTTCTATACTAACAGCATCATCCTGAAAATATACAAAATGGGTAGATATCAGTACCTTACTTAAGAAACCCAAATAATGGAAAACTAGCTGCTTTTACATTTTTTTCCCCCACCAATAGGAATACTCTCTGCACATGGACTTAAAAAAATAAAAGTTCCCAAAGGGAAAAAAAAATAATGTTATAGATTTTCTAAATAAAAACAGCATTCATCCGTAGAGATATTGAAAGGTCAGACAGTTGTGTCCAGTGCACTAGTAAAGTTTTTTTTTCAGGAAATATTACGTTACTTGTCATATTTCTAAAGACAGAAACGTCATAAGTGAATCACCTAAGTCAGAGAGAATCTTCCCCTCCACGTTCCCCCCCAGAATGGGGCACAGTTTCAAGGTAACTGCACCTTTACCTCCCTGACCCCGTGCTCTTCTCAAAGAAGGCACACTTAGGCCTGGTCTACACTATGCATTTAACCCGGTTTTAGGAGCGTTAAACCGATTTAACGCCACACCCGTCCACACTAAGAGGCCCTTTATATCGATATAAAGGGCTCTTTAAACCGGTTTCTGTACTCCTCCCCAACGAGAGGAGTAGCGCTAATATCGGTATTACCATATCAGATATGGGTTAGTGTGGCCACAAATCGACGGTATTGGCCTCCGGGCGGTATCCCACAGTGCACCACTGACCGCTCTGGACAGCAATCAGAACTCGGATGCAGTGACCAGGTAGACAGGAAAAGCCCCGCGAACTTTTGAATATCATTTCCTGTTTGCCCAGCGTGGAGCTCCGATCAGCATGGGTGGCGATGCAGTCCGAAATCCAAATCCAAAAAGAGCTCCAGCATGGACCGTACGGATGTGATCGCTGTATGGGCAGGCAAATCTGTTCTATCAGAGCTCCGTTACAGAAGACGAAATTCCAAAGCATTTTTAAAAAATCTCCAGACAGAGGCCACAGCAGGGACTCAGCACGCTGCTGCGTGACAAACATAACGGAAAGCCAAAGAATCAAATGGACGCTCATGGAGGGAGGGAGGGGGGACTGAGGACTCAAGCTATCCCACAGTTCCTGCAGTCTCCGAAAAGCATTTGCATTCTTGGCTGAGCTCCCAATGCCTGTAGTGTCAAACACATTGTCCACGGTGGTCCAGGGCATGGCTCGTCAATTTACCCCCCCTCACCCACCCCCAGAAGTAAAAGGGAAAAAAATCCTCTTTTGACTCTTTTAAATGTCACCCTATGTTTACTGAATGCTGCTGATAGACGCGATGCTGCAGCAGTCAACGGCAGCATCCTCACCCCCCCTCATGGGTGGCTGATGGTACAATATGGCTGATATCCATCATCATCATCAGCCTTGTGGCAGATGGTGCAGTACAAAAGGACTGGTATCCGTCCACATCATCAGCCCGTGAGTGCTCCTGGCTGGCCTCCGGTGAGGTTGGCTGGGGGTGCCTGGGTAAAAAACTCCTGATCATTCCCAGTAGATGGTACAGTACGGCTGGTAACCATCTTCTTCATAGCAACAGGGGGCTGAGCTCCATCAGCCCCCGCCTTTCATGTGTAAAGAAAAGATTCTGTTCTGCCTGGACCATCATAGCAGAGGGATGCTGGGCTCCTCTCCCCCACACTGCTTAATGTCCTGTCTGGACTATCATAGCAGCTGGAGGCTGCCTTCCCCTCATATCTCACTAACAAGTCACTGTTTCTTATTCCTGCATTCTTTATTACTTCATCACACAAATGGGGGACACTGCAACAGTAGCCCAGGAAGGCTGGGGGCGGAGGGAATCAACAGGTGGGGTTGTTGCAGGGGCACCCCCTGTGAATAGCATACAGCTCATCATTTCTGCGGGATCTGACACAGAGCGGCTGTGCTCTATGGTTCTCTGATACACTGGTTCTCTAGTACACTTGCCCCATATTCTAGGCAGGACTGATTCTATTTTTAGATACCGTAAAGGTGGGATTGACTTGGGGAGTCATTCCCATTTTTGTCTTTTGCGCCCCCGGCCGATCTCAGCCAGGGGCACCTATGACAGCAGCAGATGGTGCAGCACAAAAGGACTGGTAACCGTCATCTCATTGCCAATTTACAATGGCATGGTAGATGGTACAGAACGGCTGATAACCATCTCTGCTATCATGCAAAAGCAAATGAATGCTGCTGTGTAGCGCTGCTGAATCGCCTGTGTCAGCGGCATCTAGTACACATACGGTGACAGTGACAAGAGGCAAAACAGACTCCATGGTTGCCATGATATGGCGTCTGCCAGGGCAATCCAGGGAAAAAGGGCGCAAAATGATTGTCTGCCGTTGCTTTCCCGGAGGAAGAAATGACTGATGACATTTACCCAGAACCACCCGCGACAATGATTTTTGCCCCATCAGGCACTAGGATCTCAACCCAGAATTCCAAGGGGCGGGGGAGACTGCGGGAACTATGGGATAGCTACGGAATAGCTACCCACAGTGCAACGCTCCAGAAATCGATGCTAGCCTCGGACCGTGGACGCACACCACCGATTTAATGCGCTTAGTGTGGCCGCGTGCACTCGATTTTATACAATCTGTTTTACTAAACTGGTTTATGTAAAATCGGAATAATCCTGTAGTGTAGACATACCCTTAGTCTAGAGGCCTGAGAGCTTCATCTCTCTCTGCACAGTGACCTTTGAATGGAGTTTACCAACATGTAGTAGTGTTCAGGTCCCCCTTGGATCAAAGATCAGGTCCATTTGTTGAGATGGAAAGAAATCTCCCTCCCCTGCCCCACCCATATTAGGTTAAACTCAGCCTTTTATGCCAGAAATTCTTTGGTTCCTTGGGTTTCCGATACCCATTTGAACCAGTATATACAAGCCAACCCAGGGAGTGGTACCCCCCTCTTGAATTGTTTACAATCCCTGGGACTGCAGTAATCACCCCCACACAGTTTTTACTTCCTGGTAACCCTCCCTCCACGGAGCTGAATAAAGTCCCTGGCCCAGCAGATATACAGAACATTAACAAATTCAATATGGTACCCAAAAATACTGCATGTGCTTGCAACCTCTGTCACTGAAGGACAGCTTCCCAGGGGAAGGCTGACAGCCCTCACAGGCTCCGAGCCATAGGAAGTTTGTAGTCTTTAATTCCATCTCTCTTCCTACCCCCTCTAAACTTAAGGAAATTCTAGCTTCAGTAGATTTGTCAAAAAAATAGGCCTCCTATGCATTAGTAAGATTTGGTCAGTATGGTGTGGATATAGTTATATCGGTATAAAAATGCTTATTCCAGTATAGTTTATGGAATATTACATGATCACAATCTACTTGGCAGAGCTATGTCAGTACAATTTTTAAGTGTAGGTCCCCCAGGAAGCCTGTTTTGTGATTCTTGGATAAAGTTGTCTCCTCTCTTCTCCATCGTGAGCCTATTCTTCAGTAAGCCAGAGAGCCCAAATTCCTTACCCTCAAGCTGACACCACAGCACACTGTTAAACTAACCACTAAAAGTATGTGTTGTATGAAACAAACACACACACTTGCTAGTTCCCTGAATGATCAACTGAAAAAAAACCAACACTAAATGGAGGCTTTTCCTCCTCCCCCAGCTATACCTCACATACAAGCGTTAAAATTTTAACAGACTTTATGAGCATACATTTTACAGATACTTCAAAATGATGTTTTCTGTAATACGCAATAATCCTGGTAACATCTGAAAGCAAGCAAGCAAAACTGACACACAGGTGCATTCAGAGCCAAGGTACAGTAGCAAGCCAAGATAGTATATCTGAGTCAAGACAACATAGATAGTCTTATGTGCAGCTTTCACTAGTATTCTCATTGGATTTATGTAGTATACCTGGTTCTTTACAAACACGAAAGAAAGTTCCCCCCCACACAATGAGTTTACACTACAGAGACTAAATCCCACAATCTTCACTCAGGCAAGACTCCCTGCGAAGTAGTTAGATACAGTACCGATCTTCACTTGCTGTAGTACACAGGCTCTCAGCACACTTTTTTTTTTTTAAATGCACATTTATTCTGAGTCATATTTCAGGACAAATGTAATTAGACAAACGATATTACAGCCAGCAGTAACTCCAGACAGTAATCTCTTAAATGTCATCACACAGACTGATGATTCTGCTGAAAATACTACTTTTAAAACATGTATCACAAATAGTATCAAATTTTAAATTTCCTATCACTGCAGAGGTCCAATATCCTTAATGACTACAAAAAAAATTCCGAAGTAAACATAGAAGTTAGTTACAATTACCCTTCAACACCTGAGGCTCTGTTCTTGAGGCTACAGACTGGCATTCCTTTTGAAAATATCAATGAAAAGAACACACACCACCAACTTGAGAAATGTTTGCTAAACAATACATATCCAAAACAGTGGAACAGCACTTCATTACATGTCAGTTTTGTCTGCCTGCTTTTTGGTGCTAGGAAGCACTCTGCAACCATACAGATACCTGGAATCAGTGAGAGTTAACTTAACAGATACTGCAAGATTTGACTCTAGACCTAAAAAAAAAAAAATTACAACATTAATTCATACTAAGAACGTGTGGGCAGATGGGCTTGGAGAAAGCAAAGTGGGTTTGGGGCAGAAAGGGAGAAAGCTGTGGCCACATCTATGCTATAACATAGTTACGGCCTATGTTGCTATAACCCCATAGAGAAATCACAGACTACAGTGACAGAAGGGGGTTTTGCATTGCTGTAGGAACTCCATCTCAAGTGATTCTTCCACTGATCTTCCAGACAGCACAGCTACAGTACAGAGAAGGGCAACAAAAATTATTAGGGGTATAGAACAGCTTCCATTTAAGGAGAGATTAAAAAGTCTGGGACTTTTCAGCTTGGAAAAGAGACGACTAAGGTGGGATATGATACAGGTCTATAAAATCTTGACTGGTGTGAAGTAAGTAAGTGTTATTTACTCCTTCACATAACACAAGAACTAGGGGTCACCCAATGAAATTAAAAGCCAGCAGATTTAAAACAAACAAAAGGAAGTACTTCTTCATACAGCGCACAGTCGACCTGTGGAACTTCTCACCAGGGAATGTTGTGATGGCCAAACTAACAGGATTCAAAAAAGAACTAGATAAGTTCCTGGAGGATAGGTCCATCAATGGCTATTAGCCAGGATGGGCAGGAATTCAACACCATGTTCTGAGTGTCCCAAGCCTCTGTTTGCCAGAAGCTGGGAGAGTATCACAGAATCATAGAATTCAAGATCAGAAGGGACCATTATGATCACCTAGTCTGACCTCCTGCAAGATGCAGGCCACATAAGCCGATCCACCCACTCCTTAAGCAAGCGACCCCTGCCCCATGCTTCGGAGGAAGGCGAAAAACCTCCAGGGCCACTGCCAATCTACCCTGGAGGAAAATTCCTTCCCGACCCCAAATATGGCGGTCAGCTGAACCCCGAGCATGCGGGCAAGACTCTCCAGCCATACCCTCTGGAAAAAGGCTAACTATCCTATCATTGACCCACTGTACTAATTACCAGTGTGGCACTTAATTGACCTATTGACTAAGCCCGTTATCCTATCATACCATCTCCTCCATAAACTTATCTAGCTTAATCTTAAAGTCATGGAGGTCCTTCACCCCCACTGTTTCCTTCGGTAGGCTGTTCCAGAATTGCACTCCTCTGATGGTTAGAAACCTTAGTCTAATTTCAAGCCTAAATTTCCTGACTGACAATTTATATCTGTTTGTCCTCGTGTCCACATTAGCACTGAGCTGAAATAATTCCTCTTCTTCCCTGGTATTTATCCCTCTGATATATTTAAAGAGTGCAATCATATCTCCTCTTATCCTTCTTTTGGTTAAGGAAAACAAACCGAGCTCCTCAAGTCTCCTTTCATACGACAGACTTTCCATTCCTCTGATCATTCTAGTGGCCCTTCTTTGTACCCGTTCCAGTTTGAATTCATCCTTCTTAAACATGGGAGATCAAAACTGCACACAATACTCCAAATGAGGTCTTAGCAACGCCTTATATAATGGGACTAGCACCTCCTTAACCCTACTAGAAATACCTCGCCTAATGCATCCCAAGACCGCATTAGCTTTTTTAACGGCCACGTCACATTGCCTACTCATAGTCATCCTACGATCAACCAGGACTCCTAGGTCCTTCTCCTCCTCCGTTACTTCCAACTGGTGCGTCCCCAGCTTATAACTAAAGTTCTTGTTAGTCATCCCTAAATGCATAACCTTACACTTCTCATTATTGAATTTAATCCTGTTACTAATACTCCAGTTTACAAGGTCATCCAAATCTCCCTGGAGGATATCCCGATCCTTTTCGGAATTTGCAATACCTCCCAACTTGGTGTCATCCGCAAACTTTATCAGCCCACTCCTACTCTTGGTTCCCAGGTCAGCGATAAATAGATTGAATAAAATCGGACCCAAAACCGAACCTTGAGGAACTCCACTGGTAACCCCCCTCCAACCTGACAGTTCCCCCTTCAATACGACCCTCTGCAGTCTCCCCTTTAACCAGCTCCTTATCCACCTCTGGATTTTCATTTCGATCCCCATCTTTTCCAATTTAACCAGTAATTCCTCATGCGGTACCGTATCAAACGCCTTACTGAAATCAAGATATATTAGATCCACCACATTTCCCTTGTCTAAAAAATCTGTTACTTTCTCAAAGAAGGAGATCAGGTTGGTTTGGCACGATCTACCTTTCGTAAATCCATGCTGTAATTTGTCCCAGTTGTCATCGGCCTCATGCTCCGTAACCACTCTCTCCTTTAAAATTTTTTCCATGACTTTGCATACTACAGATGTTAAACTAACAGGCCTGTAGTTACCCGGGTCACTTTTTTTCCCCTTCTTGAATATAGGAACTATATTAGCTAATCTCCAGTCAAACGGTACAACCCCCGAGTTTAGAGATTTATTAAAAATCATCGCTAACGGGCTTGCAATTTCACTCGCCAATTCCCTTAATATTCTAGGATGAAGATTATCCGCGCCCCCCGATTTACTTCCATTTAGCTGTTCAAGTTTGGCTTCTACCTCAGATACCCTAATGTCTACCCCCATATCTTCATTCCCATCAGTCCCTCTATCACTATTCCTTAGCCCTTCATTAGCCTCATTAAAGACCAAGGCAAAATATTCATTCAGATATTGTGCCATTCCAAGATTATCCCTAATCTCCACTCCGTTTAAAGTTTTAAGCGGTCCCACTTCTTCCTTCTTGGTTTTCTTCCTATTTATATGGCTAAAAAACCTTTTGCTATTGGTTTTAATCCCCTTCGCTAGGTCCATCTCCACCCGGCTCTTTGCCTTTCTCACTGCTTCCCTACACCCTCTGACCTCAATAAGGTAGGTTTCTTTGCTGATCCCTCCCATTTTCCACTCCTTGTACGCTTTCTGTTTTTTCTTAATCACCCCTCTAAGACGCTTGCTCATCTAGCTCGGTCTAAAACTGCTACCTACGAGCCGTTTTCCCTTTCTCGGGATACATGCCTCTGACAACTCCTGCAATTTCAACCTGAAGTAACCCCAGGCGTCATCTGCCTTTAGATCCCTAAATATGTTAGTCCAATCCACTTCCCTAACTACTCGCCTTAATTTAGTAAAGTTAGCCCTTTTGAAATTATATACCTTAGTCTCAGATGCAATTTTGATTATCCTCCCATTTATTTTGAAACGAATTAGCTCATGATCACTCGAGCCAAGGTTGTCCCCTACAACTATTTCCCCAACAAGGTCCTCGTTACTCACCAAAATCAGATCTAAAATGGCATCCCCCCTCATCGGTTCAGCAACTACTTGATGAAGGAATTCATCAGCTATCACGTCTAGGAAAAGCTGAGCCCTATTATTATTACTAGCATTTGTTTCCCAATCTATATCCGGGAAGTTAAAGTCCCCCATGATCAAACAGTTCCTATTAGTATTTACCTCCTTAAAAACATTAAAGAGCTCTCTATCCATATCCAGGCTAGATCCCGGCGGTCTATAGCACACCCCAATCACTATCCCAGGGGAGGCTCTAGTAGTTTTCTTCCCCAATGTGACCATTGCCCAAACAGACTCTGTATTATCCATTGCATTGCTAGTTATTTTGTTACATTTCACCTCATTATTGATATACAATGCTACTCCCCTACCTTTACCTTTGCATCGGTCTTTCCTAAACAGCACATACCCTTCCATACCTGTACTCCAGTCATGGCTACCGTTCCACCATGTTTTGGTTATTCCTACGATATCCGGTTTCAATTCCCGGACCAGGAGCTCCAGTTCCTCCATTTTGTTACCTAAGCTTCTCGCATTGGTAAACAAACATCCTAATTTTTGCTGTTTGGCTCCTCTCACCCTTTTCACCCAACTTGGTAGGGACACAGTACTACCAGTATGACCTGTCGATCTAGTATCCGTCCCCCTCTGGCTATATCTGTTCTTATCCTGTTGTTCTCACTCCCAATGTACAACAGGGGATGGATCATTTGATGATTGCCTGTTCTGTTCATTCCCTTTGAAACACCTCTCATCGGCCACTGTTGGAAAATAGGACACTGGGCTAGATGGACCACTGGTCTGACACAGTATGGCCATTCTTAAGTGAGGTGCCAGAAGTGTGGATTTTTCATACCTTTGAGTGCCAGAGCTCTGTCAATCTAAGGCTTTGTCTACATTAGCACTTTTGTCGGCAAAATGTTTGTCAGTCAGGGGTGTGAAAAAAATACACTGTTGCCTGACATAAGTTTCACCAATAAAAGGGCTGCTCTGGACAGCGCTATGTCAGCAGGAGACGCTCTCCCGCTGGCACAGCTACTGCTGCTCATGGGGGGTGAGTTAATTATGCTAGCAGGAGAGCTCTCTCCTGTCAGCACAGGAGACCTTACAGCGGTACAGCTGTGGTGGTACAGTTGTGCCACTGTAAGGTCCGCAGTGTAGAGACAGCCTACATTTTAAGTGTAAACTAGAGCTGGCCTAAACTACAGATAGGTCGACCTTCCTATGCCACTCAGGGGTGTGAAAAATTCACTCCCCTGAGACACAAAGCCAATCTAAGGTGCAGTGTCTACAACACTGGGTCAATGGAAGAATTCTTCTGATGACCTACCTACCGCATCACAAGGAAGCGGATTTAGTACAGCAATGGAAAAACCCCTTCTGTCACTTTAGTAAGGGCTGGTCTACACTGGCAACGCTAAAGTGCTGCCGCGGCAATGCTTTAATGTGGCTTGTGTGGTCGTGGCGCAATGCTGGGAGAGAGCTCTCCCAGTACTCTTAAAAAAAAAAAAAACCACCTCCACCTGGCCGTAGCTCCCAGCGCTTGGGGCACTGTTTACACTGGCACTTTACAGCGCTGCAACTTGCTGCGCTCAGGAGGGTGATTTTTCACACCCGAGCAAGAAAGTCACAGCACTGTTAATTGCCAGTGTAGACAAGCCCTAAGTGTCTATACTACTACTGTGCTAGTCAGCTGCCGTGGTTCAAGCACAGACATACCTCAGCCTATTTAGGCTGCGTCTACACTGCCACTTTCAGCACTAAAACTCGCTGCTCGTTTTTTGGGGGGGGGAGGGGCGCTAGCACTAGGAGAGCTCTCCCCCAGCAATAAAGCATGTCTACACTGCCCACCTCACAGTGCTGCTGCTGCCATAACGTGGACAGTGTAGACATACCCTTAAAAAGCTGGTTTGGAAGCAGAATGAAAGGTGGGAGAAAAAAGACAAAGGGAGCAGTTGGGAGAGAGGACTGGGTGGAGCACTGGAGGCAACAAGAATGTGAAGACAAAAGCAGGAGCAGAGCTATTCAGACCCCTGAAGGTGAAGATAAGGTGCTTGAAATCTGAGTGGATGAAAAGTAGTGAAGTTTGTGGGGGATGGGGGATTGATGCAGTTATTCTCTTCATCTGTTCAGGTTTCAATCTCTATCTTTACCTTCAGGGGTCTGATTAGCTCTGCTCCTGCTTGTTTCCACATTTCTTGTTGCCTCCCATGCTCCACCCAATCTTCTCTCCCAACAACTCCCTTTGTCTTTTTTCCTCCCACAAAATTTTGCCTTCCCTTACTTTGCTTCTACCTCTTGGAAAGGATTCCTCTCTCTTTCTGCCTCAAGATCTCTTTCATTTAAGTCTTTCACTGCTACTTTCCCCAAGGCCATCTGCCCACATATTCTTAGTATGACTTATTATTTTAACTACTGTTTTGACATGACAGGAGCCTGTATGTAGAGAGAAAAAGGGGCAAAGCAGAAGTGACCGACCAGGGTTACACACAGGACTTTTTAGTATTGTATTCTATTATTTCAGAGTTTAAACTACATAAATATGACCAGAGATTTTAATGGTTGGTACTTAAATCACTATACAAATATTATATATGCGTTACAATAAATACGGACTTCACATTTATAGAAGACTATATTACTAAGCCTATCTGCAATGGATTACACTTAGTTGCAGAAATCTAACAACACAGCTCATTGCAGAATTGGGACCTCATAATTTAATTTTAACAGTAACAGAAAAGACTTGCCAACAGTATTGTGTGAATGAATGACCAGAATGTAACTTCTGGTACAAAAGCAAAAGAAAAAAACAATTTCTAACAAGTTAGGTATGAACCTCATTGGTTTGTGTAATCATTTTAAGCACATCTTTTTGGTATTATACAACAGTTCTGTTACAGCCAATCATTTGCTTTTGTTTTGTTCTTATATTAGGACAGTCTCTTTAGAGGCACATATTTGGTGATAAATTTTTGCCACAAAAGTGGAGTTTTCTTCCACTATAATAACTTTAATTTAAAAACATTCTCAAACAGAGTCTCCTTTCACCAAAAGACTACATGTATGTAGGAATATTGTAAAACATATTGTTTCATAGTACACGATTTAAAACAAGACACAGCACACACACACACAGTGTTTTATTTTTTCACTTTAAGATGTTTTACTAGAAACTGATTAACCACTTAGACTATAAAAAAATACAATCTCTACCTCTACAGCTCACACACCTTACCTCCGAGGTGCCTGCCTATCTCCCAGCCCCTCCTTACTTAATTATTTAGGAATATGGTATCTCCTGAGCCCCCTCAGACCTAAAATACCTTCTCCCTATTTAGAGCGCAGGGAGCATCAAACAGAAATTTCCCCATCACTATTTTGAGATGAAGGAGGGCTCTGGTCCTACAGCCCTGTAGGGCCTTCTCCTTCCCCCACCACCACAGTGGATGCAGCCTAAGACACAAATCCCAGAACCTCCACACTGCTGAGGGTCCCCCACCTCTCCATGCCCATATATTACGGTGGGGCCCTTCAGTTAAGGGAAAGATCCCAAGCTACTTGAGGAGATTTCCCAGTTAAGGGGGAACTCTCCGCCCAGCCTGCTGTGAGGGATGTGTGTATCCCCTTGGGGAAGGGAAAGGCTCCAAGATACAGGCTATCTGGGGAGATTCCCCAGCAATGGGGGTGACCCCAGCCATGCCTGCTGGGAGAGATTTGGAGATCCCCCCTAGGAAGGGAAAGGCCCCAGGATTAGAGACATTGGGACAACTCCCCGACAATGGGGTGATCCCGCCATGCCTGCTGGGAGGGATGGGGGATCCCCCCGAGGAGGAGAAGGCCCCAGGGTCGGGGGAGACATTGGGTCAATTCCCGTGGTAATGGGGTGATCCCGCCATGAGGGATGGGGGATCCCCCCGGGGAGGAGAAGGCCCCAGGTTCGGGGGGGGACATTGGGGCAATTCCCGACAATGGGGTGACCCCGCCATGCGAGGGATGGGGGATCCCCCCGGGGAGGAGAAGGCCCCAGGGTCGGGGAAGACATTGGGTCAATTCCCGACAATGGGGTGACCCGCCATGAGGGATGGGGGAGCCCCCCGGGGAGGAGAAGGCCCCAGGGTCGGGGGGGGGACATTGGGGCAATTCCCGACAATGGGGTGAGCCCGCCATGCCTGCTGGGAGGGATGGGGGATCCCCCCGGGGAGGAGAAGGCCCCAGGGTCGGGGGGGGGACATTGGGGCAATTCCCGACAATGGGGTGAGCCCGCCATGCCTGCTGGGAGGGATGGGGGATCCCCCCGGGGAGGAGAAGGCCCCAGGGTCGGGGGGGGACATTGGGGCAATTCCCGACAATGGGGTGAGCCCGCCATGCCTGCTGGGAGGGATGGGGGATCCCCCCGGGGAGGAGAAGGCCCCAGGGGCAGCGGCTTCCCCGTGTTAAGGGCGGGGAACCCCCCAGTAACGGGCTCCCCCGGGGGCCCCGCTCCCGACTCACGTTCTCGTCCCCGGACAGGTCCCCGGGGTTGCTGTTCTCGTCGCTGCTCAGCTTCTGCTTCTTGGCCGGCATCTCGCTCCCTGCTCCCGCCGCCGCCGCGGGATCAGCCCGCTCAGACATCTTCCCCGCCCCCCGCCGCGGAGCGTAAAGCGCGCCCGGACCAGGGCCGACGCACCGCCGTAAAGAGTCCGCCTCACGCCGCAAAGCAGATTGACAGCCTAGTGACGGCAGCTGCCACACTGCTGAAAAATCCAGCCTAGCCCCAGCCTCCCTGCGGCTGCTAGAGCTGGCGGGGGGAGGGAGAGAGAGAGAGGGGGCGGGTGGATGCTGTAGACAGGCTCAGATAATCTCAGGGGTCTTTTTAGTCTCTCATCTTCCATTGATTTCAGTGGCTGGCAGGAGCCTAAATACTTTTTAGGGTTTCGGCTTCAGTGGCAAAGCTTCCCCCCCCCCCTTTTCTCATTTTTATGACAAAACAGCCTCACTGAGTCCTGTGGCACCTTAAAGACTAAGGGCTTGGCTACACTTACAAATTTGCAGCGCTGCAGCAGGGTGTGAAAACACACTCTCTCCAGCACTGCAAATTGCGGCGCTGCAAAGCGCCAGTGTGGTCAAAGCCCCAGCGCTGAGAGCGCAGCTCCCAGCGCTGTCCGTTATTCCCAACAGGGAGGTGGAGTACGGACAGCGCTGGGAGAGCTCTCTCCCAGCGCTGGCGCTTTGACTACACTTAGCGCTTCAAAGCGCTGCCGCGGCATAAGCTTTGTATTGGAGCATAAGCTTTTCTGTTAGTCTTTAAGGTGCCACAGGACGCGTTGTTGCTTTTTACAGATCCAGACTAACATGGCTACTAGTCTTCACTGAATGGCCTATAGCTGCCAGAAACTGGAATTCCTCACTCCTTCACAGTTTCTATGCGCTCATGCTGCCCTGTGTCTTTCTGATAATGTAACAGCACCTTATTCATAATACTCCATTTCCCCCACGTTTTTATTAAATGACATGTATTTTTTTTACCTTAAGATGTTTATATTCCTCAAAAAGCTTTTCCATTTTTTTAAATGAAAGCCTTTACATACCCATAAAAGGTGATCATTTGTTTCTTCCACCTGACAGAGTGCACATAGTCCATCTTTGTGTCTGTTTTATTCAGAAAAGAATAAAATGGGCAATTAGTACTCTAAACAAAAGCACTTCATTAGTCCTATGCAGACCCTGGAGTGCATCATAATCATCAACTGTAGGGCATAATTCAAATTTTTTTCTTCCTCTTTTTTCATTAATCCTAATTTTTTTTGACATTTCTCTTTTAAATTTGTTTTAGGCATTTGAATTCCTGTTTACTTAAGGGTATTTCTACATCAATCCTTCCATTTCTTACAGCATTTTTTGCTGCTTTGTCCACCATTTTGTTCCCTGTTTTCCCAATATGTGCTGGAATCCAAGCTAATTCTACGTGTATCCCCATCAGTACTCACTCTGCTATTAGAAATATAATAACTACATTGAATAAATCACTTATACATACTGAGACACTCTTTTTGATCGCCATAAGGCCTGAGATTGAATCTGGAAAAATGACCACTGCTGCTGGGCATACATCCCAGATCCAATTTAATGCTAGCATTACTGCTACTGGTTTGGCTGTCATGATAGCTATGTAGTCAGATAATCTTTTAGATGTACTAATTCCCAATTTTTCCATCCCTCTTCTTCCTGGTTCTCTTCTTTTTTGGACCCATCTGTATATACCTGACAAAAATGACTACACTTTTCGTCTATATACTGGAATCCTTCACTTTTAATAACTAATGCCTCTTTTTCACCCTTAAGTTTGTGAAATAAATCTTAATCCATGTTTGGACTTTCCATCCATAGCTAATTTTCCCATGACTGAAAGTTTTGGCTTCATTCAGCTTTTCCTTGCCTTAACTCAAATGGCATGTGGAGTTCTAACATTGTGTGCTGTAATTCACCTACTGAGTTCCCAACAATCCTCATAGATTTGTTTGAATCTTTGATCATTGCAGTTACCATTACCTTTGGCCCAGAAAGTTAGGTTCTGTAGTTTCATAGTGTAACTGGTATTTCACTAGAAGCTATCTGTAGCACACATATAGGTGTTGTAATAAATGCAACACACACAATTGGGCTTGTATTAAATCTAATTTTTTAAGTTCTGATTTTGATGCTGACCCAAAAGCTTGGCAGTCATAGTCAGTAACTGGTCTGATGAAGGTTCTGTATACTATTAGCAGTGTTTTCGTATCCACCCCCCAATTAGTTCCAGTGAGACATAAGCAGGTTAATCAGAGATTCATAGATTAGGGTTGGAAGGGACCTCAGAAGGTCATCTAGTCCAACCCCCTGCTCAAAGCAGGACCAACCCTTAACTAAATCATCCCAGCCAGGGCTGTGTCAAGCTGGGCCTTAAAAATCTCTAAGAATGGAGATTCCACCACCTCCCTAGGTAACCCATTCCAGTGCTTCACCACCCTCCTAGTGAAATATTTTTTTCCTAATATTCAACCTAGACCTCCCCCACTGCAACTTGGGACCATTGCTTCTTGTTCTGTCATTTGCCACCACTGAGAACAGCCTAGCTCCATCCTCTTTGGAACCCCCCTTCAGATAGTTGAAGGCTGCTATCAAATCCCACCTCACTCTTCTCTTATCTTTAACATAGTTTACATGGTCCTTCCAAAGTAATTTGGTATCAAATATTACCCCTAAGAATTTGAATCTTTTAACTGTATCCATTTGTTCTCCAGACAGATACAGTTCACATTCCTTTGTAACTTTGCTTTTTGTAAAGCTCAGTCCTTTGGCAATGGAAAACCTGAAACCCGATGCATTTTCTGGGTCAGAGGTTTCTCGTAATGCTTTGTAGATTCTCTTTTCTGCCACCTCAATATTCCTGCTCCTCTCAGTCATCTCTGACTAGAGTGACACCTATCACAGCACTATTTGTTTTGTGAGATAAATTATCAAAATATTACATAAGGTTGAGCTCATAACACTTCCCGGTGTACCATTTTTAGTATTATATATATTCAACATAACTTTCCCAACATACATTCTTCTCCTTATCCTAGTACACTGACTTTGTACAATAAGCCTTCCCTTCATAGCATGTCATATGCCTTTTCAATATCTAGAAAGACCTCTGTCACAAAACCCTTGTGCCCAGGGGCGGCTCTAGCTTCTTTGCCACCCCAAGCACGGCAGTCAGACAGCCTTCTGCGGCGCACCTGCGGGAGGTCTCCGGTCCTGCGGATTCGGCAGCTTGCCTGCGGGAGGTCCGCCGGTCCCATGGCTTCGGCGTACCCGCCGCCGAATTGCCACCAAATCCGCGGGACCGGGGACCTCCCGCAGGCAAGCCTCCGAAGGCTACCTGACTGCCGCCCTCAGAGGGACTGGCAGAGCGCCCCCCACGGCTTGCCACCCAAGGCATGCGCTTGGAGTGCTGGTGCCTGGAGCCGCCACTGCTTGTGCCTCATACATGGTTGTATTTCAGTTTGTAATTTTGCAACGTGAACAATGATGCACCCTATCTATAATGCCATTGTTTTCCAAATAGGCAACCAATCTGTCATTCATCATTCTCTCCATAATTTTACCCAGTCAGGACATAAGGGCAATTGGTCTAGAAGCATCCACTTTTGTGGATAGTTTGCCTCGTTTTCATATTGGAATTACTACTGCATGTTTCCACCCTTACTGATATCACTTCTTTTTCGCATATAGTGTTAAATAATTCCAAGATCTCTCTCTGAAAGCAGTTTGAGGGTTACTTTAACATTATGGTACATATATTATCTTTATCTGGGGATGTATTCTTGCTGATATCACTAGCTTTCTCAAGTTCTTGCATACAGTATAGTATCTTCATATTTACCATAATCAAGCATGATTGTCTTCAATAAATTTCCTTTTCTGGTGGGAAACTTCACTTTGGTTTTCTTCATCACTCACCCCTCAAAAAGTTTCTGCTAGAACTTTTGCTTTCTCATGATCAGAACTTCTAACTATATTGTCAGTCCCAAAAAGACATGGCATGTGGCTCTTAGTCTGAATACCATTCATTCTTCTAATTTCCCTGTATATTTCTGTCTTGTTTATCCACCCACAGTACTTCCTGTAATTCTCTTTCTTTGTTGATTTTTTAAATAATAATTTTATACTTCATTAGATCTTCACTATTCGTTGTATTTTTTGCTTTTTTTAAAATAGACTTTGTTCTGTTCTTTAACAGCCATTTTACACTCCTCATTCCTTCATGGAAGTGAGTTTTTAGTTTTGGGGTATTTCAATATCCCAGGCATGGCTACAGTAGCTGCTGTTATTAATCCCTTTGTTACGTTATCACTGAAATTTTCAGTGTCATCACTCACACAAAGATTATTAGCAAATTCAGTATATTTACTTGTAAATAGATCTCAATTAGCTTTCTTAAAATGCCAGGTGGCTAATTTTCCATGACCTTCAACCTTACCTTGCCCTTGAAAAGTAATAAGTATAGGGAAATGATCACTCCCCATTCCTTCTTCCTTATATATTTCCCAGTTGCATTTACTTGTCATATCTGCTGTTCCAATTCCCAGGTCTAAGCAGGAAAAACTACCATTTGCTGCATTAAATCCAGTCGGGGTGCTGTGATGCTGTATGATTGAATATGACCATTTATATAATTGATATTACCACTGTAATACAATTGCAACAAATCTTGTACAAAGTATATCATGTCAATGGAAAAGTTACAATCTATCAGATATGATTATCCTAGCTAACTCCATGTACCATCTTTGTATCTAAAGTTAGAATATTGGCTATGGACTTGTATCTAAGGCCTGGTCTACACTACAATTTTAGGTCGAATTTAGCAGCGTTACCTCGATTTAAGCCCGGACCCGTCCACATGACGAAGCCTTTTTTTCCGACCTAAAGGGCTCTTTAAATCGATTTCTTCACTCCACCTCTGACAAGGGGATTAGCGCTGAAATCGGCCTTGCCGGGTCAAGTTTGGGGTAGTGTGGATGCAATTCGACAGTATTGGCCTCTGGGAGCTATCCCAGAGTGCTCCACTGTGACCGCTCTGGACAGCGCTCTCAACTCAGATGCACTGGCCAGGTAGACAGGAAAAGGCCCACAAACTTTTGAATCTCATTTCCTGTTTGGCCAGCATGGCAAGGTGCAGGTGAGTGCAGATCTCATCAGCAGAAGTGACCATGATGGAGTCCCAGGATCACAAAAGAGCTCCAGCATGGACTGAACGGGAGGTATGGGTTCTGCTCGCCATATGGGAAGATGAATCCGTGCTAGCTGAACTCCGTTCCAGTAAACGAAATGCCAAAACATTAGAAAAAGTCTCAAAGGGCATGAAGGACAAAGGCCATAACAGGGACGCACAGCAGTGCTGCATGAAAATTAAGGAGCTAAAGCAAGCCTACCAAAAAACCAGAGAGGCAAACGGCCGCTCAGGATCAGAGCCCCGAACATGCTGCTTCTATGATCAGCTTCATGCCATGCTAGGGGGTGCAGCCACCACTACCCCAACCCTGTGCTTTGACTCCGTCAATGGAGAATCACACAGCATGGAAGTGGATTTTGGAGACGAGGAAGATGATGATGAAGAGATTGAAGATAGCTCACTGCAAGGAAGTGGAGAAACCAGTTTCCCCAACAGCCAAGATATGTTTCTCACCCTGGACCTGGAGCCAGTAACCCCCAGACTCACCCAAGGCATGCTCCCAGACCCTGAAGGCAGAGAAGGGACATATTACATATGGTTTAAAAGCAAGCGTGTTTAATGATTAATTTGCCCTGGCATTCACGGCCAGTACAGCTACTGGAAAAGTCTGTTAATATGTATGGGGATGGAGTGGAAATCCTCCAGGGACATCTCCATAAAGCTCTCCTGGATGTACTCCCAAAGCCTTTGCAGAAGGTTTCTGGGGAGGGCGGCCTTATTCCGTCCACCATGGTAGGACACTTTACCACACCAGGCCAGTAGCACGTAGTCAGGAATCATTGCATAACAAAGCATGGCAGTGTATGGTCCCGGTGTTTGCTGGCATTCAAACAACATCCGTTCTTTATCTCGCTGTGTTATCCTCAGGAGAGTGATATCATTCATGGTCACCTGGTTGAAATAGGGTGCTTTTATTAAGGGGGCATTCAGAGGTGCCCGTTCCTGCTCGGCTGTTTGGCTGTTAGCCTCTCAGTGGGGGGAGGGGTGAAGCGTGAGTGATCTCTCTCACCAAACCAGCAGACCCTCAATACAGTGCCTTTGGTGGGACACTTCTGAGTGTATCAAATCAACTTACTACTCCTACTCCCTTGTTTATACATTCAAGGATTGCTGTAGCACTGCTATGGAGACACTTATTATAGCCGTGGGTCTCAAACTTTTGTACTGGTGACCCCTTTCATAGAGCAAGCCTCTGAGTGTGACCCCTCTCATAAATTAAAACACTTTTTTATATATTTAACACCATTATAAACGCTAGAGCCAAAGCGGGGTTTGGGGTGGAGGCTGACAGCTCGCCACCCCCCACGTAATAAGTTTGTAACCCCCTAAGGGGTCCCGACCCCCCAATTTGAGAACCCCTGTATTACAGGGACAGAGAGGTTCTTCCATCAGTGTAGGAAATCCATCTCATCTCCCTGAGAGGCGGTAGTTGATTTTTTCTGAGACCACTGGAATACTGCATACAGTTGTGGTGTCCACATTTTCAAAAGGATGTTGAAAAAATGGGAGAGGGAGCAGAAAAGAGCCACAAAATCCACTGGCATGCTGGAGAAAATGCATAACAATGAGAGAATTAAAGAGCTCAGTCTGTTTAATTTATTCAAAAGAAGATTAGCGATGACTTGATTACAGTTTATAAGTATCTTCATGGGGATAAAATCTTTAATCTAACAGGGAAATGCACAACAAGAACCGATGGCTAGAAGCTAAAGCCAGACAAATTCAAATTAGAAACAAGGCACAATTTTTTAACAGTAAGGGTGTTTAACCACTGGCAGGGCCGGCTCCAGGCACCAGCCGACCAAGCACATGCTTGGGGCGGCACCTTGTAAGGGGCGGCCAATCTTGGGATGGTGGGGGGCACTTGGGGTTGTTGTTTTTTTTTTAGTTCGGCAGGGCGGCGATTGGGGGGTTGTTTTTGTTTGAGCAGCGTGGTGCGGCGCTGTGGGGGGGTGTTTCGGCGGGGCAGCGCTGGGGGGTGTTTTGGCAGCACGGCGCTTGGGGGGGTGTTTCGGCAGTGTGGCACGAGGGGGGTGTTTCGGCGGGGTGGTGCTCAGGGGCGGTGTTTCAGCAGGGCAGCATGGCGCTGGGGGTGTGTTTCGGTGGTGCAGTGCTGGGGGGGTATTTCGGCAGGGCAGCGAGGCACTTGGGGGGTGTTTCGGCAGCGCAGCTCTTGGCGGGGTGTTTCGTCAGAGTGGCACGGTGCTCTGGGGGGATTGTTTTGGTGGTGTGGCCCGGCGCTTGGGGGGGGTTGTTTTGGCGGCATGGCACAGCGCTCGGGGGGGGTTGGTGGTGCAGCACTCGGGGGGCGTGTTTCAGCGGCGCGGCGCTGGGGGTTTTTCGGCGGCATGGCACAGCGCTGGGGGGGGGGTGTTTCACTGGGGCAGCATTCTTTTTTTTTGCTTGGTGCAGCAAAAAAGTTAGAGCCGGCCCTGATCACTGGAACAAACTACCAAGGGAAGTGGTGTATTCTCCATCTCTTGATGCCTTCAGATTCAGACTGGATGTTTTTCTGGAAGATGTGCTTTAGCCAAACACAGGTTATTGGGCTCAAAATAGGGTTAGCTAGGTGAAATTTAATGGCCCGGGATATATATCAGGTCAAATTAGAGGAGCTAATGTAGTTTCTAGCCTTTGAATCTATGAATCGCAGCACCCTGTGTGCCCTTCTACATCTGGACTCTGGTTTGACACACTTAAAAGGCTCTCATGTACTCGTGTTTATTTTAAGATGAATTAAACATAGTGTAAACTATGTGTAGGGGAGGTGGGTCAATTTACTTACCAATTCTGTGCTGCAGAGTTCGTCTCTCTGACTTAAAGTATTTTTACAGACCATAAATTCCTATCCTTGCAAGAGACTACAGCTGGAGTTTCTATAGGAACCGTCCCAAATACTAAAAGTGGAAACTATAATAGGATTCACTTTCGTTCTCTTCTTAGGAATCCACTCCTAGTTTTTACCATAAGACAGTTACACACACAATTCATAATTTCAAATTCCTTTTTATGACTAAAACACAACAATGATAAACCATTACAGCACAGGAGTTACAATGCACCCAGGTAGACTATCACTAAATAGAGATTTGTTATTTTCTTTTCAAATGAAGAATATAACACGGGGACTAAACCCCAAAATCTATCTATTTAAAATACCTTATGAAATAAATACAGAGATTGGGACATCTGACAATCAGAGATTTTCTGCTTTCACGTAGGCTTAGCCTGGGTATTAATGTTGACAATTAAATAAAATGTTTAGTTGTACTACATCACCAATTGTTTCAGCTTCCACACTATTAAGCATTTACACAACTTCAAATATGAAAGAAAAAAGAAAACTTGACAATTACTGTAGCTGTTAAGCACAAACACTGTCTTTGGTTCAATGTTGTAGCACACCTCCTGAAGACATTTGGCCTCCAGTCTGCATTTCCTCTCTTATGGTGGTTCCCCCACTCCCAGTTTCATTCTCACTGATCTCTGTAAAATTACAGGAAACTGTATTAAGACCCAACCCACACATTCAGTCTAGGTTAGGCCTGGCAGCTCTATCTTCTCCCTGCAGGGCTGGGCTGGATCTCACTAGTGCTCTGACGGGTCCATTAGGTATGACAGCAGTCGCAGTACAACCCAAAATTTGGCACAGTGCCCAGTGACCTTGTCCAGTAGAGGAACCTTGGTCTCCTGGACAGTAGGTGTGAGAGTCAGGGTCCATATAGCCACCACCTGGGCTTGCACGTCGGCCTGGAGGGAAGCATTCTGGTGCTGTAATGCAGCTGCCTAAGCCTGCATTTTGAGGGCTTGCACCTGGGCCTGCAAGACTGCATTCTGCTCTCAAAGCATGGCAACCTGAGCCTGCAATTCCTGTAACGCCCCTACTAAGACCAAAAGAGTGAGCAGGGCTCCCGCTGTGGTCATTCCAAAAGGGATTTCCATGTCTTTAACCCCATGCCCTCCCTATGCCTGGTTTCTTGCGGGCTGCTAAAATGGCAAGCTGCTGGGGCACAGGCTGCCTACCTAGTGGATGGAGCAGGATCCAGTCTTGTGGGTGTAGTGGGAGTTTGGGTAATGTCAAGCAAAGGTCCAGGGATCGGGCACCAGTCCCAGGCCAAAGCCACTGTCATGGTCAAGGGGACAAGCTGAAGGTAAGAACCTGAGTCAGAAGCCAAAACCTAAGCTGAAGGGTAAACCAGAATAATAGACAGAGACATAGCCAGGGGGTCAGAGCCAGGAGTCAGAAGTCGAAGAGTAAGCCAAAGGGTAAGCTGGAGTCATAGTCAGGACATAGTCAAGAGTCAGAGCCAGGAGCCAGAAACCAAGACAGGGAGGCTGGGCTGGAGTAGGAAGCGGACAGGAGCCGGGCTTGAAGCAAGGACTGGAGTAGGAAGTGGAAGTGAAAGCACGGTAGGTGCAACTACGGGCATGGTATGCATTAAGTAGCTGATGTACTGCTGCTGCTTAAAACTCAAGTAGCAGACCCCAGGCTTCCCTACCCAATCAGGGGGCTGTTTGAAGGGGGATCATTGGGCTCAGCTGAGCTTGCTAGGTTGCCTGCCAACCAGGGTGGGTGCCAACTGCACCCCTAACGCCATCCTTTATTACAGTGGTCCCCAACCTTTTTGTGGCCAGTAGCACATTCATGTTTCAGAAGAGTGTGATGGACGCCAACAATTTTTCAAGGCTTATTTTGTATTTGTACATTAAATAATACAAAAAAATCATATTTAATATTACCTAATATATGAATCCAGAGAGAAGAGAGAAGCTGGAGAGAAGCCACGAGGACAGAGAACACTGGTGCCCGCAGCCCCAGAGTACTCTGTCTCCAGCAGGTGCGGGGCCCCGGCTTCTCTCCCCTGCTGGACACAAGGCGGGCCCCGCACCTGCCGGGGACAGAGAACACCGGCGCCTGCGGCCCCGGAGTTTTCTGTCCCCGCCAGGCGCGGGGCTGCGGCTTCTCTCCGGCTTAAGCCGTGGCCCCGCACCTGCCTGGGACTGAGAACACCGGCGCCCGCAGCCTGCAGCCCCAGAGTTCTGTCCCCGGCAGGCACAGGGCTGCAGCTTCTCTCCAGCTTAAGCTGTGGCCCCGCGCCTGCCTGGGACTGAGAACACTGGCGCCCACAGCCTGCAGCCTGAGTTCTCTGTCCCCGGCAGGCGCGGGGCTGCGGCTTCTCTCCCCTGCTGGGCACTAGGCGGGCGCACATAAATGCCCTGGCAGGCGCCATGGTGCCCATGGGCACTGCGTTGGGGACCACTGCTTTATTAGGTTCAGTCTTCACAGGTGTCTTCTTGGGTGGAGGATTACTCTGTGTTGCTGGTTGTTGAACTGTGTGGCAGGTCACGGCGATTTGTCCTTTCTTCTGGTACTCTATGCAAATGACCTGGGTGTAGGGTGACCAGATAGCAACTGTGAAAAAATGGGACAGGGGTTAGGGGGTAAAAGCCGCCTATATAAGAAAAAGTCCCAAAAAATGGGACTGTCCCTTTAAAAACAGGACATCTGTGCCCAACAATCCTTCTCACCCTGCGTAGTTTGTGCACAATGCCACACAGAACTTACTTACGTTCCTGTGGACCTCTGTCTCACTGATTCAGGAGGTGAACTTCTTGGTTCACACTAAATTCCAGAGAATCTTTCTCTGCGATTTCCTTGATGATAACTGCTATTTCAACAGCCTTCTTGAAAGTAAGCGCTGATTCAGTCAGTAATATTTTCTCGATCTTGTCATTGCATAATCCAGAGACTCACTGGTCACTGGCATCACTTAGTGTCTGTCCAAATTGACAGTGCTCTGACAACTTTCTGAGAGCAGCAACAAACTGTGCTACTGACTCTCCACTTCCTTGGTGTCGCTGATGGAACCAAATATCATTCTGCTATCACTGATGGCATCAGAGAAAAATTTTTCCTGCATTGCTGCAGTAACTGCAGTTCCAGGCACAGTTGGAGACAAAAGTCACACAGCAATCCATGTACCTTCAGACCCATCGCTGTCAGCATGTTTGAAACTCTTTGTCTGTCTGGAATGGAGTTGCAAGCTATAAATTGTTCCAAACATTCGAGGTACACTACCCATGATTCACAGTTTTCATCGAACTCACCACCAATGCCTACAAAATTTGCCATTGGACTTCATTGGGCCAAATTTGAGGGGCCCGAGGGACAGCACACTGAAGTATTACCTGGCAGATTGAGTGGCCTCTGGGACCTAGGCAGGAGCTAGGGGGACAGAGAGCCTGGATGGGGCTGTGGGGGAATTAGAGGGGGTGGATTTTGGAATTGGGAAGGAGCCCCTTACCTGTTCTTGCACCAGAGCTCTCGGGGGCTTTGTTATGCCAGTGTAGCTTATGCTTCTTGGGAAGGAGTTTAAGTTATACCCAAAAAAGATACTCTTATGCCAGAATAAGAGTGTCTACCTGAGGTTTTTATACTCGTATGACCATACCAGTACAGTGGAACCTCAGAGTTATGAACACCTCAGGAATTGGAGGTTGTTCATAGCTCTGAAATATTCGTAACTCTGAACAAAATGTTATGGCTGTTCTTTCAAAAGTTTACAACTGAACATTGACTTAATACAGCGTTGAAACTTTACTATGCAGAAGAAAAATGCTGCTTTTAACCATCTTCATTCAAATGAAAAAAGGACAGAAAGTGTCCTTACCTAGTCAAAACTTTTTTCTAAACTTTTCCTTTATTTTTGTAGTAGTTTACACTTAACACAGTACTGTATTGCATTTGCTTTATTTATTTATTTATTTATTTTTGTCTCAGCTGCTGTACTTCTGGTCCCAAATGAGGAGTGTGGTCGACTGATCGGTTCGTAACTCTGAGGTACTAATCTACTGTGTAACTATGACAATATAACTGATAAAACTTTCTCATATAGATGAGGCCTTACAGTCATGCAATGGCAATCAGAATCTGGCCACACTGGAGTGACAACGAGTGTGCCGGGGCGTCTTCTCAAGAAGGCAATGACAGTTCAGGTGAGCAGCCACAGACTCTTAAAGGACAGGTAGGTAAACGCAAATGTTCAGATAATGCCTGTCTGTGACTCAGGCCTGGTCTACACTGGGGGGGGGGGGAGCCGATCTAAGGTACGCAACTTCAGCTACGTGAATAGCGTAGCTGAAGTCGAAGTACCTTAGCTCGAATTACTTACCCGTCCTCACGGAGCGGGATCGACGTCCGTGGCTCCCCCGTCGACTCCGCTACCGCCACTCACTCCGGTGGAGTTCCGGAGTCGACGGGAGCGCGTTCAGGGTTCGATATATCGCGTCTAGATGAGACGCGATATATCGAACTCCGAGAAATCGATTGCTACCCGCCGATCCGGCGGGTAGTGAAGACGTACCCTCAGTTTCTGTATCTGTATACTAGGCATAGAAACATGTACATACCTCACAAGGGTTCCCTCCCTGTCATTCACTCAGAGGCCACAGGGCTCATCCACAAACTCTGCAGATCCCCCTGGGTCTGCATGGATCCTGGAAGATAAGCCGGAGGCCAGGGTCATCCACTCAAAAGCCTCTATTATCACTCTGTGTCCCTGGCAGCCCACTCACTCCCTGGTCTCTCCCTGACTATAGGGAATCCCCTTAAATAGGCATTTCCATCATATAGGGCACTCCCTGGAAAAGATAATACAGATCCAGCCTTAAATATTTTCCTTTGAAATTGCCACTCAACACTTAGTTCTAAATATTTTCCATTGAAACAGTCACTGATGAGGGTTTTGGCATTATCTTCAGAAACTTCTTGCAATGCCAAAATACCATGTACAGTGCTTAGATACCACAGCAACTGATGATTTAGAAAAACGTTAAGATAGGTAGAGACTTGTTAATTCTGTTACACCTAAACTTCTTTAGCTGTGTGGTGCTGGAATCATGTACCTGAAAAATGGTTTCACACCCCGGGCTGATCAACTTTTTAAATAATTGGATTTTTCACTGAGAGAATATTTTAATTTATTAGTACGTAGTTACTGGAGAAGTCTCTTTAAATTGAATGTGAAACCTTGTAACGTGATGAATGGCATCTAGCTTTTCTGTTCTCAAGCCATTCCTCTGATGGAGCAAATCCTTGTAAAGCTGTTAACTCTTTTTGCATGACAAAGTCTTTAGCGTTATTAAGATCTTTCTCACTATTTAAAAAATAATGGACTTGATTCTCGGTTACACTTAAGATCCCTTTATGCTGCTTTGCCAATGTAAAAGGCGTGGAAATGGCAACTTGGGTGTATCCCCTGTGCAGGGAGCCTACTGGAGTAGCACAAAACTATCATATTGGCTCTGCGCTAGCTTTGCTTCCAGTCCCCAGCCTGTCAGGGGTGAACTAGTAGCAGGGAGAAGGAGGAAATTTCAGGGAGTTGACCAGGAGAAGCAGAGTGTAAATTAGAGCAGCCCAAAGGTTGCCAGCTGCCTCAGAATGTGGAGACTGCAAAGACGGCTTAAAGCTACCTTTGCCACCCCAAGCCCTACTCACATACACCCTCAGTTAGAAGTGAGCTTCAAAGCCAACGTGTCTACCTTAAGCGAGCAGCAGACACCACCAATGTGGTCTATTTAATGTACCCTCTCGACACCCATGCACTTCATACATAATTTGAAAGTGTATTATGTCTGCTTTAAGATAAAATGGTGTGGAGCCGGCAAGTGGTACCATTGTCATAGAAACGGGGATAAACAATGACACCATCACCATGTTAAAACGACCACCTTGAAATATTTGCATTTGTTTCTGTTAGTTTAATGACTCTGTGTATTATTTCAAGACATAAAATTGATGCTTTGTGACCTCAAAGCATCACAACAAAAATTTACATGGTAAAACAAAATCTTAGTAATAAATTTGTACATCACTGAAATGTCATAGCATTAGTGACATTTCTAGTCAACATCATTATTATCATCTTGTCAATATTCACCATTATGATCTCTGTCAAGAGTACACTGTTTACCGTAGTCTTCCTTGCCTGGCACATACACATTTCTGTGAAGGGAAGACTGTTCTGACTGCAGCCACAGTTGGTTGTGCAATGACCCCTACCAATACAGGCACAAATAAGGTCTTGTAGAAGCTTAGATGCCATGAGGCCCTTGAAGAATACTGGAAGTAGTTCATCATCCACATTTTTCCATCATCCATGTTGCATTGCTGATCCAATATCTCATTTACCTATGTGCAAAGACATCCAAATCTTTGTTTGCCAAAATGTTCTTTGACATGCTCTTCAAAACTGTCCTCACATGATGGGAGTATGCCGCAGTGACTTGTCCTGTTTGATGGCTAGATTGATGCACTAGCAATTCAGGTCTCTGTGGGTTTCCTTTTCTTTCTCGTCCGGGTCATACAGCACTTCTACCAACTTCTTTGCTGCAGAAATTGTGGCTTGGTCATCATTCTGTCCCACTTTGGCAAAATCTCTGAAGCAATAAGATCCCTTTGTTTTGCCAACATTAAATACAGATTCCCGCCCCCCAGTACCATATAGGGATGACTCAGAGCCACATCCTGTTCATGTGAGCACACAGCAGGGAGTATGTTGCAGAAGTCAGGAGTGACTGTATCACAGATTGTATGCACAGATATGAAATGCCATTTGTCAGTTGTGCTGGTAATGCTAACTGTTTCAATTCACATGTTATCTATGCATTTTATTTTGGAAAATAGTGAACATCAAAACATCTGTACCAGGTGACCTTATTACTAGGGTTCTTTTGACACCAAGAGACCTAAAAGCCGTATTGGTACATATAGCATGCAGAAGCATCCTTGTGTCCAGTTCTCTTGAGTACTAAGTCTTGGGCTTCTTCAATACCTCTACTGGTAATGGACTTTGCTACTTCACCACTGGAAGAGCCTCCAGCAAGGAGGAATGTTTGTGTTGGGTGTGTTACTACACTCTCAGGAATTTTACAAGTGACTGTTGTTAGATGTCACATTTAGAAACTTTTCCCCTGGAGACACAAGGAATCCACCAATCATTTGGTATTTCTTGCATCTAGCGTTAGATGCTGTCCGGAGTTCTGTTTCTGTAGTTTTCACAGAGTTACTGTTGTCATATCTGTCAGAGTCTTTGATTACAGATATCAGAGGGGTAGCCGTGTTAGTCTGGATCTGTAAAAAGTAACAAAGAGTCCTGTGGCAACTTACAGACTAACAGATGTATTGGAGCACGAAAGGTTATGCTCCAATACATCTGTTAGTCTATAAAGTGCCATGGGACTCTATGGTTACAGAATTAGCTTTGTCAAATCCTTCTAAGACCTGTCTCAAGAACTCAGCAGCCAATTTATCAAATGTGTGGAACTGCCTTGTCCATGCTGTGCATGGAATGAAATTGTAGAACAATAGTGTTTTTCTAATTTTGCCTGTAATTTGCTACTGGAATAGCTTGCAGTTTCTACATCTGAGAGAAGTCAGATTGTATATTTTTGTAGCAGCTTGGATGGGAAATGACCCTTGTATATAAGATCATTGACTATCTCTTGAGTCAGCTGATAAAATGTAATGTCATAAGGTGACTCTATTGTTGCAATGTAGCTAGATGGTTTTGCTTTAAAATTGATTTTACTCAAGTAGGAAGAGAGGCATGGTGAATGAGACTTGGCAATCAAGTCTTTCACAGATATTCTGTGCAACATGTCACCAAGCCCTTTTTGAAAAGCTTAGATTGATTTCTTTCTCAGATGTTTCTATTTTATGAAGTTTCTTGTCTTCCTTGCGTTTTTCTCAAGCAAACAATGCAGCAGGACCAATCACTGGAGGACGGGCTGTCGTGCTTTCTCTGGTGGCTATGATATTCTCTGATCAGACTCAGAGTCTGTTTTCTTTCCTGGGTTCAATATGACTTGGACATGTGCCAAATTCAACTTGCTTGTGTATTTCTGAAAGCAACCCTGTGATAGAGTATTGGTGGCACATTGTCTAAACTAGAAAACTCATCAAGTAGCTGCCAGTACAATTCATGTCTCCTGGCTTCTGCTGCCAGCATCACAGAATTCTGTCCAGCACTGGTTGCTTTTGATAGTTTTGCACTCTTTTGATATTTTTTTTTAACAAATAACATATTTTTCAGAGTTTGTGAAGAGTCCTTGTCTCTTTGATGTAAGCTGTAAGGGGGCTTGTACCCTCCATGTCTTCATATAATATAACTTCTCTGTAAAGTTAAAATTCCCCAAGTATATTGTTAGCTTTACCATCACCACCATTTTTCATTTTGTACAAATATACAGTCTTGTGCTAAATTAGATATAAATTGGATCTGTATGTTGGTATCAAAATTGCCATTTTTGTTTAATGAGTACTTTGAATGAAGCCCAATATGAAACTGTGTATTGTAATCTCTAACACCAATACTGACCCGTGCATAAGTGTCACTGAATTTAAAAGCTATTTTTTAGAATATTTCAAAGGCTAGTGCTGAGTACCTAGACAATTACAAAATAAACTCTTCTACATGCAGACTAGATACTATACTGTATGTACAAAAACATACAAATGGAGAAGCATTACATTAGGAATTCAAATACATCTATAGCTACCCACTATGCAATACAAACTAAAGGCATGCAATCAACTGCTACTGGTGCACAACCAGTATGAGACTGATCTGGTCAGCAAATTTCAGTTCAAAATATACAAAATGATTATAATCACTAATGAGATATTTTGACAATTAAGACTATGCAATATGAAAACATTTCATGTTAGTATATTGCAAAATATTAGTATTAGTCATTTTTACCACATCCTAAACAGCTTCATCACATCTGGAAAAAAATACTCACCTATGCAAAACCAATAAAAATATTTTAGTACATTGTCGTTTGATAGATTTGACCAATAAATGTCACATTAAAGTGTTGAAATTAACTTAAACAATAAAAACTGTAGTCACAGTCATGTTGCAGTGTTTCTAGAACTGTGCAAAAAATGACACTTTCTCATTTCAGGGACCATTATTGCACCTCGCCTACAGCCATGCACTGTACTTTGTAGCTCTTTCATTATTTTTTAGACCCTTGCACCTTTCCTGCATTCTTAATGAATTGCAGAAGAATTGGACCCCATTTTCCTGGTATTCTTGATAGATGCTGCAAGGAAAATTTTGTGACTTTAAGACCTTAGTTTTCTATATAAACACCTCCTTTCACTCCTTTACAGACCCAAATAATATGATCTATTGTTCTTGGACCTTACATGTTACACATAATCCATCTTTATGCATGTTAATTAGAAATAAATTACTATTTAATACAAAATGCCCTGTTAGAATTCTAAATAGAAACACTTCACTCTTCCACTCAGAGCCTTGGATTATATCATGAGCTTTCGTGGGTGAATACCCACTTCTTCAGATGCAAGACATCTGCATCTGAAGAAGTGGGTATTCACCCACGAAAGCTCATGCTGCAAAACGTCTGTTAGTCTATAAGGTGCCACAGGATTCTTTGCTGCTTCTACAGAACCAGACTAACACGGCTACCCCTCTGATACTTGGATTATATCAACATTGTCAATTGTAGGGCATATTTCTGATTTTTTTCCTCTTAGTTTCATTTGCCTACAGTTCTTGTCATTCTTTCTTTAGCTCATTTTTTATTAGTTGTTTAAATTCCACTTTGCTTAAGGGGACACCTAGGTCACCCTATTCATGATTAATAGCACTTTTTGCCTGTTGGTCTGTGTGATGTCACTCACGCCTCATGAGTGCCTCTGTCGGGTGTGTGCGGACGGGCACTCTCTCTCTGCTTGCAGTGCTCCCTGTCAGCAGTTAATCTTGTCAGGAAGGTTTTCAGGGGCTCAGGCCTCCAGCTAAGTCAGACATTGTCTATATGCCTGAATGCACAAACGTACCAACCTCTTCTGGGGTGAAAGGTCCAACAGGGCCTGCCATGGGGCCCTTGGTAATGCCTTTAGCCCTGTCTCTGGGCTCAGTTTTCAGTTCCTTCTGGGCTAGCTTCCAATCTGTCCCTGCCCTTTTATAGAGCAGTGCCCCAGGGCTTTCTCCCTGGAGACTCTGCATCCTGCCATTCATTTGGGCCTCTAAACAGCACTTGTCCCCTTCTCAGGGCTTAGGCCACTCTGTCAGTGGACGGTAGGGGGAGATCTGGGCCCACTCACTACTCTGAGTCCTGACTCAGGGATCCTATAAATAGCAGCCACTTGCTGCTTTCTGTAATAGTTGCTGCTGCTATTCCCTGGGCCACTTCCCATGGAGACCCTCCACTTCACCAGGGCTGTAGATCTCACTTGAACTCCAGCAGCCAGCAAGGATCCCCTTCCTGGCTCCTCTGGTCCTTACTCCTCTGATCTGTTCAGGCCCTGCAGCTCCTTTTAACTTGGCCTGCTGTGTGCAGATTGGCCACTTTGCTGCAGCCTCTCTAGGCAGGCCTGGAGGATAAACCTTCACGGCTCCTTTTTTGGGGTTGGATGTGGTAGGACTGCGAGGCCTCCAGCAGAGGGCCTCATATACTCCATCATAGTCCACCGGTTTGTTGCAAGCTAGCCCTACATGCACCAGGATTCGTGCTATTACTATGGTTATATCCATTTGTGCCTGTTTGGTTGTTAGCAGTAATATTTCATGAGTAATATCATTTCTGCTGTCAGATTTACCATGGTAAATTGCCTTCAGCCCTGTTGTAGACCCTGATTCTTGACATTATCCCATCCTTGAGGGCACCATCAAAGAGCCTCGGGACTCAGTTTCTCAGGATAAACCACACTACAGTCCTAGTTGTGGTAGATTATTTAACCAAGATGGCACATTTTGTTCCATGCACGTTTTGTCCTTCTGCTCAGGAGACAGCCCGCTTGTTTGTGGAGGCATCTTTTATCTCCACAGCTTGCTTACGACTGAAGATCCCAGATTATTTCCCACTTCTGGTGAGAATTTCTACACCATCTCAGTAGACACCCTAATTGCAATGGCCTGTCAGTCACCCAAGCATCAATGGTCAGGCTAAGTGAATCATTCAGATCCTAGAACAGTACCTATATTGCTTCCTAAACTATCACCAAGATGATTGGTGGTCCCTGATCCTTCATGCCAAGTTTGCCTACAACAATGCCACAAATACCTCCACCAAGCTGACTCCTTTCTCTGCTAACTATGGTTTCCACCTTTATGCTCATCTAGAGATCCCCTTCAAATCATCGATGCCCAGCATTACTGAACTCATGGCCCATGTTCAGCAGGTACACCAAGAACTCCAGAGGTAGTGAGAAGTCACCAAGGCAACTTACAAATGGTATACCCACTAGTTTTGCCAGCCAACACCCGACTTTGGGGTAAGGGATAGGTGTGGTTGTCCACCCAGAATCTGAGGTTGACTCACCCCTCCATGAAGCTGGATCATAAATACTTGGTGGTCTTCCAGATCACAAAACAGATTAAACCCTTTTACATTCAAGTTATAAGCTACCAGATTCCTTCAAGATTCACCTGTCCTCCATGTCTCACTGCTAAAAGAAGAATCCCTTCCCATTCCATACTTCTCCTCCCCCACCTATAACTGTTCAGGGCCAGGAAGAATATTTGGTTCAGCAGATTCTAGAGTCTCACAGGCCAAGAGAAAACTACAATGTCTAATTGACAATGTCTAATGGCCCAGATGAACGTTCATGGGAACCTGCAGATATTCATAGTGGACATGTTGAGTACAAAAGTAGGTCTTCACTCATCTCTCTGACACCTGTGCACCAGGTTATAGGTGCTGTGCAGATATAACTTCATGAAAATATGGGCTGAGTGTAGCTGGTATAAGAGCTTGTTGATAAGGGGGAACAGGGAGCAATTGCATAGAGTCACCTTGTTTAGTCCTTATAGTCGACATACAGCTGCACAGAACTGTCCTTCTTCTAGACAAAAAAGATTGGAGCTCCCACCAGGGACATGGGTAGGTAGATGAAGCTCTTCTGAAGATTCTCCTGAAAGTACATGTGGAAGGCCTAAAGTTTGGGTTTTGAGAGGGCATTTATACAACCAAATGGGATCTCAGTTTCAGGGAATCACAAGTCCTGTGCAGGGGCACAATGTCCACTTCCCCTTGTCAAAAACATCAGTGAAGTCACAGTATTAGTGGGAGATCTCAGCCGTGGCAGGTAGAGCTATGCGGGGCACTGAGGGTCTCAGCAGTCTTGCTCTCTGAGAGTCAGAGTCTTCTCACAGAATCTCAGGTGATGTGAACTGCAGAACATACCGGTCTAATTCTTGGATCTTGGATCCTGGGAGGCAGAATTGCCAGCAATATTGGGAGCTAAAATATAGGGTCCCATTATGCCAATACATATGGGGGCCATGGGTGGCAAGCCAGGGCAGACCTTGGATGACTGGAGCATGGGGGCCCAGATTAATCTGAATTGGAAGGTTTCCTGATGCCCCTAGAGGGAGATAATGGTTACTGGCAAGGTCTGTTGGGTTACTGATACCGAGGAGAGAAGTGGCCCATCAATAGTCTTGACCAGATCTGGAGAATTCTTGCATATGGTGGGAACTGCATAGGCCTTAGCAAAATTCAAGTCCATAAAATTACCTTATGACTAGGGCCTCTAGGTGAATCTTGAAGCTTACTGATAGTCAAATCAATAGAGGTATATGGAGTTTCATCAGAAGCTGGATGTGGCCTGGCAATACTGGGGACTACTGGATGGGGAGAAGACCAGCTTCATAGAGCTGGGGACCTAGCGTTTCCCAGCCTTGCTTCCATGCAAATCTTCACCAGATATGTTAAGGAAAGATTACTGGATTTCCCCCCAATATAAGCACAACCTTTATGCCCAGTGTCAGTGCTTGTCCAAGTTAGGGAGGAGAACCTGGTTGGCTTGCAAGAGCTTTGAGGCCAAGGAAGACCTGTATAGTTGGGGTGTTGTGGATGGGGTGGCTGGCGACCACCTGAGAATCAAGATACACTTGTAGCATCACTCCATGAGGCAAGCATAGATTCAGATGCACCTGTCAATCAGATCATTCAAACTAGGCAGAGGCTCCACCCACTTGAGCTCATTTTTTAGATCCCCATTTAAACCGAAGCAGAAATGGTGGTGCTATACCGCCTCATTCCACCTCAGAAGCCAAACAATGAAATTTGGCAGCATACGTGGATATGGGTTGGCATCCCTGTTGAAGAACCCGGTTGTCTTGGTGGTCCGTGCGTGGTTAGGATTGTCAGAGATAATCAACATGACTTGAATTAATTTTTCTAATTGTCGCAAGAGAGGACTGGACTGTTTCAGGAGCGGGGATGCCCTAGCCAAGGTCTCTTCAGTCAACAAGCTTAAGATGAGCCCCACGTTGCCCAATCCATGGGGAATGATCAAGGGCATTGTAAGAACAGGAGCCAACATTGGTTCAGGAATCCTCAAAACTTGCCCTAATCTCCATCAAATTTGTCAGTCAATGGGATCTTTGGCTCTGGGGAGGGGGAGTCAGAGGAGCCTGCAACCCAATTATCAATTACCCTCCCTCTTGCTGGGCATAACAGATGATCGTAAGATACTGGGACTCAGCCTGAACTGTGGAGGCTATGGTGAAGGAGCTTCCAAGTTGCTATTTTCAGTAGCTCCTGCAGGACCACTTTAACCATGTGGAGATTGTGTTACAAGGGCTTAGAGAAGCCAACCTCACTATCAAGGTGGACAAGTGCAAGATGGTGGCTGCAGAGGTGTCTTATCTAGGACTCAGGAGAGGCAGTGGGTTTGTTTGCTCTGAGCTTTTAAAAGTAGAAGCTATTCAAAGTTGGCCTGCCCCACAAACTAAGAAGCAAGTCCAATCTTTTATTGGTCTAACCAACTATTACAGGAGGGTTATAAAGGGGCTTAGCAACAGTCATAACAGACCTTACATAAAAGCCCTGATTTCAGCAAACCCTTTGTGCTGTGCACTGGTGCTTCTAACACTGAGTTAGGGGTGGGAAACAAGAGGCACCCCATTGCCTGCTTCAGTAAAAAAACTGATCCCCACTGAACAGAACTATGCTGTCATCCAGCAGGACTGCTGTGCCATTATTTGGGCTGTTAAGCAACTTAAACCTGAGTTGTTTAATAAAAAAGTTAAGATTTTGACAGATCATTCTCCTCTAACATGATTACACCGAGCAAAGGGGGCCAATTCTGGATTATTACATTGGAGCCTATCTGACGTGGAAATATTCCATATCAAGGGGAAGAAAATGTAGAAGCAGATCCCTTGTGAAGAATAAGGGGACTCTGAGGCATATTCAGGAGCATCAGTGACACCCCTTCCTCCATCAGTTTTGCATTGAGGGTGTGAAGCTGGCAAACCAGGTGCCAGCTCTTTCCTGGGCTTGAACCCTCAGCCACGCACTGACAAATTCATTGCTGGACACCACTCTGTTTCACCTGTGTGTTAATATGGTTAAGATGGATATTGAACTTTTAAGAACGTGTTTAGACTTTATGAAATGTTTGTAAGCTGCTGCATGCATTGATCTCACTTATAATATCTTCATTATTTTTAATATTTTTGTTACATTGCATGGAAGGTAATATTTAAGTTTTTGCTTTATGACTGTAAAAAATGTTTGTTCTGAACCTGTTAATCCAGTCAGGAGGGCTCAGCTCCTAATCATCAAAAAGGCTGTCAAAACTCAGTGGGGCATTGTGGGACACCACAATACAAAGATTTTGCTAATTGCTCTTGCACACTCAAGAAGAGGCTATGTGCAAAAGGGCTCGTCCTAGCCGCTTGAATTCTGGAAGAAGGAAATCAAGACAGCTGACAAGAAAATTTTCATCTCTTTGGCTGTTTGGATTCTCACTGGGCTGGGGCTACAAAACAGAAGCAGAGATTCCCCAGTGTCAGCCTGGGTTAGCTCTAAAAGACATTCAGTGCTGACAGACTGCTACAATTCTGTCATCTTTTGGTGTCAGAGTAATAGGAGTCTGTCAGCACTGAATGTACAGTCTGTCAGTATTGAAAGTAACTCATTTGTGTATATATATGTTTGCCTGCTTTAACCTGTAAAAAAACTCTCTCATTTCTTTTTCCTGTTTCTTAGTTAGTTTGTTATAGGACTGGCTACAAGTATTGTCTTTGGTGTAAGATCCAATGTACCTATTGACTTGGGGTAAGTGACTGGTCTCTTGGGACTGGAAGTGGCCTGAATATTTTGTGATCTTTGGTGTATAGCTGGGATAAGCCCCCTGGTGGGCTGGGCCAGTTTGTTTACCTCCCATGTCCGCAGGTCTGGCCGATCGCAGCTCCCACTGGCTGCGGTTCACCAAAACAGGCCAATGGGGGCTGTGGGCACAGGCTGAGGGATGCTCATGTTGGATAAATATGTACTTATATATGGTCCCAATAAGGCGGGACTGGATCATGCAGCCGCCTGGCTGCTGGGGCAAGCAGGCTGGCAATGGCAGGCAGCAAAGAGTCAGCTCGCCACTGAAATAGACTCGCTCAAGGATCGATGTAATGAGTTGGAGAAGGAACGGGATATGTGGAAGGCGCAGGCTCTGACTGCTAGCGCCCAAGCATCTTCCCTCTCTGTAGCTGCAGTACAGGTTGCGGTAGCAGAGGAGGAGCAGGAGTGGGTGGAAATAGAGAATGCTGCTCTGAGCCAGGCAGTTACCTGCCTGAAGGATCTGGTCCTGGAGGGGTCCACCTGGGAGAACAGGGCCCAGGGGGCTTATTCTGCCCGGGTTGCCACTGTTGGGGTGAAAACCCAGGGGGATGTGGGACCATATGATGATTGGGACGGGGATATCTGGTGTGATCTGGATTCCAGATGGCCGGACCCCAGACACTGTTGCGGCAGTCCGGAGGGTGGTCCAAACTATGGGTCTGCACCTGCAGGGGGCAGGGCAGCCCCAAGTACCGGGCACACTGTGGCAGAGACCGAGTTGACTCCCGCACAAGCAATCTGACGTAGAAATATTCCATATCAAGGGGAAGTATTGATATTCCGTATCAGGAACAGTGCCAGCTGGCTTGGATCGGCCAGTGCAAGTCCCCTAGGGGAGCCCGCAGGAGGACGGATGCCAGGTGGCGATGGGTAGCCACCCTGTCCCCCGATCAGGAGGGGCGTCTAGTAGTCGAAATGAGGGTAGGAATGACACGTACCCCCTGTGTGGCACTGGTGGATACTGGTGCAGCAGTTTCGCTTTTCCCCTTTTCCCCCCCTGAATGTGTGCAAGTTCAGTCAGTTGTGCTGGCTGCTTATGGGGGCCAGGAGGAGAGAGGAACCTTGTTGTCAGCAGCTAGGTGGGAATCAGGGCTGGCTCTAGGCTTTTTGCCGCCCTAAGCAAAAAAAATTTGGCTGCCTCCCGTCCCAGTCCTGGGCTCCTCACCTCACCCCCCTGCTGCCCCAGCCCTGGGCTCTCCCCCCAGACCCACACCCCCTGTCGCCCCAGCTCTGGACTCCCTCCTCCCCCCCCCACCATTGCCCCCCCACACACACACCTCTTGCCACCCCAGCCCTGGGCTCTCCCCGCCCAACCTGCACCCTCCTTCCGCTGCAGCCCTGGGTCACTGGTAACTCGCTCCCAGGGCGGGTCATTCAGCAGGAATTTTAGATGTGCACAGAACACAGACTGGATTGGTTCCCATATGGTTACAGAGCTGCAGTAAAGTGGAACAATTTTCAGCTTGTGTGATTGGAGGATATCTGGATGCATATTATAAGACTGTCCTACATAAATGATGAAAAGTTGAGGTGCCTTTATTATTCTTTTGTTCCACTCTTTCTTTTTATGGGGAATTTACCAAGGCAATATCACTGTCTTCCTTTTAAACAAACAAACAAAGAAACAAAAAGGCAATGGCTGTTGAAAATAGCAATTCCAGTCCTAATAACCACTGGGAAGCATTTCTTGCTCAATTTTATCCTACTTTTTCTACAGCAAGTTACAGTAGATCAGTATATTTGATTTGGGAGAAATGAAGTAACAGCTGCCCAAACCAAGCTTGAGCACTCCTAAATTTTGAGGTGTTCAAATCTGGAAGGCAGGTGCTCGGAGGTGGGGGGCGCTGTGGCCAGGGCCGGCTCCAGAGCCCAGCGGGGCAAGCACCCGCCTGGGGCGGCCCTTTCCCGGGGGGGCGGCAGGCTGGGCCGGCGGACCTGCCGCAGTCATGCCTGCGGGAGGTCCACCGGAGCCCCGGGAGCAGCGGACCTGCCGCAGGCATGACTGCGGAGGGGACGCTCGCCCGGCGGCTCCAGTGGACCTCCCGCAGGCATGACTGCGGACGGTTCGCTGGTCCCGCGGCTCGGCTGGACCTCCCACAGGCATGCCTGTGGCAGATCAACCGGAGCCGCCGGACCAGCGAACCGCCCGCAGCTGCAGGAGGTCCAGCCGAGCCGTGCAACCAGCGGACCCTCCGCAGTCATGCCCGCGGGAGGTCCGCTGCTCCCGCAGCTCGGGGGCGCCTCCCGGGCATGACTGCTTGGGGCGGCCAAATTTGTAGAGCCGCCCCTGGCTGTGGCTCCACGGGGGAGCACAGCAGCATGTATGCAGCAGCGTGTCTGGTGCTGCGCAGAGCCAGGCACACTGGTCTGAGTGGCACGATAAGGGGGCTGGGGGGTTGGAGAAGGGGTAGAGGGTTCCGGGGGTCAGTCAAGGGACAGGGAGCAGGGGGGGTTGGATGGGGTGGAGGTTTGGGGGGGCAGTCAGGGGCAGGGAGAAGGGGGGGTTAGATGGGTCAGGGGTTCAGGGGGGCAGTCAGGGGACAGGCAGCGGTTGAATAGGCATGGGAGTCCCAGGGGTTTGTCAGGGGACAGGTAGGGGGTGGGGTCCTAGGAGGGAAGTTGGGGGGGTCTCAGAAGGGGGCAGTTGGGGACAAGGAGAAGGGAGCATTAGATAGGGGGTAGGGTCCTGGGGGGCAGTTAGGGGAAGGGGTCTCGGAGGGGGCACTCAGGGGACAAGGACTAGTGGTTCTTAGATAGGGGGTGGGATCCTGGGGGGCAGTTAGGGGCAGGGGTCCTGGGAGGGGGTGATCAGGGGAGAGGAAGCAGGGGGGGTTGGATGGGTTGGGGTTTCTGTGTGGGGCAGTCAGAGGGAGTGGATGGTGACAGGGTGGGGCTACTGTCCCTCCTCGTGGAGTGTCCTATTTTTTGAATGTTAAAATATGGTATCTCTACTCTTCACAGTGCAACTCTCCAGTCACAGCAGGCTGCAGCATGAGGTCTCAGCAACCTCACTCCCTACCCGCCTTTCCTGTTGGTGGTAGCCAAGGGAATGCTGGGAAATGTAGTTCTTTCCCTGCTTCAGGGCTGGCTCTATAGGCAGGGAGCTAACCAAGGAACTACAGCTCCCAGGGCCCCCTGTTGGTTCTCAATCAGCTCCCATGCTGGATCCCTGCTGCCCCTGCAAATGGGCTGCCCCAAGCACGTGCTTACTCTGCTGGTGCCTAGAGCCATCCCTGGTGGGAATTGGCAGTTTTGGTGGCTAACCTCCCCTGGATTCATTCGCGGATGGCAGGCGAAGTTATTCTGGGGATTGATCAGCTCAGAGAGCTCTGTTTGGTGGTAAATTGTGCCAAGTGCTGCGTGTGGCAGGTCCCCGCAGTGGACTGGGGGGGAAGATCTACAAGGAGGGGGTCTCTGGAGTGCTAACCCGTTCTATGCTGGGGGTGGCAGCTGTGGAGGTTCCAGAGACAGATGAATGGAAAAAGCAGATTCCTGGGATCTGGGCTAAGGATAAATACAACTGTGGTCTCTGGAAGGGGGAGCCTATTGTCATTCAGGGTCCTCCAGTGCCACCCCAGAAATAATACAAGTATCTTTCTGAGGCAAAGCAAGCTGTGGGTGAGATATTGGATGCCCTGATAGACCAGGGAGTGGTTCGTTTAACTACCTCTCCTTTCACTCCCACATCTGGCAAGTCCGCAAGACAGACGGGAAGACCTGGAGACTAACTATAGATTACTGCTGGATAAATGCTTGCACCCCACAGTGGGCTCTGGTGGTGGCAGACAGGGCCATATTGTCGGAAAGAATTCCACCCAAGGCAAAGTGGTTTTCAGTGACTGATCTAGCAAGTTGCTTCTTTGCTCTGCTCCTGGCTCCAGAGAGCCAAGACCCGATTTGCCTTTACCTTTCGCAGTACCCAGTATACGTTCACCCAGGTTCTCCAGGGATTCCGCAGTTCCCCCATGCTAGCCCACCAAGCCGTGACTAGCACCCTAGATACCCTGACCGGCCATGGGACTCCGGAGGGAAAATGGGTACACCATGGACAACTCAAACGAGCAGGGTCTGCCGCGGTGGGAGCACTGTGCTAATTTGTTTCTAAGCTTCTGTCTTTCAGCCTCTAAACCGAAACATCAGGAGAGCTGGTACCAGCTGAAGAGTTATAAAAATACCATGGTTATAGTGTCACGACAAAGTCTGTGTTCTGCGTTCAGTGTTCTGTGTTGCATGTTCTATGTTGCATGTTCTGTGTCTGTCTCTGGTTGGTGTCCTGTGCTAGCATTGGGTCCGGAGAGAGAGAGGATACTACACAAGACAGGGTAAATGCCTTTTCCTCTCTCTACTTCCCCCATCTCCATCAATCACATCCATGTCTGTCCAAAAGACTTTGGTCCCCAATACATCAGGTTTATTTTTTGTTAGGCTCTCTAAGGCCTGGTCTACACTAGGCGTTTAAATCGGTTTTAGGAGTGTAAAACCGATTTAACGCCAAAACCGTCCACACTAGGAGGCACCTTATATCGATTTTAATGGCTCTTTAAACCGGTTTCTGTACTCCTCCCTAACGAGAGGAGTAACGCTAGTATCGGTATTAACATATCGGATTAGGGTTAGTGTGGACGCTGATCGACGGTATTGGCCTCCGGGAGCTATCCCACAGTGCACCAGTGACCGCTCTGGACCGCAATCTGAACTCGGATGCAGTGGTCAGGTAAACAGGAAAAGCCCCGCGAACTTTTGAATATTTCCTGTTTGCCCAGCGTGGAGCTCCGATCAGCACGGGTGGCGATGCAGTCCGAAATCAAAATAAAAAAAAGAGCTCCCGCATGGACCATGCGGATGTGATCGCTGTAAGGGCAGGCAAATCCGTTCTATCCGTTCTATCAGCGCTCCGTTACAGAAGATGAAATTCAGAATCCTTTTTTAAAAATCTCCAGACAGACGCCATAGCAGGGACTCAGCGCACTGCAGCGTGACAAGCGTAACGGAAAGCCAAAGAATCAAATGGATGCGCATGGACTGGAGGACTGAAGCTATCCCACAGTTCCTGCAGCCTCCTAAAATTATTTGCATTCTTGGCTGAGCTCCAAATGCTTCTAGGGTCAAACACAGTGCCCGCGGGTCAGGGCATAGCTTGGCAATCTACTCACCCACCCCCCACCCACCCCCAGAAGCGAAAGGTAAAACAATCCTCTGACTCTTTTACATGTCACCCTATCTTTACTGAATGCTGCAGATAGACGCGATAGTGCAGCACTCAACACCAACATCCTTGCTCCCCCCCCCGCCATGGGCGGCTGATGGTACAAAAGGATGGAAATCCATCTTCATCATCAGCATAAGCTGATCATACAAAATGATGGAAATCCATCCTCATCATCAGCCTCAGCTGATGGTACAAAAGGACTGGTAACCGTTCTCGTCATCAGCCTATTGGCCCTAATTTTTTCTGGTGGATGGATGGTGCAATATGGCTGGTAACCATCCTCATCATAGCAACAGGGGGCTGAGCTCCATCAGCCCCCACCCTTCATGTGTAAAGAAAAGATTCAGTTGCCCCTGGACTAGCAGTGGGATGCTGGGCTTCTCTCCTACACACTGCTTAATGTCCTGTCTGGACTATCATAGCAGCTGGAGGCTGCCTTCCACTCATTTCTCACTAACAAGTCAGTGTGTCTTATTCCTGCATTCTTTATTAATTCATCACACAAGTGGGGGGACAATGCTACGGTAGCCAAGAAAGGCTGGGGGAAGAACGGAATCAACAGGTGGGGTTGTTACAGGAGCACCCCCTGTGAATAGCATACAGATAATAATTTCTGCGGGCTCTGACACAGAGCAGGTGGTTCTCTAGCACACTTGCCTATATTAGGCAGCACTGATTCTATTTTTAGATACCAAAAAGGAGGGATTGACTCAGGGAGTCATTCCCAATTTTTGCTTTTGCGCCCCTGGCTGATCGGCCAGGGGCACTTATGACAGCAGCCAATGGTACAAAACGATGGAAGGTGCAATATGGCTAGTAACCACTCTTGGCTTTTGCGCCCCTGGCTGATTGACCAGGGGCACTAGCAGCAAATGGTACAAAAGGACTGGTAGCCATGATCATCCTCAGTTCCAATTTATGGAAGGGTTTGGATGGTGCAATATGGCTAGTAACCATCTCTGCTGTCATGCAAAAGCAAAAGCATGCTTCTGTGTAGCGCTGCTGAATCGCCTCTGTGAGCGGCATCTAGTACACATACGGTGAGAGTCACAAACGGCAAAAAAAGCTCCATGATTGCCATGCTATGGCATCTGCCAGGGCAATCCAGGGGAAAAAGGCGCGAAATGCTTGTCTGCCGTTGCTTTCCCAGACGAAGGAGTGACTGACGACATTTACCCAGAACCACCCGCGACAATGATTTTTGCCCCATCAGGCACTGGGATCTCAACCCGGAAGTTCCAAGGGGCGGGGGAGGCTGCGGGAACTATGGGATAGCTAGGGAATAGCTACCCACAGTGCAACGCTCCAGAAATCGACGCTAGCCACGGACCATGGACGCACACCACCGATTTAATGTGCTTAGTATGGCCGCGCTCCACCCGATTTTATAAATTCTGTTTTACAAAACCGGTTTATGCAAATTCGGAATAATCCCGTAGTGTAGACGTACCCTAATAATCATTTTGTTGTAAGCATTGTTATTGATACTGGTACTCCTACAAATCTTATTTGTTGTGTGTACTTAAGGGTTAGGGTTGACTTTTATTGTTTGATGGCTATTGCAGCATCAAAGTGGGCCTCATTTTGTTTGTCAATGTACCCAATTATTGTAATGGTGATGGTTTTACTGTATTCCCAATTATTATTATTGTGATTGTTTGCATTTGTGTTAGGTTATATCTGGTGCTAGTCAATTGTAATGGTTTTAGTTATATTCATCTGGTTATGACTGTTTGGTTTGTTTGCAACAGATCACCTGTGTCCTACAACGACAACAACTACTGTAATGATCATAGATCAAGGGGCGGAGTATTGTAGGAGCAGCAGTGATCTGTATGCTATGTATAACCTGTATGCTCAAAAGGTCTGTTATACTTCCCCCCCCACCCCTGATCCCTTTGTCTCCTCTCCCTCTCTGAATACCTGTGAAGTGGCTTTTCCACACCCTTCCCTCCTGGAATGCTTGTGGGATGAATGGGCTGCTTGAACAGCTGGAAGATCGGAAGAGCTCCCAGGTAGACAAGGTGTCTGGGACTCTAATTAGGCAGCGCTCACACACCCAGTGCATGGACACTGGCTGAGGTGGAGTGTGGCCAACCAGATGCAGCCAAGTCATCTCTAGTCGCAGGCCATGAGGAGCAGGTCCTTAAAAGGGGAAGGGGCCATGTGCTCAGCAGTGCACTCACAAGCTTGTACCTCCCGTGAAGGCCCTTCGCCCGGACTGCCTGGCCAGTGGTTCGCCGCACTGCATTCCATCGTGCCTCAGGAAGACTTACCTTCATCACACCATCCATCACTGCGCTGTGGGACACTTACCTTCAAGGATTCTAACATCTCCAGTGCTGTGCTTGTCCTGGGAGCGTGAGTATGTGAGTGTGAGTGTGACATCCCCCCTTCCCCCTTCTTTTGAGCTTAGCTATCAGGATAATAAACGTGCTGCTTTCTGCCAAACTCTGGCGAGTCGTTAGTCCTCCCTAAGCTTACTAGCTGGCCCAATTTTGGGTAACAGGTATGAACCTTGTAATGAGCGCTGTGTGTGTAGTAACAGAACATTACAAATGCACCTATTGGTATTATCTGTGAATGACGTCAACCCCAGCCAGCATATGCTGTGAACTACTAAGGGTGAATTAAGTTTCTAAAAATACACTTCTATTCCAAATCCATGCAAACAGACATACAGGCGTGTCTCATCTTACGCTGGGGATTACGCTGTCAGCGCGTGAAGTGAAAATTGCGTATAGTCAAAATTACATTGAGTGTAATGGTGGGCGGAATCGCCCGCACTACAGGTACAGTATTGAAATTGTTATTTTCCTCTTTTTGTTTGTTTGTTTGTTTTGTTTGTTTTTGCCAATTGCGCAAAGCTGAATTTGCACATGTTAAATGCACGTAAGATGAGACTCACCTGTACTTATAATTGAATGATACTTTATAAATACAGGGAAAAGAACTTTCAAAGGGGAAAGAACAGTCATTTTCATTTCACAAACACATACACCAACAGTGTATGTGCAGCTGTGATTATCTGTACTCTCCCCTGGGGTGAAATGGTAGGGATAGTGCAGCGGCCCCAGACGTGGAATGGGGGCGTGTAAGGAGGACCCAGAATGCAGTTCTCTATAGGCTGCAGAGAAAGGCAAGCATGGGTCTATTGAGCTTGAAGGTCAACAAGAGTCTCCAGCATGTCTGTTTGCTGCTTGAGAAGTGCTAGCATCTCCTTTGGCACACCTCTCTCCTTTTCCTGTGCTTTTCTCCTCTCCAGTCTAGCCCTGTCCATTTCGTCTGCTAGGATGATCCTCCAAGCCCCGGTGTTCGGTATCTGAAGCACCAGAGCCTTGCAGGATCTCTTGGAACATGTCATCCCACATCCTCTTCTTTCTCCTTATCTGGCTGAGCCGCTCCAGGCCACATTTCCAGCTGCAAAAGATACAATGCGCAGAGGTACTATTGTGAGTGTATTCACAAGATAAATGGAAACTTGGAATTCTGAACTCACTCCCCTTGATCCACACAAGTTACAAGCACTACATTCCCATTTGTCCTTTGGATTCATAGAACACTGCAGCAGTCCCAGTCATGGAGAGTCCAGCCGGGGGGAAAAGGAAAGTTGGGACAATGGCCCTCACTCCCATCCCTGTTTTCTCATGTTTTGCCCCCCCAAATTTACTTGGAAAAATATTTCTATCACTTGAGTTACAGGACTTAACTATTTTAGCAGCAGTAGAAGGCTGTTATCTCAGAGCAGGGATGAGCCACTGGTGCCATGTACTGGGTCACATGATGTCTCACTATGCTTAAAAGACCGAACGCAACATTCAGGACTCTCAGGATATTTAGGTCTTTTCATCTTAAAGAATTAAATCTACATTTAATCTTAAAGAAAGCATTAGTGTAAAAGGCTGCAAAATAATGCATGTCTGATTTGTTATTGATTTCTTACAATTAAAAAATAAGCGACTAAACTAAGGGCTTGTTGCTACAATCTTTATTCCAGCTATTTTTGCCCCAAATTTGGCCATGGTGTGAGTGAGTGACTCCACTGACTTCAGGATCAGGTCCTTTAAGGATAGAAATGTAGAAGGACTTGCTCTTTGGACTAGTGCTTTATGTCCTTGTGCTGTTATATAAAAGTGATTAATTTCAAAAAGCTGCACAGACGTTGCATCAGATCAAAAATGTTAATAATGAGAGGGAAAGTGACATTGGTTGGAACTGTAACAGAGAAAATCTTGTCCAGATGTCACCAGAGTGCCAGTATCAACAGATTCTGAACAACAGGGACCACTGCAATCAATAACTAACAGGGGACGAGTTCACTGCCTCTCTTAAACGCTGCTTTTGAGGATGACCCTACTCCAAAATACCCTACTCCAAAAGAGTAATCGATACAACACTGGAGACAGCATCAGAGAATTGGAAAACTATTACATTTACAGATCTTGCCTCTTCTGGAAAAGGAATTACTCCAGTTACAGCAAGTATTTGACATGAAAAAATCTTCTGCGGCTTCCAGATTTTTTAGCCAGCCAGCTTTCAACAATGGATCCTGGAACCTTTCCTTATACAAAGCTAAATCCCTTCCCTGCCCACACAAAATCTTGCTGTCTTTATTCTGGGTGTACTGCAGCATTTCCCAAGCCTAGGATGTGTCTCCTGGGGTAGACTGAAGGACTAGCCTGGGGTTAGATAGCACAGCAGATATGTCAATTAAGATGGATAGGCCTTTAACAGTACTTGGCAGAGTTGAAGGAGGGAAGATTGGTTTCATTTTACTGGAAGTGGGGAGTCAGCTTTCATATGTTTGGGAAATGGTGGCTTTTAGTGGATTGATAATGGTATGGGTTCCTCTTACCTCTAGAACGGTGAAGACTACCTCATTATTAATTAAGAAGTGGTTCAATTCCACCTCTAGTTAACTCCCTGCTTAGATCTCACTCTGGTGAGAGAAGGTGGGGAAATGGAGCACAGCTCAAAACTGAAGACCCAATTAAGCCATGCATAGGTAAGCCACTGTCCAGTGTGTTACCAGTGCTCTGGATTTGGCAGGTCATAGCCCCAGCACCTCAGGCCAGTGCTGAATTTGTGCTCAGGCTTGCAGGGGCTGAGCCCTGGAACCTCTGGGCTAGCTGCGTCAGTTACCGGTCCTGGCGCAGGCCGTAGGTGGCACATGTTGGCCATGGAGTGCCCCATCTTGCTGGGGTGCAGCTGCTTCACCTGCACCCCTGCGCAAGGCCAGCAGCATGCGGAGCCTGCCTGATGCCCAGCAGGTGCAGCTGCAGCTAAATCGGCGCAAGCTGAGCTCCTGCATGCCGGGCAGCAAGTCCTTCAGGGCTGGGGACGCAACCCCCCAGCAGCGCTTCCGCCAGTACCCCCTTCACTTCTTGGGAGGCTCCTGCAAGGAGACTGCTGCCTCTTGGAGGCCCAGGAGAGGCAGAGATTCCCCAGTGCAGGCAGTGAGGAGAGAGGTGAGGCATCAGGGACTGAGGAAGTGACCGTGTAGCTGGGGTGCAGGGCAGAGGGAGCTGGGCACCAGGGCAGGATGGAAACTCCGGGAAGTAGCCCTGATGCTGATGGCAGGGCCCTGCTGCGGGAGGCGAAGAAGGCACACGGCACAGTCGGAGCGGGCAAGATGCACCAGGCATGGAGGTAGCTCTGTGCTCTGGATGGGAGATGCTGATCCCCACACTGCCCACGATCCTGGCGGCTGCAGCCCTGGTGCTGCCCAGCCCGCCCCACACAGGGGACCCACACCAAGAGGAGGTGAGAGCTGGGCCCGATCCTGGACCCCTTTCATGCTTCAGCCACCATTTCAGAGGATGCTTCCATGCTGATGACAGGTTCTTCTCGATAGCTATCCAGAGCAGTGCAGACTGATGCACGTTCATTTACATCATCTGAGTCAGATGCCATCAACGGAAGGTTGATTTTCTTTTTTGGTGGTTTGGGTTCTGTAGTTTCTGAATCGGAGTGTTGCTCTTTTAAGACTTCTGACAGCACTTCAGATTCTTAAACCTTGGGTCGAGTGCTGTCGCTATCTTTAGTAATCTTACATTGGTACCTTCTTTGCGTTTTGTCAAATCTGCAGTGAACATGTGCTGGGTCCTCACCGAGACTGCTATACCATGAAATATATGGCAGAATGCAGATAAAACAGAGCAGGGGACATACAATTCTCCCCCAAGGAGTTCAGTCACAAATTTAATTAATGCATTCTTTTTTTAACAAGCATCATCAGCATGGAACCATGTCCTCTGGAATGGTGATCAAAGCATGAAAGGGCATACAAATGTTTAGCATATCTGGCAATGCTAGCTACAAAAGTGCCATGGGAACACCTGTTCTCACTTTTGGGTGGCACTGTAAATAAGCAGGCAGCATTATCTCCTGTAAACATAAACAAACTTGTCTGTCTTAGTAATTGGCTGAACAAGAAGTAGGTCTGAGTGGATATGTAGGCTCTAAAGTTTTACATTGTTTTGGTTTTGAGTGCAGTTATGTAACAAAATTAATCTACATTTGTAAGCTGCACTTTCACGATAAAGGGATTGCATTACAGTATTTGTCTGTGGTAAACTGAAAAATACTATTTTTTTTGTTTCTGCACACTGTTAACAATAGAGTACCATTTATTTAAATATTTTGGATGTTTTCTACATTTTCAAATATATTGATTTCAATTACAACACAGAATACAAAGTGTACAGTGCTCACTTTATATTTATTTTTATTACATATATTTGTACTGTAAAAAACAAAATAAATACTACTTTTCAATTCCCCCATTGCAAGTACTGTAGTGCAATCTCTTTATCATGAAAGTTGAATTTACAAATGTTGAATTATGTAAAAAAAACAAACCCTGCATTCAAAAATAAAACAATTTAAAACTTTAGAGCCTATAAGTCCACTCAGTCCTACTTCTTGTTCAGCCAATCGCTCAGACAAACAAGTTTGTTTACATTTGCAGGAGATAATACCGGCCACTTCTTGTTTACAATGTCACCTGAAAGTGAGAACAGGTGTTCACATGGCACTGTTGTAGCTAGCGTCACAAGATATTTACATGCCAAATGTGCTAAAGATTCATATGCCCCTTCATGCTTTAACCACCATTCCAGAGGACATGCATCCATGTCGATGATGGGTTATGCTCGATAACGATCCAAAGCAGTACGGACCGATGCTTGTTCATTTTCATCATCTGTGTCAGATGCCACCAGCAGAAGGTTGATTTTCTTTTTTGATGGTTCTCATTCTGTTGTTTCCACACTGAACTGTTGCTCTTTTAAGACTTCTGAAAGCATGTTCCACACCTCATCCCTCTCAGATTTTGGAAGGCACTTCAGAATCTTGAGTGCCGTAGTTATCTTTAGAAATCTCACACTGGTACCTTCTTTGCGTTTTGTCAAATCTGCAGTGAAAGTGTTCTTAAAAGAAACAGCATGTGCAGGGCCATCATTCAAGACTGCCATCATTCAAGACTGAAATATGTGTCAGAATGTGGGTAAAACAGAGCAGGAGACATACAATTCTCCTGCAAAGAGGTCAGTCACAAATTTAATTAATACATTTTTTTTTAACGAGTGTCATCAGCATGGAAGCATGTCCTCTGGAATGGCGGCTGAAGCATGAAGGGGCATACGAATGTTTAGCATATCTAGCACATAAATACCTTGCAATGCCAGCTACAAAAGTGCCATGTGAACACCTGTTCTCACTTTCAGGTGACATTGTAAATAAGAAGCAGGCAGCATTATCTCCTGCAAATGTAAACAAACTTGTTTGTCTGAGTGATTGGCTGAACAAGAAGAAGGACTGAGTTGACTTGAAGGCTCTAAAGTTTTATATTGTTTTGTTTTTGAGTGCAGTTATGTAACAAAAAAAATCTACATTTGTAAATTGCACTTTCACAATAAAGAGATTTAATTACAGTAATTGTATGAGGTGAGTTGAAAAATACTATTACTTCTGTTTATCATTTGCAATATCAGTGCAAATAAAAGTTATAAAAATAATATAAAGTGAGCACTGTACAGTTTGTATTCTGTGTTGTAACTGAAATCAATATATTTGAAAATGTAGAAAAAAATCCCAAAATATTTAATACATTTCAATTGGTATTCTATTGCTTAACAGTGCGATTAAAACTGTGATTAATCATGAGATCACTTTTTAAATTGTGATAAAAAATTTTGAGTTAATTGCACGCGTTAACTGCGATTAATAGACAGCCCTAAAAAATACTAATATAAAGTGAGCACTGTACACTTTTCTGTGTTGTAACTGAAATCAATGTATTTGATAATGTAGAAAAACATCCAAAATATTTATAATAATAAATGTAAATTGGTTTTCTATTATTAACAGTGCAATTAAAACTGTGATTAATCGTGATGAATTTTTTTTAATCAAGTTAATTTGTTTTGAGTTAATTATGTGAGTTAACTGCAATTAAAAGTCTTAAAAAAAAAGCCCAACCTTGAACTTTATGTGAAAAGTTGTTTAAACTTAACTTTACAGAACTGGTTTACCTTAAACACCTAGTGTTTGTGTCTGTGTGATATATACAGCCATTGGACATATACATTCCCTTTGTATCTTAAGCATTAGGACTACAAAATAATGAACTTGTGTATGCTCTCTTATTACCTATCCCCCCACACAAACATGTGTCTTGTGGAATGGTACATGGAGATAAGTGTGAGGCTAAAATGGTTACCTTTATAAAGAAAAACATAGCGCAACTATTTAATTCACTACTCACCAGCAAAATAAATTGAAATGCATCAGATTTAATCCTCTGAATAAATGGTGCAGGGAAATAAACATGAAGAACCAAGCAGCATGGTGAATCAGTGCATTATGTCTGTTTGGAGGATGGGATAAAAGCACTTTGTAACATTTGGCCTCTACAGCTAGATATTCATAAGTCATTTGGGGGGAAATAAAAAGGGAATTTGAAGCTGTATCAATTCCTGTGGTTGCAAAGCATCTGGATAATGCTGGGAAGAACAATAACCAAGAACTGGAACAACAAAAGCAAATACTGACCTCTAAGGCAGAGTTTCTACCTTTTTGTGTTTTTAACCCCTTTTGGACCGAAATGAAAAATTGTGACCCCCTACTAAGACTTGAAAAGGTAGGGGGCTGAAGCCGCCTGAGTGGGGCTGGGACTGAAGCAGCTGGAGACCCACCACCCAGGGCTGAATCGCCGGAGCCCCACCACCCGGGGCTGAAAGCCCAAACCCATGACCCCTCTAAACTCATCTTGCAATTGCCAGGTTGAGAAACACTGTTCTAAGGCAATCAACACAGAGTTTCCTACATTTGGCTCTGAAAAGGACAAACAGGCTAAGCTGTAGGTTTAAAACTTGTGCTGGGCAGATTCACCATTGTGTAGTGCAGTTTGATGCCACTGTAACTCCACGGATTTCAGTGGTGGTACCCCAGGACTAGTGTATGGAGTAATACAATGCTGACTCAGACCCACTGGTTTTACACTGTTGTAAACACTTCTGACTTAATGAGGTTACTCCTGACTGATATTGGTGTAAGTGCGATCAAAATCAGGCCACTAGAATCACAATGTCCAATCTTGATAGTCTTCTTAGCCCTTCATGTTCTCCAGATAGTGTAGATAAATCAAGAATCATGTAGTTATGGATACATGTACACTGCAGAAAGAAACAACCCACCAAACACATGGCAGTAAGTCTCAGAGCCCGGTCTACAGACTTGGGCTCACGGGGCTTGCGGCATGTGTGAAAAATAGCCAAGTAGACATTCCTGCCTGGGCTCTGAAACCTGGCGAAGAGGGTGGGTCTCAAAGCCCAAGCAGGAACATCTACATGGCTATTTTTAGCACCATAGCATGAGCCCCTTGCACCTGAGTCTGTACACCTGAGTTCTGAGACCCTCTACCTTGTTTTTTTGCTGTGGGGTTTCTTTGCATCGGAGATGTACTCTTAGAGACCCTAAACACTCAGCGCCATATTCTGCCTGCTGCTTTAGTTATGTATAGAGTCCGTAAAGGAGCTTCAGCAGAGAATTCCCCTTGTGGAGGAGCAATGTAGGGCAGACATACACAACTCCCAAGCTGTCTCCTCTCTGAAGCTCCTGGCCTGAGGTGCAAATGATGTTACAGGGGCAGCAGGCATGGCAAAACCATTCAGGTATTCTGAGCTGCCTACTGAAAGGAATAGACCAGCACCTTAGCCCTGACCTTTCTTGTTTTGTATGGACATCAAAGGTCTTATGGAACTCTTCGTGAGAAATGGGCTTGTCCTGGAGCCCTTGTCAGAATCTCCTCTCCCTCTTGGCTGTGCAGCACATTGGCTGCTTACTCTACCTCTGAGGCTATTGTATTTCAATGGTATTGTATGAACTGTATGTGGCTTTGGGATCTTTTGGCATTAAAAGGTGCTTTATACATTTAACTTTTTATATTTATTGTATTACATCTTGCGATGCCAGATTCCTGTACTTGCCTTTTAGTACCTACCAGCAACCTGCTAATATTCAAGTGAGTGCGTGCACAAAAAAACTGCCTCTCTAAACCAGAAGTCACTGGGTTCAATAAAACACCATTATTTACACGTTCTCCTGTATCAAATCTGTTAGCGGGTTTTACAGCCTTCTTAATAAAGCGTGTGAACAAATATAAGGTTACAGAGTTAACATTCAATCTGGCATTTATAGTTAGACATGTGAAACTGCAGGTCTCCTTTAAAAGAGAAGTGAGGGGCAGAGGGGAACACTCTGATTTGTATACTAGGAAAGCAGTTGGTCCCTTTTCAGAAAGGAAATCTAAATTCATAATGAGTGTCATTTGGGCATCTGATCCAAAAGTTTAGTAACACGTCTAGCCAAGCCACAGAACGTTTTCACATCTGGATCTGCCCCACTTGCTAAACTGCTTGAGTCTGTAGAGAAATCCAGAATACACTGTGCTTTATTATTATAAAAGGATGTGAAGTTATATAACCAAAAGTGAAAGCCCATATTGTGGAATATTTCTGAAAGAACATGTTAAAACTGCACTTTTTAAACAAGGCTTGAATTTAGCAGAGAATATGGGCTCAGCAGGTCTGCATCTGTCAATAATTTGCTTTACGTAATAGGCAGAGAGGAGAGCTGCCTGCCAGACGGCTTTAAAAATTAAAATCACACACGTAGAGCTGGAATCGGTTTCTAAGCTACGAAACAGAGATGGGGCCCCAGCTACAAATGTCACATCTGGATTGTTCAAAAGTTTGGGGGTGTTCTGAGCTGGGGATTTGGCCCCTGCTCTGCCTAGAGGCAATTTTAAAGGTGTGTTTGGGGCAATGAGGATTGTGCCTTTGTTTATGATGTACAAAGAAGGCCTGAAAGGATTTTTAAAATGTAATAAATGGCAGTTTTGCTCGGGGGTGCCACAGAAATCTCAGCAATGTCAAGTCTGGTCTATGCTGATTTTGCTGGAGACATTTTCGGGGCTCTGAGATGCGTAATGCGAGCTCTCTCACTGCTTAACTGAAGGGGAAGGGCTGCCTGAATCTTTGACAATGAGATTGTCCAACTGTTGTAACTAAGTAGGTGTTACCAACACATGAAAAGTTTTACACATTCTGAAGAAAAGCCACAGTTCACCTCAACCAGTCAGTTTTCAGTCCCTCAGGCTCCTCTACACTTGAAATGCTACAGTGGCCCAGCAGTAGCGCAGATACTATGTACACCAATGGGAGGGGTTCCCCTGTCAGCATTGTTAATCCACCTCCTTGAGAGGCAGGACTTAGATCAATAGATGAATTCTTCCATCGACCTAGCACTGTCTACACATGGGGTTAGGTTGGTATAGCTACATCCATAGGTGCTGTCTCTGTGGGTGCTCCAGCCCACGGGAAAAAATTAGCGAGTGCTTAGCACCCACCAGCATCCAAGTTCTTCTGTTGACCTAGCTACCACCTCTGAGGGAGGTGGATTTTCTAATTTGTGGAGAACCCCTCCCATTGGCAGAAGTAGTGTCTACACTGAAGTGCTACAGCAACACAGCTGCAGTGCGGCTGTAGCGTTATAGTGTAGATAAGCACAAAGGGTAGTGTAGTGGTTAGGACCCTAGCCTAGAATTTGGCAGACTAGTCCCTGCTCTACCTCAGACGTCCTGTGTGATCATGGACAAGTCATTTAGCTTCTCTGCGTCACAGTACTTCCCTACCTCACAGAGGTGTGGTGAGGATAAATACATTAAACACTGTGGGGTGTTCAGATATTATATAATGGGACCATATAAGCACCTAAGATAGTTATAGCTTGAGTGTTCCCTTAGCTCAACTCTAACTCACCCTCCATCCACATCCTAAATCCCTCGGTCATGTCATGTGTTGGGTGAATTAAAGCCAGCCAGTGTAGTTCTGCAACCATTCACAAAGTTCCAGGATAAGACATACCCTGAATTTCTAATGTAAAAGGTGAGAGGGGGAGAGGAGACTTCCTTTCGATCTTTTCAGGGCTCCTTTGTACATCATAAAGGAAAATCTACAAGTCTATCTATTTTGTTCCATTGCAATTCCCCTTTAGTATGCTGCAGCCTTGCTCCTCACATTTGATTTTGGTTTTTCATAGTTCATTAGCTAATCCCAGTTGTTCCTCTCATTTATTTGGCATGAAAAAAGCCCCTGAATTCCATATATGAAGAATGAGTCCAGCCGACATTCCTCAGTATAATAATGCCTTCCATTTCTCTAGCACAATTAATCAACAAGGATCCCAAAGTTCTTGGGCTGTGGGCTGCCTTCTGCTTTCCAATATGCAGCTCCCCTTAAGTGAATGTGTCCCGAGGGCATAGTTGTGGTGGTTTTTGTACAGAGATCCCTTAGCTGCATTTCAGGCAATTTGGCCATAGGCAGTCTCTGTGGGAAAGGCAGCAGCCGTTCTATGCCATCAACATTACACAAAGGATGGGAAGTGAGAAATATCTCATCAAACTAAAACTACAGGGAAAATTGAGAAAGAAAGAAAAACAAGAGTTAGAATTTAGCCAGGTCACTGAAGTTAACTCCCCTACTCCTGTGAAAAGTGTCATAATAGTAATGGTTACAAGCGGCCACATCCTTAGCGTTACATTTCATCCAGAAGAAGGTACTTCCATCACTATAGTGCTTGCTAGCATTGGAGCTAGAAAAAAACGAGCGAGGTGAACAAATAATTTTGAATAATTTTTTTTATGAATCTAATCACCTTGTTTTGGTTAGTGAATCTTTTTTTCAAATGTATCTGTGATATTCATAAGTATTCACTGAATATTTTCAATGAGTAATTCTCAGCCTATGGGTTGTTTGTGAATCATTTGCTTATGCTGTTTGCTATTCATTATTCACCTTATGTGTTTGGCTCTGTCTTCACTGCAGAAAAAGGAAGCGTGGCGCAGTCAACTCTATTCCCCACTACCTGGGATTTACTTTGACTAGTTACATCAAGATTAAAAACTAGTGTTTTCTCTCCATAGGCTTGTACACTGAGATAGCTCTCTCTCAAAATAAAAAATAATAATAATAGGAGATATGCCAGTCTCCTAGAACTGGAAGGGACCTTTGAAAGGTCATTGAGTCTAGCCCCCTGCCTTCACTAGCAGGACCAATTTTTGCCCCAGATCCCTAAGTGGCCCCCTCAAGGATTGAACTCACAACACTGGATTTAGCAGGCCAATGCTCAAACCACTGAGCTTTCCCTCCCTCACAGATTAGCTGAAGCCCACACCTTTGTTTGCAATGAAGACAATAGCCTTAGGCCATGTCTATGCTGTCCCTCAGTTCAGACTGGGGGTGTGTGAATAGCAGTGCATTCTACAGTGCTGTAACTCCCCCATGTGGATGCTGCGGCTGCAAGCCAAAAGGTTCCTAGTTCACATTCGAGTAGTCCTTATGTGAACTCAACTAAGAACCCTTTGGTTCGCACCCGCAGTGTCCACATGGGGGGAGTTACAGCACAGCACTCTGGTGTGCGCTGCTATTTACACCCCCACAGTCTGAATGGCTAGACATGCCCTTAGTCACATGGCATTGCTTCTGCTCCCTAAATGGATGGCTAAAACTTTTAAAAGAGAAGAGCAATGAACAGTCAATAATTAAAGTGCCGAATACACAATTGTATTAAAATCCAGGAAAAAGTCAGGATGTGTGACCATTCTCACACAAGTCTGGTCATCATCCGAATTCTCGCAAATACCTATGAGCCCAGTAGTCAGAGCAAACCAAACTCTGCTTGTATTCACAAAAATATTTGTGAATGCATTTGAATTTTTTTTTACTATTTGACAAGTGTTGCCCAGCACGAGGCTGAGCATTGCTCAGTACAGATATGGAAAAGTATGCCACCTACTGTACGCCCTTTACCAATTCCTGTAGCTCTTTAGAGTTTCTCACCAGGCCTGATCCTCCTTAGCAAATTAAATCATACTCTGTGGCAACTCAGCATTATTCCATATTAAATTCAGAGCAGCTGTAACTCCTTGTGGCAAGAGCCAAAAAATTCAGAAATAAGACCAAGGCTCTGCTAAAAATATTCACAACTGTGTAAATTAAAAGTTTACTTCTTGAAAGTCCATGTCCTTTAAGAATTGAGTGTTCACGGACTAAGGTTATATTCAACATGAGTAAGGGTAACAGCATCTGGCTCTTAGTCATCTGTGTTTAACGTAATAACTTCTTCAATGAAATTGTTTATTTCCTAGAAGACGACTTAACAAGGAAATTAGCCTAAGTTTTGGACTGGAGCATTGCACCGATAATGGCTTCCAGAAAGTTTGTGATTATGTCTTGCAGCCAGCTGAGCTATGTGGCTGTTCTTCATCAGTGCTCCTTGAACTGTCTTCTGCTTTGGATACTATAGTCTTTAGGAATGTTTAGGGCAAATGTTGGTGTTGCTTGGAACTGCTCTATTTTGGTTCAAGACATCACTTGCATTCCATTACTATAATTTGGGTCTTGTTCTTTTTTGGAATCCTTGTTTTTCACTATTTACACCACCCCTTTAAATCCACTATTGGTAAGTACAACATCACTAATCACAACCATGCTGATGATTCTTAGCCTCACCTTTCACTTTCTATAGTGCAGCAACTGGGCTGGAGGAGAATGGCCCGTGTTGTAAACTCAGCATCAGTCTTGCATGGTTCACAATAAACAAACTCAATATTTGTCTATCTGTCTCTTTGAACTCACAAACTAACACAAAAGATGACTGTTTATTCATAGTGTTTAATCCAGGGTCCTGACCTGGGTCTGGTCTAGTACTGAGGAGCTCCGCTCCTGTCCCAGCTCCGCTCAGCACTACCCTTTAGAAGAAGCAAGCAAGCCTTCTTACCTGGCCTGCTGGCTTGCTTTCGTCAGTAGCTTCTCCTGACCCTCCTAGACCTGTGGAGGACTAAGTCTCATTGGTAGCCCATCTTGAATGGGTTATCCTTAAGCAAGGGAGGGTCCAGGCATTGATGCCTCCAGCAGGGGGCAAAGAAGGCCTCACAGACCCGTCACATACATGTATGCCTAAAACTCTCCTGACACTAAATTCCTTATTTAGGGCCTAATCTAAAACCCACTGAAGTTAATGGAAAAACTCCTATTAACATCAGTGGTTTTGGATTAGATCCTTAATGAAGACCAGACCTTGATGTCCTGTGGGATTATTTTGTGAGCTTGCACACTGGTCACAACTATAGGGGCAAGAACAGTGCTGTTACAGTCTGAAAACAACCACCTCCCAATTTAGAACATTTATCATTGTCTACACTTGAAACGTTACAGTCACAGCTGCACCGCTGTAGCGCTTCATGGTAGACACTACAGCTATGGGAGGGGTTCTCCTGTTGGCATAGGTAATCCACCTCCATGAGAGGTGGTAGCTAGGTATACGGAAGAATTCTTATGTCAGCCTAGCCCTGTCTACACTGGGGATTTGGGTCAGCTTAACTATATCTAGTGTAAACCAGCCCTTAATTATCTTTGCCAAGTTCTATTGAAAGAGTTGGTGGTCTCCATCCAGTTGCTAGCAGGCAGAAGTCCATATCACAAATCCACTGTCCCAGGTGGCATCATTACTGGCCTCTCAGCAGAGAAGCCAAGTGCTGAATCAATATAGAAATTAAATTATCCTTTCAGGTCCCTCCAGATGAGAGTTGAAACTCTCTGGAGGTGGAGTACAGCAAGGAACCTCGCACTGCTGCTGTCTATGCAGTCCTGTTCTTTACCAACATCTAAAAAGCTACATTTTTGTGTAAATGTGGAGCTTGTGAATGGCACCAGCTCAACATTCCAGGACTATGAAGCCCTCTCTTTATTCACAGAATAGACAGAACACAAAGAATTACAGCATAAGCTGCCCCAGACCCACCGCACCAGACCTGGGGACACAACACAACATCTGCAGGTGAGGAGGTAGGTCACTCTCCATGCCATTCAGTCTTTAGCCTTTCTGCTTGTACTGCCCACAAGTGCACAGCTAATGCCAAGCAATATTGGCTTTGTGATGTTGGCCCCTGTCCATTGGAAACAGACTGAAACCACCAAATATTTCTCAACATGCCACTGCCCAGCCATGATATTGTAACAACTTTCAGTCTAGCATAGGGGTTCTCAAACTTTTTTTGCTGAGACCCTCTTTGAAACTATTTCAGGCTGTGATGACCCCCTCTCCCAAAAAGTGATGGACACCTCCCCCGCCCCCGCTCCCCGTATACCATGCCACCCTTATTTCTGTGCTGCTGCTGGCGGCAGAACGGTCTTTGGAGCTGAGCACCCGGCCAACAGCCACTCTCGTGACCCCACCACAATAGTCTTCTAACCCCCTTTTGGGTCAGGACTCGCAGCTTGAGAAATACTGAAAAAATAATTGAAAGACTTCAGCTGACCAAACAATTCCCTGTTCTGTGCATACAGGAAGGAATTGCTTTGCCAGAATTATTAAACCAACATATTTTGTAACTACAATTAGGTACACTAAAAAACATCAAAACCCAGAGAGAAAAGTCCATAGACTTTAACAGCTATTAAACCAATAGGGTTTTATACAAATTGTTCTTAAAAATCTATAAGAGTTGACTAGAGAATGAGATCCTTTCTATAGTATTCTTTTAAACCTTCCCATAGAATTCTATACCAGGAATATTCAGCTTTATAGAATGGTCCAAAAAGGGGAGAAAGCCTATAGAAAAGACATAATTTTCTATGAAATTAAATAAATCTTTAAAGTGTGTGGGCGGGGGTGAAGTAGTCACTTACTTGGTCCCTGAAGAAAGGCCCCTGGGTCCCTCTCGAGATGATTTGCTGACAGGCTCCAATGAGGTTTGCATGCAGCTGGCCTAGAGCAGTGGCTCCCAAACTGAGGTCCATGGAGCACTTGTTGGTTGTGCACAGAGAGATCCCTAGTCACCTGATGCTGGCTCTCTTCCTCACTTCCCACTGCCGACTTGCATTAAAAGATGTTAAAAATACATTAAATACCTGCCTGATATTTTTCCATCTATACAGTTGCTGTATTTGCCACTGGGGTGTTATGAAATAGAGAATGAGAGGTGAGGTGCTCATGAAACAATCTCTGTAAGATGCATTCCACACTATGAAAAAGTTTGAGAGCTCTAGACATGGATAGCTTGGGTATAAAGCAGGGGAAATGGAGGGATCTTTATAGCTCCAGCTGGAATGTAGAAGAGTTCCCTGGTTTAAAAAAATAATAATAAAGCCTGCGAAAACTGGCAGTTTCCACTTAGGCCTGGTTTTATGTGATCCTTCCTCTCCTTGAGCTACAGTGGATGGATACAATGTTCCACCTTCAAAAAACATCCATTTCAGTGAAAGAGGGCTGATGTTTGTTCTGTTTTTTTCTGAAGTGGTTTGAAGCTGTGCCCAGTTTCAGGGGCAGCTCTAGGAATTGCGCCGCCCCAAGCAGGGCGGCATGCCGCAGGGGGCGCTCTGGCGGTCGCCGGTCCCGCGACTCCGGTGGACCTCCTGCAGACGTGTCTGCAGAGGGTCCGCTGGTCCCGCGGCTCTGGTGGACCTCCCGCAGGCGTGCCTGTGGATGCTCCACCGAAGCCGCGGGACCAGCGGACCCTCCGCAAGCATGCTTGCGGGAGGTCCACCAGAGCCGCCTGCCGCCCTCCCGCGGCACGCTGCCCCAAGCACGCGCTTGGCGCGCTGGGGTCCTGGAGCTGGCCCTGCCCAGTTTGGTGCTTCTGAGGAAAAGCCTCATACTGCCACACTCCCTTGAGAAGACCTGGACGGCATCTAATTTGTGCTAAGATCCAAGTGAAGCAGTTTATTTGAACAGGTTTTTCCCCTTTTACTCTGATGTGTTCTTCCTTTTCTGCTGGTTGGTCCCTGACAGCTTTTGCTAAAGATGGACTGATTTGTGTGCATATCCACCTGGAGCAGATGAAAATATTTAGGGTTCTGACTGAGATCAATGACTTAGCTGCAGTTCACTGGGGTCCCAACTTCCAAACATGAGTGTCGAAAATTTAGGTTGCTTGCGTCACAGGGCCACATGGGGCATATCTAACACAAGTCTGTCTATCCAGGCTGGGAGGCACACTCCCAGCTGCAATGCAGACATACTCCTAGTGCCTCAGAGATGGCTACCTTGCCTTCATACAGGAGTCAACTCTCTCAACTCCTGCAATCCAACAATAGAGGTTTATTTCCTTGTTTTGTTCACCACCACAGCACATGAAGAGTTAAATTAACATCAGCAGTGTTGTGCCTGCTTATGCCAAGGATGAATTTAGCTTGGAGGTATCAAATTTAGGTTCAAACAACAAAAGATTCTCAGCTGATCTTAAAGATGACCTGGACATTACATGTATAACATATATATATTAGGCTTGGGCCATTTTTTGTTCCTTTATGATCAATAATGAAGCCTAAAAGGGTTTTGCCTAAAAAAAAAAAAAGCTTTCTTTTTGTATTAGAAATTCAACTGTTGTGTACCTTGCAAGAGATTGGGGAACTTGTGAAATGTTGACAACACAAAAGACAAAAAAACCCTCACAAAACCCTGATGGCTGAGCAAGAGAGAGGGGAAAGGATTTTTAGCCACTGTTTAAAACTTGGGTTTTTCATTGTGATTGTTAAGGACTATTTAACTCTGTTCCCTAATACATTTTGGAGAAAGCTTTGCTAACAATCCCATCTCTTTAGCTTGCAATACACATCTTCTGAAACCTCTGAGGGGCTCTCCAGCAAAACTGGGAAGAACAGAGTTGCTATTCCAGATATTTCAAAGGGCGTTTTTTTAAAAATGTGGAATAAAAATCCCTTTTCAAAAACAAACAAGCCAAACCACCCAAACCTTCTTTATACAACATAAGGGAGCAAAAAGAGTTAAACCCCTTTTAGCTCATCTTGACCTGCTATGCCAATATACAGAGTGACAGGAGGTTTCTCATATCTCAGATCCCAAACTTCCTTTCAGTTTTCTCCTATCTAAAATCAGCTTTCAGCTATATTCTGTCTTGCCCATCCACCTACACAGGCCATATCCTGATGTCATTTATACCAGCTTAAATTCAGAGTGACTCCAGTGAGGGGATTATAAACAGGTTAGGTGCCTGAAGGAGTTCATTCACTGCAAGGCCATTGCAGAGATCAGTGGAGTTACTCTGGATTTACACTGGTGTAAATGAGGACAGAATCTGGCCCCATTCACCACATCAGCCTCATCCATGTTAACGACAAGTTCAGTGGGGATGGCAGCTCCGTGCATCTGAATGCTCTGCTGACATAAAACAGAAGTTCAACCTCAAGAGCCTCTGTCAGTCTGTGTGTTTTGCATGCAGCTCTGGTCCCTTTCTTCATGTCTGCACTCTCTGATCTATTCAGCAGCTGCCAAACCCCTGCTTAGAAAAAGTCAAATAGTCTCCATGCTCTCTCAGTAAAGCCTGTTACAACACAGCTGTTCCAGTAGCTTCCCTTGTATCTCCCCTAGCACTAGAAAGGCTTAGAGTAGTTTATCAAACTTCTAATTCCTTAAATAGCAGATGAGGTTGATCTGATTGTTTCTGTCCCAGTTCCAGGGCCATGGCTGTTGTTTGATGTTGGCACATCGCTTTCAAGATGAGCTGTGTGACATTTCAAAAAAAAATTCATGTCAACGTATTTGCTGTTCTCTCGGGGGTAATTTCATGGCCCTAGAAGCTTCCCGTTTTGCTCCTTTTCCCACTGAATCATGCAAAACTGCAAAAAGCCACTTCTACTCATGGCATTTCAAGCAGGAACAGCACAGAGCTGGGTTTGGTTTTTATAAATGAAACTCCTGTAATGTAAGTTCAAGAAGCTTTGCAAAGAAATGAACGTGGATCAAATCACCATCACATAATGCATCGGTCTCATAGGTGCGGGATCTAGGGGTGCGGGGGGTGCTACACAGTGCCCCGGCCATCAGCCCCATGCCTGGGGCTCCACTCCTAGGTCCGGGGCTCGGGTCCTGGCTGTCAGCCCATGTCCAGCTCCCTGGCCATTGGCCCTGTGCATGGGCCTCCATGCCCAGCGCCCCACTCCCAGCCCAGCCCCTGGGGCCCCGCACCCAGGACTCCGCTCCTGGCCCTGTGCCCAGGACTTGGGTCACAGCCACCGGCCCTGTACGTTCCCTGCTCCCCGGCTGCTGGATCTATGCCTGGAGCCCTGTGCCCGGGGCTCTGCTCCTAGAGTTCCGGCTGCTGGCCCCGGGTCCAGTCCCGCTCCCTGCTCCCGGGTCTCTGCTCCCGGGGCTCTGCTCCTGGGGCTCCGCTCCCAGCCCCGCGGCTGGGGCTCTGCTCCTGGAGTCCTGGCCACTGGCCCCGCTGCCGAGGCTCTGTTCCTGGCCCTGCATGCAGGGTCCCGGCTGCCGGCCCCATGCCTGGGTCTCCACTGACCCTGTGCCCTCCCCCAGCTGTGGCCACAGCCTTGGCCCCCTTACCCCTGTCCGCATCCCCCCCCCCCTTCTGAAGACACAGCCCTGCTCCCAGCCCCAGCTCTGGGAGGTGGGTCATGGGGGGCACGGACAAGGGTAAGGGGGGGCATGAGGCAAAAAGTAAAAACTGCTTTCAGCACCCCCACTATTCAAAATGTTCCAGCACCACTTATCAGTCTTGCTGTCTCAAACCATGAATGCAGGGGAGAGAGCTGGACAACCATTTATCTGGCCTGTTCCATCTCTAACTTCTGTGACTGCTACCATCTCCTTAGTGTATGCAGCAGATTATACCCAATAGACTGGATCTCAGATCTTCTGAGCTCCACTTGTCCCAGGACCACAGCAGAATGGGGGGAAAGGAATCCATATTTCATTTGTACAATCCACTGATCCTAGATCCAACTGGAGCCAATCTGGCCCCTAACACAGGTAAAACCAGCCTATAAGACATACCACTTATAATTCTTTAATACAATAAAAACAAAGACATTTCCAAGTTACAAAGCTTTCAGTTACAATTACATGATTTTGTATATCCCTTATACAACATCATAATAAGATCATTACAATTAAGAAACCTAAGCCTTAGAAAGAATGGAAATGACCAATTAAAATCACTTACATAAATATTTTCTTGGCCCTACCATTCATACATTACTGTACACAATACCGATATGTGAACATTCACCCTTACACATTTTGTGAGCCACCTTAATTCTACCCACTACACATACTGGGGACCTCTTTCCATATCTGCCTCACTATCTATATAATTTACATAGTCAGAGATATACACCAACCTATCCCACCAAATGCTGAAGACAAAATACATTTTCAGGCTGTACCAGCTGGGGAGATGAAAGCCCCAATTCAGCAAAACACATAAGAATCTTTTAACTTTAAACACAAGTAGTTCCACTGAACTATGCACATGTTTAACATCCAACAGATGCTGAAGTACTTTGCTGAATCCAGATTTGAATAGAATAGGTGCCTAGAAGAGTTCAGGAATCATACAGACAGAAATACAACCCAACAGATTTTCAGAGGGTCACTCACTTGGTAAAATGATATGCTGATAAAAATGTGAAGATTAATTAGGCCATGATTTCCACAAGTGACCATGACTTTGGGCACCTCCATTTTTGGATGCCCAACTTGAAGCCCCTCTAGCAGTACGTCTACACTCATACGTGCTGGAACTGGGAGCGCTGGGGGTGCTGCTGCACTCCCTGCTTGAAGTAGTAATAACAACCCAAATACATGGTTTCTGACTTCAGCACCCCAACTACAAAAATTGTTCCATCGCCCCTGTCTACACTGCATTTTAAAACCCATGGCAGCGAGTTTCGGAGCCTGGGTCAACAGACTCAGGCTTGTGGGGCTTGCACTACAGCACTAAAAATAGCAGTGTAGATGCTTGGGCATGCGCTGGAGCGCAGCCTTTGAGGCCTACCCCTCTCCCTGGGCTTCAGAGCCCAAGCTCAGCCCAAGCTACGTCTACGCAGCTATTTCTAGCAATGTAGTATGAGCTGTGCAAGTCCGTCTGTGGGCTTGGGCTTTGACAGTCGCTGCCAGGGGTTTTTAAACGCAGGGTAGACGTACCCTAAGGTTGGTGCTCTGCACTTTCTGAAAAGCAGGTCCATTGCAGTATCTCAAGTTGAGCATCCATATATTGTGGTGCCCCAGATCTGTCTCTTTTGAAAATCTTGACCCTCCAAAATTGGTTCCCCAACAACACTAAATGCGGTAAACAATTGTCAGTCAGTTATTTTCTGACTGGCTCAGAGAGCTCACACAAGGTGCAGCCTCTTTCCTTGCTGAGGAAAATGGAGAAAAGCATTTGCTTACTCTCCTGAGCGCATGGGATAGACTCCACCAAGAAGGAAGCAGAGAAATATCATGTTCCTCCCCCTGTGAGACAATAAAGTTAAATTAAAAAAAAAAAAAAGCTGCCTCAACATGTTGACAGATATTCAGGTTGTGCATTTTGTGTCCAAATTTGAAAAAAATATCACTTGAGACAAATGGTTGGGGAGGAAGATCTGCCCTTTCATTAAAGCAAAAGGAAATTGGAGTATTTTTTAAGAGCCAAATATTTCACGTAGCCTTACTTTCAGAGGGGTGAATAGTGCTTTTGCTGAGCGTCTTTTGGTATTTGGCCTTGTACCAGTGCACTGTTTGCAGAACACTTTCTGCACCTCCTGTAGCTACAATACCGAACCACTTTTTCCCGTAGCTTGTTGTTAGCAATTGTTAAAAGCTGCATCTTGGGGACCTCAAGACAGCATATTCAACAGCTCGTGCCAGTATCTCATGTTGGCTTGTTCACTAGTGGTGTCTAGGTTAGACTGCCTGGGGGATGGCTCTTCCGGGCATCCTGCCAGACTTTGACAATCACTGTAGGAATGACAGCTTTCCTCCAGCAATAGAAGTTGAACATCAAACGTAATAGCAGCCAGATATAAGTGCAGACTGGTTTTATGCTGAGTGCTTGGTTGTACAGAGCAGGATCATAATACTGCTCTAGTACCGATATGCAGATGTTATATATGAAGCACTGCATGCGTATACCACGCTTAATAAAATAATTAAGAAAACCGGCCGCTGCTTGAAGGGAGTCTCAGTTGCACAAATATGTGGCCAGATTCATCACTACACTGGCTGCTTTGCACTGCTCCAGCGTTGTAGCCATGAACCTGGTGCAAATGACCAGCTAAATTTACGGTGCATTGCCTCACCAGAACAGCACAAAGCAGCCAGAACATGCTGGTGAATGTGACTCATAATATATGGAGTTATGATGCAAATACAAGAGGAGAAGGAGGAAAGGTCTGTAGATCAATTTGTTTAGGTAGTGGGTTTTAATAGACTCATAGATGATGGATATGAAGAAGGGCCCTTGGCATGGAGGAGGTTTAAAATTCTGCGCTCAGAATGGTTCAACCCCATTGTCTTCCATGGATTTAACCCAGCTTAACAGAAGAGGAACAATTGACAGTGGAAACTTAAAAATATTTCTTAATATGGAAACAGATCCTGACAGCCACCTATCTAATCTGTGGAATTTACAAGGCATCGATCACCTTGTTCTCTGAGCACCAGACGAAATTATAGAAAGCAGAAGAGTCCAAAGCAACTGCATTTTTCTCCTTTTGGCGCTCCACTATCATAGGGGTTTGTGAATTGAGTCCCAAATAAGATAATGGATGTAGACATCTCCGTCCTGTTCAGGAAACAGGGGTAATTACTGAGGCGGAAAGATGGATGCAGGAAGTGTGGCTGGCGCCCTAAATTTAAGCACAATAGCATAAGGCATTTGGTAAGGTACCAGCTGTTCTGAAACGAGGTGTTGGATCCAGAATGGGATTCATCATCTGCTGGTAGAAATTCAGACCATTAGTAATGGAATGCCTTGCCTGAGGGGTAGGATATAAGATACCTATGCATCACTGTGACATTCAGTCCATTAGAATAAATTCTTCCTAACATGATAGAGGTCCTGCTTCGGCTTCTTGTACTTATATTATTTCTTTTCCTATGAATTTTGTTCACTGGAAGTTAAAGTTTTTGCAAATATATGCTAAGTTTTGCTTCATTCATTCATTCATTCATTCATTCATTCATTCATTCAATGTACCCTTTCCTGATGGATCAGCCACTCCCCAGTACTTGAGTACTTCCCTGCATGAAAAGGTAGAGTCAGGCACTGAAAAGGAGGAAATCCTGAGTTTTATTCCTGATTGTCACTGACTTTGTCAGATTCTACATGCCTTATTCTCATGAGTAGTCTGGTTAAAGTATATGGAACTCTGCACTTGAGTAAGATGAACAAAATTGGGTTTTCACTTTAATACCTTGGACAACGCTGTTTCTAAAACTTCTCTAGCTTCATTTGCTCTTTAAAGAGATGTAGACACACTTATCTCTCTGACAGGGGCCAGGTGTGTGTGTGTGTGTGTGTGTGTGTGTGTGTGTGTGTGTGTGTGTGTGTGTGTGTGTGTGTGTGTGTGTGTGTGTGTGAAAATGCTGTGAGACCCGTGGGTGAACGAGGCAATATAGAAGTGCAGAGGATTGTAAGGAACGAATTATTTTGTGTGAGCATGTAACCATCATTGCCCTCTGCAGGCTGGAGTCAGAACAGCCACACTGTGTGACATAGGCACTATAATGAAAGATCTCTTTTAATTCAAGTGGTAGAGCTCTGTGATTTTTGACCCAGGAGGAATGGGGTGCTACTCTCAATGTTGCCACAAAATTCTGAGTGTCCAAGTCTTAACTGAAAACCAGTTTGTTCAGGAATTATAACTTTGGACTTGGTGTGCCAGCTCAGGGCCTATATTAGTGAAAGTTCCCAGATTATACCTGGACAAGATAAGATCACTTTTCAATGTCTGATGCAAAGAACATGCATGAGTCATGCCTGTGTAACCTACATAGAGGGGAGATAAGTCAATTTACTTACCAATTCTGTGCTACAGAATTCCTCTATCTGACTTAAAGTATTTGTACAGACCATGAATTCCTATCCTTGCAAGAGACGAGAGCTGTTTTTTCTATAGGAACCCTCTAAATACCAAAAGTGGAAATTATACTAGGATTCACTTTTTCTCTTCTTAGGAATCCACTGTTAATCTTTATCATAAGACAGTTATGCACACACACAAATAACAATTTCAAATTCCTTTTTATAAATAACACTGCAAAGATAAACCATTACTGAACAGGAGTTACAATGCACCCTAGCTAGACTACCATCACTAAATAGCGATTTGTTATTTTGCTTTAAAATGAAGACTACAACACAGGGCCTAAACTCAAAAATCTATATATTTATAATACTTTACAAAATAAATACAGGGGTTGGGACTTCTGACAATTGGAGATCTGCTTTCATGTAGTCTCTCCATGGTTATTATATTGACAAAATAAAACATTTAGTTGTGCTATATCACCAATTATTTCAGCATCAGCACTATTGAGCACACACACAACTTCAAATATGACAGAAAAAACAAGAAACAAATCAGCTCTGACAAAGAACCTGCGACAGAGGATTGCCTAGTATCTCCACGAGAGTTTTGCTGGAGATCTCTGAGGCAGATTCCCATGAAATGAGGAAGTCAATCAACATCCTGTTCTACCACTTAGGGCTTGGCTACACTTACAAATTTGCAGCACTGCAGCAGGTTGTGAAAACACACCCTCTCCAGCGCTGCAAATTGCGGCGCTGCAAAGCGCCAGTGTGGTCAAAGCCCCAGCGCTGGAAGCGCGGCTCCCAGCGCTGTCCGTTATTCCCCACAGGGAGGTGGAGTACGGACAGCGCTGGGAGAGCTCTCTCCCAGCGCTGGCGCTTTGACTACACTTAGCGCTTCAAAGCGCTGCCGCGGCAGTGCTTTGAAATGCTAAGTGTAGCCACAGCCTCAGACTAGGCATGTGGTGGGAGACAAGCCTGCTTTCTGCAACCCTTCTGCTCCCAACAACTCGCTTCAGTGATTCCCAAAATCAAATCCACTGACCAGGGGCCTCCACTCCTGTTTGAACTTCGCCAAGATCTGACAGCTGTGACTGGCTAGCCTCCTCTGGGATAGAAAAGAGCTCCTGGCTACACGCATGTCTGACCTCCGAGTTGTCCTCTGCCTCTGGTCCCCCTCCCTCTCCACATCATCATCCAAGACTTCCTCCTCCTGGCTCGGTCCACTCTCGACTGGCACGTGAGCCAACTAAGTATCCACAGTGATCTTCGCAGTGGAGGTGGGGTCGCCACTGAGTATCACGTCCATCTCTTTGTAGAACCAGCAGCTCATGGGCACAGCACTGGAGTGGCAGTTTGCCTCCCACACCTTGTGATAGATGTTCCACAGCTCCTTCACTTTGACCCTGCACTGCAGTGAGTTCCGGTCATGGCCCCTTTCTGTCATGCATCATGAAATCTGTCTGCAGGTATCATAATTCCTATGACTGGAGCATAGGAGCAGCTGGAACTTCACAGCCTCCCCTCCTCAAATGCTGATGAGGTCCAGCAGCTCAGCATTGCTCCAAGGAGTGGATTGCTTGATGCGTGGAGCAGGCATGGCTACCGGGAAAGATGCACTGAGACCACTGCACACATCACCAAGCAAACAGAAAGGGGACTTTCAAAATTCCAAAGGAATTTACAGAGTGGGGCAGGGCAGTAGAGTTCAAACCAATGACCAGAGAGGCAAGAACAGGCATTGTGGGATACCTCACGGAAGCCAACTGCAGCACTGCAAACGACCAGGGTGTCTACACTGGCACCACAGCACTGTAGCCTCGGCGTAGAAAGCTGTACGCCTCTCATCAGGGTGCTTTTTTTCAGTGCTGCAACTGCGCAGTTTCTGCGAACTAAGTGGCTTGGCAGTGTGTACACCTCGGGAGTTACAGTGCAGAAAGCTGCTTTACTGTGCAGAAACTTGTCAGTGTAGACAAGGCCTAAGCAAAACAGCCAAATAGCTGCAGCACTGTAAGTGTAGACAAGCCCTCAATCTGGAGTTGGATCTCAATGAAATTTCCTGTAATTTTACAGAAGTCAGTGGGATTGAGACTGGGAAACACCATAAAGGAGAAATCACAGACTGGAGGCCAGATGTCTTTGGGAAGTGTATTACATCATTAGCCTAACAGCTAGTCATTGTCAAGTTGTTTCTTGCCCCATTAACTTTCCTATTGTACAACTGAGCGTGCTGGACTATAAACAAAAGATGGCAGCCTTCCGGCTATTACCAGCCAAGGGGAACACTATACATGACGTCACATCTAGGACGAGTCCCATACAGGTATGAGCTTGACAGGATTGCTTCACGATACCATAGGCGCTGACTTAGTGTGTGCTCTGAGGCTGGACCCCAGACGGGGAAAAATTAGCGGGTGCTTAGCACCCACAGGCAACCAAGCTCCTCCGGCTCCCTCCTCCTCCCCCTAGCGCGTCGAGTCCCCACTCCTCCTCCTCCCTCCCATCGCTTCCTGCTGTCTAACAACTGTTTGGTGGCGCTTTGGACTTTCTGAAAGGGAGGGGGAGGAGCGGGGACGGGGCATGCTCAGGGGAGGAGGCGGAGAAGAGGCAGGGCAGAGGCGGGGACTTGGGGGAAAGGGGTGGAATGGGGGCGGGGACTTTGGGGAAGGGGTGGAATGAGGGTGGGGCGAGGTGGTGCAGGGGATGGGAAGGGGCGGGGCCAGGGGCTGGGTGGGGGGTCAAGGCAGTGAAACTATTTATTTATTTAAATAAGTTATGAGGGCATAGTCAGAATTTTACCAGTAGCAGCTGGCCAACAAAATGCTGCCTTAAGAGACTGATAGAAGACTTACTTGTAGAAATACTAATTTTGCAAGTGCAATTATCATTTTTTTCTCAGCCCTGGTCTCCCACCTGTCAATAATGAACAATTAGTGAAGGGTAAGGGTAGGGTAAGGGTATTTGTGCAGCCAGATGTATATATTTTTGACATACTTGAACGAAAATGTCTGTATTTAGAGAGAATCTTCTTTTCCCATATCTCCTTTATTTATCAGCCGATTTTGATAAAATCTGAAAGGGAATCAGTTTTTTCTTTTTTAGCGGACCCTCATATTGTGAGGCCCTAAACTGTGGCTTAGCTATCTTATGCCTTAATCCAGCCCTGCCTCCCGTCAATACACCACTGTCTTCACCGGAGGTTAGGTTAGTATAACTACGTCACTCCAGGGTGTGGATTTTCCACACCTGAGTGTCTTAGTTATACCTACAGAAGTTGGTAGTGTAGACTAAGCCTCAGTCTTGGTTACCCCATGCAACTCTGTCTTCTCCTTGCAGGGCTGGGCTGGATTTGACTGGTGCTCAAAATGTCGGTCAGTTTTGTACCCCGACAGAACTCACTAATGATTAGCCACGAGCTTCCAGCTTCTGACTAAGGGGGAAGGGGAGTAATATATGTACATGCAGCAATGTCTGTCCTTAATGACGCCTTCCACACTAGCTTCAAAACCAGCTACTGAGCATGGTTAACAACTTCCTGCACTCCCTCTAGTGTGCTAAAACAGCAACTACCTCTTTGCAGTCACTCTATGCTGCCACCTTGTCTGGGAATGTTTCTATATCAACTCCAAGCAAGTAGAAACAGCAGCTGTAATTACAGCAATAAGTGTTTTTGGCTGAAAACCATGAAATAAGAAAAAGAAAAGGGGGGTACACTTAGTTAAAACATGATATGAAAGAGATTGGTAAAGATAATAATCTTGCCCAAATACTATGGTGATGAGAACTATATAAATACTTAGGGTTTGTCTCCATTTACTGGGGGGTCGACACATGGTGATCGATCCAATGGGGGTCAATTTAGCGGGTCTAGTGAAGACCCACTAAATCAACTGCCGATCGCTCTCCCATGAACTCCAGTACTCCACCGGAACGGGAAGCATAAGGTAAGTCGATGGGAGAGTTTCTCCCATCGACCCAGCGCGGTGTAGACACCACACTAAGTTGACCTAAAGTACGTCGATTCCATCTATGTTATTCACGAGCTGGAGTTATGTAACTTAGGTCGACTTAGCCCCATAGTGTAGACCTGCCCTTAGATAGCTCCATCAAACTGTGCACTAGCCTTTTTCCAAAGAACTGCATAATTTTAAAAAGATATTTCTCTCTCTTCTCCCTCCCCACCCCCAGTCATCTTTGTAGCATCAAGTGTTACTAGTTTGTGATCTCTCTGAGGCTGGGACCACTTTGGGGTTCTGTAACTATAATAACTAGTCATTCAGACAGATGAGAGACTTCCCTGCTGCAGGCATGATGTATAATAATTGGGTCTGGTTTTGGTTGTGGTTGGATTTTTGTGAATTATGATATAAATAACCCCAAGCCTTCCAGATGGTATCACATACAGAGGGAAATCTTAGTCCCACATTTCAAGGTAGTTTCTACACCTAAACAGTTTGCACAAACTGGACCCTCCGTTTGAAGTGTTCGCTGGATAGTGGACTGACAGTAGAATATAACAACAGGTGCACATAAACTGAAGGCTCCTCAAGTAACTCTCATATTTCATGGATCAAATTCATCCCAAGTACAATTGCACTAAAGTCAATGAAGTTACACCAGCAATAAATTTGGAACAAAGAGATTTCCATCATAAAATGCAATTCTGCTATGAAAGAGGCCTCGGTAAATATGACATCATGAGATTCCATAGCTGTTGTTGTTGTTATTATTTATTTGTAATACTGTAGCGACTAGGAGCTTCCGTCATGGACCAGAACCCTGTTGTGTTAGGTGCTGTACAAACACAGACCAAAAGGACAGTCCCTGCCCCAGAGAACTTACAGTCTCAGTAAGTAAATAGTTGTTGTTGTCTCATTCTAGATAAGATTGCTTAATTTTTACATAAATACTATTGTTATTGTTTTGTTTTTCAAGCTGCCAGCACTACAAATTCATGTTGGGATATGAAAATCAAGCTGGATTTTTCCCTTGTGCATCACCATCATTAGTAAAGATACCGCAAGCCAAATGTTGCCCATAGTTATGCCTACACAACCCACTAGCCAATCAAGTATCTAGCTACCGTGGACATGTCAAATAACGCTGCCATATCACAAATCTAAACCTGCTAACAAATAAATAACTGAAGCACAGGGCCCTGTTAATTGCATTTCCTGAGGACTTGATCCTGCTTCCATTGAAATCAATGGGTAATCTCTTGTTGACTCCAGTTGGAGCAGGATCAGCTGCGCTTTTTCACTCCAGAGAGGCTGCAGTCATTGTTATCAGTTTGTAAAGTGCTTTGGGATCCCTTGGGAGGAAAGATGCTATATAGCTGAAAATTATCAACATCAGTGCTACTATCAAGGGACTTATTCTGTAAGGACTTGCACCCTTGTGTGGTCATGTTGGGTGATCACCTGAGGCACCAAAATTTGAGCCAATCTGATGTGGGGAGAGGCAAAAGAATAGAAATGTTAAAGCCCCATGTGGATGCTTGGTGAATATTGAGTGCATACTGCCAATGCTTAGCTAGGGTGACCAGATGTCCCGATTTTACAGGGACAGTCCCGATTTTTGGGTCTTTTCCTTATATAGGCTCCTATTACCCCCCACCCCCGTCCCAATTTTTCACACTTGCTGTCTGGTCACCTTATGCTTACCACTGAATTCATCCACCCATGCTTTCAGTCTGCTTCAAATGGTTTGAAGGCTGTGCTCAGATGTCTTGAAGGAGTCTATATGGGAAGCCTCCAAGCATCCCTGAGTGAATTAGAGAAACTGACAGACATTTGACAAGTAAGTCAGTACCAGGGCAGCAGTGAACTGATTGAGCATCCTGGAGACTCTGGTACATACAGAATGGCAGGAAAAGAAGAACAGAATTTGGGAGTGTCAAGGCTACTGTCTAATTGGCAGCTGGCTGTAGCCTTACATAAGTGCAGCTTTTCCAAGCGCAAGTTGCTTGCAAAACTCCTACAGGGAGATTATTCTGTACTATTGGTACAAAGACGTTACCTTCCGTGTACCACTTGCACAGGAAGTGTGTGTTAAATGAGCATCTTGCAAAGGTGGGTTCTGGGGAATACCATCCTTCTCTGAGGAAGAAGGAATTCCTGACCTGAGACTATAATTTCAAAAATACCCACCTACATGCATTTCAAAGGTAAACATTTTTTCTCATCAGAAATATTTTTATGAGCCAGAGACGGGAGAGGTAACTAGAGTCTTGGGAATTCTTCCACAATCTCCCATTCCACTGTTGACAGAGTTTCTTTCTGTTAACTGTTCCATCATCAGGTGGTTGATCTTCCCCACATGGAACAAATGGGGGTTCGGTCCCAAACCCAGTGAATCCTACAGCTAAGCTGCCCAGCAGGAGCCAGCCATGCACTGCACAGCACAGAGCACCGGTTCAGGCTGGGCTCTGCAGCTGCGCTGCCCCAGGAGCTCGCAGCCCCGCCGCCCAGAGCATTGCGCCAGCGGCTCAGTGAGCTGAGGCTGTGAGGGAGGGGGAACAGCAGGGCAGGGGCCAGGGACTAGCCTCCCAGGCCACGAGCTCAGGGGCCTGACAGGAGGGTCCCACGGGCTGGATGTGGCCTGCAGACCGTACTTTGCCCACCTTTGCTCTCGCTAAAGAGAACAAGCTGGGATGTTGTTAAAATGAAAGTCTTATTTGATACTTTGCTTTTCAAATGCTTTAACTTTTTTCTTCCTTTTCTGTATCTTTAATAAAAGATTAAGAGAATGCGTAATGGTATTTGCCATGGTTCTAAGTACCCTGAGGTGTCTGTAAGCCAAACCCCAAATGCTGTTCAAAACTGTTCAGTGTGAGACAGTTACAGGTCATGTTAACACCTTTGACTCTTTGGGCCCCTTTATTTCATCTAAACTAGTGCAACAGTGCTTATAACAGAGTATAAGTGGTGGCTAGGTTTGCCTTAGCGCCAGGCACAGAGTTAAATTTCACCCCATTGTGTTACTTAATCCTGCCTTGAATGCAGGGGCCTGGAGTAGAAGACCTCTCGAGGTCCCTTCCAGTCTTACAATTCTATGGTTCTATCCAAGACCAGAGTGTGGCCTCACATGGTTCACTAGCCAGCACTGATGTGGTTAACACCTTTCCTGTTACATAAATAGCAATATTTACACCATGCAAAAATAAAAAGAGTAGGTGAGGAGCTCAAGTAGCCTGAACGCCAAAGAACTCTACCTATCCCATAATTAAATTTAAAAATAGTTGCAATCCCACCTCCACACTGCAAGTAAGGCTGCTCTGTTCATTTGAATAACAGTGGATTGGCTCTCCTTACCCGTCTTTCTGCTGACTCCCACATTCATGTCAAAGGTATGACTGCATGACATCCACAGTTTAAGTACATGCTTACTCAGATCTAATTACAAGCTGTATTACTGCCGGTTGGACATTTGTGCTACGTGCAAGAGAAAAGCTGCTTTTTTAAACTTGCTGTTTATAATGAAAAGTGAAAATACCCAGAATGGTCCCTGAGGAGGAACTTCTCAATGGTAGAAACCAAGACAAGGAAAACTTCCAAAAAACACATTCCAGCCAGCCGAGCTTTTCTCTAGGTCCCGATAAAATAAAGTCCATTTTTTATAATGGATGCTAAGCAAATTAGGGTGACCAGACAGTAAGTGTGAAAAATTGGGACAGGGGGTAGGAGGTAATAGGAGCCTATATAAGAAAAAACCCCAAAATTGGGACTGTCCCTATAAAATCAGGACATCTGGTCACCCTAAAGCAAATCTCCTGTGGGAGATTCTGATGCCTCTGAGGCAGCACAGGACTGGAAAGCCAGCAAATCCTGAATTCTAATCCTGTTCCTGATTCTGGGCCTGATTTTCACAAGTGTGGAGCAACCACAACCCCAGATGAAATCAGTAGGAGCTGCAGATGCTTGACACTACTGAAAAACAGGCCTTTGATGTCTGGCCTTTGGCAAGTCGTTGTATGTCCCAGTCTGGAGATATTAGTATAGTACTTTGAACATGCAAAATGCTACGCAACTGTAATTATCTCTCCTCAGCTGTGTTAAGCCTAAAACCGGACTTTGAGAGCTACGTGTCTTTCATTCATTCTTATTTGGCTGGATATCAAAGGCATGAGGAAATCATGCTAGCCAGGGACAATGTCTTGTGGGGCAAATATTCCAAATGGCTGAGACCAGACTCCCTTCTGGTGCCCACAATCACATAGTTAGAAAAGCAAGTTCTCAGATTTGCAGCTATGCAAGGATGCAAGGATGCAGGATGTGGGAGCAAATTTTGTGGGCATGAAGTGCAGTTACAGAATGGAGGCCATTCCCTTGAAAATGTGTCCCTCTGCATTTGTTTAATCTCAGAATTTCAAGATCAATGTTATTAATAAACTATATTTCCCCATTCAGATATAGTTTTTTAATTGAACAAATCCACTATAAATCCCCTTGTCTTTCAAACTGTCATTTTAATTTTATTTCCCAAAATAAAAATGCTGACATCTGTTTTAAACAGCAGTGTCTCAGCCAAGTAGAATTTTAGATTTATCTTGGGGTCACAGAGTGCTCTTGACCTGAGCGCAGAACTCCCATTAAGGCCCTCAGGAATGGATACTTTTAAAATTAGTAACATTTCAAATGCTCCTCAGTTTCAAAGGTCACTTGAGGATTCTATTCTTTGTAGTACTTAAAATGTTTCTTACTCACTGTTTAAAAACCCTTAAATGCCTGAAATGAAAATGTGTCTTCTTTACTGAGTCTTGTTTCCATTGTAGGCACACACTGCTTTGTTGCTTAAGAGGATTTGGTTGTTGGCACTGGTTTGTTTTTGAAAAGAAGGCTGGTGGAAAGAGTGGAGTATTTTATTTTGTGTGTGTAAAATACATAAATTAGATGACCCTGCCAACAAATAATGGGGGAATACGCAGGGCCGCCCAGATGGGGGGGCAAGTGGGGCAATTTGCCCCAGGCCCTGGAGGGGCCCCCACGAGAGTTTTTCGCGGCCCATGGAGAGGGGTCCTTCTCTCGCTCTGGGGGCCCCGGAAAACTCCTGCGGGCCCAGGCCCCTGGAGCTTCTTCTGCTCCAGGTCTTCGGCAGCGGAAGGACCCCCCGCTGCCGAATTACTGCTGAAGCGGGACCCGCCGCCGAAGTGCCCGGTCTTCGGCGGTAATTCGGCGGCGGCGGGCCCCCTCCGCGGATCTTCAGGGCACTTCGGCAGCGGGTCCCGGAGTGGAAGGACCCCCCGCCACCGAATTACCGCCGAAGTGGGGGGCCCCCACCGCCGAAGACCCCAGGCTCCCTGAATCCTCTGGGTGGCTCTGGGAATATGAAGGGGAGAATGCTGGAAGGTAAATTGTAAGTCTACTAACCTTGTGTGTCCCTTTTAAACTACAGTTGCAATAGTTACGGAAACACATCATACACCAAAGGTGCAACAAATGCCTTACAGGCAAGGGAGAAGATAGTCCTTGTACTGAGGCGTTTGCAGTCTAAGGTCATGTCTACACTTACAAGCTTACAGTGGCACAGCTGTATTAATACAGTTGTGCTGCTGTAAGAGCACTCATGTAGCCCCATTATGCTGATGGGAGAGAACTCTCCTGTCGACATACTAAAACCAACTCAATGAGCGACAGTAGCTATGTCAGCAAAAGAGCATCTCCCGCCAACATAGCGCTGTGCACATGAGCACTTATGCCAGCAAAACTTACGTCGCTCAGGGGGATGTTTTTTCACACTCCTGAGCGACAAAAGTTTTGCCGACATAAGTGATAGTGTAGACATGGCCTAAGGCTGTCATCCTCTGAAGATTTAAGCTTACATTAAGCACTGCAAGTAGTTCTATTAATTTCAATAGGACTTCTTACATTGGATAAAGTTTAATGTTGTTGCCAACTTTTGTGATTTTATGAGGCTCTTAATATTGGGTGTTCTTCTTAAAGTCCCAGCGGATGGAGTCATGTGATTGTGAAAATTTTATCTATGATTTCAAAATAGAACGTTAGTTTCTAGCCCTCTTGTTTGCAGAGAAAAACTTGAAAATATGAACTATAAAGGTAAAAAACAAACAAACAAAAAAAACGGAAGGCAAATTTTAAAAAGCCCCACATTTAATATTTTAAATCTCATGATTTTTAAGCCACTCTCATGATATTTGGGCTCTGACTCACAGTTTTTGAAGGCTTGGCATTGATAATGCTGAGTTAAGCACATGAGTAAGTCTTTGCATGATCTAGGCCTACAACTCTGATTCAGCAAGGAGTTTGCATGGATGGACCTTGTACTTACATGGAGCTCACTGCAGAGGTCTAATCAGACTACATAGGCTGATGGATGATGGGATATGACAATCACATGACTGAGTGATGCTGTTTAGCACTTGCCTTGTCAGTTGCATGGTTTTTATCAGATATATTTTCATTCACTATTTTATTAACCATTCTTTAAGGGGAGTGTAACTTGGTGGCTTGCCCCGCAGGCTGGAAAGTCGGGGGTCAGACAACCCTGATTACATAATTAGCCATACCTAATAGGGATCAGGTGTTTTCCCTATAAAAATCAGCTGGAGGCTGTAGTCAGGGGAGGTGTGGGCATGCTTAGAGAGACAAGAAATTACTAGGAGTGAGCAGGCTCCAGTTGAAAGCCCTAGGATGGGGGATTGAAACTATAGGCAGGAAAGGCTGGGGAGTGACCCAACAAGATGGTAAAAATTGATGGATTTGGTTTTGGGACTTTAAATGGTTTACTTTTGAGTTTACTTTGGGCAGTTCTAAACTTAAAAAGCTGCAGCAGCACAGCTGTACTTCTGTAGTGCTTCAGTGAAGATGATACTACACCAACAGGAGAGCTTACCCATTGGCATAGTTAATCCAACTCCGGGAGAGACAGTAGCTATGTAGACGGGAGAAGCTGTCTACAGTCACTGCGGTTATAACTGCGCTGCTCAGCGGTGTGGATTTTCCACACCCCTGAGAAACACAGTTATACCAATGTACGTTTGTTGGGTCGACCTGGCCTTTATCTAAACAAACCGAGAGCCCAAGAGGGGTGTTGTGATTGGATGAACAGATGTGTGTGGAATCTGTGTAAATGGGCCTGAACGAAGGAGAATAAAGAGCAGGGCAGTGCAGTGCAGAGGCACCCCTGGCAAGGAGGGGGCACATGGGTGGTGGCCAGTGGTGAGCTGCAGCCGGTTCGCAATGGTTCGCGCGAACCGGTTGTTAAATTTAGAAGCCCGTTTAGAACCGGTTGTTCCTGGAGGAACTAGTTCCAAAAGGGCTTTTAAATTTAATAAAAGCACTAGCAGCTCCCTACCCTTCCCCCGGCCCCAGCTCACCTCACTCCGCCTCCTCTTCTCAACTCTCCTCCGGCTTCTCCTCCCCCTCCCCAGCTTCCCGCGAATCAGCTGTTCGCGCGGGAAGCCTGGGAGGGCTGAGAAGAAAGCAGAGGCTTCCTACAGGTGAGCTTGAGCTGGGGCCGGGGCTGGGGGGGCAGGGTCCAGTGGGAGGAGGGCTCCAGGCGCTGTGCTGGCCGGCGAGGTCGAGGCCGGACCCTGGTCCCTGGGGCTGGGCGGCGCGGCTCCTGGCCCCCGGGGTCCAGCTGCGACCTCGCCGGGCAGGGCAGTGCGGCGCGGCTCCTGCCCCGGCCCCCGGGTCCTGCCGCGAGCTTGGCAGGGCGGCACGACTCCTGCCTCGGCCCCCAGGTCGGCCCGGCGGCGCGGTTCCTGCCCCGGCCCCCGGGGTCTGGCCGGGCGGCGCGGTTCCTGCCCCGGGGTCCTGCCCGGCGGCGCGGGTCTGGCCCGGCCGGGCAGCGCGGTGCCTGCCCCGGGGTCCGGCCCCCGGCATCCTGCCCGGCGGCGTGGGTCCGGCCAGGCGGCGCGGTTCCTACCCCGGCCCCAAGGGTCCGGCCGGGCGGCGCGGTTCCTGCCCCAGCCCCCGGGGTCCGGCCGGGCGGCGCGGTTCCTGCCCCGGCCCCCGGGGTCCGGCCGGGCGGCGCGGTTCCTGCCCCGGCCCCCGGGGTCCAGCCGGGCGGCGCGGTTCCTGCCCCGGCCCAGCTGGGCCCCCACCTCCAGGCAGCACGGTAAGGGAGCAGGGAGCCGGTGTGGGAAGAGGGCAGGGGAGTTGGCGGGGTGGATTACTGTCAGAGCGGTCAGAGGGCAGGGAACAGGGGGATTGAACGGGGGTAAGGGTCCTGGGGGGCAGTCAGGAAGGAGCAGGGGTTGGATGGGGCAGTGGGAGGCAGTTAGGGGTAGGGATTCCAGGGACAGTCAGGGGACAGAGAGAAGGGGTGGTTGGATGGGGTGGGGGTCCCCGGGTGCCATCAGGAATGAGAGAAGGGGTTGGATGGGGTGGCAGGGGGCAGACAGGGGACAGGGAAGGGGGGGGATAGGGCATGGGTCCGGGGGGGGCCTGTCAAGGAACATGGGGGGGTTGGATGGGGCAGGAGTCCCCCGGGGGGGGCATGACCCCTCCTGGGGTGAGGAGGAGGAGGGAACCGGTTGTTAGTATTTTGGTAGCTCATCACTGGTGGTGGCTAACAATATTGTAGGGCGTGCTGGGGTTTTTATGCCTCTTGCTAGAAGCAATGTGCCTCAAGGGCGGGGGGCAGGTCAGGGATGGGGGATTCCAGGTAGTGCAGCCACAGGGAAGATGATGTTGAGATGAGACTGGGAATAGGGCACAAAGTGTGTGCGGGGAGAGGGGGTTATGTAGCTTGGGTGAAGCAAAGGGAGCAAGGAGGGGAAAGAAAAATGACAGCACGGAGATGGGCAGGTGCTAAACTCTGCAGGGCCTTGAAGGGGAAAAGAAGGAGCTTAGATATGAAGTGGAAGACGAAGAGGGTCCGTCTGATCATGACTGGAGCAGTTGTAGACACTGATGGATTTTTACGGCAGTGTTTGAGATAGATAAAAGAGGGCCAGAGGAGAGTCTGGGAGGCTGTGTCTTTCTCCACATTTTCTGGTGGTGGGCCACCCAGGGTCTGAAGCAAGCGACTCAGATGTTCTGACTGGCAGAATGTTTTAATTAAACAAATTGTTTCAGCCCTGTGCTGCACAAGCTCCAGTCTCAAGCTTCAAAGCTCCGCCTCTCCCAGTGCTGCGTCAAAACCCCATGCAGCTTTTTTAGCCTCAGTGAAGTATCGGCACAGCTCTAAAGCAGAAGATGTGACTCCTGAGGCTCCTGGACTGGCTAGATCTAAATGCTCCATATTCACAGGAAAACGCCTTCAATAAATAATAATCCCATAGTTGCTCCTTTTTTGGCCATATATGGCTGTAGCTGCAGTTTGGTTTGCTAATGTGTTTATGTTCCTCTGCTTTTTTAAAGAAAGGAGGCAGTATTGTTCAGGGCTTATTGCAGAGGACTGGGAGTTAGGAATGTGTTCTCAGCTCTGCCACTGTCTCCCTGTATATCCTTGGGCAAATCACTTAGAGGCAAATCCATCCCTCTTCCTACACTCTTGGTTCAGAAGGCCTTGGATGCAATGGCATTAGTGAGTTCTGCTGTATGTCAGGAGGAAACGGTGAGAATCATGTGCAAGGATTCTGAAACCCCTGCCTCCCAGGCATCATAGCCATGCTAGAGAGTCATGCACCCTAGCACAAATGGGATTTCAGAGATGGTGTAGAGATGAGGTCTGTGGATCTCTTAACTATGGGGATCAAAGGTGGTCAAATACCCCTCATATGGGGAGGTCACAGCAGCTGTGTGGGGTTGCCTGTAAAGTGAGTCAGTGGTGGTCACTGTTATGATTGGCCTCTGGGGAAGGTTTCTGTCCCACCATCAAATCCTCATGTCTTTAATGTCTCTATGCCTTGGTTTCCCCAACTGCAAAATGGGTTGCATTACAATTATCCCTACCTACCTCACAAGATGATACATTAATTGTCTGTAAAGTTGTTTGAGATGAAAGCAGGTATAGAAGTACAAATGGCCAATTTGTGCCAAAAAATTTTAAACTACATCTGCCAGTGAAAGCAGGGGGGCAGCTGTGAGTGGGGGTGGGGATCCCTGGTGCACAGCTCTGTTTGAGCCAGAGAGTGGGGGAAAGGGGACACAGAGGCACTGAGCCAGCAAGAGTTTGTACATGCTCTCTTTTGAATCCTACTAGAGCTGTGAGGTTTGGGGACTAGCCTTGTGCCCTTCTCCAGAAAGAGATAAACCACACCTTCCACTGAACACTGGGGGGAGAAATTCTGCATGGGGATCTTCCTTCCTCATAGCCGTCCTGTGTGTTCTAGCCCAGGCAGGGCAATCCGGTTTGTGGAATAGTACTGAGGATCTGCAATTCCTGTAGACTTCAACAGGAGATCTGGGTGCTCAGCATCTCAGGATCTGGCCTGAAGAGATTAGGAAAGATCACAAAGAATGAGCACATCTAAAATTAACTTGTTCAGAGGTACAAAGGTCCTCAAAGTTGGCCTGAACCCTTATAAGTTCTATCCTCCCACTACAAGTATGAGATAAATTTCTAGGGGACACTACAAATTTGTCCATACTGCCACTATGCCAATAGTCCAGTACCGACAAAGGGCGTATGTCATTCTGGAAAAGGGAATATCTGTGCTGGCAAAAATAAATGGCTTTGTTGGTGGGATGCAAAATTGAGTATGGACACACACCAGGCTGTGCTGACAGAAGAGGACTTTTGTTAGTAAATCTTTGTAGCATAGACGAGAACTCAGGTTATGCATGCTACCCTTGTTGACCTTTGGAAGGATGGTATTTTTATCAGGCAGACCATCTCCACAGAGGAAGGACACTCTTGAAGAAGTGCCTGTGAAACTGTAAGCTGTCCTCTCAAGGAAACGGAACACTCCAGCGATGAGAAGCCCTTAAAGATATGTTCCTCCCTGCACAGTGGAGAAGTTCTTCAGTTAACCTCTTCCTCTAAAGCAGGGCTATGAAATGTCAAGTCCATAAACAAGAAGAAACATCCACATAATTAAGTTCGGGGCGGGGGGGAAATGGCACACATTTCTATAGAAAAGGCCGTTAAATAATAAATTTGCTAACTCACTATCAACGTATCATGTTTTTTTCAGAACCCACAGCTGTGGATATTAGAAAAAATTTTAAGTGAATTTCCTGCTGGTGAAAAGTGCGGGGTTGACAGCCTAGATAATAAGGTTGTCTTTGTATGCACAGAACAGTAGAGTATGGGCAACAGCTCTTCACCATGCCACTCCACCACTATGCCTTAACTCTACCCTGGAGGGACCAACTCTAAGGGAAGCCCCTTCAGACTTTGCAGAGACCACCAATGGGCTTTGGCAGCAGAAAGTCTACCCAGAAGAGGTTTGCAGTGGCACAGACCACTGAGAGGCCCGCGGCTGTAGCAAATACATTCCCCAAATCATGCTGGCTGGCTGGGGAGCGGGTATGGCTAGAGCAGCTGTTGTAGGCACGAATTCAGTGCATTTCTTGCACAATCTCCACTGGCAGGAACTCACCTCACAACCTCATGCTGCTTCCCCTCAATGAAACTCCCAAAGAAAGGCAGTAGTGCCCATCCCCAAAGGTGAACATCCACTGGGGTGAAATGTCCTGCACTGCCTCCTGAAGAATCAGTTTTTCCTTTGATAGAGGGGTGAATCAAGCCTAAGGCTACAAACTAGTGCCCAATGCAGCAGTGTATTTTCTAATGGGGACCCCTGTCCCCTAAGGACTGACTTGGATTGAAACTACCAACTGATTTCTTGTGGGCCACTAAATAAAGTCTTTCCAATGGGATTTTTGAAAAAGACCACTGATTCTGGGTGCTCCCTTGTTCGATGCCCAACATGAGGCAACAGAGGCTTGATGACAAATCTTCAGCACCCCCGATTCCAGCATAAATCAATGGGGGCGGCAAGGGCTGAGCACTTCCAATAACTCGTCCCTCCATTTGCTCTAAAGGGTCACACTTAGCAGAAAATGCAAAGCTGCCACACATCCTCCAGGATACTATGCAGTGCTACATCTACTGCTGATTCTCTCACAGACAGGAACTACATTTAGGCTAAACAACAGCAGCCTTGATAAAACATGTATTTGATAACTTATTTAACTAACAGTAATAATGTATCCCACAACCTCAGTTATCATTGCAATGCTACATGACACTCTAGCTGGACACCCCAGAAACAGAGCCATACCAAAATCAGTGGCTGCTATTGAAAATGCGGTTCCTAATTTAAACAGTTTGCAACTCAAATTGTGTAACGAGACTAGATTCTGAAGCCAATTGGACTATTTGTATGATAAAATGCTACTCATTGAGAGTAAATGTATCCAAAAATGGCCCAAGGACTTGACTGATTTATGTAGTATTGTCATCATCTTTCAAGTCTATAGAGGATTGTTGATCATTAAACTTCACTGGTTTAATTTTTTTCTGTAGTTCACAATTTTAAGGTCTGTTCTTCCAGTTTGTTAGAAAGTACAGATTATTCCCCCTAGTAAGCTAACATATTTAATTTAATATTTCAACAGCATTTTTGGCTAACACATTTCCTTTGTGTGTCAAGTACTACATTTTTTTCATTTCCCACACAATCAGTACAAACTGGATATCTCCTGCTGTGTCCAAGGCTGATTTGGCTATCTTTAAACTCTGCTAATAATAGTAAAGAATACAGCAGCTCTATTTTTATTCTGTTTTAAAATATTACAGATGAATTCTTAACAAATAGATCTAGTTTGGTGAACTATTATTTAATTATATATAAAGTTATTTCTTTGTCCCCTTCCCCCCATACCCACTATGCCATAATGTTAAGGGATTCCATGTGAGTGCAAGGGTCTATCCATGCAGAGCCAATTGCAGAATCAAGGCCTAAGAATGTACATTCTGACAGAATCTCAGTTATCATAATGTCACTGGTCGGGGACAGGGAAAGAGGGAGAATAACAGTGCTGAGCTTTTATAAAATTTGATGGGCAAAAATTGCTGTCAAATCTCTGCTTTAAAGTGAAATTTTTTTTTTGCTTAACCAATTTTTAGGTATCCTAAAGTAAACCACTCAACAAAGTTTACTAGCATTAAACGTGTTTGCAGTTAGACTTTAAGGTATTTAGGATTTAAAAAATATAAGGTAGCTAAAAGGGAGCAAGGTAAAAAAAAGTACATTGCTTTTGTTAATTTGGGGATAAAGTGTTAAGAGAGTCAAGATGCTGGACTTTTAGTGTTTATTCCACATCCGGAGCACCTTTTTCTATAGTCACTCCATCAGTACTGCTCTGCATGCTCTCAGCTGAGACAAATCCTTCTCTGTTTGTTCTCAATGGGAGTTTTGCCATTGATTCAACAGGACTGGGATTTGGGCTCTGAAAATATAATGCACAGGACAAAATATATACCTGCAAAATATCAAATATGTGGTTTCACCTGCCGATTTCATTCTCTTTTCCTTACAGCTGCTCTTACTGAGATGCTCTTTGGAGCATCTGAACTTTGAGGTCAACAAACTGTTGCACAAGTTACTTATCTTCTCCTTTCCCTGCAGCAGGCTTATGTAATATGAACAAATACAACTCAGATAACAGTAGAAAAATGCCTATTATCTTTTGCTGTTTTATGAGCTCTGGGGGCTAATAAAATGATGTTGCATGCCAAGCTCAATAGTCCAGGTACAATAGTAAACTCGTCCTGCATTCAGACTTGTGTTGCAATGAACAAAGGTATTATTAAGCAGGTGGCTAAGAGAAAGTTTAAAATAAATACAATATGTACTGGATTAGTGTCTAACTTGATGACATCTCAATGCAATTCAGCAACTGTATCCCATTCCTATGGATCATGCTCCTTCATTCCTACGATGATAAGCACCGTCCACTTGTCTGGCTTTCCCATTAAAAAAAAGCAAGGTGTTCATTTTTTAATGAATAATAGTGTTGACCTTTACAAAATATGAAATAAACCTAGTCTGTGACCCAAAGAGCTTACAAACTATGGCCCCAATTCTAGGAACACTGAGGCAAGTGAGTACATTTAAGCACATCATTAATCCCATTGACTGTGATGGAACTACTCTCGTGCATAAGTGCTTGTAGGATCAGGGCTCAGAGACAGAAGCAGAGAACACAAGGTGCTTAGAGGACTGAGTACATCTCCTCCTTGCTCCTATGTTACTAATAACATCTCAGATCATTAAAACTGAACTAATTTAAATACACAATCCCTTGCCATTTTGTATGTCCTTTATTTCATTCAGTGGCAAAAATCAAGTCACTTTCATTTTTGTGTTCAGGTACATTGGAATGTATTAAAACAAATCTATTAATTTTAGGTTCCATGAAACCTTATACACAATCTAATTAGCCTCTGGGTTACTACAGGAGCACTAAGTTTGCACACACAAATTACTGACATGTAGAAATACACAGCTAGTCCCTGAGAGCCTTATTCACAGGAGTCATCCTATTAGCTATATTCAGACCTTGTGTAAGATGAAGTCAAAGGAGTGGCACCTGCTTACACCAGGTCTGAATTTGGCTCATTGGCATACATGGAACTAGTGATATGAGTAAGTGAGGCAGGACACACCCTTGTTGTACTGATTACAGGCCAGATCCTGAAAAAAAGTTCAGATGTAGCTTAAGTGGGAAGTCCCATTGAAGTCAGTGGGACTATTAATTCATGTGCTTACAGGACTGGGCCCAAATGCAGTTATTCTCCTGGTGTAGTTAGCAATGTAAGCATCAACATTTTTTATCTCTACATCAAAATTCATGTAGGTGTAAAGCTTTGCGAGACACTGATAGAATATGAGCGCGTGAGCCTAAATGCTATTAAATTCTGCACTCTGTGTATGTGTGTAACTACTAATTATAGCGTGGCAATAGGTTGAAGTGGCTGTTCTATTCTAATCCTCTACTTCCAGTTGATTATAACTTCCTTTAAAAGTGTTCCTTTGGGGCTGAAATTGTTACCCTTGCTCTTGGGTCAAAGGTGATTGAAGAAAATGATAGGGGCTATTTCCGAGTGAAATGAGCTTGAAAGGAATGCAGTCCCTCCTGGGCTCTCTCTGATGCCTTAGTCCTTGTGAGCTGGTATGGGAGTGAAATTAGTTAAGTGTGGCCCTCTGTGAAGTGCTCAGAGAAGCAAAGAGTCCTGTGGCACCTTATAGACTAACAGACGTTTTGGAGCATGAGCTTTCGTGGGTGAATACCCACTTCGTCGGATGCATCCGACGAAGTGGGTATTCACCCACAAAAGCTCATGCTCCAAAACGTCTGTTAGTCTATAAGGTGCCACAGGACTCTTTGCTGCTTTTACAGATCCAGACTAACATGGCTACCCCTCTGATACTGCTCAGAGAAGGATCCTTATCAAGTTTGCTCTCCTGCCAAGTCCCAAAAACAGGGCCAGCCTGGAGCATTGGTAGCATTTGGCAGCTGAGAATGGAGCAGGGGAAGGGTTGGAGACAGTTTCTTTAGTTGGGAATGGGTGAGTTGCTTTGCCTTTGGAGACGGTCTTGAGGAATTTGTAGCTACCTGGGGGGTGTTAACCGGGGCACTTATCACTGGAGTTGGGTAGGGTTATGTGGACTTTTTCTTTTAGCAACTGGATGGGTATAACAGGAGTATCCTTTAAGGGTAGTAGAGACTAGGGGGTCAGTCAACCCCTGTTGATGGCATGACGCTTTAAGGTTTCTAAACCTGTGGAGCAGATGAAGACTGAGGGGAAAGCAGAGGCAGGTGTTAGGAAAGAGGAAGTGGTCACAGGGAATAGCTAGTATTTGGAGAAAACACAGACTATTGGCTGTTTAAGGGCTTGGGACCAGGAACCTTGTAGGGTGGGGCAAGGCTCCCCTCTTCCCCAGCAACCAGGATAAGCACTGTAAAAGAGGGCAGTATATAGTCTGCCTCTTCCCTCATAACAGCGAAGGACTGATCTCCTAGCTCATGGTCTAGGGCCTGCATTTCCAAACGTATTTAGGTTCCTAAATTAGAAGCCTAAATACTTTTAGGGATCTATGACTAAATAAAAAGAGGCCAGCTGGGAAAAGTTGATCTAGGGCTGTATCTGGTCTAAATCCACACAGCCCCAACAAGGGCAGTGGGACCCTGAATGGAAGGGACTGAAAGGAGATGGGGTCAGATATGGGTTGGGGCTGAGTGACATAATTCCTTGAATGCAAGGGCAGGGAGTTTAAACTCGATGCACAGGGCACTGAGGAGCCAGCTGGAGGATGTGGTCAGAACAAGGGTGAGAGAGAATTTTGGCAGGAGCATTTTGTACAGATTCAAGGGGGCTGATGTGAGTATCTACAGAAGCCCTGAGAAGAGGAGGATAAACAGGATGTGGCCATGGACTGGTGCAAGGGAAGGAAGAGTGGGAAGAGTTGATGTCCAGTTTATGGGCCAGAGTGGCAGGCATGATGTGGGTGTAAGCAACCATAAAGTGGGTGGTGGACAGAGCTAACAATGAGAGAAAATGAATCTGATTCTGTAGTGGGTTGTTGCTATTCTGTGCCATACCAGCCCTAAATCTGACTCCCCACCTGTAAAAGGGACATCTGTAATCCATTTGGTAATGCCAGAAGCAGCATACAGCAGTGGTTAGAGCGCTTCTCCTGATCTACTCTCTTCTCAACTGTGCCACTAGCAAGTGTCACTTGACCTTAGCCTTTTGTAAATTACCAGTTTTGTATCAGTACAGTAGGGTAATAACTTTTACCTACCTCACAGGGGCATCATAAGGCTTAATTTAATTAATGTGTAAGATTTTTGGATGGAAGGTGTTATAGCAATGCAAATTATAGCTAGTGCTTTCTGTAGTCAATACTGAATATTATTCTAAATGCCTCATAGAAATGCACAGAAAATAAATCTTTCTTTGCAAAACACTTAGAAAACATCTTTAAAATTATTATACTGTAAGAAATTGAGTAGTGCTTATGTCCCTTTACTGGCACAATTGGAACTGTTCAATTAAGGCTATGTACACACGACAGATTAAGTTGGTGTCAGTTATGTATCTCAGGGGTGTGAATAAGCCACCCCCCTGAGCAACGTAAGTTACACCGACCAAAGCGCTGGTGTGGACAGCGCTCTGTCGACAGGAGAGCTTCTCCCATCGAGGTAGCTACTACTGCTCACTGGGGCTGGAGTAATCAAGTCAATGGGAGGAGAGCTCTCTCCTGTCAGCTTAGAACATCTGCACTAGCAGCGCTGCTGTGGGGCAGCTGCATTGGCTGTAAACTCTGTAGTGCAACCATAGCCAGAGTGCCATAGGCCCTAGGCGGGGAGTAGTGTTAACAAAAAGTTTCATTAGCAAGAGATAAGAGTTTGTGCTACTAGAGAAACGGGAACTGAGTTCTAGGCCTGCTTTCACCATAAAGTTCTGAGACGCCATGAGGCGCAGCATAAGTGACAAAAGAAGCCATGGATTTATTATAATGTTATCACAGGCACATGTAGAGCCCATACCTGGCTACGCTGGGAAGTTGAAGGGCTGAGGTTTGCACTCATAACCTCCTGCTTCAGGCATTTTTTCTCTGTAAGTTAAACAAACAACGACAAAAACAAACAAGGCCGACTTCCTATGCATTTTTTATTAAAAACTGGGAGGAATACTGTATTTACCACTGTAACTTAATCCCAATAATGGTGGATCTCAAGAACTGTTTTCATTACTGCATGTTTGGATGGAACCTGTATCACTTTCATGGCTGCACTCCAGAAGTCATAAGATCGTGGAGGTAGTTCCAAGTACGTTTGAACACTCCCACAAATCTGAATCTCAGGCAAAACCCCTGGGTTTTGGTGTGGTGCTGGCTACAGTTAAGTTGAATATGAATACTATAAAAATGAACAAAAGTGAATCTTTCTTCACAATTTGCACAGTACTGTCAACGTGTTCGGCATCATAGGAGGCAGAGAGGACGATGTGGTGCCAGCTGTGTGGTGGGCACCCTGTAACACAATGTGGGATGCCTGGTTCTATTAGCATGGTGGATGCCTTACAACACAGAGAAGATACTGTCCCATGAATGTACTGGGTGCCATATAATGCATTGTTGGGGGCCCAGTCCAGTTAGGATGTTAGGCACCCTGCAACACATAGAGGGGGCCATGCTCTCCCCCGCACGACTGTTATCCCCAGGCCAGGCAAGAGAAATTTGGGGTCCTGGTATATAATTTTCACTTTGTCCCCACGCCCTCCCATTTCACTGTATATACACAGATGTTGCAGAGTTTGCTATCTGCCTTGCCTTCCCCTGTAGAGTCGAGTGCTGGACTGTTGAATCTGGAGGTCCACAAGAGTCTTCAGTATCTAAGTTTGGTGACTGAGAAGCCCCATTATGTGCTGGTGCATCTCCCTCTCCTTTTCCTGCCCTTTCTCTTGTCTGTTCTTTCCTTCACCATAAAGTCTCAGTATTCATCCTCCAGGCCCTCTGTTCAAGGCCTGATGCAATACTGGCTTGCAGGATCTTGCAGAACGTGGCATCCTACATCTTTGTTTTTCTCCTCCTTTTCTGAGTCAGTTGTCCAGATTCAACAATCCAGCACTCGACTCCAATTGTAGTCTGTGGAAAACTGCAGCGTAGCACTTCCCTACCTTGCCCCACCCCCCATTCCACATAGCCTCAGGCAGTGTTCCCTCTAATTTTTTACATCCATGTGCAGACTGAATTTTGTTATGTGCACCAATATGGAGGTGATGTGTGGCAGGGGTGGGGCTGAGGGGTTCAGAGTGTGGGAGAGGACTCAGGGCTGGGGCAGTTGGTTGGGATGCAGGGGGGTGAGGGCTCTGGCTGGCAGTGTGGGCTCTGGAGTGGGTGTAGGGATGAGGGTTTTGGGGTGTGGGAGGGAGCTCAGGGCTACAGCAGAGGGCTGTGGTGCAGTGGGGGGGAGAGGGCTCTGGCTGGGGATGTGGGCTCTGGGGTGGGGCTGGGGATGAGGGGTTTGGGGTGCAGGGTGCCCCGGGGCACATGGAGCCGCCTGCAAGTGCCGCAGGGCGGCCGCCCCCCAGCGCCGCAGCCGGGGCTGGGCGAAGCAGCCCTAGCCACCCAGAGGCTGCAGCAGGGCTGCCAGGAGCAGCAGCGGGGCCATAGAGGGGACCGATGCCCGGGGTGCTGCCGTGCGGGGCCCACGTCCTGCTCTCCGGGGCTCCGTTTCCCGCCAGCCGCTCCCTCTGAGGCTGCCCTGCCCCGGCTCCTCAGCCCCTGCCGGGGCAGTCTCCCCGGCTCTGCCCTCCCAATTCCCAGCTGGTCCTGGAGGCAGGAGTCCCGGCTGGAGGGACCCTGGGCTGAGGTGTGGCCCGGAAGCCCTGCTGCTTATCCCGACCCTGCCAGCGCCAGACTGGCTGGAGGCGAGGGGGGAGCAGGCGGAGTCAGGGCCCCCCTGGGTGCCAGGAAGGAGTCGGGTGGATGTAGCCTCCGCCCCTGCTAGTGTCATGAGCGGGATGCTGATGACCCGCCGTGGGAGCGAGTTACCAGTGGCCCAGGGCTGGGGCGGCAGGAGGGTGCAGGTGTGGGGTGAGAGACCTGGGCTGGGGCGGCAGGGGGGTGCAGGTGGGGGGTGAGAGACCTGGGCTGGGGCGGCAGGGGGGTGCAGGTGGGGGGGATGGGAGGGAACCCAGAGCTGGGGCAGCAGGGGGTGCAGGTGTGGGGGGGAGAGCCCAGGACTGGGGCAGCAGGCGGGTGTGGGGGGGAGTCCTGGGCTGGGGTAGAGGGCAGCCAAAATTTTTTTTGCTTAGAGTGGCAAAAAACCTAGAGCCAGCCCTGGGGATGAGGTCATAGAGCAGAGCCGTAACAAGGAATTTTTGCACTCGAGGCAAGGGCTGACTCCAGGCTCTTCGGCGGCAATTCGGTGGCGGGTCCCTGAGTGCCTCTAGGAGAGAAGCACCCACCGCTGAATTATGAATGAAGCGGTGGCAGCAATTCGGTGGCAGGTCCTTCCCTCTGAGAGGGACTCAAGGACCCACCGCCGAAGAAGCAAGTGCCTCACTCACCTCGCCCTTGTTACGGCACTGTCATAGAGTTTCTCTTGAAGTTGTTGGGGGCACGGCAGAGGAGGCAAGTTCTTTTAAAGTGTTTCCTTCTATCTACCTGCACAGCCTCAGTCTTGCTTGGGTTCAGCATTCGCCAGCTATCTTTCATCCTGGTGCAGATCTCCATCTGGCATCAAGAGGACTTTTACACATCCTGTAAAAGAGAAATTGAGCTGAGAGGATCATCTACACGCTGCTTCCCTTTCATTCTGTGTTTACTTTACCAATCAAGGCCCCAGCCTAACGGCTTTCTGTGGATGAGGTGCAGCACTGGCCCAACCTGGAAGAACGCTTCAGGAAGCCGTTCTGGGAGTGGAAGAACAACATTTGCAGGCCTGCGGGTTTGGCACTTAAGTTCCCTCCTGTAGCTTCTTGGAGGCGGGAGGGGCATTTTGCGATCAGAAGTGCTGAACGCTGCAAACAGAGCCAGGCCAGCGGGATGCACTCAGACAGGCCCCTGGCAAGTCCCCACCAGCGCAGCAAGGGCTGACCCTGCCTCACATCGCGCCATGGGCTCGCTGGCAGACATGGGACCGCGCTGACACCCCCCTTTTGCAAACTGCGGTATCGCAACACTAAGGGACCTGTCCAAGGTCCCAGCCAATCGGGGCAGCGCTGGAGATTGAACCCAGGAGTCCTGGGGGTCCCAGCTAGTCGATGGGGCAGCGTGAGCAGAGCAGCCCTTAGCACTACCAGGGCTGGCGCCGGGGCACCGCCTGGGAGCCGCCCGAGCTGGCGCGAAGAAGACACAGGCAAGGCGGCACCGCACCACGTGACCTTCTGTGCCAGCTTTCCCCTTGTGGCGCCAGGAGGAGGAGTGTCACGTGATGTGGGCGGGGGGGGGGAGGAGCAGAGTGAGCTACGTGACCCGTGCGGGGCGGGGCCGGGCCGTGATGGGGGGGGGATTAGTCACGTGATTCGGGCGGCCCGGAACGATCCGAAGAGGCGCTGCGCGGCCGCCATTTTCCTGCGGCGCCCAGTGTGTGTGTGTCCCCCGACCCCGGCCGAGCGGAAGGAGCGAAGGGCGGGGGCGGGGGGCAGGAGGAGGGGGCGCTGCCCGGGTGACAGGGCCGTCCCCGGGGGCGGAGCCCAGCGCAGCTGCCCGCGGCGGGGCAGAGCGACGTGTCCGAGCGGGTCCGTCCCCCCGTCCCGTCCCAGCCCGGCGCCGCGCGGTCCCGCAGCACCATGTCCGGCCAGAGCCTCACCGACCGCATCACGGCGGCGCAGCACAGCGTGACCGGCTCGGCCGTCTCCAAGACCGTCTGCAAAGCCACGACCCACGAGGTCATGGGCCCCAAGAAGAAGCACCTGGACTGTGAGTACCGGGGTGTGTGTGGCAGAGGTTCCCCCGGGAGCCGTGGGGTCTGTGAGTACCGGGGTGTGTGTGGCAGAGGTTCCCCCGGGAGCCGTGGGGTCTGTGAGTACCGGGGTGTGTGTGGCAGAGGTTCCCCCGGGAGCCGTGGGGTCTGTGAGTACCGGGGTGTGTGTGGCAGAGGTTCCCCGGGAGCCGTGGGGTCTGTGAGTACCGGGGTGTGTGTGGCAGAGGTTCCCCCGGGAGCCGTGGGGTCTGTGAGTACCGGGGTGTGTGTGGCAGAGGTTCCCCGGGAGCCGTGGGGTCTGTGAGTACCGGGGTGTGTGTGGCAGAGGTTCCCCCGGGAGCCGTGGGGTCTGTGAGGACCGGGGTGGAGGGGGAGCGTGGGGTCTGTGAGGACCGGGGTGGGGGTGGGGGAGCCGTGGGGTCTGTGAGGACCGGGGTGTGTGTGGCAGAGGTTCCCCCGGGAGCCGTGGGGTCTGTGAGTACGGGAGGGGGACGTGGGGTCTGTGAATATCGGAGCGAGGGGGGGCCTGTGAGTACTGGGGGGGAAGGTTCATCTCTAGGGCCTGTGAGTACCGGAGGAGATGGAGCTGGGGGTTTAGGGGATTAGAGAGTTCCCCCCAGGGGACCTGGGGTCTGTGAGTACCGGGGCGGGGGGATGGAGTTGGGGGACTGGAGAGGTTCCCCTGGGGGACCTGGGGTCTGAGAGAAATTGAGGCACTTGTCAGAGGTTCCCACGGGAGCCGTGGGGTCTGTGAGTACTGGGGAAGTGGGGGACTGGAGTGGTTCCTCCTTGGAAGCTATCGGGTCTGTGAGTACCGGGGGTGGGGGGCGAGGTTCCCTCCTGGGGGGCATGGGGTCTGTGAGTACGTGGGGGTTCTGTGAGTATGTGGGGGGCAGGAGATGTTCCCCACCAGAGGCTGTAAGGATTGTAGTATGGGAGGAGCAGGAGAGGTTCCACCTGGGAGCCCTGGGGTCTGTGAGTATGGTGTGTGTGTGTGGGGGAGAAGTTCCCCTCCAGAAGCTGGGGGGTCTGTGATTACCGGGGTTGGATGCTGGAGTGGTTCCCCTAGAGGGTAGGAGAATCGTCTAGTCCCACCCTCCCCCTGCCAAGGGGACTGAGAGTGTTGGGGGGCGGGGGAGAAGAGGTTCCTTCCAGGGACCGTGGGACTGAGTACTGCGGGGGAGGGCAGGAAAGGTCCCCTCTGGGGACTGAGAGGATGGGGTGGGGCAGGAGAGATTCCTCTGGGAGCCTGATAGGGACATCTTCAACATTTTCCACCCATCTCTGGGGTATGGTAAAACATCTGGATTGCAAGTAACCAGAAGGCTCAAATACTTGTCTAGCCCCTTAGCTTCTACACATGGGGAATCATGGGACCAATGGATTGCAAGTAACTAGGGGATCCCCCTTGGGCTTCTGCTGGGCCCCCTGACCAATGCACAACAGCAGAGAGAGGGCATGAGAAGCATGTGTACTCTGAGTAACTGAAACTCCCCCACGTTCAGCAGGTGAATTCAGCTACTTTTCAGAGGCCAATACAAATGAGAGGGTGGTGGGCTTCACCAGAGTCCCCAGGAGCAACTCTCTCATCATAAGCAGCTACTGTTAAAGGAGAGGTTGTTGGGATTCATGTGAGAGTTGTCCCTTGTACTGTGTACAGGGGCATCATCGTTCATACAAATCTTTGGCTAGAAGGTGCTTTATGTTTTGAATTTCCCAACAAAAGCCTACCTCTGGTTGCCAGAAGGATGAAAGATTTTATTCTTTTCTTCCTGGTCCCTCAACATTGAAGCCTCTTCGTGGGTGTAAGTCACTGGGGTTTCTGCTGCTCTACTCCTCCTTTGGCCTATGAATAGCTCCAGTTCCTGTCTCCTCTTGGCATAGCTGTTCCTTGCAGCAGAGTCAAGTTAACTTGGGTTTTTTTTGTCAATTTCACCTCTGCCTACTTGATTGAGCAATGAAACGGACTATAGGTCTCAGTTTTACTTTGCTGGTGTTTGACAAGGTAGGAGAGGCAGCAGCTGCACTGGAGCTGAATGTTTACTGACATCGGGGAAAACATTTGGAATATTTTCTTTGCAACCATTAAGGGATGGGGGGTTCAGAACATGTCTTTTAAAATGAATACTTCCATTCTGCAGAAATTGATGGCTTAGATCCCACCTGAATTTCTCGTACCTCTTATCTTGTCCCTACAATCACTCTCTGAATTACCCGGTACCTACCCTATTCCCTGTAACCATAAGGTTGAGAGGCTCAAGAATTAATATTGGGCCTGTGAGGAACTCTACTCCACATACCAGAGTTGCAGAACTATAATACGTTTACTAATCTAGGCACAAATCTGCTAGCCAAGCTTTACCATGTTGATTATAATGAAAATTGAGATTTTTACTTCAGTCAAAAAAGACTAGCTTTGGTCAACTAGGGGAGTTGGATTTTGCAAGGCTGTCCTACAGTAATAAGCTTTCCAGCTCACTTCTAAGGTTTGAGATTATGAAGTTCAAGAAGAAACTTCTGCACTACGAATGAATATACCTGTACTGACATCAAAACCTATGACCATCAGCATCCATTCCTGAAATCACTTGGTTATGTAGCCAAAGTGCAGCATGTAGACTTGGAATAGCTCAGCTCTCTGCCTTCACCTCAATGCATAAAATCATAGGCCCCCAAAAGATGCAGCCTAGACTGATAGGTATGTCCCTAATAAATCCTCCTATTCCTTCCCACCATGTTCTTACGATACTATTTAGCCATTTGTTAGGGGCATCCTTCTATCAAAGCAGTAATATTATTATATTAACTGAAGTTGATAGACTAAGCAATTGATTGAACTGACACATGCATGGTGTGAAATTACAGTTCCTAGATGGCACAGTAATACAATTAATAAAATCTTGCTGGGCACCGCACAAACACATAGACATTCTCAGTGTGGGACAGCTTACATTTTTAATAGACAGTGTGGGAGAAAGGAAGTATTTTTTCCATTTTAAAGATAAAGGTCAGAGGCACGGAGATTAAGTGGTTTGCTCAGTGTTATATAGGAAGTCTGGAAGAGCTGGGAATAGAACCTATTTCATGAGTCCTAGCCCAGTGCCTTAAACATAAGGTCAACCTTCTTGAAATAAAGCAGCAAATGAGTTGGTCAGTTTTCGTTAGGCAATAACTGTTGTGTTTTTTTTCTTATTTTGTTGTCTGGCAGATTCTTTTCCTTTTTTTTGCTTTGGTGATGTTATGGTACTTTACCAGCTTCATATTTTTAGTCTGTGTCACAGGATCACCTGAAGTCCTCTTGGCCTTCCCAGTTTATAGTTCATTGAGAGATTTCTGAAGGCGAATTATGATAGCTGATTATTGTACAAATCTAGATAATTACAGTATTGACATTTTTCGAGCTATTTTTCCATCTTCCTTTCTAGATTCCTATATGATGCTAGTTTTATATCACTCTTCCTAGCTTTTGCTGAACTTCTTCAGGAACATCTAGTCTTGCCATTATCAGGGTACAAGAACTGTGGCTTTCTTGTTCAGATCACCGATGGGTTATTTGGTTCTGCAACTGTTGTCTATCTTATATCAGTTCTCAGCTTCTTTTGAGTTTCTGCATTTTACTTCATCTGTAGAACACTTGCTATGTTTATGCCAGGTATCTTCAGATTTCTGTTGCCTCACCAACTGACTTTGTTCAATAGCCATGCAATTTTGAGCTACAACATGGTCTGACTTTTAAGAGGGCCATCATTAACCTTAATATCTTGTGCTGCACAGGAAAGGTTCCCTACATTCTTTTGTCGGTTGGACTAAATGACCTAATAGGCCACTTCCATCTCCAGCTTCTGACTCTGAGAACTGTTTCTTGTTTGTTTAATTTGTATGATAATTAAAGGTTTCAATTTAATTTTAATTAGCTTGTTTGTGCTCTAGATGTAAAATCTCTAAAGTAACAATACTATGACAAATATTGCAAAAGATACGGTTTATCCAACATTAAATTGCTTTTCTGTTCCTTCCCATCTTAAAGGTTGCATTTTATAAAAACTCTATGGTGGAGATCATCAATAAGATTTACCAAACAATATGAATAAAATGCTGGGAGAGTTTTGAGGTGTTAAGCTGCTAAAAAACTTGAGAATTCAATCTGTGTAAAATGTTATGCCTTTTTCTAAAGCACACATTTTGGTAGTATTTGTATGCTTAATATTTCTTTAAAAGCTTGATCTTTTATTGGCAGTCTTAAGTCAATTTATGCATGAATCCTAACAAGGTCAGATAAACCTGTCCCAATGTGGTGGTCTTAAATTTGTTTAATTTGTGCAGGAACTCTGTATACATGTACTTGGTCTAGCATAACGTGCATACGTGCTTGTTAGGAATCTTGGAAGTCCCCTTGTAGTTCAGTAACAGATGTTACATTGTTTACCATTTCCAAATAGTTCCAATTTAAGAATAACATCCCCTTTTACCTTGCTACAATAGATTTAAGTGGCCACGTGTTCAAAAAAGCAAACTACTCTATGTTATAGTAGGAGCCTCCTCTTCTGTGGTTGCTTGCTAACTTTGCTTTGAGTTTTAAGAATGATTTAATATATCCATTCTTATGCACTCACTTCAGTTTCCTGACAACTCAAGTTTCTTCTTTAGGAGAAGTAATACTTTGGGACTAATACCTTGCTGGCATTGCACAGAGAGGTCTCTAAAAGTTAAGGGTCACCCTCGCATTGGATTTGAAAGAAATATCTAAGCAATGAATGTTTAGCTAAATGTAGCTGAATGCGTGGCTGCAGTACAGCATAAGAAAAAAGTGATAGCCAAAGTTAACTTGGCATCAAATTGTTTTAGTTGCTTTCTCTTGCTAGTTCACAGGTTCTGTGTGTGTTTTAGCAACTCTGCTGGAAGCTGTAATGCATTTTTGTGATAGTGATTGACATTGTATGTAAAGTGTTACGGTATTTGTTGAATATTGATTGGCATACTCTGACATTTAATCTTATAGAAGTGGATCTTGGAGACAATGTCTCAGTGCATACTTTTCTGTTTGCTCTATATTATGACTAGTGGTTGGTCAGCAATTAACACCTTTTTTTAAATCTCAGAACAGTTTTAGTATAATTATTATTAATGTGGTACTTACTCAAGTCTGTGTTAACAGAAAATTCATGGTACAAGATGTTTGCAACAGGTTGGATATTGGAAGTCCAAGTGAGCAATAGGGCAATCAGTTTGAAGTAACTCATGTGCTTCTTTTGGGATTTAATTTAATTTAGGCAAGCTTTTCACAAACTGATATAACATAGTAAAATATACAATTAATCTACTTTTGACTGACTCACCCTTCCTAAAGTTCTTTTGCTGAGTAACGTCTGAATGGACCATTATATGTTTAAACCTGATCAAAATATTTCTTTTTTTTAAAGGAAAATGACAGGCATCTAGGAATCTAAGGCATGACATAAGTGGTCCTTCTACACCAAAAATAACTCAGCCCCTCAGTTTCTAGGACAAAGCATTAGAATATGTACTGGAGGGAACAATGCTGCAGTGACTGGAAGATGGAGTAGAAGGCTTAATAGGTGTCCTCAATCTCTGACTCCTGTGGTTTTGATTCTGTGATTCATATCAGAAATGTGTTGAGATGGGTCATTGTCTTGCAAATGACACAGAAATGTCAAAACATTAAAAAAGGGGATTCCATCTTGAATTTAAGTTCAGATCCGACTTCCGTAAATCTTTCACTTTCCGATACTGGATTTAGATTTTCTGGTGGCATTGCTTTTTTGGACTGAACTTTTTGTAGAACTTATTGTAATTTTCTCCCCTTTTGTTTGCATGTGCTTCCTCCTCACCAGTTATTCTCCCCCAGGAATTCTTAGTATTAGATAGAAGCAGCAAAGAATCCTGTGGCACCTTATAGACTAACAGACGTTTTGCAGCATGAGCTTTCGTGTGTGAATACCCACTTCTTCGAAAGCTCATGCTGCAAAACGTCTGTTAGTCTATAAGGTGCCACAGGATTCTTTGCTGCTTCTACAGAACCAGACTAACACGGCTACCCCTCTGATAGTATTAGATAGAAGCAGCTGTTCTGCTGTCCAGCACTAGAAGTGCTAAAGGTAGTACCCTTTAAAAATGCTCTCTAGTATTCTCTGTATGTACACTTACTATGGTACCTTGTAGTAGTTTCCAATTTAGCTACTGCAGGTGCCAAGTGTATAAGGGCGCCCACTGTGTCAGCAATGGATATCTATCTATCAACACTTGTTGGACATGAACCATAGTGAGATGATGGTATGGGCCCAAGAAGCAATTCTGTAGTCTGAAACAAACTCTACTGTCTGTTTCCTTTTCTAACATATTGTTGTAATGGATTTAGTTTGAACATGATGGAATTTCACAAATGTAATTAATATTGTTGGCGTTCTAATCAACATTGACATAAAACAAACGTTAACTGAGAACAGAATTATTTGTTAGTGAAACCAACATCCAAACGTGATAAGACCTACTTACATGCCAAGTGATGATCCTATTTTGTGAATTTATAGAAAAAAATAATTTATAGAAGGAAACTTTGTGTGACATTCTGAGATGAGGTTGAGGAATTCTTTAGAGTTGAGATGAGAAGAAAATTACTTTTTCAGCATTAAAATCAGCACTGCATACAAACTTAGTAGCATCGTTCCTGCTTGGCTAGAAACTAGAGGGATTTTAATGCCAGTTGTGAAACATCAGTTTAATACTTTGAAAACTTGCATTTCTGCAGTATATTGGGTGTAAACAACATTAAATGTTAAAATGATGCTTTTGTTCTTTATTATCGAACACCTTTGCTAGGACACATGGAGTCCTGTAGAAAGATGTGAAGGAAACAGACAGCAAAAATGTCTAGTTTAAACCTTTCCAATGTAAAAAAACTCACTTGAAAATACAGAACAGATCCTGTTTTATGATCAAACAACATAGACACCTCCCCTCAACATTCACAACTCAAATTTGGTAGTTTTTACAAAATTCAGGTGAAAAATGTTTTCATGAAACTATTTTGAAAAATGCAATAAAACTATTGATTTGTTTTGAACTAAATACTCTGCTGCAATGTTTGCATCCCAAATATTGCAGCTTTGAGAACCTGACAGTAAAACTGACTTTCACAGTGCACAATGAGAGAAATTCAGAAAATGTTTTACTAAATTTCAGGTTAGTAAATAATTTTAAACAAATCTCCTTAAATTGAATGCCCCCGTAACACGGCGATAAATTCAGCAGCAATCTCTCTAGTATCTTATTAGCTTACTAATGTTTAAATTCAAAATATCTAGATAAGCAGACAACTTTATATTTTGATACTAAAGTAAAGCTGTTTTTAAAATCCCATTTATGGTATAATTATTTGCAAAATTATGCATCTTCAAACTCTGCAGTTTTCAGTGGATTACAGCTTCTTGTACTTTGCTTTGCTATGTTAAAGATTTCTTCTTTGGTATAACTATAACGTATTGTAAGGATTTATTGCATGTTTTTGTATTTCATGCTTTCTTTTTTTGCAGTGGGACTAGTTCTTATGTTAAGTGAAAGATTGAGTTAATTTTTTTTTTGCATTTTGATTAAATTATAAATTGGAACTCAACATTCTCACTGACGAGTGGGTCTTTATTCAGTTTGAAAATTAGATTCATTTTTATTTTCTTAACATGAAAATGTTAACTGCAAGTGAAATATTCATAAGTTACAATTATGGCTGTAAATCTCAACCAACTGTTATATAAGATGTTTCCAATTTTTCTGAGTCTTGGCTTTACTTCAGTTATATTTATTTACTTCAAATTGATGTAGTGTCTGCATAATTAAACCAAGAGTAAAGGCAGTGTAGCTATGAATTAAAAAAAAAACACCTGTTATTTGATTGCAGCTCATTCTTATTTTGTATTAGAAAGAATCACTTCAGTACATGTTATTGGATACAGATATGGATAAATATATGCACACCAACAAAGTATTCCAAATTCTTTCTTTCAGTAATATTTGTTCAAGCTAACTTTACATTGATAGAAAAGCTGATGTAATTAATGAACTAGCCTGTATTTTTTTTCCTGAGATCCATTTAGTAGCTTTATGATTCATACGATAGTTTGTCTCTTTCCATATTTTATGGCTGAAACCATAATATTGTTTTTTCTTAGTTACGCTGTCTTCTTAAAACTGCAACCAGCTGTTTATAAAATAGGAGTTACTGTATTGTTGAATAACATGAAAATATATTTCCTTAGCTCTTAAAAATGTAATTATTTCCCCCTCTACATTCAGTGTTGCTTCCACGTTAGCTAATCTCAGACAGTGACACCTGTTTAATGGACAGCTTTTGGTGTTTAAATTTCTGTGCCATGATTTTTAAAATATTTAATTTTTCACTTTGATTAAAAATTCATTAGTCTTTCGAATGACAATCCATATCACTTAGTGTCTTTTACTAATATAGACTAATTTTAATTTTGGTAATGATTTCTTTCTAAATTCTTACTCCAGTTCCAAATGTATACATTATTCCTCCTTCCCTAAACTGTTGTGTATTATATTGCTGTATAGGTACTTCTGAATTTCACCCAGTAATGGCTGTGTTTCAGCTGTGGAGAATAGTACTGGAAATCTAGTATCTAATGTCACAGAATAACTTGTGGGTGTCAAAAGCAAAGATATTTTTTAAGCTATAAAGATGTTTTTGAAAGGTTTGTTTATACTTGTGTGCTGACCCCTCCCCCCAGCCTCTTCATTAATAGGGGATAGTGTCCACATTTCAGTGTGTATTTATCTTTAGTTTAAATTTCTGTTCTGGTGGATTTTTCTTTTTCTTAACAAGCATTTGAAATGCACAGTAGCCCTTTCTCTTCTTCATTCATACTATCTGATGGAAAGAGTTTTGACCAATGACAGGTAGATCCATAAACATTGGAAGAACACGGACTAAAGTAGTACATGGGGTATGTTTTGTGGGAGAGGGAGGGGAGGGATGGTTGAGAGTATTAAAAGCTGTGGCATAATCTAGCAGTTCTCTGATTTCGGCAATTCATAGAGAATTTGTTCTGCACGTACTAAACTGTTTGACATCATCGCTGCAGCACTGTTGATTTTGGACATTTTTGAATTTTTTTGGTCAAAATATAGCTCAGAAAACCCTTTCTCAATTAAAAAAAATACAGCTGAAGTGTGTTTAGTGTTTTAAGGCTTAAGATAGGGTAAATGTATCCTTTATTTATTCATTCCTTATAGGTACAAAGCACTTAGAGCAGTGGTTTCCCCAGGAATTGAAATTAGGGGCGGTGTTCAAATTTACAGGGGGGGTGTCAGGACCAATGAGATATATAAAAGAGATATGAATAAAGTAAATGTTTTGTTAGGATGATGCAAATTTAAGGTAAGAATAATGCAAGTTACACCAAAACACATAACAGGTCTAGATTTCTAAAAAAATATAAATTAAAAAAAAGTATTTAAATTGACTTTTGAAAAGTAAGCCATCATGGGATAAGAGGGAAGTCCTCTCATGGATCAGTAACTGGTTAAAAGATGGGAAACAAAGGGTAGGAATAAATTATCAGTTTTCAGAATGGAGAGAGATAAATAGTGGTATCCCTGAGGGGTCGGTACTGGGACCATTACTGTTCAACATACTCATAAATGATCTGGAAAAATGGGTAAACAGTGAGGTAGCAAAATTTGCAGATGATACAAAACTATTCAAGATAGTTAAGTCCCAGGCAGACTGCAAAGTGTTACAAAGGGATCTCACAAAACTGGGTGACTGGGCAATAAAAATGGCAGATGAAATTCAATGTTGATAAATGCAAAGTAATGCACATTGGAAAACAATCTCAACTATACATACAAAATGAAGGAGTCTGAATTAGCTGTTAACACTCAAGAAAGAGATCTTGGAGATCTTGAACTATCATTGTGGATAGTTCTCTGAAAACATCCACTCAATGTGCAGCGGCAGTCAGTCAATGATTCCCAACATTCTGTTTGCTTTTTTAAAAAGAACAGGAGTACTTGTGGCACCTTAGGGTATGTCTACACTACAAGAGTAGTTCGATTCAACTTAATTCGAATTTGTGGAATCGACCTTATGAAGTCGAATCTGTGTATCCACACTAAGGACACTAATTCGACTTTGTGAGTCCACACTAACGGGGCCAGCGTCGACTTTGGAAGCAGTGCACTGTGGGAAGCTATCGCACAGTTCCCGCAGTCCCTGCTGCCCATTGGAATGCTGGGTAGAGCCCCCAATGCCTGCTGGGGGAAAAAATGTGTCGAGGGTGGTTTTGGGTAACTGTCATCATTGAATCGTCAATCACGCCCTCCCTCCCTCCCCGAAAGCGCCTGCGGGCAATCTGTTCGTGCACTTTTCTGGTCAGTGACAGCGCGGACGCCACAGCACTGCGATCACGGAGCCCGCTGCAGTTATGGCCGTTTTCACCTCCTCGCACCTTATCATCCACCTCTTCCACAGTCAGCTGCTGAGAAATCGGGCTACTTTTCAATGGTGCTGCAAGCACTGGTGGAGCATAGGGGACGTTTTACCAACATCAACGTCGGGTGGCCAGGCAAGGTTCATGACGTGCGTGTTTTCAGGAACTGTGGTCTGTTTAGACACCTGCAGGAAGGTAGTTTCTTCCCGGACCACAAAATAACTGTTGGGGATGTGCAGATGCCTATAGTGATCCTCAGGGACCAAGCCTACCCGCTAATGCCCTGGCTCATGAAGCCCTATACAGGCGCCTTGGACAGCGACAAGGAACTCTTCAAGTACCAGCGAGCAGCGTGACCTGTGACTATTCAGTTTCTTTACAGAGAAGCTGAACCTGCCCCTGTTTCTTTACCCAGTTACTGTTGACTATCCTCTGCAGTTACATACCCCGTTCACCCCGTTTCCCCCACTTCCAACACACGTGTAAAAATAAAATACATGTTCCATTGTTACTTAACACAGGTTTCTTTATTAATGACTTTGTGTTAAAGGGTTGAAACTGGGACGCAGACTTCTGGGTAGGGTGTGCGGTGATGTAAAGACCGCCTCTAAACTCGAGGAATGACAGGCTCCTGCTCCTAGAGCGGTCCGCAGTGCCGGACTGGTTGTTTCAACGGAGCCTGCCATCCCTCCTTCTTGGGATTCTGGGTACGTCTACACTACGGGATTATTCCGATTTTACATAAACCGGTTTAGCAAAACAGATTGTATAAAATCGAGTGCGCGCGGCCACACTAAACACATTAAATCGGTGGTGTGCGTCCACGGTCCGAGGCTAGCATCGACTTCTGGAGTGTTGCACTGTGGGTAGCTATTCCGTAGCTATCCCATAGTTCCCGCAGCCTCCCTCGCCCCTTGAAATTTCTGGGTTGAGATCCCAGTGCCTGATGGGGCAAAAATCATTGTCGCAGTTGGTTCTGGGTACAGCCTCACCCCTCCCTCCCAGAAAGCAGCAGACAACCGTTTCGCGCCTTTTTTGCTTTGTGAACTGTGCAGACGCCATAACACAGCAAGCATGGACCCTGCTCAGCTCAATACCGCAATCATGCATGTTTTAAACACCTCACGCACTCTCGTGCAGTATATGGTGAACCAGGACCTTCAAACCGAGGCGAGGAGGAGGCGGATACGGCAGCGCGGCGATGACAGTGATGAGGACTTAGACACAGAATTCTCTCAAACCGCGGGCCCCTGCGCTTTGGAGATCCTGATGGTAATGGGGCAGATTCTATCCATTGAACGCCGATTTTGGGCCCGGGAAACAAGCACTGACTGGTGGGACCGCATTGTGTTGCAAGTGTGGGACGATTCCCAGTGGCTGCGAAACTTTCGCATGCGTAAGGGCACTTTCATGGAACTTTGTGACTTGCTTGCCCCTGCCCTGAAACGCCATAATACCAAGATGAGAGCAGCCCTCACAGTTGAGAAGCGAGTGGCGATAGCCCTGTGGAAGCTTGCAACGACAGACAGCTACCGGTCAGTCGGGAATCAATTTGGAGTTGGAAAATCTACTGTGGGGGCTGCTGTGATGCAAGTAGCCAAAGCCATCACTAAGCTGCTGCTACGAAAGGTTGTGACTCTGGGAAACGTGCAGGCCATAGTGGATGGCTTTGCTGCACTGGGATTCCCTAACTGTGGGGGGGCGATAGATGGAACCCATATCCTTATCTTGGCACCGGAGCGCCAGGGCACCCAGTACGTAAACCGGAAGGGGTACTTTTCAATGGTGCTGCAAGCACTGGTGGATCACAAGGGACGTTTCACCAACATCCACGTGGGATGGCCAGGGAGGGTTCATGACGCTCGCGTATTCAGAAGCACTACTCTGTTTAAATGGCTGCAGCAAGGGAATTACTTCCCAGACCAGAAAATAACAGTTGGGAATGTTGAAATGCCTGTCGTTATCCTGGGGGACCCAACCTACCCCTTGATGCCATGGCTCATGAAGCCATACACAGGCAGCCTGGACAGTGGTCAGGATCTGTTCACTTGCTCAGCCTGTAATTGCAGAATGGTGGTGGAATGTGCATTTGGCCATTTAAAGGCGCGCTGGCGCACATTACTGACTCGCTCAGACCTCAGCCAAACCAATGTCCCCTATGTTATTGCTGCTTGCTGTATTCTTCACAATCTCTGTGAGAGTAAGGGGGAGACCTTTATGGCCGGGTGGGAGGCTGAGGCAAATCACCTGGCCGCTGATTACGCGCAGCCAGACACCAAGGCGATTAGAAGAGCACACCAGGAAGCGGTGCGCGTCAGAGAAGCTTTGAAAACGAGCTTCATCAATGGCCAGGGTACACTGTGACTGCTGTGTTTGTTGATGAACACCCACCCCCCTTGATTGACTCATTCCCTGTAAGCAACTCCCCCTCCCCCTTGGAGTACAGCTTACTTATGCAAATAAAGTCACTATAGTATAAAAATCATGAATTCTTTATTAATTCATTATAAAAAGAGAGAAGTAAGGGTGTGGTTTGGGAGGAGGATAGGAGGGATGGAGAAGGCCATTTAAAAATTTCACAGTAATGACATCCTTCTGGTTGGGCTGTCCACGGGGGTGGAGTGGGCGGGTGCACGGAGCCTCCCCCCACGCGTTCTTACACGTCTGGGTGAGGAGGATGTGGAACATGGAGAGGGTTGAGGGTGGTTATACAGGGGCTGCAGCGGCACTCTGTGATCCTGCTGCCGTTCCTGAAGCTCCACCAGACGCCGGAGCATGTCAGTTTGATCACGCAGCAACCCCAGAGTTGCATCCCGCCACCGCTGATTTTCCATGCCGCCACCGCTGATTTTCCATGCCGCCACCGCTGATTTTCCTGCCGGTCTTCCTGCCGCCACCTCTCATCTCGGGTGTTCCTCCTGTCCTCACATTCACTGGCATCTTTCCTGTAATTTGATACCACGTCCTTCCACTCATTCAGATGAGCTCTTTCCTTGCGTGTAACTTCCATAATATCTGAGAACATTTCATCTCGCGTCTTCTTTTTCCTCCGCCTTATCTGTGCTAGCCTTTGGGATGGAGGAGGGACACTTGAAAAATTTGCAGCTGCATGAGGGAGAGAAATATTTAAAAAGATACATTTTACAGAACAATGGTTATACTCTTTCACAGTGAACAGCACTATTCACCTTACATAGCACATGTGATTTCCCTACAAGGTCGCATTTTTCATCTTAATACTGAGTGCCTGCAGCTCTGGAGTTACAGATCTCACAGACACAGGTCCGGGCATCAGAATTCAGCTTGCATGCGGCCATGGTAAGCCACTGTCTTTTGGCTTCTGTAGTGATTTACCCCTCCCCCCAACGCATGGCTAATACCACGCTAGCTCCCTGCTAATCAACACCCTTCCCACCCCCCCACCCACTGCGTGGCTGGTAGCTTGGGGAAGATCCCCGCTGACCAAACACGAAAAAGATCATCGGCATTTCACTCCTCCCCTCCCCCCGCTTGGATACGTGCAGGAAAGGTTTTTTTAAGCTGCTGCAGTCCACGAACCCAGTAGGAAAATGGCCATCCCCCTTACTTAAATTCCTGATTTTTAACCAGGTTACCCTGAACTATATCACTTTGCTGAGGATAACACAGCGAGATAAAGAACGGATGCTTCTTGAATGCCAGCAATCACCGGGACCATACGCAGCTATGCTTTGCCATGCAATGATACCTGATTACTTGCTACATGCATGGCGTGGTAAAGTTTCCTACCACGGTGGGCGGAACAAGGCTGCCTTGCCCAGAAACAAGGCTGCCTTCCCCGTTCTGCAAAGGCTTCTGGAGTACCTCCAGGAGCGCTTCATCGAGATGTCCCTGGAGGATTTCCGCTCAATCCCCGGACATGTTAACAAACTTTTCTAAGTAACTATACTGTCTGCGAATGCATCCCAAGTTCTCAGGGCAAATCAGTCATTAAAAAACGCTTGCTTAAAAAACAATGTTTGCTATTTGCAAAGGTACACTCACCAGAGGTCCCTTCCATGGCGTCATTGTCTGGTATAGTTGCTTGGGAGGGCTGGGAGGAGGGTAATTCCGTCAGGGTGAGAAAAAGCTCCTGGCTGCTGGGGCTCATGGAGTGCTGTGAGCTCTCTGCTAGGTTGTCGTCCTCTTCTTCATCTTCCCCGTCCGCAAAGTCCTCAGACATGGCAGAGATTACAACCCCCACCTCGGAATCCACGGTCAGGGGTGGGGTACTTGTGGCGCAGCCCCCTAAAATTGCATGCAGCTCAGCATAGAAGCGGCATGTTTTTCGACCTGCCCCGGACCTACCGTTTGCTTCTTTGGTTTTCTGGTAGGCTTGTCTGAGCTCCTTAACTTTCACTCTGCACTGCAGTGAGTCCCTGCTGTGGCCTTTATCCGTCATAGCCTTAGAAATTCTTTCAAATACTTTTTCATTTCGTCTTTTGGAACGCAGTTCTGTTAGCACTGAATCCTCTCCCCATATAGTGATCAGATCCAGTATCTCCCGTGCAGTCCATGCTGGGGCTCTTTTTCGATTCTCAGGAGACTGCATTGTTACCTGTGCAGATGAGCTGTGCGTGGTCACCTGTGCTGATGAGCTCTCCACGCTGGGGAAGCAGGAAATGAATTTCAAAAGTTCGCGGGGCTTTTCCTGTCTACCTGGCCAGTGCATCAGAGTTCAGAATGCTGTCCAGAGCGGTCACAGTGGTGCACTGTGGGATACCGCCCGGAGGCCAATACCGTCGATTTGCGGCCACACTAACCCTATTCCAATATGTTAATCCCGATATTAGCGCTACTCCTCTCGTCGGGGAGGAGTACAGAAACCGATTTAAAGAGCCATTAAAATCGATATAAGGTGCCTCCTAGTGTGGACGGGTGTGGCATTAAATCAGTTTTACGCTCCTAAAACCGGTTTAAACGTCTAGTGTAGACCAGGCTTCTGTGTGCGGGGGCTATGTGACCTTGTGGCGGAGGAGGACGTATACAGATTCCTCTGCTACGTGACTCTGCGGTCCAGGACAAGGACCGCTGCATAAGATCTGTAACCGCCCTCCCCCGCTACAAAGTCACGCTCCCCCCCCCCCCCACCCACACAGAACCTGGAAACCACCTCCCATACCGACCAGGGTGCCTACTGACTGCACTGTGTGTGTGACCTGTTGCTGATCCTGCCCCCGTGTCTGTACCCTGGTAAAGGTGACCGTCCTATGCAATTACCAACCCCCTTCCCCACCCCCTCTTCAAACACAGTCTTCTGTGAAAAAACATGACGGAAACAGTAATTAACAGCAAAGTATTTTTAATAATTAACTAGACAGTTGCATCCCGGCTGTATCCTCTATCTCTCATGGCTTTGGAGACCTTCTCGTAGGTCTTTGCATTCCGTTTTTTGGAGCGCAGCTCCGAAAGCACAGACTCCTCGGCCCACACACCGATCAGATCCAAGACTTCCCGGTCAGTCCATGCTGGGGCCCTCTTTCTATTCAGAGATTGCCTGGACTCCTCTGCTGGAGAGCTCTGCATCGTTGCCGGTGCTGCTGAGCTCGCCCCGATGTCCAACCAGGAAATGAGATTCAAACTGGCCAGACCGGAAAAGGAATTCAAATTTTCCCGGGTCGTTTCCTGTGTGGCTGGTCAGAACATCCAAGCTCGGACTGCTGTCCAGAGCGTCAACAGAGTGGTGCAGTGTGGGATAGCTCCCGGAGCTACTAAGGTCGATTTCCGTCCACACCTAGCCTAATTCGACATGGCCATGTCGAATTTAGCGCTACTCCCCTCGTCGGGGAGGAGTACGGAAGTCGAACTAAAGAGCCCTCTATGTCGAATTAAATAGCTTCGTGGTGTGGACGGGTGCACGGTTAATTCGAATTAACGCTGCTAAATTCGAGTTAAAGTCCTAGTGTGGACCAGGCCTTAGAGACTAACAAATTTATTTGAGCATAAGCTTTCGCGGGCTACAGTCCACTTCATCGGACGTAGCCTACGAAAGCTTACACTCAAATAAATTTGTTAGTCTCTAAGGTGCTACAAGTACTCCTATTCTTTTTGCGGATACAGACTAACACGGCTGCTACTCTGAAACCTTTGCTTTTTTAAGAAAGGGATAGATAATAAGACAGAAAATATCATATTGCCTCTATATAAATCCATGGTACGTGTACACCTTGAATACTGTGTGCAGATCTGGTCACCCCATCCCAAAAAAGATATATTGGAAATGGAAAAGGTACAGAGATGGGCAACTAAAATGATTAGGGTATGAAACAGGAGGAGAAATGAAAATGACTGGGAATTTTCAGCTTAGAAAAGAGACGACTAAGGGGGGATATGATAGAGGTCTATAAAATCTTGACCGATGTGAAGAAAGTGAATAAGAAAATGTTATTTAATCCTCCACATAACACAAGAACTAGCAGTCACCCAATGAAATTAATAGGCAGCAGGATTGTTTTGGTTTTTTTGTTTTTTTTAAAAGGAAGTACTACTTCACACAACATAAAGTCAACCCATGGAACTCTTTGCCAAGGGATGCTGTGAAGACCAAAACTATAACAGGATTAAAAAAAGAACTAGATAAATTCCTGGAGAATAGGTCCATCAGTGGCTATTAGCCAGGATGGGGAGAGATGCAACACCATGCTCTGAATGTCCCTAGCCTGTTGGCCAGAAGCTGGGAATGGGCAACAGGGGATGGATCACTTGATGATTACCTGTTCTGTTCATTCCCTCTGAAGCACCTGGCCTTGACCACTGTTGGTTCCTCCAGCTGCTCACTGTTCGCTCTGGCCACGGCTGATCATTGTGCCACCGTTCACTCCACCACTCTGTTGCCAATGGCCCTGCGCAGTCACCTTCTGCTGCCACCCACCACTGTGACCTCTGTGAGTTGGTCTCTTGAGGTTCCACCAGCTCTCAGTGATTTCAGCTGAGCTCTCAGTGGGGGAACCTCGCTGCTAGTGCAGTCTGGGCTGTGTCTTCCACAGGAACACTGTCCCACAGCAGGACTAAGCACTTAGACCAGATTATCAGTGATTTCAGCTGCAGTGGTCACTTAACAGAACAAAAGACTATCTATGGAGCCTGATCAGCTCTGTCTTTAAACAGTGGAGAGGGACAGGTCCCCACCCTCTCTCTTGATGCCCTCAGTCAGCACAGGCTAAGTACAGTTCAACTGCCCTTTACTCATACAATAAGAACAACAACATTTCATTCCCCCACACCCCTCATTCAAGTGATCTGTAACCCAACCCCAGCCAAAATCTATCACTTGGGCAACACAGCTCTGTTTGCTGGATACCTAGGTAGATTAGGTGTGAATGTAAATACAATCTGGTCCTGAAGCCTTTCCCCCTGGCCCCCAGCTCATCACTAGCTGTCAGGGAGAGCTCATGTAGACTTTGCTTACAAATCATCATTTGAAATTATTAGGTTGGCCAACATCACGGAAATGAATGCACTGACAGTGTCATAAAACACAACAGCTGTATAAGGAAGCTAGTCTATGTTCAGTCTTTTCAAATCTATTATACTTTCAGATGCACGTATTTTATCATACACACTTTAAAAGAATATACAGTGTATTAATGTTTCAATTTCAATTCAGATTTCCAAACAGTCACTAAATTGGCATGTTTCAGAGTAGCAACCGTGTTAGTCTGTATCCGCAAAAAGAACAGGAGTACTTGTGGCACCCTAGAGACTAACATGTATTTGAGCATAAGCTTTCGTGGGCCCACTTCATCGGATGCATAGAATGGAACATATAGTAAGGATATATATATATATATATATATATATATATATACACACACACACACAGAGAGAACATGAAAAGGTGGGAGTTACCCAACCAACTCTAAGAGGCTAATTAATTAAGATGTGCTATTGTCAGCAGGAGGGGGAAAAAAACGTTTGTAGTGATAATCAGGATAGCCCATTTAAGACAGTTTGACTAGAAGGTGTGAGGATACTTAACATGGGGAAATAGATTCAATGTATGTAATGGCTCAGCCATTCCCAGTCTCTATTTAAGCCTACATTGATTGTATCTAGTCTGCATATTAATTCAAGTTCAGCAATTTCTAGTTGGAGTCTGTTTTTGAAGCTTTTCTGTTGCAAAATTGCCACCTTTAAATCTGTTGGCATACTGTGGGGCCATGCGGGTACCCATAGCAGTGCCACTGACTTGAAGGTATATATTGTCCCCAAATGTGAAATAGTTGTAGGGGAGGACAAAGTCGCAAAGTTCAGCCACCAGGCATGTAACTAGTTCAAAAAACTGGGGGGGTGTTGGAGAAATTCAAGGAGGGTGTAGGGAAATCACTGATTTAGAGCAAAGAATAGAAACAATAGCAGGCCTATATAAAAGAGTAATGTTTACACCTTGGTAAATCATTCTCTGCCCAGTTAATTCCATCAGTTGGGAGAAGTAGACATCCCTGGCTGAAAAAGTCTGAATCTCTGAATAGGGTTGCTAGTGTCCCCAGTTCTTCCTTTTCTAGGACTTTTAGGTTTTAGATCTTGTTTTATCCCAGACTTACAGCCTTGGAAAGAGTAAACGTTCTAGACTGGTTGGCGATATACAGGTTCTTTCTTCCCCCCACTGATGGCCCAGCTGCTTTGAAGGTGTGTTTCTTAGGCTATCTTATCTCTGTTGTTTCATGTCCCCTGGGTTTTCCCCATTTACAGCTTCCTTTGATTTAATTCCACTAGCTATACTGGCAAACATTAATATAGACGAGGCCTCTAGTGGATGGCCTCAGCTACAGTGTATTCATTAGTTGTATTTTCTCACTGTCAGATGTTTTACTCATTTCAATAAAATTAAAGGTTAACATGTGGTCTTATAACAAGCTAACTTTGCCATATAACTTCCAATTTCATGCAGGCTTCAAAGCTGCATACCATGTACATTGGAATGCCTTACACAGGTCTAAGGCACTTTGTAGTAGGAAGGGCCTTTCAGCATCAATGCTTTTCAGAAACTAGAATACTGAATCTATAGGGGTGCTTTAACGGTGCCCAATGCAGAGCTAAATCTAGGATCTTGGTTTATCTTATTAAAACTAAATGTAAATAGTTATTTGGGAAAGTGTGACAACCTGCCTCAATTACAAGACAAAAGTAGTGTTTAAATATATTTTTTAAAAATTAGCATTGCAATGTCAGTTATAGGGTAATTGAAGGGCTGCTGAGACGTTTCTACACTCTACATTTATGAAATTCCCATTTGCCAAGATGCTTCGGTTTCTGTGAAACAAAATGAAAATAAATTAAAAGGCATGACTATAAAAATTGCCCTCCTAAGTCAAATAAAAATGAATAGCTCTAGTGAAAGAGCGAGGGACAGAAATGGAAAGGAAGCCCTCCTGGTATAGTGAATGGCATAGCTTGACCAATGGGATATTTTCATGCTGTCGCCAAGATGTTTTTTTCATAGGAGAGGTAGGGCCAGAGGTGAATTAAGCTTTTGTGGGGCCCTGAGCAAGTGGTGGCCTCTTCCCACCCCTTCTGCCTGCAGTCCCTCCCCCACACTTCTACGGGGGGAAAGGGGCTGGGGCACAGGAGCCTGCTGCCCCGCTGCCTGGTGCTCCTGTCGGGGAGCAGGGTTGAGGTACAGGGGCTTTCCCCGTCTGCTCAGTGCTCCTGCCGGAGAACGGGGGAAGCCTGACCCCGCTCCCCACCAGGAGTGCTGGGCGGAGTGGGTCTGGGCGTGGGGGAACCCATTTGCCCCGGGCCCTTAGGTGTGGGCCATGTTGGCCCAGTGGCTAATGTGCCACTGGGTAGGGCATATACTTAAGGGTCCTGCCATTTTTGTCTCAGAGCAACTTCTTTCAAATCGGGAGACCAGAGCAAGCCTCTTGCATTTGTCTACTACCAAAGCTTATTTTTTCCCCAAGTAACTTTGAAAGGAAACTATGGAATGAGATGTAAAGTTCTGTTGAGGATTAGATATTACTTGATAGAGGAAGATGTGGTAAGAGGTCAGTTTTTAAAATGGAAAGTTAAAATAGGATGCCCCAAACAGGGCTAGTGTTTGTTTGTTACTGAGCTAGGGAACAGGCAGTACAGAGGCAGGTGAAAATGAAGGTGGGAGGAACTCAAGGTCATGCTGAATGGAAAGAATAATTTGAACTGCACATATGTATTGATTAGTTCTGAACTAACTACATTGTCAGAAAAAAAAAGATCTAGACAGCATTGTAGCTAGCTCAGTGAAAATCTCTGTTCAGTGAGAAGTAAAAATAAAAATATCAGTGTTAAGATGTATATGCATAATAATACAGAAAGTTATGCCATGACGTAGATCGATAGTACACACTCACCTTCTGATCACCCCACCTCAAAAGCTACATAGTAGAAACAAAGCATCCAGAGGAGGATGACTAAAACTAGAAGCATGAGAAGACCTGTATGTACTTAGACCAGGGTTGGGCAAACTTTTTGCCTCGAGGGCCATGGAAATGGTATGGCGGGCATTAGGAGTGGAACCCCCTGGCTTCCCCTGTGCGTAGGAGCTGGAGGTGGGACATGCTGCTGCTTCTGAGAGCTGTGCTGAGTGGCCCCCAACCCTGCTCCCCAGCTGGAACAGGGCAAGCCCCAGACCCTGCTTCCCAGTGGGAGCTTGAGGGCTGGATGTGGCCTATGGCCCGTAGTTTGCCCACCCCTGGCTTAGACACTTGGGGTATGTCTACCCTGCACACCCTGTAGCATAGTTATAAATGGCAGTGTAGACAGTGAGGCACAGCTTAAGCAACTAAAGATGCATCTGTACCCTACGCGGCTCTCTGTGTGACCAGGCAGTGCCTGTCTTGTCTGCACTGCTATATTTAACAGTGTAGTGTCCTGCTGCTTTCCCACTGCTGGAGTCTTTCCCTGCCAGCAGGAAGGTTCCGGCAGGGGGAAGTAGCCCGGAAAGGCACCTCCTGCCACTGGGGCCTTTCATTGATGCGTAGCCACATACTGCAGTGTGTGCTCAGCCTGCTTTTTGCTGCAGTGTGTAGCTACACATACCTTGCATGCAGCCGCCAGTGGTGTGCAGCCTTAAATGATTAAGGGTACGTCTACACTACGGGACTATTCCGAATTTGCATAAACCGGTTTTGTAAAACAGATGGTATAAAATCGAGTGCGCGCGGCCACACTAACCACATTAAATCGGTGGTGTGCGTCCACGGTCCGAGGCTAGCATCGACTTCTGGAGCATTGCACTGTGGGTAGCTATTCCGTAGCTATCCCATAGTTGCCGCAGCCTCCCCCGCCCCTTGGAATTTCTGGGTTGAGATCCCAGTGCCTGATGGGGCAAAAATCATTGTCATGGGTGGTTCTGGGTAAATGTCGTCAGTCACTCCGTCCTCTGGGAAAGCAACGGCCGACAAGCATTTCGCGCCTTTTTTCCCTGGATTGCCCTGGCAGACGCCATAGCATGGCAATCATGGAGCCTGTTTTGCCTTTTGTGACAGTAGTATAAGGGCCCTACCATCAATCAAACCCTAACCCCGCCCCTAACCCCGCCCCTTGACCCCTATAGCCCCTCCCACCTGTCACCGGAAGTCCCACCCTATGGGGGTATTACTTCCGGGGTCAAGATGGCCACATGACCGGAAGCAAAGGGGGTCATGTGACCCCTCTAAGAACTCCTCCCACCCCTCTCTACCAATCAGGAGGGGTTTCGTCCCGGAAGGACCACCCCGAGAAGAGATTTGACCAATCAGGGTGACTTCTGGGGCGGGTGACCGGAAGCAAAGTGGGTCATGTGACCCCTCTAAGAACTCCTCCCACCCCTCTCTACCAATCAGGAGGGGTTTCATCCCGGAAGGACCACCCCGAGAAGAGATTTGACCAATCAGGGTGACTTCTGGGGCGGGTGACCGGAAGCAAAGTGGGTCATGTGACCCCTCTAAGAACTCCTCCCACCCCCTCTACCAATCAGGAGGGGTTTTGTCCCGGAAGGACCACCCCTAGAAGAGATTTTGCCCAATGAGTGTGGCTTCCGGGGCGGGTGACCGGAAGCGTGGTGGGTCATGTGACCCCTCTAAGAACTCCTCCCAAGGCCCTACGCCAATCCGAGTGCAGCACCATTACCCTATAAGTTCCAGCGCCGGACAGAGGAGGCCATTTCTTATCAAGGACACGAGGTTTTTAGAAAGGCTGCTGAGAGGAAACATGGACTCCTTCAACACCCCCGTCAGAAATTCGGACTTTGTTTTAGACCCAAGCACCATACTTATGTGGCGCAGGCGCTACGTCAGTGACAGTTCTGAGGAGGGAGTGACCGAGGGGAGCCCGAATGCCCATCCGTTGATGGATACGTCAGAACCCAAACCCGACACCCTCGTGAGGCCCCCCGATGAGCCTGATGGCCTCTCTTTGTCCACCCCCTCAGATTGCCGCACGGAGGAGTTACCGGTGGACAAGGCAAACGGAAAACACGGCGCTCAGGTAAATGAATGATTAAGAAACGGCGGGGGTGGAGGAGGTAATGAGGCTAGGAATGGGGTTTGTGTAAATTTAAAAATCAACCAAGCGGTTGGTGTACTTATACTGTTTTTTTTTAAATTTTTTAACAGCTCGACGAGGCCTTTCTAGACGCCTTAAAGAACTGGCGTATCAGTAACCCGGTGGGAGTAAATAGATCGAACATTAGCTGTTTTTGCTCATGTCCTTTTCACTGCCAAAAAAAGGACAAAATGGAAGAATGAACCAGCTCAGACTTACCAGGGGGTGATGGCGTCCATTTTACAGGCGTCTGTAAAAACAAAATGGAAGAATGAACCAGCTTAGACTTACCGTGGGGGTGATGGCGGCCATTTTACAGGCGTCTGTAAAAACAAAATGGAAGAATGAACCAGCTTAGACTTACCGTGGGGGTGATGGCGGCCATTTTACAACTGTCTGTAAAAACAAAACAAACAAACAAAAAAAAAAAAGATTATGTTAAACCATGCAATTAATAAATTGTATTTAAAATGTGTCAATATGAGTGTGTCCATTTTTATACTTGTGGTAGTAAAAGACGGTACCGGTAGCAGGCATGTCTACGCCGACGGCTCTTTTAAAGAAAATATATTACAATCCCAGGGAAGTTGGGAGCTTTGGTGGAGTGAACCCTTTTTTTCAAGAGGCTAGAAAGCATAGTAAAACTTTAAATAGAAGACAAGTAACAGCTTGGCTTTCAGACCAGGATGCTTACACTTTACACAAACCGGCTCGAATACATTTTAAAAGAAACAAGACCATTGTTTCAGATGTGGATGCACAGTGGCAGGCCGATTTGGTGGATATGCACCGATTCTCCAAACACAACAGCGGTTTTAAGTACATCTTAACAGTGATAGACATTTTATCCAAATATGCCTGGGCCTTAGGCCTAAAAGACAAGACGGGTGGTGAAGTATCCAAGGCCTTTAAAGCTATTTTCAGCGAAGGGCGCGTGCCTCAAAAATTACAAACCGATCGGGGGAAAGAATTTTTAAACAAACCTTTAAGTGGATTGTTAAAGCAGCATGGGGTTTACCATTTTGTTACTAATAATGAAGTTAAAGCAGGGGTTGTGGAGCGATTTAACAGGACTTTAAAAACTAGGATGTGGAGATATTTTACAGCCCATAACACCTTTCGCTACATTGACGTCTTACCTGACTTTATAAAGAGTTACAACCAGAGCTTTCACAGAACTATACGTACCAGGCCCCTTGATGTTAACCCTTCAAATTCTTTGAAGGTATGGAAAACGGTTTACGGAGATGTTTTTAAAATAAAACGGGTTGTTGCCCCTTTTAGAAAAGGTGACCACGTGAGACTGTCTAAAACCAAAGGCGCTTTTGAAAAAGGTTATGAACAGATGTTTACCGATGAGATATTCATAGTGGATGAAGCCTTAACCAGGAGCCAAAGACCTGTCTACCGATTAAAAGATTATGAGGGTGAGGCAGTTACTGGATCTTTTTACCCTGAAGAATTACAAAAAGTAAACCCCAAACAAGACAGGGTTTACAGGATTGAAAAAATTCTAGTGGAGAAAGGAAAAGGGAGAAAAAAACAGCTACTGGTGAAATGGTTGGGTTGGCCTGATAAGTTTAACAGCTGGGTGGAAGCTTCTCAGCTCTGTGACATTTAGACACGAAACAGAAAAAATTCCTCCTGCAAAAGACAGAGAAAATTAATAATGAGTGATGGCGGGTTTTACATCACTTTGCCCAGCAATGCCAGCTCTGCAGTTTTTCCCCAAAACACCATCTCAAACTTTACAATACGGCTAATTAAGCCCTTGGATCTCCCTGGTGCTTGGGAGGTGGGGTTAGTGGAAATACAGTACCCGCACAGTTGGAATACTGTTAATGAAGACACCCCTTTTGAAATCACCTTTGGAGATACGACGTGGAAGTTTGTCCTACGACGAGGTTATTACTCGACCATACCTGAATTACTGGAGCATATGAACAGCGCCGTGGCTCGTCACCCCGGACCACCTGAGGTGGTCATGAACTACGACCCTGTGAGCAGAAAAGTGAGACTTAAATCTACCAATTTTATTTACGGGTTTTCTAGTGGCGGGGAGCTAGCTAACATTTTGGGTTTGGGCCCCAAACGCAACGTCCAAAAATTTCCCTTCTCGGCAGACATCACAGGCGGTTTTAACTCCTTGTATCTGTACACGGATATTGTAGAGCACCAGTTTGTGGGGGACTTTTCTGTACCCCTGTTACGCTGCGTCCCGGTCCGAGGAAGGAACAATGAGTTTGTTACCATCACCTACGATAAACCTCATTACGTCCCTGTCAGTAAACACCACATTGACACCATTACCATTGAAATAAAGACAGATCAGAACAGAAGCGTTTCATTTCGCTTTGGCAAGGTGATCGTCAAGCTGCATTTGCGCCCGTGGAGAGAGCGAGGTTTCTAAAAAAAAAAAGCAAAACACTATTATGGCGATCGTAAAAAATTATGGCGACCCTACCATCTACAGGAACTATTACAAAGCCCAGGCTGGATATGCCCTTCCTGGATATCATGGGGCCCCCGTAATGTACGGGGCTGGTGTGGGTGGAATATTTCGTAGCCTTTTTCGAAAAGCTGTACCGCTTTTGAGGAGAGGGCTAGAGATTATTAAACCCCACGTAAAAACTGCCGCTCAAAACATAGCTAAAGACGTGGTAGGTCATGTCTCCCGGGCTGTTCTGGAGAAGGTGGGGAATACAGCTTCACAGGAAGGATCGGGGTTGATGTACATTAAAAGGAGGAAGAGAAAGAGAAATACGTCATACCCGCGACGCACAGGGCCCCCGAAACCCTTTAAAAGAAGGGCTTTGACACGCAGGGCCAGCCATAAACGAAAGTCCAAGAGGAAGCCTGGGCAAAAGAGGAGACGCGCGCTGCCTGCTAAAAGAGACATATTTTAACCGCTATGGCTTTTGTTCACTGCGGGTCTGAAGAGTGCGCCAAATCCGAACTAGACTTGTTTCAAATAGCCCCTACGCAGACCAGCATTGAAAAAAGCATTTACATTGAGGTACCACCTCTATCGGCCGTTACGGAGTCTGCCCCCATTGACTTTTTTATAGCCGGGAATGGCATAGATTATATGGATTTAAACAATACGCTGCTTTACCTGTGTTGCAAGATTGTAAAAGGAGACGGAACTGAACTTGCCGCGGACGCCGAAGTGGGCCTGGTGAATTACCCGGTGGCCTCTATTTTCAGCCAGTTGGATGTTACGCTGGGAGACCGCCTTGTAAGCCAAAGCAACAATTGTTATCCTTACAGGGCCTTTATAGAATCAGTGCTCAATTACAGCGATGACACCCTCGCCACGCAATTTTCTGCCGGTCTGTTTTACAAAGACACTGCTGGACAACATGAAAAAACAGAGTTGGATGGAAGGAATCTAGGGTTTGTGAGGCGTGCAAAGCTGACGTCCGAGAGCAAAACGGTAGAGCTGCTGGGCCATCTACACAGCGACCTGTTTTTTCAAGAAAAACTTTTGTTAAACGGAGTGGATGTGAAAATTAAACTGACGCGCAGTAAAGACGCTTTCTGTTTAATGGGCAGCGCGGCTGAAGGTTTTAAACTGCGCATTGTATCAGCGTCCCTTTTTGTGAAGAAAGTACGGGTGGCACCGGGTGTCCGTCTGGGGCACGCGGAGGCCCTGCTTGCCTCTAATGCTAAATACCCCGTGGACCGTGTGGGAATGAAAGTGTTTAGCATCCCTGCGGGCAGCAGGGTTAGTAACCAGGAGAACCTGTTTTTGGGGCAGTTACCCAAAATGCTTGTCCTAGCGTTTGTGGATAACGATGCCTTTAGCGGAAGTTACACTAAAAATCCCTTTCATTTTAAACATTACGATATTAATTTTGTGGCCTTGTATGTGGATGGTGAACAGGTACCGACCAAACCTCTGCAACCGGACTTTGAGGCAGGCCGCTGCGTGAGAGAATACATGAATTTGGTACAGACAGCTGGTAAACACATGAAAGATCGTTCTTTGTTAATTGACCGGGAGGAGTTTGCACAGGGGTACACCTTGTTTGCCTTTGATCTGTCTCCCGACCAGGAATGTGCAGATCATTATTCCCTAATTAAAACTGGGAACCTGAGAGCAGAAATACGTTTTGGAAGGGCTTTAACAGTCACCATTAATATGATTGTGTATGGAGTTTTTGACAATGTCATAGAGATAAATCAGAGAAGAAATGTTCTGTTTGACTACATGTAAACATGGACACCGTGCAGCTTTCACGTGTCTTATCAACGGATCCTTACACAAAAAAGAATTTCTTAGATGTGTTCCCTTGTGATTGGCTCCCTGGAGGCAAGCTGTCTCAGAGACCCCTAGGTTTGGTGGTGAACACGCATCCACACAACCAACCGGGTGAACACTGGCTCGCGCTGTATCTGGCGGAGCATAACCGTGGAGAGTTTTTTGACTCATATGGACAACCCCCGAACAGCGTGTTGTTTCCTAAAAGCATTATGAAATTTTTAAACAAAAATGCCACAGACCTGGTGTTTCACAATAGACAATTACAAGACCCCCGCTCCGTCGCCTGTGGCTATCACTGTGTGTTTTTCTTACATCATCGTAGTAAGGGTTTATCTTTTGACCGGATTTTAAAATTGTATTCTAATGACTTAGTGCAAAATGACCGGATGGTAATGAATTTTGTAAAGAGTAAATTTAAATTTTTGGGCATGCCTAGCCTTGCTCAAAACATGTTTCAACAAGCCCAGACGTGTGTATCTTGTAATGATTTTTATAGCTGTGTTACCCAATAAAACACCCCAAGTGAGGGGTTTAAAGAAATTGTTGTTTGGTGGTTTTTTAAATGACCAATTGAGAAAAATTACACAATTTTTTTTTTTAAAGTATAAAAATGTTTTATTTAAAGCCAAACATTACAAGTTTTAAAAATTTTAGAATGTGAAAAAAAAAACATTACACACTCAGCCACTGGGCTCTTTTAGCCATTTTTTTTTGTTTTTTATAGGGCAAAAAAGGGGGCACGGATTCTTGATCCGCCCCGGTGTCAGCAGGCGAGGCCTTGAGGTGTTCCAAAAGGTCTCTGTTGGCCGCATTGCCCATGACGGAAGAGGGTACGTTCAGTTCCGCCATGGCATTCATAAACACATCCCATCCTTTAGGTACACGTTTGCTAGGTACAGGGCGCGTTTGGGTAACGGCCCTGACTAAGTCAAGCATGTTAGAACCATTAACCACAGAGCCTTTGTACACAAAAGACCCTTTATCGTCCCATGAAGAGACATTTTTATCCTGGCCCAGTTTATTTAGCAATACTATTGCATTTTTTTTAAAACGCTTATTTACGTTATCCAGGACCTCCTGAGCAACAGAGTCTGAGTTCTTTGGTGTTTCTGGGGGTTTTGCAGTTACGCTTTGTTCCTGTTCCGGTAGAAACAGACTTATTTTTCCTTTATCCGCATTGCTTTGCTTCACGTACGTTAGGTACCTTTGAAGCACGGCACTGTAAAGTTTAGCCTTTTCGTATTCGGACAGGTCAGTTCTTTGAAGAACATACTTCATTTCAGCGTCCAGTAAGCGAGTCGCTGTTGTTCTGATATTTTCCTCTGCCGGAGGGGGAGCCCTTAATTGCTCCAACTGGTGGCTGGGCACCAGGTACATTTTTTCTGCATACTCCATTATCGATTAGTTAAAAGCCCTGTTATCAAAGGGATAGCAAAACTTAACAGAGGCCCAATAAACCCCCCAGACTGCTTTACCAGAAGCTTTTTTCTTTTAAGTGAAACGCTCTTATTACACAAAGTTTTTATAAGCGCGCGTTTCTTTTTTAACACACGCACTTGATTTTGTGTTAAAGGTACGTTTCCTTTTAAGGTGTTGAGCGCTATTTCTGAGAGGGCCGCTACTAGATCGTCAGAGGCCGAACACAGTATAGCCCTCCTTTGCTGCGGGGATGACTTGCTAAGTAATTTTAAAAGGCCCAGGTTTCTCTTCACGCAGCTAGACATGTTTTTAGTAGCAGCCCCAAGCTGTTAAAAAGGGGTTTGCCGAGAAGTCATCTCTTTTTATACCCAGCTGTTGTTTTTTTTAAAGTATAAACCACCGGCCAGTCTGGAGGGAAAAGACCGGTTCTTAGTCTATAAGTTTCGGGTGTGGAAGCATTTAAATCCACCACCAGGTAGCCATAAGGTCTTTTGGTAGCATCCTCAAAAGCTTCTAGAAAGAATTGAGCTTTGCCGGGGTACATTTGCCGAGCGAGCGTGGTGATTTGTAATTTATCCCTGGGGTTTTTGAACAGAACCATGTACTTTGTGTTTAGGTTAATCGTGCGACTCTTTTTTCCCTGACAAAACACGTTCTGAACTATATACATGATGCTCAGGTTTCTGTGATGCACGTACTTGGTAAAAGCTTTTTCAATTTCATTGCTTTCACAAGCAGAGTTCATCAGATCATCTATGATAATCATATTTACTTTATTAGTAGGAAACAAACTGTCATCATCCAAAGCATCAGGCAACCCCTCCACAAAATTGATAAAGGGATATTTACAGAACAGTTCTTTATACAGAGGTTGCCAACAACTGTAACACCACACGATATTCTCAGGCATAACAGACAGTGTTTGTTTGGCATTATCCAACACATTTTTTATAAAGTAACTTTTTCCGCAGTTGCTAGGCCCCGCTAGAATTGCAGAAAAGGGATGTTTCCATCTCGTATCCATTTTTTTTTTCAAAAGCCGTAGGGTAGGGTTTTAAAATCTTTTCCTAGTACCCTCTTGTTATAAACCACTTTTTGAGTTTTTTTAAGGGTTTTTGTTTCTATTTGCCACTGTTTTTTGTTTCTTACAATAGAGGGCTGCTGCACCTCTATTTTTTTCGAGGTGTTTTTTTGCAGACCCGTGCAGTAGTCCAGAACTAGATCTTTCAAACTGCCAAAGTTGATCTTTTCACAATTTGCTACGTTTAGGGTAATACCTTTGACTTTCATACAGGCCTTTCCTCCAGACAGCTTATACCCGTATGTTTTTGGGCCTGCCGACACAAACTCGGTGATGTGTTGATCTGGTGGGATCTCGCTTGTGAGGTCCCCTAAATAATCCCCCAGAGGGGGATTCCAGGCACCCTCCCTTTTCACAAAAATCACCGAGTCTGTGTCGTGGTACAGGCACCGCTCTTGCAAACCGTCTAGGAGGCTGTATAATTCTAAGCGGGCATAAGCGGTGGTAAAACAGGCTATGAAAACATTGGTATTGCCAGAGACCGAGTACCGTTTTTTTGCATGCTTCCAAGACACGCACGCTGTTTCATCATCTATAAACTCGCAGGATGAAACCTCGTAATTGGGGGAAAATAGGTACTGCCAGAGTTCATCAGGGTCTCTCACGATGCTGGTGTTGGGTAGGTTGGTTCTTTGGCCGAATTTACCCCACAGAGAATTTAAAAACAGTTTAGCGATTTGGCGTTTAGCAGGGTTTGGTCTGATTTCGTGTTGGCGTAAATGCACGCCTTCTTTCTGGTAGAAATCGCTAATGTACTTATTTTGTTTTTTCTCATTTGTGCACCAGCTGGGATACCCTGAAGCCTCTTGTTTCTGGCGGAGGTGTAATTTTATGTACTCTGAAAAGAGTTTATCAGATTTTTTATTAAAATGCCAGATTTCGTAGATTTTAGCCACCACGTACCCCTTCGCTATAGCCGCGTTCAATTCCACCGTGCACCAAGTCCCCAGGATGGCCCGCTCCTCGTCAGTATGGGTGCATGTCTCCCGTTGCTCGGTTTCAGCACAGGTTTGGCATAGCGGGAACATAAGCTTGCCACCCACTCTGACAGGTAACAGTGGGAAAAAGAGGCCTCGTGGGGGGTAAACTTTAACTTTTGCAATTCCAAAATAATTTGCCAGGGGTCCAAATTTGTCATAAACTATATCGGGGTGTCCGATAGGGTATTCTTTGGTTTTGTTTACAAAAGGGTACAGGCTGGTAAAATCATAATAGTGAATTTCTTCTCCGGGGTTAGGCTTGTAATACAGACGGATAGCGTTTGTCCTCCCCCCAAAAAGAGCATCCCTAGGCACAAGAGGCTGTGGTAACTGGGCTCGGTTTAAAAAGTCTGCCAACTCCCTGTCTGTTTCTTTCATTACCTCCCACTCATGCTCCCAAAGAGTCCTCACTACAAAACCCTGTTGTTTTAGAAAGTCAGCCTTGAGCTGCGTCTTGTAATAAAGAAGCCCAAAAGATGTCCCTGTCATAGGATTTTGTGTTTTTTCACAATAACAGGTGACACAGCCGTGAAAAAAACATCCATTAAACTCAAAGGCTGTGCGTACCCCATCAATAACGGCATAACCATCTAAAAAGTAGGGGCCTGCCTGTAGTTCACCACCCTGTAAAGCATGCCGTATCTGTATATTTTCTTTGTGAGCGGTATACAACAGCCACTGAATAGATGGGGTCGAATATCTCTTTTTCTGCCTGTGATAGTTGTCTGGAGGGAGAAGAGCTACCATGTTAGGCTCCAAAAACATAAACCTGTACATAGCCATGCAAACGGATGCCAGTGTTATGTACTGGAATGGATCTATGCACAGCTTTATCTCGGTGAATTTACCAGGTTTTTTCTCTACTATAGCTCCCTTCTCTGTCATTGTCATAATTTCTTTTCTGTATAGGATACAAGCCTGTCTCAAAATTTTGACATCCTGCTGACAGTAATATGCAAGCTCTTTCTGCAAGTCAAACACCTCAGAACTGTGGTCCTGATACCAGTCGAGAAACTCTGCTTTTTCTCCGGGCATCATGCTTTCTACACCATAGTGTGTTACACTGGGCATAGGCCCCACATAATTTTGATTTTCTAAAGTGTTAAAAAAATGGGGAAAATGCCCTTTGCACCCTTCAAACCCCATTGCCTGCGGTAGCTTGCTAAGTTTCATGGGCAAGAAGTTTAAAGAGTCTATAAAACGAATCCCCAGGGCCTTCACTTCCAAACACATTAGTTTACTACCCTGAGTGATCAGTTCTATGCACATCTTTTCCTTCAGTAACTGCCTAACGATGAAGTACGCATCATAACCTTTGGAATTGTGCGCTAGGAACGTGTAGTCCCGAAACTCTTTGCCAATAAAGGTCTTAACAAACAAAGACAAACACTCATCGCCCTTAAATTCCCAGGATTTTTCGGGCTTTAAGGACATAGCAAAAATGTAATTGGGAGTGTGCACCCCAGTCTCCTGCATGCATTCGAAATCATAAAAAATATACTTTTCTGAGGCTTCAGGCTTTCTAAGGCTATTCATAAAGCAAAAGTGCTTGTCTACATCACCAACGATCGGACCCTGACACTGCTTACAGCGTCTCCCTTTACACTTATGCCGCTTGTTTACGTAAGACTGACACTTATCACACAAAGTTTTAGACAGGCATTCAACTTGGTTTTTTGACGCACAGTCGACATGTCTGTCTAAACACTCTTTGGATCGACAATACAGTTTACAGCTAGGACACCGCAGCTGCTGCACGCCCACGCTGTCTGAGCACGTTACACTCAAGCAGAGGCGGCAGCGATACCTGCAAGAGTGGTCGTGGCTGTACACCGTGTGGCAAAACTCACAATAATTTTTCGCTCCGAACAAAGCTTTTACATCCAGAACTCCATAGTAATGCTCATCGTGCAACAGGATAAAATAAGTCTTGGGGTACGCTAGGCCTCCTGTTTTGAAAAAGCCCCAGCCACCTTTTTCCGTATACAGCACCACCTGTATGTTCACTCCTAAATGCTGTTCAAACTTTGCTACGTCACTCAACACAACCTTTTTTTGATCTGACCACCCCAGTTGCTCATGCAACTTTCTCGCCTCCGCTAACAAATTCGCGTCCGTAGGTTTACAATCGGACATGACGGCCAAAAGGCCCCCCGCAAAACACAGATTGGTACCGGTGTAAGTCAGGTCTACCAAACACTGTCTCTTTTTATAAATAATTTGACTACTAAGAATAGAATTTAAAACTCTACGAGCACCCCCACCCCTGTTTTTTACAACTGTCACAACAAGGCGCAATGTCCCATCGAGATGCAACTCTCTATTGCTCTGTAGCAGCTTTGAGGTCTGATTTAAAAAATCCTCAGCAGATAGCTCATCCCTAGTTCTTCTGACTGAAAACAAAGCGTTAGCTAAATTACGACTCTCTAAACGTAACTGCACGTAATCATCAGGGCCTACCCTACCATTAATGTCATCGAGGACCGACTGTATTCCCCGGTGTATGGCTTCAACAACCTGCTGAGCTGAATTTATTTGCTCAAGGTTGACAAAACGAAATTCCTCACAATATACCGACCCCCCGAATCTAAGTAATTCACGTTGCCAACTTCTCACTCTTTCCATATACACCCCTGCATTTTCGGGGTTACTTGGGGGTTCCTCTACAGGATCGTTAGCGACATCTTCTACATCAGATGCTATTTGAGAGTCATTGGAAGAAGAACGGGGCCCATCTAAAGAGCCCTCTGGGGAATTTACTAAACCAGAGTCTGATTCCATCTCCCCATTTTCAGAGAAGCCAGTCTGAGAGCCGCCAGTAGGAGGCCTCTCTTTTTGTTGTTTTTTTTTTTTTCTCATAAACTCTTTAGCCCTTTTTAAAAGTTTTACAGCCACCCTGGCCTGAAACTTTTTGGCAGCCCTCTGTTTATTTCCCAAGCTCTGTCCCCCTTTTTGTTTACACGTGAGCTGGTGTGAACCCTGGCGGGTCCCCCTTTCCACAACTAGTCATGCCTGCTTAGAAACACCGTTTTTAGCCCTACTGTCTTTTAACATCGCTCTAAACAAAGAATCATATTTTTCCCAAGTCTTTCTAGAAGGCCGTTCTTTTAGACGCCCTGAGGATATAGCATCCATCACTTTTCTAATGGAAGCATCAAACTCTTCCCAAACACTAGAACTCGAGGGAGCTGCGGCGAGCTTATGGCTTTGGGAAAATGTTTTGTCACTGCTCGGTGTTTTATTCACAACCCCTAGAGCGCATGCTCCGGGTTTGTGAACGTGGGCATTTTCATTCACAGTTTTCTCAGGGCTTGGTGTGATGGTGGCCGCTGAGGAACTGGAATTGTGTGGTTGCAACACCTCGGCATTGCCGAAGCTTCTAGTCCATGGTTTTTTATATGGAGCCCATACACTACATGCTCCAGGTCTGCGCACCTTCAGAACCCCTAAAGTCCGGGCTCTGGGGTTGTGAACGGGGGTATTTTCGCTCACAGTTTCCTCAGGGCTTGGTGTGGCGGTGACCGCTGAGGAACTGGAGCTGTGTTTGTGTGGTGTTTTTTTACCAGAGTCCTTGGGGTTCACGTATATGAGGTCTGGGCTGTTTTGCGTTGTTAAAGGTCTCAAAGCAGATTCTTGGTTCTTTGGTGGTTCTGGAGGAGGTGTCCTTGTAGCGCTGACTACAGCATTTTCAAAAAGATTGCTCCTACCTATGAGAAAAAAAACAAACATAACATTATACAAAAAAAAAAAAAAAACCCTTTACCATCTATTTTCGCTCACAGTTTCCTCAGGGCTTGGTGTGGCGGTGACCGCTGAGGAACTGGAGTTGTGTTTGTGTGGTGTTTTTTTTACCAGAGTCTTTTGTTTTGTCCTTGGGTTTCACGTATATGAGGTCTGGGCTGTTTTGCGTTGTTAAAGGTCTCAAAGCAGATTCCTGGTTCTTTGGTGGTTCTGGAGGAGGTGTCCTTGTCCTTGTAGCGCTGACTACAGCATTTTCAAAAAGATTGCTCCTACCTATGAGAAAAAAAACAAACATAACATTTTACAAAAACTGAACTTTACCATCTACTCTCTCACCCATACCTATGTATTTACTTAAAATACAAAAGCTCATAAAACAACTAAACCAATAAGCAAAGTATATTTACTGGGCTTCATGCATTCTTCAGCCACTGATGCTGGTGAATTTTCCTTTTCATCTGTCTCCTTCCTTTTTCTTTTGAGCTTGTTTTCCCTCTGGTTTAAGGAATTTTCATGTTTTGACTGTGCTGTGGAGCAAACAACATTATTATAAAAACCATCTTGTAAACTTAAAAATTATATATTTCTTCAAGTAGGGTATTTTTTTTCTATTTTAAAAGAAACAGGAGTTGTGCTTGTAGCACTAACTACAGCTTTTTCAAAAAGGCTGTTCCTGCCTATGGGAAAAAAAAGCACATGCATTTAAAAAGCCCCCTCAAACATGCCATATTATGCATAGTAAAAGCAACACCCAACACAGCTATGCTTTTGCAAAACCTGTTTTTTAAAACACACCCCCCTGCCTATGAGAAAAAAGCACATGCATTTTAGAAACCACCTCAAACATACCACATTATGCACAGTAAAAGCCAAACCCAAAGCAGCTCTGCAAAAACCTGTTTTTTTAAAACACACCCCCCTGCCATTACTGAAGGCTGCCTCTGAAGAAAAAAATCACCTGCATTTAAAACCACCTCAAACATACCACATTATGCACAGTAAAAGCCAAACCCAAAGCAGCTCTGCAAAAACCTGTTTTTTTAAAACACACCCCCCCTGCCATTACTGAAGGCTGCCTCTGAAGAAAAAAATCACCTGCATTTAAAACCACCTCAAACATACCACATTATGCACAGTAAAAGCCAAACCCAAAGCAGCTCTGCAAAAACCTGTTTTTTTAAAACACACCCCCCTGCCATTACTGAAGGCTGCCTCTGAAGAAAAAAATCACCTGCATTTAAAACCACCTCAAACATACCACATTATGCACAGTAAAAGCCAAACCCAAAGCAGCTCTGCAAAAACCTGTTTTTTTAAAACACACACCCCTGCCATTACTGAAGGCTGCCTCTGGAGAAAAAAAATCACCTGCATTTAAAACCACCTGTTCTGTCCCCTCAAACATACCACATTATGCACAGTAAAAGCCAAAACCAAAGCAGCTCTGCAAAAACCTGTTTTTTAAAACACAACCCCCTGCCTATGAGAAAAAAAGCACATGCATTTAAAAGGTTGTTGCAAAAAAAAAAAGTTACCTTTCACTATGGGATAAAGTGTTGCAGGGCCATGGTTGTTCTGTTCAAACCCCTGTGTGCTTGGTCCTTCAGCTTATAGAGCAAGCAAAAACATGTTAGTATTACCACCAAATCCCTATACAACCTGGGTAATACTTTTCTTTTTTTTAATTTAACAGTAATCAGCACAACTATAGTTAATTTTTTTACCTTGGCCTGGTTCCATGCTAAACAGATACCTGAAATACATATAGGCCACATTATTTACTAAAAACAGCATGGGCAAAAAGTGGCTTTATAGTTTCAAAGTTAAAGGCACAAAGTCTTACCTCTTTTTAAATCCTGCAGCTATCCAAGAAGGCTTTCTGTTAAAAAGGACCACCTCTAGCCCACCTAAGGTTTTTATAGCCTCTCATCCCATTGTTTTGCAAATTAATGCTAACAGGTCAACTTAATCACCCCACCCTTTTGTGATTTGGGTTGTGGAATGAGGGTTGTGTGTGGTTAAAGCTATTCATTTCAACAGAGCCAGGATAGCTCAGTGGTTTAAGTAATGGTTTGGTAAACCCAGGGTTGTAAGTTCAATCCTTGAGGTGGTCACTTTGTGATCTGGGGCAAAAATGAATATTTGGTCCTGCTAGTAAAAAGGCAGGTCTTAGGAGATAAGTATATCTCTGTATTATACTCACACGTGTCTGAACTAGTCCTGGCTCTTTTTTTTTTTTTTATTGTAAGCAATTTTTTTTTTTAAGGTTATTTCCCCACCCCTCCCACAACATGCACAAAAGCACAAAAACACAAAAGCTAATTCTCACAAACTATTTTATTTTTAAAAAGTCATACAACTCCTTCAAAACAAACCAAAATGCTTCATTAAAACTTAAGGGCCAAAGGCCTTCTAACAAAACACAAAAACCTTTTTAAATTTACAGCTACCAAGTTTTATATCGCATGTTTGCCACCACCTCCCCATTCTCTAACTTAAACCTTTTAGATTTATTACAAATAGTCTTTTTCTTAAGCAGGGTTTTGTAACTTTTTGTGCGAACTAGACGATCAATATAACGCTGTAAGCAGGCATCTTCCGGCTTGGTCATTTTCTTTAAAACACGGTCAGGGTCTTCACTGAATTGCACAGCATTTATCAAAGTCACCCCTTGTGCTAAATGTTCTTGGGTTAGGTACAGACATTGCATAGCATAACCTACGGCAATAACAGTGTTTAATAAGCTTTCCAAACACAGCTCAGCACACAGGGCCCTAAGCTTGCAGTTTATATCCACTAAAGTCCAATTCACACAGTCATGGTGCCGTTGGGCTGGCGCATCTATAGCACAGCCCTCACAATCTTCAAAAAGCTTTTCCCTAAGGCAGTGTTTAAGAACAGCATAAACAGCAACGCGTACAATAGTCCGCATAACTTTTTTACGCTCACGACGTGGCACTGGCTCGGATAGTTCTATGCCAAGCCTCCTCCTAAATTCCTCAAACCCGTCATCCTCGGAGCCCTCTTCATCAATTTGTATTGGTGTTGAGCAAAAACATGGCGGGCCCGGTTCATCTTCGCTGCTTGATGCAACGCTGTCCAGGGGGTCTGGGTCCTCTAAAAAGGCCTCGTCAAGCTGTTAAAAAATTTTCAAAAGAAAAAACAGTGTAAGTACTCCCGCTGCTTGGTTAATTTTTAAATTTACACAAACCCCCTGGTTCCTAGCCTCGTTACCTCCTCCAACACCCCCGACGACATTTATTAATCATTCATTTACCTGAGCGCCTTCTTTTCCGTTTGCCTTGTCCATCGTTGACTCTCCCAAGTGGCGATCAGGCTCCTCGGGGTGTCTCACGAGGTTTTTGGGGTCGGGTTCCGGCGTATCCAACAGCGGCTGGGCCAAAGGGCTCCCCTCGGTCACAACCTCCTCCTCAGAACTGTCGCTGATGTAACGTCTTTTCCGTGGCCGGTCAAAGACCCTCGGGACTAAAACAAAGTCCGAATTTCTGACGGGGGTGTTGAAGGAGTCCATGTTTCCTCTCAGCAGCCTTTCTAAAAACCTCGTGTCCTTGATAAGAAATGGCCTCCTCTGTCCGGCGCTGGAACTTATAGGGTAATGGTGCTGCACTCGGATTGGCGTAGGGCCTTGGGAGGAGTTCTTAGAGGGGTCACATGACCCACCACGCTTCCGGTCACCCGCCCCGGAAGCCACACTCATTGGGCAAAATCTCTTCTAGGGGTGGTCCTTCCGGGACAAAACCCCTCCTGATTGGTAGAGGGGGTGGGAGGAGTTCTTAGAGGGGTCACATGACCCACTTTGCTTCCGGTCACCCGCCCCAGAAGTCACCCTGATTGGTCAAATCTCTTCTCGGGGTGGTCCTTCCGGGATGAAACCCCTCCTGATTGGTAGAGAGGGGTGGGAGGAGTTCTTAGAGGGGTCACATGACCCACTTTGCTTCCGGTCACCCGCCCCAGAAGTCACCCTGATTGGTCAAATCTCTTCTCGGGGTGGTCCTTCCGGGACGAAACCCCTCCTGATTGGTAGAGAGGGGTGGGAGGAGTTCTTAGAGGGGTCACATGACCCCCTTTGCTTCCGGTCATGTGGCCATCTTGACCCCGGAAGTAATACCCCCATAGGGTGGGACTTCCGGTGACAGGTGGGAGGGGCTATAGGGGTCAAGGGGCGGGGTTAGGGGCGGGGTTAGGGTTTGATTGATGGTAGGGCCCTTATACTACTTGGCAGACGCCATAGCATGGCAATCATGGAGCCTGTTTTGCCTTTTGTGACTGTCACCATATGTGACCAAGGGTCAGTCCTAGGACCAATCCTATTCAATTTATTCATAAATGATCTGGGGAAAGGGGTAAACAGTGAGGTGGCAAAGTTTGCAGATGATACTAAACTACTCAAGATAGTTAAGACCAAAGCAGATTGTGAAGCACTTCAAAAAGATCTCACAAAACTAAGTGATTGGGCAACAAAATGGCAAATGAAATTTAATGTGGATAAATGTAAAGTAATGCACATTGGAAAAAATAACCCCAACTATACATACAACATGATGGGGGCTAATTTAGCTACAACGAGTCAGGAAAAAGATCTTGGAGTTATCGTGGATAGTTCTCTAAAGATGTCCACGCAGTGTGCAGAGGCGGTCAAAAAAGCAAACAGGATGTTAGGAATCATTAAAAAGGGGATAGAGAATAAGACTGAGAATATATTATTGCCCTTATATAAATCCATGGTACGCCCACATCTCGAATACTGTGTACAGATGTGGTCTCCTCACCTCAAAAAAGATATTCTAGCACTAGAAAAGGTTCAGAAAAGAGCAACTAAAATGATTAGGGGTTTAGAGAGGGTCCCATATGAGGAAAGATTAAAGAGGCTAGGACTCTTCAGTTTGGAAAAGAGAAGACTAAGGGGGGACATGATAGAGGTATATAAAATCATGAGTGATGTTGAGAAAGTGGATAAGGAAAAGTTATTTACTTATTCCCATAATACAAGAACTAGGGGTCACCAAATGAAATTAATAGGCAGCAGGTTTAAAACAAATAAAAGGAAGTTCTTCTTCACGCAGCGCACAGTCAACTTGTGGAACTCCTTACCTGAGGAGGTTGTGAAGGCTAGGACTATAACAATGTTTAAAAGGGGACTGGATAAATTCATGGTGGCTAAGTCCATAAATGGCTATTAGCCAGGATGGGTAAGAATGGTGTCCCTAGCCTCTGTTCGTCAGAGGATGGAGATGGATGGCAGGAGAGAGATCACTTGATCATTGCCTGTTAGGTTCACTCCCTCAGGGGCACCTGGCATTGGCCACTGTCGGTAGACAGATACTGGGCTAGATGGACCTTTGGTCTGACCCGGTACGGCCTTTCTTATGTTTTTACTAGATGCCGCTGACAGAAGCGATTCAGCTGCGCTACACAGCAGCATGCTTTTGCTTTTGCATGACAGCAGAGATGGTTACCAGCCATACTGCACCATCTACCAGGAAAAATTAGGGCCAGGCGCCCTTGATAGACCTAACGGATGCTAGTCGGCATGGTTACCAGTCCTTTTGCACTGCCCCATGTGCCAATAGGCTGATGATGACGATGGGTATCAGTCTTACTGCACCATCAGCCACCCATGGCGGGGGGGGGGAGCAAGGATGTTGGTGTTGAGTGCTGCAGCATCGCATCTATCTGCAGCATTCAGTAAAGATAGGGTGACATGTAAAAGAGTCAAGAGAGGATTGTTTTCCCTTTCACATCTGGGCGTGGGGGGGGGGTGCGTAAATTGCCGAGCTATGCCCTGACCCACTGCGGACACTGTTTTTGACCCTAGAAGCATTTGGAGCTCAGCCAAGAATGCAAATGCTTTTCGGATACTGCAGGAACTGTGGGATAGCTTGAGTCCTCCAGTCCATGAGCGTCCATTTGATTCTTTGGCTTTCCGTTACGCTTGTCATGCAGCAGTGCGCTGAGTCCCTGCTATGGCGTCTGTCTGGAGATTTTTTAAAAATGATTTTGAATTTCGTCTTCTGTAACGGAGCGCTGATAGAACAGATTTGCCTACCCTTACTGCGATCACATCCACATGGTCCATGCTGGAGCTCTTTTTTTATTTTGATTTCGGACTGCATCGCCACCTGTGCTGATCGGAGCTCCACGCTGGGCAAACAGGAAATATTCAAAAGTTCGCGGGGCTTTTCCTGTCTACCTGGCCACTGCATCCGAGTTCAGATTGCTGTCCAGAGCGGTCAGTGGTGCACTGTGGGATACCGCCCGGAGGCCAATACTGTCGATTTGCGGCCACACTAAACCTAATCCGATATGGTAATACCGATACTAGCGCTACTCCTCTCGTTAGGGAGGAGTACAGAAACCGGTTTAAAGGGCCTCTCAGTGTGGACAGGTGTGGCATTAAATCGGTTTTACGCTCCTAAAACCGGTTTAAACGCCTAGTGTAGACCAGGTTTATGACTGCTTAATTTGGAGATGTACTGGAGATATAGACTGGTAATCAAGCTGTCAAGTTATCTGGGTGCTCCTTTTTACTCAAAAAGAACAGGAGTATTTGTGGCACTTTAGAGACTAACAAATTTATTTGAGCATAAACTTTCGTGGGCTACATCTGATGAAGTGGGCTGTAGCCCAGGAAAGCTTATGCTCAAATAAATTTGTTAATCTCTAAGGTGTCACACGCACTCCTGTTCTTTTTGTGGATAAAGGCTAACACGGCTGCTACTCTGAAACCTTTTTACTCAGAGCAACTTCTCTTAAATAGTGAAATGGGAGCAAGCCTCTTTCATTTACCTACCATCAAAACTTATTTTTCCCCAAGTAACTCTGTTGGGAAAGTAAGGAGTGAGATGTAATGCTAGATTAAGGAGTCACCAATGAAACTGAAAGGCAACACGTATGAGAGCTTTTGAAAACTTTACCCTGTGAAAAACAGTGTCAAAAGTGAGTTAGGAGTTTGTGCCCTTGAAACACATTGACACTTAGGCACGTGTGTGACTTTGGAGCCTTTGAAAGGTGTATTCATGTTGAATAATTAAACTGGGGAACTCGCTGTCTCAAGTTTAGGCCAAGAGTTCTGCAGGGTTCAAAAGTATTAGACATTTATGAATAATACTCAGTTACAGTAAACACTTACCTCTAAGGTATATAAATGCATATTTCAAGACAACTACATAATTGTCCATCATGGGGTTTTACACCATTCCTTGAAGAATGTGCTGCTGACCACTGTCAGAATAGATGGACTCTGGATCTCGTCTCCTATGACAATTCCTCCTTTCCTGTAAGTCATCCTATAGTAATATAAACAAAATGTTATTCCAAAATTATAGAGTTCATTACAAAGGAAAAATAACAGCACTGTGTCTAGGAAGCATCCCAAAACACTTTACAGTGTATTCTGTCTGTGCCATTGAGATACAGCAACTTTGTCAGCATGCTTCAAGTATTACTGTGCTCACTTTCCCTCTATTTCTGTAGTTGAAAATGCATGGAAATGTTACATACTACATAGGTAGAATGTAATTACCTAGGTTGGTATTTGGCTAAGACACTGGGGCTGACTTCCTTACTTGTGCAAAATGGCTCTGTAATTAAAAAGTTATGTCTGCCGTTTTTGTTATAAAAATTATGGCATGTCACGCAGCCTGACACCCTAACACTGAAAAGCTTCCAGCTATAGGTGGTATGTAGTTGCAGGTCACAAACATTTAGCTGAAAATGCCGGCCCAGTACCTAATGCTGCATCTTGCTAGCTAATTCTGTTCCTTACTTTTGTAGTCTGTCAGGTTGACACAATTTGTCCATTGCCTCTGTCTTGGTCTGCAGTAGATTGTGGGGGAATTGTTTTGCCTTGTTGACTGCCAACACCATGTGTCCACGTTGTAAACAGTTCAGTCACCTAAAAGACTTATATAATTTAGCAAATAGTGGTCAGCAGGACTTGAAAAATGTACTAATCTGTTAGAAGCCTAATTCTAATAACCAGAGGTCGTTACCCTGGGGATTTAGGCAGAAGATTTTTTTTTACCCTCCCCATTCAAGACTTTGAGGCTTCACTTGTGAAGATTTTATAAACTCTAAGAATCTGAAGTAGTACTCATCACACTCCTCTATTTCCTAATGCATTTGTTTGAAAGTAATCTCTCTCTCTCTCTCTCTCTCTCTCTCTCTCTGGCTTGCAGGTAGACCACATTTGCATTATTGTCATAGAGTTCAGATTGCAATCTGGGAGTATTAAACTAATACAAGCAGTCATTATTTACCCGATAACCAGGGCTTGGAAACTGCTTGCATACACCCATTTGCTCTGCTGACCCATTTCTGAAGCATCATATTTGTTCTCAGGCACCTCAGCTTCTAGCTTTTGGTGGTAAGAACCTCAAATGTAAGCTACCCAGTGCTGAGATGTCTGAGTCTACCGAGAACCTGAAGTAATAGCCTTGAGAGGCATGAACTGCCCATTAACAGCTCAAATGAGATGATCCCAGCCCCCCACTGATCATTTCAATTACAGCTTGTATTACCATGGTAAGTAGGAGCCCGAGCTATGTATCAGGACCATTGTGCTAGGGTCCAAAAAAAGTTTGACTCCAAATGTTTACAATCTAACAGTGAGTGGATACAGATAGACAAATGGAGGAATACAAGGAAACATGAGAGGATGATGTTCAGCAGGATAGGCAGTGGTTTCAGCTCATCAGTGGCTTAACTTGGGTATTTTTGTGGGCATCATAGCAAAAGGGGGATAAAAAGATACCTTTGGAGATGTTTACAGGGAGCTCCTTCCAGGTGTGGTGATGGTGGCATGGGACAAAGCCCAGAGGTGTTAGAAAAATGATGATGGCACGGTTGGTATGAAGTTGATATTTTGACAGTGAACGAGAGGTGATTGGATAGGCTGTGAAGAGCTTTGAAAGTAAGAATGAGCAGTTTGTGGATATAGTAGAGAAAGGGGGAGCTAATGGATGAAGTCAAAGAATGAATGTTGACATCAAACAGTTGTTAATTTGTTGTGTAAGAAAGACTGAGGATCATAGATCTGTAATCATTTTATTGAGTAATGTCTTATTTCGATGTCCAAAATGGATGGCATTTGGGAAATGTCAGTTTCCCCGCTCAATCAAGGAATCAAGCCCATAGAACTGTACTGTCAAACCCTCTCTGGAGTACAAAAGGCCTGAGACTTTAACTGTTTTAAGTTTACTGAGTGCAGGTCTACACTTAAAACGCTGTAGCACTTTAATGAAGATGCCTCCCCGAGAGGCAGTAACTATGTCGATGGCAGAAACTCTTCTGCTGACATAAAGCTGTCTACATGGGGGATAGTTATACGGGCCTATGTCGCACAAGGGTGTGGATTTTTCACACTGTTGAGTGACATAGTTATACCGATGTAAGTCTGTAGTGTAGACCAGATCTTACTTTACCTTACCTAACATCACAGAGTAGTAAGGGTCTGTTCAAATAGTTGCCATAGAAGTACATGTCAACAGTTAAGTATGGCCTACACTTAAAAATTAGACCGACCGTACTACATCGATTTGGGCTGTGAAAAATTTAACGCTCTGAGCACATAGTTAAGTTGACCTAACCCTGGGTGTAGATTTGGCTAGGTTGATGGAAAAATTCTTCGGTTGACCTAGTCACAGCCTCTCAGCAAGATGGATAAAACTACATATATGGAGAAAGCCCCTTCCATATATGTAGGAAGCACCTACACTACAGTGACATAGCTGCAATGCTGTAGCTGTGTCACTTCAGTGGGTGTAGGATAGGCGTGCCTTTAGAAGCTGTAGCTAAAGCAAGGGCATTAATTTTTGTGTCTGCTGAAACATGCTCTGATTTAATCTAAATGAGGACTTTTAGGTGTAAATAACAGTATGAACCATAAAATTTTAGATTGGGCGACTGTTCCTCCTTCATTCAAAAGAAAAAAGGAAAGTACAAACTGATGGCATCATCCAATGAAAACTGTTTGGATATACAGCCAACAATTACTGTTTCATATTAAAATGAAAGATTGCTGTTATTCCTTTCTACACTGATCAGTCTGGTTAGATAATGAGACGGGGAGGAAAAGGGGACCTGAATCTCATCTTGCCTGTTAGATTCTGAAAGACTTTGGGGAGTATTTGTTTGCTGTAGGTGCCCCTTAAACTTGATTTCCATCTGTGTTTTTGAGGCCTTTCCTCTGCATCATTTGGACCCTAGCTCTTGAAATGACATACGGTGAAGAAGAGTATGCTTAATTTGCTCTTTTGCTTGAGAAACATTAGCAGCGTAGGCTCCATACTCCCTAGGAGACTAAATTGTTTCACCTATTTGGGAATTTAATGCAGACAGTCCCAAATTGCCAATACCAGAAGTGTTTGACTAGAATTGGATTTATTGAGATCAGAGGAAAAAAATTAGATTTGGACAAAACAAATGTTAAGCATAGCATGTCTTGACCTGTAATCTGCTAATCCAGACTTCCTTTGTGTAGTTACAAGAAAATAGGCAGCATCTTTCATTTCTAGACACACATGCTTGCTCAAAAATCATTTTGGCAAACAGCATGTTACAAACATTGGTTCAGATTACAGGTGGCTTTTGACACCCTTGTTAGAAAAATCCATATCCTTGCCCAGAGTTCTTCCAAGGAGGCACATCAACTCATCTAGATATTTGCCTAATTTTACAACAGGCTACATAAAAAGCACTGGCAAAGTCAGTACAAACTAAAATTTCATACAGACAATGGCTTATTTATACTGCTCTATATACTATACACTGAAATTTAAGTACAATATTTATATTCAATAGATTTTTTTTATAATTATCTAGTAAAAATGAGAAAGTAGGCAATTTTTCAGTAATAGTGTTTTGCAAGCAAATAGTTTTTAAGTGAGGTGAAACTTGGGGGTATGCAAGACAAATCAGAGTATGTCTGTACCACAAATGTTACAGCGTGGCAGTGGCAGCTCTGTGATGTGGGCAGTGTAGACACGCTTTATGGCCAGGGAAGAGCTCTCCCGGCGATTTAAAAAAAACCAAAACCCACCTCGAACGAGGAGTGGTAGCTTTATCGCTGGGTCTATATTGGTGCTTTTCAGCGCTAAAAATTTTGTCTCTCTGGGGAGGGGGATGTTTTTTCACACCTTGAATGACAAAAGTTTTAGTGCTGAAAGTGGCAGTGTAAAGACAGCCTCAGACTCCTGAAAGGGGTGCAGTAGTCTGGAAAAGTTGAGAGCCACTGATTTAGAAGATGTATACAAATAAGTTTCCCAATCCTATTTTCAGAGTGGTAGCCGTGTTAGTCTGTATCAGCAAAAACAACAAGGAGTCCTTGTTGCACCTTAAAGACTAACACATTTATTTGGGCATACGCTTTTGTGGGCTAAAACCCACTTCATCAGATGCACGGAGTGCAAAATACAGTAAGCAGTACAGACGCTCCCTGACTTACGCATGTGTTCCAGAACACCTTGCTTAAGTCAAATTTTGTGTAAGTCGGGAACGTATACCCGATAATTACGTACTCTCTCCCCCCCTCAAAAAGCTTACGGAACTTTTTCTGTAAGTGCATATTTTTGGAAGTCGCGTTTGCGTTTGTATAAACATTACAGCACATGAAAAGATGAGTTGCCTTACCAAGTGGGGGTGTATCTCAATGCTAACGAGGCCAATTCAATTAAGGTAGAGGTGGCCTATTCTCAACAGTTGACAAGAAGGGGTGAATATCAAGAGAGGGAAAATTACTTTTGTAGTGCAAACAAGGCCAGTGCGATCAAGGTGGATGTCGCCCATTTCCAACAGTTGACAAGAAGGTGTAAGTATCAGCAGAGGGAAAATTACGTTTTGTAGTGACCGGTCCACTCCCAGTCTTTATTCAGCCTAATTTGATGGTCTCCAGTTTGCAAATTAATTCCACCTCTTCAGTTTCTTGTTGAAGTGTGTTTTTGAAGTGTTTTTGTTGAATTGCCACTTTTAAGTCTGTTATTGAGTGTCCAGGGAGATTGAAGTGCTCTTCTACTAGTTTTTGAATGTTACAATTCTTGATGTCTGATTTGTGTCCATTTATTCTTTTGCGTATAGACTGTCCAGTTTGGCTAATATACATGGCAGAGGGGCATTGCTGGCACATGATGGCATATATCACATTGGTAGATGTGCAGGTGAATGAGCCCCTGATGGTGTGGCTGATGTGTTTAGGTCCTATGATGGTGTCCCTTGACTAGATATGTGGACAGATTTGGCAACGGGGTTTGTTGCAGGGATTCCTGGGTGAGTGTTTTTGTTGTGTCGTATGTAGTTGCTGGTGAGTATTTGCTTCAGGTTTGGGGGCTGTCTGCAAGCAAGGTCTGGCCTGTCTCCCAAGGTCTGTGAGAGTGAGGGATCGTTCTTCAGGATAGGTTGTAGATCCTTGATGATGCTCTGGAGAGGTTTTAGTTGGGGGCTGTAGGTGATGGCTAGCCTACTACTCTGGAAAATTAAGTTGACCCATCACCATTGCTCAAGGGTGCGAAAAATCCCCTGAGCGGTGTAGTTAAGATGACCTAAGGGATGGTCTACAATGAAAAGTTACATTGGTATAGCTGTCTCTCAGGGATGTGAAGATGTAGCTAAGCCCCCCTAACTCCCTGGTGTAGGTAGTGCTAGATTGACAGATGGATTCTTTCATCAACCTAGCTACTGCTTCTCTGGGAGGTGGAGAATCCCTCCCATCAATGTAGTAGATGTCTATGCTGAAGTGCTATAGCAACATATATGGGCTGCTGTAACATTTTAAGTGTAGACATAGAGTTAGGCTACCTTCCTTGCATGTGAGCTTGAAGAGACAGAATTCACACGTTGATAGTTTTCTCAATGTTGCTTGTACTTGATGTATCAAATAACATTTATTGACTCTGATCTGACTAGTGGTCTGTTCACTCTTATTGTGACGTTTTTGACTTTATGCAATTGATTTGTGTGGTGATAGATTCTTGAAATTTGTATTTGAATACGTCAGTGTCTGAATATTGATTATGGATGGCATATATGGATGTTTGAATTGCTCTAATGGAAAGTTAGTTTCTAAAAGATTTTACCAAAGTTTGATTTGTTGAAATAAAGTTAATCCCTTAATTTTTGGAAAAGTGTGTTGCATAATTTTTTGTTGTAGCTATTCATCTGCCTCAGTGTTCCCTCGTTACAGGTTAACATTTTCTGAAAGATCTGGATAAAATATTTTCTGCACATGGAATTCCTTATTTATTCTGGAATAAGTGTCCAGACATGGAGTTAATCAGGAATAAACCCCATGTATAGACAAGCTGCTAAGACTGCTAAATCTGTTCTAGAGTATCTGGTTCAAATGAGAATAAACTCTGAGAAACAACTGGGACATGGTTAACTTCATAAAGGGTTTGTATCAAGGAGAGTGAACAGTCAGCATCCTCTACCCTGTTCCAGAATGGTCACTGTACACAGTATAGATTGAAAAACTCTTCCCCTTGGTTTCTGCCTTAGGACCATTTATCCTCATCATAGACCCTAGGTCCCTCTGACCAGAGGGACTACTCAGACTTTTCATATGTCCAAAATGAGAAAATGAGCTGCACATACCACAGTGAGCCAAAAGTGATTAACTAACTTCTTCCTGCAAAGTCTGACGCTAACTAAAAGTGGATCAATATGAAAGCCCAGCAACCATGTTACAAGGAGTTTGGCTAGCTTTAATCCAGTATTTAATTTCATTTGAACTACTAACATTGAAGTTGCTAAGTGCAGCACTTGTCAGGAAACGCCCAAGTCCCTGGGGGGATTCCGCTTTCCTATGAAGCATGGGGCATGGGTCACTTGCAGGTTTAAACAAGTGTAAATGATGAATTCATTGTAACTTGAAGTCCTTAAATCATGATTTGAGGACTTCAGTAACTCAGCCAGATGTTATGGACAGGAGCGAGTGGGTCAGGTTCTGTGGCCTGCAATGTGCAGCAGGTAAGACTAGGTGATCATGATTGTCCCTTCTGCCTTAAAGTCTGAGTCTAAGGCCTGGTCTACACTACGCGTTTATACCAAATTTAGCAGCGTTAAACCGAATTAACCCTGCACCCGTCCACACAACAAAGCCCTTTATTTCGATATAAAGGGCTCTTAATACCGATATCTGTACTCCTCCCCGACAAGGGGAGTAGCACTGAAATCGGTATTGCCATGTCGGATTAGGGTTAGTGTGGCCGCAAATCTACAGTATTGGCCTCCGGGCGCTATCCCACAGTCCACCATTGTGACCGCTCTGGACAGCAATCTGAACTGGGATGCACTGGCCAGGTAGACAGGAAAAGCCCCGCGAACTTTTGAATTTCATTTCCTGTTTGCCCAGCGTGGAGCGCTGATCAGCATGGACTGTACAGGAGATACTGGATCTGATCGCTTTATGGGGAGACAAATCTGTTCTATCAGAGCTCCGTTCGAGAAGGCGAAATGCCAAAGCATTTGAAAAAATCTCCAGACAGAGGCCACAGCTGGGACTCAACACAGTGCTGTGTGACAAGCGTAACGGAAAGCCAAAGAATCAAATGGACGCTCATAGAGGGAGGGAGTGGGGACTGAGGACTCCAGCTATCCCACAGTCCCCGCAGTCTCCGAAAAGCATTTGCATTTTTGGCTGAGCTCCAGTGCCTGAAGAGTCAAAAACATTGTCCCCGGTGGTTCAGGGTATATGTCAATTTACCCTCCTCCCTCCCCGTGAAAGAAAAGGGAAAAAAATCGTTTCGCGCCTTTTTTCAATGTCACCGTATGTCTACTGCATGCTGCTGGTAGACGCAGTGCTGCGGCGCTGAACAGCAGCATCCCTTCCCCTTCCTTTCCTGATGGCAGATGGTACAAGATGGTTGAAAACCGTCCTCATCATAGCAGTTGGAGGCTGAGATTCTGTACTGCCTGGACTATCATAGCAGCTGGAGGCTGCCTTCCCCTCATTTTATCTCACTAAAAAGTCAGTGTTTCTTATTCCTGCATTCTTTATTACTTCATCACACAAATGGGGGGACACTGCCACGGTAGCCCAGGAGGGGTGTGGGAGGAGGGAAGCAACGGGTGGGGTTGTTGCAGGGGCACCCCCTAGAATGGCATGCAGCTCATCATTTCTGTGGGATATTTGGGGGCTCTGACCCAGAGCGGCTGTGCTCTCTGGTTGTCTAGTAGACTTGCCCCATATTCTAGGCAGGACTGACTGTATTTTTAGACAAAACATAAAGAAGGGAATGACCTGGGGAGTCATTCCCATTTTGTCCATGTCAGTGAGGCCAGCCAGGAGCACCCATGACAGCAGCAGACGGTACAAAAGGACGGGTAACTGTCATCGCCAATTTCCAAAGCAGCAGACAGTGTAAAAGGACTGGTAACGGTCATCGCCAATTTCCAAAGCAGCAGACGGTGCAGTAGGGCTGGTAACCATCTCTGCTACCTTGCAAAGGTAAATGAATGCTGCTGTGTAGCACTGCAGTACCGCATCTGTCAGCAGCATCCAGTACACACATGGTGACAGTGACAAAAGGGTAAACGGGCTCCATGGTTGCCATGCTATGGCGTCTGCCAGGGCAATCCAGGGAAAAAGGGCGCTAAATGATTGTCTGCCGTTGCTTTCATGGAGGAAGGATTGAGTGACAACATTTACTCAGAATCACCCACGACACTGTTTTTGCCCCATCAGGCATTGGGATCTCAACCCAGAATTCCAATGGGCGGGGGAGACTGCGGGAACTATGGGATAGCTACCCACAGTGCAACGCTCTGGAAATCAACGCTAGCCTCGGTACATGGACGCACACCGCCGAATTAATGTGCTTAGTGTGGCCGCGTGCACTCGACTTTATACAATCTGTTTTAAAAAACCGGTTTCTGTAAAATCGGAATAATCCCGCAGTGTAGACATACCCTAAATCAAAACCGCCCATGCAACCTTAACTTTGCTCCTGGTGTGTGCATATGGATAATACTGTCTTTAATTATATAATCTCAACTTTCATCTCTTTTTCTGGAGGGCCTCTGCTTCATTTAGGGCTTGGCTACACTGGAGAGTTGCAGCGCTGGTGGTGGGTTTACAGCGTTCCAACTTAGTAACTGTCCACACCTGCAAGGCACATCCAGCGCTGCATCTCCGTGGCTGCAGCGCTGGCCGTACACCTGATCTGCCTCAGGTATAACGAGTGCAGCGCTGCGCTGGGGAGCAAGTGTAAACAGTGATTAATCTTACTACGCTGTAACTGACCTCTGGAACCTTCTCAAAATGCTTTAAGTACCAGATAACATTCTTTATTTTGTTGTGATGCCTCTTTGTTTTGTTGTGAACTCCGGGCTCCCGGAGCTGCTTATCTAAAAAACAAACACAGCTCCTGTTTGCTGGAGCAGAGGCAGGCAGGGGAATTCCTTTGGAATGTGCACAGCTAGTGTTTGCTTGAGGAGAGAGATAATTTGCTTGAGGAGAGAAGCGGGGGGAGGGGGTCCCGTTTTGAAACAGCTGCTTATGTGGTCTGAAGGCTATTTGCATTTAGTGAATAAGAGAGGGGTGGGGGAAGGGGTCGAAAGTTTTAAAATGATTGAAGGTTGGTGCTGTGTATCTTCTAGTCCTTAGAACTTGCAAGGCAGGGAGCTGACACAGTGTCGGCTCCAAAAATCCACTCTGTCTCCCCCACGCTCCCTGTCACACTCCACCCCACCCCCCTCTTTTGAAAAGCACGGTGCAGCCACTTGAACACTGGGATAGCTGCCCATAATGCACCACTCCCAGCAGCGCTGCAAATGTGGCCACACTGCAGCGCTGGTAGCTGTCAGTGTGGCCACACTGCAGTGCTTTCCCTACACAGCTGTACGAAGACAGCTGTAACTCCCAGCGCTGCACACCTGCAAGTGTAGCCAAGCCCTTAGATGCTTATTGGTTGATGTGCAGTGAATGTTGCAGGGGGATACTCCAGTTCATTTGTGCATTATTTTTGTCTCAGGCCTGTTTTCACTGTCACATATTTTAGTCTACATCCATTTGCAGTGGAATGAGAAATCTTGCATAAGCACACTTTTATGTCCAATAAAATGTGGCAGGACTTCTATAAAACTTTGTTTTTCAAATCAGTGCACATGAATGAAGTCTTTTTGTTTTGGTGGATTTTTTTAGTTTTTTGCTTTAAAACTTTTTAACTTTCTTCTAGTACTTGGCAGAGTCTTTCGTTAGGTCACCTAAAACCATATGTCTTAAGCTTAGGGACTAGCTAAATGATGATTTTTAATGTGCTACCGCAAACTGGACCTATGAGAGCTGTTTTTTTATAATAAATATCTCCCCTCCGATATTTTACTGTGCTCAGATTTAAAACAAATCCCCCTCACACAGACGGCATGTTGAGTATTAATCCTGAAAGGAAAAGTTAGAGTTGATGATAACCAACTGCAGAGGCCTTCTAGACAGGAAACACTGGGGCTACATTAATTATAGTTGTTGCTATGTGCTTGGCCTCCAGTGACCAAGCACATAGCATCTGCTTCGCCATGTAGTTCTTGATCACGTCATCTTCCTCTTCAGCTCATTTGAAGTTAATCCATATGTTACTGCAAACGGTTTCTTTATTGGCTACGTGTGTGTTCTGTAGAATTAAGTTAGAACAGTTTCATAGGAAAAATTAACCAAACTATTAAAAAATGACTTGTTACAGTTCCCTTTATGTAAAAGTGGAATCAGCTGCTTCTTCCTCCCTTGCGTTTTGGACTCAAGGGTTTTTGTGCACAAAATGTGAACTTAATCCAATATATATCTGGTGTATGTTTTATGGAATGGATCCATGGACCCATATTTGAATCAAGAAATCCACTTTTTCTTGACAAGAATTATTATTATTCTAATACACCTCTACCCCGATATAACGTGACCCAATATAACATGAATTCGGATATAACGCAGTAAAGCAGCGCTCCGGGGGAGCGGAGCTGCACACTCCAGCGAATTAAAGGAAGTTTGATATAACGCAGTAAGATTTTTTTTTGCTCCAGAGGACAGCATTATATCGGGGTAGAGGTGTATCTATTTATTAGAATTATTTTGCTCAAGAGTATGAAGGGTAAAGGCAAATGAAGAACTGCTTTGTGAAATCCAGCAAGCTCTGTTGTCAGCAGTTCACCTCTTTGTATTCTTGGAATGTTGAAACCAATATGCATTTTTATCAAAAGTTCTTAATGTGTGGTTGTTTGTATTTAAAAAAATAAAGATTACATATATTAGGCAAATTGTGTATATAACATTTTCCTTAGTTGGCTTTTTTTTTCTTTTCTGACACACGTGGGAGGGATAGCTCAGTGGTTTGAGCATTGGCCTGCTAAACCCGGGGTTGTGAGTTCAGTCCTTGAGGGGGCCATTTAGGGATCCGGGGTAAAAATCTGTCTGGGGATTGGTCCTGCTTTGAGCAGGGGGTTGGACTAGGTGACTTCCTGAGGTCTGTTCCAACCCTGATTTTCTAGCATAGTGTTTGTAAAGAGTTTAACACATCAGGGTTTGAACACTTTTGTGATAGGGCTAAGAATTAGGACTGTCAAATAATTAAAAAAATTAATCATGATCATGAGATTAAAGAATTTGAAATTAATTGCAATTTTAATCACACTTAATAATAAAAAAAAAACCTAAATATTTTTGGATTTTTTTTTACGTTTTCAAATATATTTGTGTTCTGTGTTGTAATAGAAATCAGTATATTTGGAAATGTGGAAAAACATCCAAAATATTTATAATTTCAGTTGGTATTCCATTATTGTTAAGCAGTGCAATTAAAGCGGTGTTTAATCATGATTAATTTTTTTAGTCGAATTAATTGCTTGAGTTAACTGCTATTAATTGACAGCCCTACTAAGAATACTTATCAATATTTTAGGGTGGGTGAAGGATAATGTTAAAGAAAAGTTTAGTTTAGTAAATTACATTATCTCTTTCATAACAATATTGAAATATCTGTTTCATTGGGATGCTACAATCCCAGAATTTTATCTGAATTTTTTAGTTTAGGGCTTATTACTTGTATAGATGTTTTACAATTTTGTGCTTTCAACATATAGTTGTGGTAGGCCAGAGTAAGTAGAAGGAAGAATTTCTGGAAATCTCATTGGACTGACAGCCAAATTTGTATTTACTTTTTATTATTTTTATTAATCTTCCTCTCCAACTTCTGTGAATTCACTAATAGTGACTAGAGCATCTTTCCAGCAGCTGTCTTTTTTTTTAACCGTCAGTTTGTTTTAGCACATAAGAAATCTTTTGTTTGGTCTTCAGTGTCTCTAATACTGTAGACAGTAGTTAAATGTAAATCATCTGTTATGTTTTTGATAATGTCATGCACTTTGATATGTTACTTACCAAACTTAGCATATGTGTTGGAACAAAGGCTTTATCCCATATAGCTAGGGTGACCATTTTTCCCAAAAGGAAAACGGGACAGTGCGTGTGGCTGGCTTGAGGGGAGGGGGCTCCCCCCCAGCCGTTCACCTGAGTGCGCACACCACCCCAGCAAGACTGTCGCTGGTTGCTCGAACCCTGCCCTCCCTCCCCATTCTCCCTGCAAGGCTGTTGCTTGAACCCTGTCGGCCCTCTTCCGGAGCCCTGCCTTCCCTGCTGCACAGGGCTAGCATTTCCGCTTGCCCACCGCACATTTCTCCACACCGCACCCCACTTTTTTGACAAAAGTGGACATTTGTCCCGTTTACTCTTGTCAACTGATCAAGTCAGCAAGAGCAAACAGAGCAAATGTCTACTTTTGCCAAAAAAAAGTCAGGATGGCCAGAACAGGGCTTAAAAAAGGGATTGTCTTGGCCAAAACAGGATGTATGGTCACTCTACATGTAGCTCATCTATCCACTTTCCTATGTAATCCTTCAGTGAAGTCATAATGGTGAATGTGTGACATCAATTTATGTGGCAACAGATTAATATCAAACACAGGAATATGACTTCACTTCGGCATCGAGAAGCTGATTTGAGGGGCAGACAGCCTTCGTTAGAATGCCAGTACTTTCAGTTGTTAGGGAAAAACAGAAAAACAAATCTGCCAAGCAAAATGCCACTTGTTTACATACCAGATTGCTTCAATGTGAAAGTCAGATATATTAAGCAAGAGCAATAATAAATTAAACTAGTTTGTGGAATTCTTTATATGATGAAATATGTAATTAGAATACAATAAAAACCAGGATAATGGTCACAGCCTTTATTTTCTTGGGTTTATTTCAACAGTGATAGCTTGTGGCATAGTTTCATCTTCCTCTCCTTACTGCTCCTCTGGTTGGCAGATTTCCTAAAATCCACTTGATTTCTGTAAACTGGCTACTTCCCAGGACTGCAATACCTCCACTTCAGAATCTCTTTCTGTTCACCCATCTGACCCATGCAAAAAAGCACGACGTCCAATTATACCCAAAGCTGATATGGCAAAGAATAATTACTCTGCTTTGTTACAGGATTATTGATTCCAGAATAAAGTCACATTTATTTTAGAATAGTGTCCACACATGATGCTATTGTGGTCTCAGATCTGGCATTTCAGAGTCCCAACTTCTCTTTACTACAGTGGTCTTTTTGTGTTTTCATTTTCTGTACTTGTATGCCTGTTAAGAAACTAAGTTATCTTTTCTCCAGCAGTGGAGAAGGGTGCATAGTCAGCTGAATATGAGCTCCCAGTGTGGCATAGTGGTCAAAAAGGCTAATGTGATCCTTGGATGTATAAACTGGAATCACGAGTAGGAATAGAGATTATTTTACCTCTGTGTTTGGCACTGGTATGACTGCTGCTTGAATACTATGTCCAGTTCTGGTGTCAACAATTCAAGACTGATGATGAGAAACTGGAGAGGATTTGGGATAAGAGCGAGAATGATTAAAGGGTTAGAAGGCATGCTTTATAGAGAGATTCAAGGAGCACCATCTCTTTAGCTTAAGAAGAAGGTTAAAGGGTGACTTGAATACAATCTGTAAGTACCTAGTTGCCTTCATGGGGAACAAATACTTGTTAATGGGCTCTTCAGTCTAGCAGATTGTATAACATAGTGGTATTCAATTTGTGGTCCACAGACTGTGTCTACAATTTCCAAAGGAGTCCACACCTCCATTTGAAACTTTTTAGGGGTCCGCAAATGAAAAAAGGTTGAAAACCACTGGTACAACACAATCCAATGGCTGGAAGTTGAAGTTAGACAAATTCAGATTGGAAATAAGGCACACATTTGTGACAGAGTAATTAACCATTGTCACAGTTTACCAAAGATTATGATGGATTCTCCATTACTGACAATTTTTCAATCAAGATTTAGAGTTCTAAAAGATTTGCTCTAGGAATTATTTTGGGGAAGTTCTGTGGCCTGTGTTATGCAGGAGATCAGACTAGATGATCACAATAGTCCCTTGTGGCTTTGGAATCTATCTATTAAACTAGTTAGTAAACTGAGCACACGTTATTGTGCTCACGTGTCTTATGTGTGGAATGGAAAGCTTTCCATTTCGGCAGTATTCCTTTTTACAGTGAGAAATAAATGTGGTTAAATTACGTAGTGTCTGTTTTGTATGCCTTCATAAAATCTTAGGGCTTGGCTACACGTGAAAGTTAGTGTGCATTACAGCAGCCCCGGGCACCCTCCGTCACTACTCGTCCACACTGGCAAGGCACGTAAAGCGCTCTGACTCCAAGATTAACACTTGGTGCTCATTGGCTGAAATGCCCGGGCATCAGTGTGAATGAGGTGTTGCATTACTGCGCTCTGGTCAGCCTCCGGAAACGTCCCATAATCCCCTTAAGTCAAGTGGCCACTCTTGTCATTGTTTTGGAATCACTGCAGGCATGCCGATATGCCCTTTGAAAGCTCTGTTACTGACAGCCGGCATGCTTATCTGCTACAGGACAAAGCAACCATTACTGTGGAATGCTGTCGGGGTGTGTGTGTTCTGTTGCCGTCTGAACTTACAAGACAGCATGCTGACATGTTCTCAGCCCCCCAAAACCCCACTTTCTCTTCCCCCACATACACACAACACACTCCCTGTCACACTCCACCCCATTCCCCTTATTTGAAAAGCACGTTTCAGCCACTTGCATACTGGGTTAACTACCACAATGCACTGCTCTCTCTGGCCATTGCAAGAGCTGCTAATGAGGCCACGCCAGTGCGCTTGCAGCTGTCAGTGTGGACAGATTGGAGCGCTTTCCCTACTGCGCTCTACGAAAGTTGGTTTAACTGAAAGCACTCTACATCTGCTAGTGTAGCCATGCCCTAAGTGGACTCTTCCATGTTTTTAAAGGTTGGGTAAAATCACAGCAACCCTACTTCACTATCAGGTGGGAGAAGGCAGACTACAGTTTTTATTACAGGGAGGTTATTATCTAGATCAATGGTCTCCAACCTTTTTATTCCCAAGATCACTTTTTGAAATCTCACAGCAACCCGGGATCTACCCCTCCCCTTCCCCAAAGCCGTGCCCAGCTCACTCTACAACCCCCCTATTGCTTGCTCTCCCCCACCCTCACTCACTGGGGCAGGGATTTGGGGTTCAGGAGGGTGTGTGGGATCTGGGCTGGGGCCGAGAGGTTCGCAGTGTGGGAGGGAGCTCTGGGATGAGCCCTGAGCAGGGGTTTGGGGTGCAGGAGGGGGTGAGAGGTGCAGGCTCTAGGAGGGAGTTTGGGTGCAGGAGGGGGCTCCGGGTTGGGGTGCAGGAGCGGATACAGGGTACTGGTTCTGGGAGGGCCATCAGGGCTGAGGCAGAGTGGTGGAGTGCAGGAGAGGTACAAGGTGCTGGTTCTGTGGCGGGTCAGGCCTGGGGTTTGGGGTGCAGAAGGGGGTATGGGGTGCTGGCTATGTGAGGGGTCTCAGGCTGGGGGTTGGGGTACAGGAGGGGTTTTGGGGTGCTGGCTCTGGGAGGGGGCTCGGTGGGTTTTGGGGTGCGACCTCCTGCTGGGCAGCACTTGCCTCTGGCAGCTCCCGGTCGTCAACGGGCGCAGTGAGGCTAAGGCAGGCTCCCTGCCTAGCCTGGCCCCACACGGCTCCTGCAAGCACCGCCCCTGCAGCTCTCCCGACCAATGGGAACTGCAGAGGTGGTGCTTGCAGGCAGGAGCAGCACATAGAGGGAGACCCCCCACCCCCAGGGCCGCAGGGCTGTGCTGGCCATTTCCGGTAGCGGCATGGGACTAGGGTAAGCAGGGAGTCTGCCTTAGCGGCTGCCACACTGCACTGCCATCGGAGATCACGATCAACTGGTTGGTGACTACTGATCTAGACTGAAAGATGAAAGCAGTGGTTCTTATGGTAGAAGTCTGAGTTCCTGAATTTTGACTGATCTCCTTAGGAGTGGTCATAGGTATGGGAAACTCTTTATGGAGTGGTAGATCTGAGTCTTGGAAACATTTTCAGATCGCAAGTTATGAATAGGAACATTGTGCATACTGCAGGCTGTAGCTAAAATACTCTGGAAATATTGATATACTGTATGTACACAGTTTTGGGTAATGTTCAGCCTGCAATATTTCTAGTCAATGCTAATGATGTAAACCAAAAGGTTTGAACTATAAATCAGTTTTCATTTTCAAACCAGAAAGAACTTGAAATGTCCCACATAATTGTTAGAAACCTTAAATTTGTGTGGCTTTGCATTGAACCAGTACACATAAGAAGAGATGCAAGAACGACAAGGAATTTGTTACACGTGTTTTCATGATAGGCAGTGTTATCCTTGCTTGGGCACGATCTTCAGTACATTGGTTTGCACTAGATGGAGACCCTCCACCCTCACAGCTGCTAGGAGGCTCTGTAAGAGGGATTGTGAAGTGGAGAACCTCCTCCTTGCTGGCTGGAAGGGTGGGGAAGAGATTGAGTAGTCACTCCACCCCTTGTAGCCTCTGGAAAGGAGATTAAAATGTAAGATTCATCCTAGTAAGAAATGAGTGATGGAACTCCCAAAGAGGGTCTAGGGACAGCACAATGATAGAAATCCTAGCCCTCTTTCCCTTTCTAGTAAGTGTTGCAGGGGTTCTCTATAGTGCCTTTCCCTAAGGTATTTCTGGTGAGGGCCCCACCCTCATCTTTCATATTTACCTCTGACTAGTAGGCTTAATCCTCTGGAATAAGTGTTCACCCTCTCATGCCTGCCCATGTAAACAAAAGCTGTGAAACATGTTCCAGTTAACTATATGAAAAACAGTATATTCAGACAGTAAGAATAAAATATAGCTGAAATATTTACATTAGAACTTCTAAGTGCCTAGCAGCAACCTATGCTTTCTCCAGACTCTTATCTGGTGGTGTGATGGGAGTATGGTTGTTCCTTGCTAAGTGCAGGAAGTGGAAGATAAAAAAAACCTATCCTCCTTGTTCTTGTTCCGTATTGACAGTTGTTTGTATGTGCAGGACTAATCAGAAAAGCTACTTGTGTATGTAGCAAGGTCTTTCTGAGCTGATAGCACCTTGTATACCATACTTTCTTTGCACCACTGCTGGTGCAATAACTGCTGATTTAAGTCAAATGTAGCTATCAGAATATTTTACTAGCTAGTGTTAAGTGAAGTCCATTCATGTCTAAATACTGGTAACATGATAGCAGAAAATTCAGAAGGCTTATCAATCCATTGCTAACATGGCATGATAGTTCTCATGGGAGAAAATACAGAGCATGATTTCCCTTTGCCTTCCTTCTGATTTGTGGCTGCCATTGGTTACATTGTGGTTTAACTCATCTGCCTTTCGATGGCATTTCCTCCACTGCAGGTCCCACTACCCACCACAGGCACTTATCTATACCATGCCATTGGTATTTCCTATGGCTTCAGCCAGTCGCAGATGGTACCTTCTGCTGCCTTATGGTACCAGACTACAGTGTAGCCTGACCTGATTAGAGTTAAATATGTAAATATTTCTAAAGTAGCCTTGACTTAAATATGTTTAAGGCTGTTGTCATTCCATCTTGAGTTTAAATCACTGTGTCTGTGTGAGAGAAACTAAGGCTAGAGGGTAGCATTCATTATGAATTCCTCTGCGTGTTGATTACAATGTGCCTTATTCCTTAATGCTTAAAAAAAAATTAATGTTTTTTTTTCACTTTTTTCCTTTCCTGTATTTATAGATCTCCCCTTCCTTGGCATAGACTTGTGTGACCTGTACTTTGTGCTCACCCTATCCTCTCTCCCTGCCAACACCCACACCTTCATTCATATGCCTTGCATTCAGATACAGGTCACTTATGCAAGGGAAGGGATTCTGCTGGGTCACAAGGCCTGTTGTCTTCTATGCACTGCCACAATGACACTAACATAGGCTTAGGCCTGGTCTGCACTACAGGGTTAGGTCGAATTTAGCCACGTTAGATCAATTTAAAAATGACCATGTCCACACAACCAAACCCGTTCCGTTGACTTAAAAGGCTCTTAAAATCGACTTCTGTACTTCTCCCTGGAGAAGGGAGTAGTGCTAAAATTGACCTTGCTGAGTCAAATTTGGGTAGTGCGGACACAAATCGACGGTATTGGCCTCTGGAAGCTATCCCAGAGTGCTCCATTGTGACCGCTCTGGACAGCACTTTCAACTCCTCTGCGCTAGCCAAGTACACAGGAAAAGCCCTGGGAACTTTAGAATTTCATTTCCTGTTTGGTCAGCATGGCGAACTCAGCAGCACAAGTGACCATGCAGTCCCCCCAGAATCATAGAGCGTATGTTTCTATACTCCCCCTATCATCTCTGTCTCTGAGGTTATCGCAGATTAGAAGGCAAAAAAAATGCACTCGTGATGACATGTTTTCTGAGCTCATGCAGTCCTCCCACACTGATAGGGCACAGCTTAATGCATGGAGGCATTCAATGGCAGAGACCAGGAAAGAATTAAGTGAGCGTGAAGAGTGGAGACAGGATGTGATGCTGAGGCTAATGAGGGAGCAAATGGACATGATGAAGCGTCTGTTGGAGCCACAGGAAAGCCAACAAGAGCACAGACCCCCCCGCTGCATCCACTGTATAACCGCCTCCCCTCCTCCCCCTGTTCCATAGCCTCCTCACCAAGATTCCCAAGAACACAGGGTGGGGTGGGGAGGCTCCGGGAACCCAGCCACTCCTCTCCAGAGGATGGTCCAAGCAACAGAAGGCTGTCATTCAAACAGTTTGATTTTTAGTATGTCTACAATAAGCAATGTGGCCTTGTCCTTCCCTCCTCCTACACCCTACCCGGGCTACCTTGTCCTTTTTTTTTTTTAATTAAGAAAGAACGCATGGTTTCAAAACAATAGTTACTTTATTTTGAACGTGGGAGGGTGGTTGGCTTACAGGGAATTAAAATCAACAAAGGGGGCGGGTTTGCATCAAGGAGAAACACACACAACTGTCACACCGAAGCCTGGCCAGTCATGAAACTGGTTTTCAAAGTCTCTCTGATGTGCAGCGTGCCTTGCTGTGCTTTTCTAATCACCCTGGTGTCTGGCTGCTCAAAATCGGACACCAGGCGATTTGCCTTAATCTCCCACCCCGCCATAAACATCTTCCCCCTTACTCTCTCAGATATTATGGAGCACACAACAAGCAGCAATTACAGTGGGAATGTTGGTTTCATTGAGGTCTGACCAACGGTGTCAGCGCGCTTTTAAATGTCTGAAGGCACATTCTACCTCCATGCTTGCCATGGTATGGCGTCTGCACGGGTAACCCAGGAAAAAAGGCGTGAAACAATTGTCTGCCATTGCTTTCACAGAGGGAGGGGGCGACTGACGACATGTACCCAAAACCACCCGCAACAATGTTTTTGCCCCATCAGGCATTGGGAGCTTAACCTAGAATTCCAATGGGCGGCGGAGACTGCGGGAACTGTGGGATAGCTACCCACAGTGCACCGCTCTGTAAGTCGATGCTAGCCACAGTAGTGAGGACGCCGACTTAATGCACTTAGTGTGGATATATGCAATCGACTGTATAAAATCGACCTAATTTCATAGTGTAGACATACCCTTAGAAGTTTTGAAGTAGTTTCAGGAATTAAAAACGCTTCAGCATGAAAAACACACAATTCTAGGTTTGTGTAACTCTTCAGGAATTTTAAGTAGTGCATTAATGTATCATGCATATTCTTAATTCTTTTCTTAGCTAGCTTTCAAAACTCTGCATTTGAAAATTACTCAGTTGACAGTAGATTTTTTTTCATTCACATTACGTATCTCCTACTTACTATATTAATTGACTACTTATGCATTCCTTTGCATATGGTATTCAGTCATACTACCTTATGATATGAGATTCCAACACATAGCACAAGCTAAGCAGGTTTGCACAAGATAAGGATGGGGATACCTGAAGAAGATCTAGAAGCTGTAGGAAATGGTTTTAGTGACTTAGCAAACAAGTTCTTGAGTCATGCTCTAGTATAATGTTAGCTAGTACCAGGGTAGATTTGATTTAAAACAAATTGATTTAAATCACTAGTCAGGAAGACTCGATTTAATCATGGATTTCTACATAAAAGTGCATTCTTGTTGGTTGTTACCAACCTGAAGATCCTGCATGTTCAGACACATTCCTTTCATCATCTTCAGTGCATCTTTCTCCTGGGAAGGAACACTTCTCATGATGTTGTTTCATTCGGGTAACCAGGCCTTGCATTTCTTGTTGCATTGTTTGCATTTTGCATGCATGCCTGTCTTACCCACAGGAAAAATATTCCCCTCTAGTGTGAGAATGGTATGGTAGATCTCAAGTCAATGAAGGACCTCAAGACTTCCGGAATATGCTGCTCAAACAGTTTCACTTTTGTTTCTACTGCCTGTCCCTCCGTTCTCACATTTATCTCCAGATTTCTCCTTGTCCAGATCTTTTCCACCCCCAACAATCTTCTATTCGTTGAACTTTTTGAAATGTTGCACTTTTAGAGAGAGTTAAGGGATTGACTCTGTGTACACAAACTTGCAGAGGGACAATAGGGTTGAGGTGTGTTATTTCTCACCTTTTTTTATTTAAAAACATTTTTGCGGTTAACAAGCATGTTATCTCTGGAGACACAAATTCACAGATTGAGAACTGCAAAGCTAAGCATCTCTGGTATCTTCTAGACTGAGCACTGAGTCCCATTGGTAGGTAGAAAGATTAACCTAAATAATCTATACAGAAGCTCCTGGATCTCTAGAAGATTGGGTCCCTAATCCATGAACTATTGGAACTCATTTACAAAACTTTTCTTAAACATTCCATGAATATATTGTCCCATACTATAGAATTAGAATTTATAATCCCTATTCCATATAGCTCAATGGAATAGGAATTAATGTATGTAAATTAAAACTGTCTTTAGATATGTTTTTTCCTCAAAGCATTTTATCAAAAAAATCCTATTTAAATAAAAATCCAATTTTTTATTTAAAAAAAATAAAAAAACACCACACAAACCATTGATTTTTATCCACCCTGGCTAGTACTGTTATTGGAGGCTGCTTTTAGATGTGACTTAAAATTGAGGTCCTAAGTGCTTGTGGTCATAAATTTTACCTACGAGAGTGGAGTAGTTAATCTCCATATCACAAATAAATTTCAAATCTGGTAATTATGTCCTGTTAATTTTATCCTGTAATTTCATTAGCACATGGTATTCTTTTTATCTTGTCCTATATTGTTTTATTGTGTTACTGGAGTGATAGTATAGACATAGAGAGTGCTTCATTTTGATTGGAAGAAGTGATCCCTGCATCCGTTTCTAAAGCATTCTGGAATCCTTCAGGATGAAAGGCTGTTTTTTTTAAACTTGGAGGTACAAAACTTCTTCTCATAAGGTAAAGGGTTGACTTCATTTAAAATTCCTTCACCATGCTATGTTCAAATTTTGATCTGTGGCATAGTGTAAGCTGGAGCAGCTAAAAGGCAAATAGAACAACAGAGTTTTATTATGGGGCTCTCCGCTGTCCAGGCTATTGATATGGGTACAAGATTTCAGTAAAACTGTATTTTGATAGTGGCATTTTCAATGTTAAAAAATTAAGACCCATCAGCTGTATCAGGCTGAATTTCATGTTAATTGTGATCAACTTGCCCTATAATAGTATGTTTGGGTGCTTAATCACTCCTGTGGTGCTTCACCACTTACTATCCTTGAACTCAGTTGGGCAAAGCTCAGGTGGGCCTTGTACCCAGCCTTGAATTCTTAGAGTAGGTTTATACCATGTCCTCAGTTAATCACAGATTTATCCATTAACTAAATTCTACTTCTGAAGTTGTAGTTGGAGCCAGGGCCGCCCAGAGGATTCCGGGGGCCCGGGGTCTTCGGCGGCGGGGGGCCCCTTCTGTTCCGGGACCCGCCGCCGAAGTGCCCCGAAGACCCGTGGCGGGGGCCCCCCCGCCGCCGAATTACCGCTGAAGCGGGACCCGCCGCCGAAGCACAGCCCGGTCTTCGGCGGTAATTCGGCGGCGGGGGGGGTCCCCGCTACGGGTCTTCGGGGCACTTCAGCGGCGGGTCCCGGAACAGAAGTGGCCCCCCGCCGCCGAAGACCGGGCTGCGCTTCGGCGGCGGGTCCCGCTTCCCCGCCCCCAGCCCTGGCCCCAGCCTCTTACCCCCGGCTCCCTCCTCACCCGGAGCCTCAGCGCCTCGCCGGAACAGCCGCAGCGTGCGGCCGGCGGGGCCTGAGCTCCGTCCCGCTCAGAGCCGCGTGGTGAGGGGGCGGGGCTGGGAGCTCCGGGCCGAGGGGAGGGAGCTGAGCTCAGCCCGGTGCTCCCAGCCCCGCCCCTCACCACGCGGCTCTGAGCAGGGCGGGGCTCAGGGGCCCCGGCGGAGACTCGGCGCTTGATGCGCTGAGGCTCCAGGAGAGGGGCGGAGGCGGGAGCCTCCGCTGTTCTCTTGGGGGCTCCTGCGGAGCCCGGGGCAAATTGCCCCCTTTGCCCCCCCCCTCTGGGCGGCCCTGGTTGGAGCCACGTTGTTTCACTTAGCTGCCTTTTAATGAATTTTTTGGGTGTGGGAAGGTATTGTTTGATTATTGTATTATTACAGAAACTAAACCTATACCAAGATTAAAATCGTAAATCTTTTCTGATTTGCTGGGCTGGGACCAGTTCTTAAAAAGGTTTACTGACCCATTGGGAAAAAGTTGATCCATTAAATGCTCTTACTCAGTTATAAGATATCAGACCTTAAGAAGCAGCAAAGAATCCTGTGGCACCTTATAGACTAACAGACGTTTTGCAGCATGAGCTTTCGTGGGTGAATACCCACTTCTTCAGATGCAAGTCAAGTCACTTCTTCGGACTTGCATCCGAAGAAGTGGGTATTCACCCACGAAAGCTCATGCTGCAAAACGTCTGTTAGTCTATAAGGTGCCACAGGATTCCTTGCTGCTTCTACAGAACCAGACTAACACGGCTACCCCTCTGATACTTGTCATCAGACCTTAAGATCACCTAACACTGGTCACAATCTTATTTTCCTGTAAATTTGGACAAGACTTAAGTAATGATACCATGTGTTAACTGCTTGATAGCCATTTAATGCTCGGTACAGTTTGAAAGCTGGGAGTCCAAGTTGCTTTTAGATAATCAATGTTTTGTCTAGGGCTTCTTAAAGGCAATGACTAAAGTCATTGTAGAATTGAAATGACAGTGGGAGGAGAATATAAATTATATAATATAGGAATTATGTGAACCTTTTTTAAGGTCTGACATGGGAAGGTCTGTAGTAGTTTACAAGAAATAACTTATTTCATTGGAAAGCTCAGCTTTTCAATGGTACAAAACATTGGATTTTGTAAATGGTAGTTCAGTACATTAGTGATTATTTTGGGTGCTATTTACTTGTTCAACCAGTGCTTCCTTTCGCACTGCTCCTGAATGTAGAAAATTCTGGACCAGTGTAACTTCAAGTACATTTCTTGCTATAGATTACTGTCTCTTGAATGAATTCTTCTTTAGACACTATATTTAAATCTGATTAATTTAAAGATTAATTACTGTAAAACTATTGACCATATTTTGTTCAAACTTGGCATGTTTTTATAAGTCCCATTAAGACTAGAAAAATCAAACCATATCTGAAGATGGTGTATTTGTAATTTACTATATGTTGCACAAGAAATCCCAGTTTCATTGTACTAGACACAATTGTGAAATAGAGCATATTTTAAAACTTAATTAGCACAAGAGTTACGGTCAGACTTTCAGGGTATGGCTACACTGGTGAGTTGCAGCGCTGGTAGTTTGCAGCGCTGGTCGTCCAGCTGTGCAGGGCCAGCGCTGCAGTGTGGCCACACTGACAGCTACCAGCGCTGCAGTGTGGCCACATTGGCAGCATTTCCAGCGCTGTACTGAGAGGTGCATTGTGGGCAGCTATCCCACAGAGCACCTCATCCCGTTTTGACGCCGTTTTGGCGCTGAGTATTGTGGGAAGGGGAAGGAAGTGTGTGGGTCATTCCGCTTCCTGTTCCAACGCCCCGTGGTGCATCGCTTCACTTCCCAGCAGTCACACTTTCGCCGTCCACGTTTCTTGCCATTGTGAGTGCAGCACGCTGTGAAATGGAGCCTGAGCTGCTGAGGAATTTGCTGCTGACTGTCGCCAGCACATCACGTTTGGCAGTTGAGCTATTCCTTCAGCTCCAAAGTGACAGTGAGGATTCCGATGATGATATGGATTTGCCTAAAGCGGGTGACATGAAATTGCTTGTGGCGGTAACGAAAATGCTCAGCACCGTGGAACGCCGCTTTTGGGCTCGTGAGACAAGCAGTGAGTGGTGGGATCACATTGTCATGGAAGTCTGGGATGACGAGCAGTGGCTGCAGAACTTTCGTATGAGAAAAGCCACTTTCATGGGACTGTGTGCTGAGCTCGCCCCCACCCTGCGGCGCAAGGACACAAGATTGAGAGCTGCCCTGACGGTGGAAAAGCAGGTGGCTATTGCAATCTGGAAGCTGGCAACTCCAGACAGCTACCGGTCGGTCGGGAACCAGTTTGGAGTGGGAAAGTCAACCGTTGGAATCGTGTTGATGCAAGTTTGCAGGGCCATTAATCGCATCCTGCTAAGGAGAACCGTGACTGTGGGGAACGTGCAGGACATTGTGGATGGCTTTGCAGAAATGGGTTTCCCTAACTGTGGAGGGGCAATAGATGGGACGCATATTCCTATTCTGGCACCACCCCACCTAGCCTACGAGTACATTAATCGCAAGGGGTATTTCTCTATGGTTCTCCAGGCGCTTGTGGATCACCGTGGGCGTTTCATTGATATTTACACAGGCTGGCCTGGAAAAGTGCATGATGCACGCATCTTTCGGAACAGTGGCCTGTTCAGGAAGATGCAGGAAGGTACATTTTTCCCAGACCGAAAGATCACAGTAGGGGACGTTGAAATGCCCATTGTGATCCTTGGGGATCCCGCTTACCCATTAATGCCTTGGCTCATGAAACCCTATACAGGGAAGCTGGACAGGAGCCAAGACCGTTTCAACTACAGGCTGAGCCGATGCCGAATGACTGTGGAGTGTGCTTTTGGCCGTTTAAAGGGGCGCTGGCGGGCGCTTTATGGGAAGCTAGACTTGGGGGAAAGCAGCATCCCTGCGGTTGTATCCGCGTGCTGTACCCTCCATAATATTTGTGAAGGGAAGGGTGAAACATTCAGCCAGGCATGGAACAACGAGGTGCAAGTCCTGGAGGCTGAATTTGCACAGCCAGACAGCAGGGCTACTAGAGACGCCCACCACAGGGCAACAAGGATTAGGGATGCCTTGAGGGAGAAATTTGAGGCTGAAAGCCAACAGTAATGTTTTTTTGCCTTGACCAGGAGTGACGTGCACTGGTTACAGTGCTTTTAAGTGCCTGTGTTTTCCTTGATGTTTGTTACCTGTGTTTTCATTGGGGTTTGTTATCTTTCACTTTATGCAGTAATAAAAACTGTTTCATAATCAAAGAAATCATTTATTTAAAAAAAAAGGAAGTACACGGGCAGGGGGGTTGGTGGTGGAACTGTACATTCATAGTTTTGCATATGTACTGCCAGGAGTGCTGTGCACCTCAGGATTGTACTGTTGCATGGTGATGGGGGTTGAGTGCAGAGGGTAAGGGTCGTAGTTCTCTGGGCTCATAGGTGACCGTACAGGTGTCGGGGGCAGCTGGTGATGGTGTAGGTAAGAACCTGGATGCTGGGGAACGGGACTTGGAGCTGACATTGGTGCATAGGGGAAAGAGGTTTGGGAGGGTGGGGGTTTTGCACGGTAGTGCTCTGCCTGCATTGCTACCAGTGACTGCATACAGTCTGTTTGGCGCGCAATGAGGTTTATAAGCTGCCTCGTGGTTTTCTTCAGCGTCAACGCCTTTCTCCTGCTTTCTGTTTCCCTCCAGTGCTGCATCTTTTCTCTCCATTTCTGCGCATTTTTATTCTCTGCTGCACACTGGTTCATAACTGCCTTGACCAAATCTTCTTTGCTTCTGTTAGGTTTCCTTCTCAGATTCTGAAGCTTTCTTTCAGTCACTGATAAGACCGGCCCAGGACTACTCAAGGTCACTATAAAAATACAGCAAATGATACATTTTAAGAGAGCTTGCATTGTGTATAATCTGAAGTAAAAGTCTCACACAAGCATTCCTCAGACATTTCAGCAACTGCTAGAGAATTCACAGCCTCCCAGAAATGGTAATGGTAATTAACCCTGGGGTTCCTGCCTGCCGCGGTCTGCTCGAGCAGGGTGCTTCTTGCTTCATGGCTAGACTGCCTGTTTTTGGGCTTTGTTAAACGCAGCACTGCCATGTCCCTCAGGAATTAACCCTGGGGTTCCTGCCTGCCGTGGTATGCAGTTGGGGAAACCAGCACTGAAACACTCCCTCCATTTCCCACAGGAGTTAATACTTGAAGATAGCTCCCTTCTGCGGGTTACCAAAGAAGCAAGGGAGGGTCTCCTACAACAATGCGGATTCCGCCCTGGCCCTTATGCAGCTTGCCTCTGTGCAAGCATGGTTCCCCCACCCCTCCTGGAACAGTGGCGCGGACGCGTTAGCCTGAATGGGACAGGGACCACAATGGCTCTCCCTTTAAACTTGGTCACGCGAATTGCCTATGCTCTTGCAGAAACTTTTGAAGAGATTACAGAGGCAGATTACTGCGACGTGATAGACCACATCAATGGGATATTCCATGTCTAGGCATGCAGGCATGCAGCCATACCATCCCCCCTCCTCTCCCAAAACCTTTGCATTGCAATAAAAGCTGCTTACCTGGGACCTGCTGCTGTGATTCTTCTGCACCAAGTTCCAGGGGCTGCGACTGGCTAGCTTCCTCCTGGCTTGAGAAGAGCTCCTGACTGCATGCCTCCTGGGACTCCAGGGTGTCTTCCCCCACCACAGTAGCCTCACTGTCTGCCTCCCCCTTCCCCTCCTCTACCGGCTCTGAACTGTCCATCGTGGTCCTTGGATTTACAGAGGGGTCACCCCCATAAATCGCATCCAGCTCCTTGTAAAACCGGCAGGT